>NC_140590.1:1086107972-1086707972 GCF_964204655.1 Triturus cristatus
ATGAGCCAGACATAATGTTGAGAGGAGACCGAGGGTGAGGAAAAGCAAAGGAGAGGAGAGAGAAACAAGAGAGTCAAGGTATTGAGATGGAAATACAGCAAAAGGGGAAGAAGAGAAAGTGAAAGGGGCCATGGAGAGAATGAGACCAGAAGGTGTAGAGGATGGATAAAAAACGGGGCGTAAATAGAGAGGTGGCGGTCGAGAGGAGAGTGATGTAAGAGGTACAATGGAAAAAGAAAAAGGGAGGAGTGGAGCTAATGGATGAGAGAGAGAGGGTAAAGACAGTAAGAGACTAGAGCATAGTTTGAAGAAGAAGAGAAAACAGGAGCAGAGGGAGAACAGAGAAAGAAAGATGAGAAAGAGAGAGAGTGAGTAAGAAAATGGTGAAAAAAGAAAGAGAACGATGGAGAAAGAAAAGGAACACATAAGTGGCTCAGGGATTGAGACATGTTTGTGGTGTTTAATAGATGTATTTGTAGTGACGGCATTTTGTTTGCAGTATTTATGGTTAACATCTCAGTTGATCTTCGATGTCTAACAGACCCTCACCTCATATTGCTCTATCAAACACAGGTAGAGAGGCAAAGAGTAAGGTCGAGGAGAGTGTTAGTGAAAGAGACTTTAAGGGACAGAGCCAATGGGAAACAAGGAAGTAGAGAGAGTGAGATGACAAGAAAGGGGATAAGAGTTTAGAGAAAGTTAAGGGTAGGGCGATAGCATGCCTGGTGAAAATACAGTTTAATAGAGACTAGCGTATGGGGCTTTATACATGTGACACCCGTGACTACTTTTAATTTGTGGTACTTATGGATATATTGGCCGTGAGCATGCACTAATGTGTACTGTCCCCTAACTGGGTGCTCCCACATAGCACAAGCGGATCCCGGCTGGAGTTTCTGTGTCAGGTGAAGAAAAAGAGGTCTACATCTGAAATGCTTACCATTATTAACATTCCATAGACAATTTAGGGGTGAATCATTTCCTGTTATGTTTCTTTGTGTTTTGATTTTTTAGCACCCACTAAAAACACAATTATGTCTGGGTGTTCTGAAATGGAAAACAGGGTTGCATGTATTTAGGTGGTTGGTTAGATGCAAGGAGAAGAAATGAAATCCATTAGACACTTTGGATGCAGCTCGATGACCTGGACTTGCAGACGACCTAACGCTACTCTATCATACCCATCTGCAGATGCAAGAGAAGACTGTCAATGTGGCTGCAACATCAGTAGAACTTGGCCTCAACATCCACAGGGAAGAAACACAGGATCCTGAAGGCTAACAAGGCCAGGACAACTGCAGTCTCTCTCTTTCAGGCAATGCACAAGAAGATGTTGAGGCCTTCACCTTCCAGGGCAGTGTCATAGACAAGCAAGGTAGCACAGATGCTGACGTCAAGGCAAGAATTGGCAAAGGAAGGGCTACCTTTATTCTGCTAAAGAAGATTTGAAGCTCCAAGGGCGTAATGTTGCAAACCAAGATCAGGCTTTTTAACACAAATGTAAAATCGGTCCTTCTGTGTGGGGGAGAAACTTGGAAGACAAAAGTGACCACCACCAGACCGTCATCAACACCTGTCTGTGGAAAATCCTATGAATCCGCTGGCTAAACACCATCAGCAACAACAAACTCTGGCAGCAGACTTCCCAACTCCCTGCACATGAAGAAATCATGAAAAGACCCTGGGGTTGGATTGGTTACTCCTGGTGCTGAAGCATCAAGGCTGCCTGCAAGGAGATAGGTTACACATGGAGTCACATTGAAAAGAAAGAGATGGCTGGAGAGTTCTCATCAATATTTTATACCCAAAGAGTAGGCATAAGTAACTAAGCTAGATGTACTTCTCTTTGGGGCAGTACTGATCAATAATGAAAATCTATTTGAATTTCAGTGACTACACAAGTGGAGACATTTAGAGACAAATATAATTAAAGTGACATCATGTGTACCTCAGAGACATTTAGAAAGAGGTACATGAGGATTTGAGATCTGGTTGTCAGAGCACTATTCACAGAGCCACAGAGCAAGCAGAGGATACTGCACCCCATCCATGGGAATTAAGGTCTTCTACTTCAGATGTCCAGAGGTTCAACCTACAATCGTTCCTGAGCAACTGGGCCAATTACCCCTTCTGTAGTTCATACTGAGTGGTATCATGGGTTGAGCAGTCCAGGGCTTCTCGGCATGGACAAGAAGGCACAGAGGGGTGAACACAGGCTCACAACTCAAGGTACACTCAGCAGAAGAAATAAATAATTTTCCAATCTCAAACTGCTTATTTAAAAAGAGGAGTATTTACATATAACAACAAAGTAAAATACGAAATTCACAAACAATACACTCAGTCCCCTGAGGCCAGGGATGTATTGTTTTATAGGTTGGTCCCTGAGTCCCACTCCCCTCAAGCTAGAGGTAATGGTTATTCTCCATTCACTATATGCAACATTTAGGTTAAGCTCCACTAGTAGTCTGAGACTCAGGAGTCGTACTCTGACTCTCTATTTAAAGTCAAAAGTGTTCCAGCGCTGGAGTGCTATCTGGCAAGCAAGTACCCCCAAGGTTGTCTGGTCCAAAAACTCTGTCTTATCCACAATATCAGAATTGGAGTGATCAGAGTCTCTCAGTGTGCCCCTTCAAGGCACTGGAGCTGCAGCAGATGCCTCCAATAAGTCTTTCACATGCGGTCCAGGAGGGCTTCGGTCAGGTATCCTCGAGCTCCTCACACGCAGACCTGCTCTGGCCACGCAGATGCTGGGTAAGTTCCTCGGTTCCAACCACAGGTATGGGTAGGGGTGCCATAATCATGGTACAGGTCCTCAGTCATGGCTCAGGCCTGCAAGGGTCACAACGGCAGTCTTGTTCCTCTGTCGACGGTCTAGAGTAAACAATGTTTTTTACTTTGTCCCGGTGGTGCCGATCAGCAAAGCAGCAATATTCAAGGTGGCCCCACTGGCATAATTCATCCAGAATGAATCAGGAAATTTTCGAGAAGTACCTCTGTGTGCATGTTGGTGGCGTTGATCGGCTTCACACAAGAAGCACAGAGCCACAACAGAATGCGGCTGGACCAGTGTGCAGATACTAAGGACCTACAGCGGCCACACTAGTTGGAAAAAATATATTCGCAGAAGCGGGGAGGATGAGAGGGTCTTTTAGGAATCTGTAGCTTGATAGAGTCTTTACCAGATAAGGTGTTACCAAATGTAAGTATCTGTGTTCATCTGATAGAGACTTCTAGCCACAGATTCCTTTCCTTAGAACACATACCCAAGCAATACCTCCCCAGAGGTGGGTCTGCGAACATATTCAGACCAGGATGTCCTAGAGGATCTAATGGGGAAAATGCCCGTCATGACGGACCTAACTGTGCAGACAGTTGTGCTTGGTAAAAATGTGCAGTGATACCCATTTCACAGCATGACAGATGTCAAGGATGGGGACCCCACTAGCTAAGGCAGTGGTATCAGCATTGGCTCTGGTGGAATGAGCCCGCAACTCCTGAGGGGTTTGGTTTTTGCCCAGTGTGGAGCAGATATTAATGCAGAGAACAACCCTTCCGGAGATAATCTGATTCTGCACCGATCTCTCATTCTTTGCTTCAGCAAACCCAACGAAGAGTTGATCGTCCAACCGTTGTTCTTTAGTATGATCAATGTAGAACGATAGGACTCTTTTTGGATCCAAGTAATGGAGTCTCTGTTACTCTTTGGAAGGTCGGCAATGTGATAGTCTGGCAGATATGGAAGGGTGTCACCACTTTCACCAAGAATGGGGTACGTGTTCTCAGAACCAGTTTGTTTGGCAAAAAGGTGGTATATAGAGGGTGCACAGAGAGTGCCTGCAGTTCGCTAACACTCATGGCTAATGTAATGGCCACTTGAAAGGCTATTTTGATGGTTAAGAGATACAGAGGACAGCTGTGCATAGGCTCGAAGTGTGAGCACAACAAAAAGTCACAACTAAGTTCAGGACACATTGAGGTATGCTGAAGGATTTCGGAGGAAACTGGTTGGAGTTCTTTAAGGAAACAAGTCACAACAGGTGACTTGAACAGGAAGGGCTGCTCTGGCAACCACAGGAAATCCAGTATGGCTAAAAGATAACCTTTAACTATGCCCTTGCTGGGATAAAGCTAGAACAAAAACCAACAGGTGGGTTAACATTCTTGGTAGTACACCAAGCCACAAATTTGTCCCAACGGTAGGCATATACTGTCTTGGCTGAGGGACTCCTAGCTGCTAGAATTAAATCACAGACTTCTGAAGGAAGGTTACAGACTGTCAGTTGCCTCCTCTTAATCTCCATGCACGAAGGTGGAGAGTGCACTGGATCGGGTGTGGGGCCCTGCGCTGTTGCTGTGGCAGGAAATCCTCCCAAAAAAGGCAGCCTAATCAGAGGACTGATGCTCATGCTCAGGAGTTCAGGATACCAAACTCTTATTGTAGAATCCAGGGCGACAAGAATTAATTGGGCCAATCACTCCTGGTCTTCTTCAGAACTTTGGACAGGAGTGGCCAGTGAGAAGGTGTAAAGGAGGCATGAAGTCTATTTAGGAGGAAACATGTCTCAGAGCAAGAGCTGCCTTGGAAACTCCAGAACACAACAGTGATAACAATGTGTGTTGTAGGCAGTGGTGAGTAGATTAATCTAAGGTTCTCCCAAGTAGTGGAAGAGACCATTCACCACCTCCGAGTGGAGACACCATTAATTATTCACGAGGCATTGACGGCTGAGTTTGTCCGCTCTGGCGTTTATAGATCCGGCCAGGTGTGGTACAACCAGGAATATGTCCTGACATTTCAGCCAGAAGTAGCATCTCTTGACACAGGGTCCACAACCACAGGTTGCCCTGCTTGTTGCAACACCACATGGTGTTAGTGTTGTCCATGAACACCTGAACTATCCTTATCTTGATAGAAGGAAGAAAGGCTTTGAATGCTGAGGAATCACTCTGAACAGCTTGATGTGGAGCTCAGACTCCACCGGAGACCAGAGTCCGCTGATCTCTACTTTTTCAAGGTGGTCCCCCAAACCCAGGAGTGATGCATTTATCATCACAGTCAGCTCTGGGTATGGAAGAGAGAGGGGTCCGTCACTGACCTAGTCGTGGTTCTTTAGCCACCACTGCAGTTCTCTCTGGACCTGGACCAGGACAGAGAGATTCCACTAATGCTGCTCCCACTGGGACTTCAGTAGGCATGAGTTACCAGCAGGATGCACAAGACCATGCGGCCCAGCAGCCTCAGAGTTAATCTTTCCAAAATCCAGGTCAGAGGCTGACACATTGGAATCATGGCTTAAATATACTAGATTCACACTCAGGAGGATAAGCCGAAAATGAAACTGTGTCCAGAATAGCTTTGATGAAAGGTAAAATCTGAGAGGGAGCCAGGTATGACTTCGGCATATTGATAGTGAATGTCAGCGAATGCAGAAAGTCTGCATTGTTTGGAGGTGGGAGACAACAGCCTGGAGCAAGCCAGCCTTCAACAGCCAGTTGTCAATTCAGGGGAAGATTAGAACCCCTGACCCTGCAAATAGGCTGCGACCACCACCATCACATTTGTAACCACCCAATGGGAGCTGGTAAGGCTGAAAGGAAGGGCATCCAACTGAAATTGTTCATGGCTCAACCTGAACAGCTGGTAGAGCAGGTGGGTAGGCAGGACGGATATGTGGAAATAGGCATCCAGCATGTCCAATGCCACCATTCTGTCTCTAAGGACCAGGGCAGACTGGACCTAAGCTAACAGCAGCATTTTAAATTTGTTCTCTTTCAGGAAGAATTTGAGATGGTGCAGATCTAGTATAGGGCAGAGGCCTCCAACCTTTGTGGGAACCAGAAAGTAGCAGGAATATCAACACAATGTAATTCTTATGCCAGCTCGCTCTTGAAGGCTCCTTTGGTCAAAAGAGCTTGGGCTTCCCGACGAGCAGAGAGATGGCATCCTCTGTCTGCCAATCTGAGGGCATGGGCAGTGGGGTTTCGGTGAAAGTAAGAGTGTAGCATTACCAAACAATTTGGAGCACTCATTTGTCCGTTGTCATGGGCTGCCATTGGGGAAGAGGTGTATAATTCTGCCGCTGACCGATTGACTGCGATAGTGAGAGGGCAAACTAAAGGAGTTTGGAGGCTGCAGTTGCTGGAGTTAGTAGACTGGACAGACCTCTGGCCTTGGGTCCCACAGGACTTGTGGAGGCTGCGTCCATGGCAATGAAAAGGCAGGGAAGCCTGTTGGCCTTGGTTGCAGGGTTGTAATGGACACAGTTGGTAGCTCCTACCATAGGCATGGAAGGGGCGAAAGGCAGAATGGGGCTGGCTTGGGCTGCCATCGAAGGGATGCCTAGACATCTCCCCGAAAAGCTATTATTTCCCAGCCAGGTGCAGCGATTGAGTGCCAATGATGAAGTACTCACTCTACCTAGTGTGTTTCTCTTTTACAGTCTTCAGTGGATGGTGAACTTTCTTACATCCCTGACATAGGCAATAGCCTGGGACAGGATGGCTCAGACCTCCTCCGAGACTTTGGGCAACACTTGCACTATGAATTCCAAACTGTATTGGGATACCAGCCCAAGAGGCATGCCATGTTTCACCGACTGCAATGCAAGGCTGGTGGAAGAGAACATCTTCTTACCAAAAGTGTCCAACCTCTTGGATTCAATATTCAGTAGTGTGGTAGGAAATACACCTGGGTTAACTTTGGATGTGGAGGATTGGGCAACCAGGCTCTCCATAGTGGGAAGCTGGGCGAGGAAAGCTGGGTCCCAGGAGCAGAGCAGTGGCATCAGGAAATTATCTTTTGCACAGGAGCCCTTGTGCCGGGCCTGGCACATGCCACGGCAATGACATCTGTTAGGGTTTTGTTAAAGTGAAAGAGAGAGTGTGTGGGTGGTGACTCCAAGCTGAAGCTACTCTGTTAAGAAATTAGTCTTGACTGTCACTGAGGGCAGTGTATGCTCTAGGATCTCATCCACCCTTCTCACTACCATGTCAAATGAAGACCCTTCCTTTATAGCTACACTAGGAGGAGCGATTAAGCCAGTGTCTGGGGAGGTGTCCAAACCACTGGCATTCCCCAGTTCCTCATGCCATTTCTCTTACGGCTCTTACATGGGGTTGGAGTAGCAACAAGGATCCTTAGTTGTCTCCCAGTAATACTCCTGAGATGGCCTCTCCAACAAAGTTGCTTCTAGCTCTCACCCAGAATGTCATGTTCTAGTCACTGTTGGGGTTGTATTTGGGCGATGTTGGTCTGGCTGTGTATCAGAGTTAGGGATGGGGTTGGCCCCACTATGAGACATTAGCGATGCCGGGGATTATCATCACTGGAACAGGCTCCAGGAAGAACGCGGTCTTCCGACCAAAGCCGATCTAAATCCAGTAACAGGTCCCAGAAGTCTGGCTGACACTGAGGGCAGACCTGCCAGCGAGAGTCCAGTAAGGTCATCTGCCAAACTTGTTGGGCCCTAAGGCACTCCAGAGGAGTCTATCTGTTCAAGGATGAGGTACATGGTCTCATAAAACTCTTTTAATTGGGAGGGGTTCACCCATTTCTAGTAAACTCTGGGAGGTATGGAACAAACCAAAACTCAGGCTCTATGGCTGACATGTGGTAGTGGGGCTCACAGCGGTGGCGTCTTCCGAATACTTGGTCCAGTGAAGTGAAGACAAAGAGCACTTCGACTTCTTAGATTATTTAGATTTTTTGTAGGATTTACTGATCGAAAACTTTGAGCACAATGGCATGCACAGGCAACAGGTCCATGAACAGCCCATTACCTTCAGCGTGACCAGGATCTGAAGTGTTGCAGAGTTGACTGGCATCTGGTAACCAGGAGCTTCAGGGAAAGCTCCGGAACTGCCTTTGGATTCATGGTGCAGCAATAGGGAGAGTCCTTGAGTTGTGGCCCGGCTCATAGCTCCAGAGGCAAACCATGTGAGTGTCTGTCACAGGCATCTGTCTGTGACATGAACCACAGGGTTTAAATCCCACAGGAGTTCTAGGAGACATCTTTAAGCACACTGGGAGCAATACCTCAAAAATGGTCAACAAAATATTTGCAAAATAGGTCAAAAAGTGGCCTAAGGTAGCCTTCTCCGGATCTGCACTGTTGGTGCAAAAAGAAAAGAACTGATGGCAGCACAATGCGGTTGCGCCTATATAGGCACCAATCACATCACATCCGGCAGGGATGCCGCCGACACCACCGAGTCAATGAACACCACCTACCCGTGTGCAGAGGTACTGTTAAAATATTTCCAGATCCAGGCTGATGCCTGGGGAATATTCAAAGGTAAGGAATCTACTGCTAGAAGTCTCTATTTATTAAATATTACTTTTTCCATAAAAGCAAATATCTGGCTGGGCATTCATTTATTAGGGTTGCTGACCATGTTTTGAGTTATGTGTCTGTTTACATCTTGCTTCTACCTCCCCTGACCCCTGAGCGTTTTACGTTATGTGTCTGTGTACACCTTGCATCTACCTCCCCAGACCCTTGAGAAGCCTTGAACTGATCGATCCATGCTACCACTGAGAGTCAAGTGCTAAAGGGGTAGTACCTGTCCCAGTTACTCAGGACCCATAGTAGGTTGTGCCCCGAGACATCAGGAATGAACCCAGCAACTCCATCTTGGCCTGTGGCTCACTGAAATGCTTTCTGATAGGCATTTTGAGATTTCATCCGGTTTATATTATCCCCACAAGAGATTGTGCGTTCTGGGAACTTCTTTCTCTTTGTTAGTGCATGGGTAAGATTTACTGCCTGACTCAGGCTCTAATGGATGCCAGACCATCAGACGATTTCCAGCAGCATTCCATGGGAACCACTGATCAGCTGTCACCCTCTTGCAACCAGGCTCATACAAGAGGTGCGTCGGTCCACCCAGTAAGCACAGCATGCTTATAGGTTTTTGGCAGTACATAGCTGAAGAATGGGCTTGACGTTAGGGGTGTGTGAAATTTGCATTATTTCCTTGCATGAAATTTAGCACAATTATATGACATTCAAATCTGACATCTAGTACTATATGTTTGTGCAAAATGCACCCTAGTGTTCTGCAGGTTTTTCTGACCCAGAGCTGCGGCGGTAAGTTTGCTTCTTCAGACGCGAGCGGTAACTATTAGATAATCCTGCCGCTTGCGTCTTAATAGCCCCCTACTGAGGAGAATTGGCGTTTCAACACTCAAAACGCCTGACAATGTTTTTTCTGTTTCTTTCTTCCTCTAATGTTTTTTTAGCTTCTAGTGGCATTTTTTATTACTTTTCCGTTATATAATACCAGTTTAATGCATTTTTGCTGTAGTTTCACAGCATTTTATATATAAACAGTGCTACCTTTTTCTCATGCTGACTTTTTGAATATCTGTCAAGGCCTTCTTTGCTCTTGATATTGGGCTTAAAGCTTCTACATATTTTTACTTCAAGTCTGCATACTTCTAAGTGTTGCTCACACAGCTTATAAGCAGGCTCAGAATGTCACCAAAGCTGTTCATCCTCTTTGTCACTCAACAATGGCCATTTATCCTTTATCTTCTGATAAGCCTTCCGTCTCAGGTATAAAGCCTACTCGGGTGAAAAATGACCCCCCCCTCTTCCATCCTGTCATCGTATAACCCTGTTCTTGACACTATCCTTGATGTGGCGTTGCAGGGATTCTGCACAAACACAGAACTATGCAAAGGATTATAGGGCCTTAGTGCATAGGGAATGGGTCATCCTACCACTTTAGCACCCATGAGCCCAGGACCGTCTAGTTATATTGTCTCATTTGCTCTCCTACTCACTCATGGAGAGACAACTGAATAGAAACCCCAGAAGAGAAGATTCCAGACTCTCTCAGGAATGGCGGATGCAAGACACACCCTTTCGCTTGCACTCTTGTACTTGTCCACAATAAGATCTGCCAGAGACATGAACAAGTTTAAAATATTTATTTTAACTAACATGCTCTAATATGCAGTATACATGCCACAACAAGCAGGAAAATGCATAACACAAATTTGGTGGGCATAGCAATTAGTCCGTAAGTTATGGAAGGAGCTGCCATTATAAAAAGACAGTGTAGCCTAAGATCCCTTCCCTCGGACAGAAGTAAAATGATTATATATTAGAAGATCTTAGGGTATTATCTGCAGACCCGGTACCTCAGTCTATAGATGGTAGATCTACATCATAGGTGCTGTCTTACTCTTCTCCCTGGAAAGGTCCCTCTCCAAGTGAGTGCTACCTATTTGTGTATTCCAATAAGATCAAAGTATGTATTCCCAAACAGCAGCTGCATTGGTATGTTTTGCCTAGGGGCCAGGGCCAGACCAGAACAAAATAACAAAGGAAAATGTTGATCGACTTTGCTCACAATATTCAGACTAAGGGCCAGATGTACGACCCATTTTTACATGCGCAAATGGGTTAGCATCCTGTTTGTGCACGCAAAAACTAAAAGGCCTATGTAAAAACCCTATTTTGCGAGTCTCAATTTTTTTGGGACTTGCTAAATAGGATTTGCGACTCGCAATTAGGAAGGGGTGTTCCAAGGGCATCCCTTCCTAATTGTGACTCGTTACCCTATGTAAGAATGTTTTGCGACCGAAATTGCGGTTGCAAAACACTCACAATTTACCCCTCTCTTCAAAAGGGTGTAATGCACTCGCAAATGGGAAGGGGTCGCGAGGGGACCCTTTCTCCTTTGCAAATGTAGGGAAAAATATTTTTTAGGGGCAGGCCCTACCTGCCCTTAAAAAATGAAACAAACATGTTTCATTTTTTTTAATACATCCCAATTTCCATTTAAAAAAAAAGACCTGCTTTATTGAAAAGCAGTCTCAGACATGGAGGTCTGCTGAGCCCAGCAGGCCACCATACCTGGGGGGGACAGCCATTCCTAATGGGGTCGCAAATTGCGAGTGCCTCATGAATATTGATGAGGCATGCAATTTGCGACCCCATTGGGAATCACAAACAGTGTCTCTGACAATGTCCTACATGGCATTTAACTACTTGCAAATTGCGACTCCCAATTGAGTGCAATTTGCGAGTCGTTAAATGCCCCGGTCATCCATCTGGCCCTAAATACCAGGAACCAGCAGAGTGCGAGCACAGCCATAGGTTCTCATGTGAAAACGGAAATAGAGGCATCTGCAAAATAAACTTGTGTAGCAAAGTGTGCAAAGCAGCAAACAATCTGCAGCATGCTCATGCTAATTTAGAGAAGATGACAATGTCCCCATGGGCCATGTGACAGAATTGAGGGGATTAAAACCCTCAATGTCTGCTACTAATGAAAAGCTTCAACACATTGAGGATAGATGGATTACTATGGAAGCGAATTTGTTTGACATGGAGCAACGTATAAGTGATTTACATGATGCTACTTCCAAGATTCCTATCTTGAAGGAAGAGCTCCATCAACTCAAATTGCACACTGAGGATCTTGAAAATTGAGGGCCTGACCTTCTTATCTTCTTGAAGAAGAAGTTCCTTCCAGAACTTTTGGACCTTCAACATGATTCTCATTTGAATATTCAATGTGCACATTATCATCGTCTTGGTTGTTTCCAACCTCAATCTACCAGATCTTATCTGGTCGCGCCATTTATATCTCTCCAGGGGTCATATTATCTAGGAGATGCGATAATTCTCACAAATTGCGCTTAGCGCGATTTTGCTCTATTACTGGACTACATCGCCGCGTTAGCGACGTATTATCAACGTTTTGCTAACAGGCGATGTAATTCTAGCGATAGAGGCCAATTCTCAGGAATAGTGCGTGAAATCCAGCGGTGATTTCACAGCGCTAAGGAGTGGCTTGCTGATAGGGGAGTGTGAACCTAACCTGGCAATCCACCTCCCATTATCAGTATGCCTGAGTCACTTTTCAAGCAGGCGTTACATTCCTGCGATAACTGCGGTTAGCGCGGTTATTTTTACCGCTTCGCAGGTCTGCTGCAGGGCTTGCTAATATCGCGAAGCCGGGTCAGCGAGGATTTCCATGTTGTTCTACTCAGGAACGCCTACTTTGCATGTCATTAGCTTCCTATTCCTTCTGCACCAAAAGTTACCCCACTGGGCATTAAGCCTTTAACACTAACTGCGATGACACACTTGGACTGGCGCTTGATTTTACATTTGTAAGGGGCGGCTAGGCAGTCCATTGCCTTATATTGGAAGAAACCGCACCCTACACCCATAGCCATTTGGTTCCTCTGTTTGTGGAATGTTCTAGCCCTTGCATTACTTACTGCTCGCATTAACCACACAGATGCCAAATTCACTTGGACCTTGAAGCCCCTCATATACTATTTTACCATGAATAGACACTCCAGACTAGTTCTACCCCGCATACGCCCTCTACAACTGTTTGAGGACTTGCTCGAACCATACTCCAGGGGCCTGAAACCGGAGTCCTCGGAAAGATCCATTTAGGCCGGAGGACTTCCTCCCTTCCCTCCCTACAACTTTGACATTGACTTCCTCCCTTCTTCCTTAAGAGAGTTTTTCTTTTTCCTTTTTTTATTCTTATATGCATGACACTGATGACAATTCCTTGCTGTCTTCATAGTTTAAAGGGCCCCACCATCAGAGGTCAACATGTCTATATTGAAATGTACCACATGGCTAGACACTAAAGTTTCCATCAATTTACCAACAGTAGAACCCCATATATCACTTGAGATATTGTGGGCCTCCTCTAACTGTTTTTAGCCTCTCACTGGAATGTGCACCCTCACAAGATAACTTGCGATAGGGGGAATACTAATCTGTCCCTTTCTACCCTATCAAAGCTCTATGAGACTGATTAAGAGATGTATTAGATGGGATTGATTCTACCATGTAAGCTTTTGTCACATTGTCATACTATGTAATGTGGATAATGGCCCTGCTTTGTTGTTCTTCTTACAGGGGACATGGGTCCTCAGTTTGTCTGATCTTTGTTGTTGGTTATATAATCAATAAACAGAATATGACAATAGAAAATCTCAGCAGTGTCAGAAGACCTGCTGCAGATATCCTTTCTCTAACCCTCACAAAAGAGATCAAGTGTGCAGTGATGCACATGTAATCAGTGGCTTGGCAACTGGTCCACATGTCTGTTGTCAGGTGGATAGTGTGAACAGCACTCTGCTGCAAAGCTTGTACAAGCAATTCCAGCATGTCTTAATGTGGTGCTGGAAAAGCTACTCTGGTTAAATATGACCGGCTGGGAACCTTCCATTTTGGGAAGATGACTGTCACAAATTCAAGAAAACCTCCCCTCCCACAAAAGAAAAAGAGAGGAGGTCCAGCACTAACATTTTAGCCAGCTTCGCATTGTACAAACGTGCTGTTGGGTGGTTGCGTTCGTACTGCCCCTGTGACGTAAACATTCTGAGAATGGAAGCCTGGATTGTTTATCTTTTCTGGTGCCACTGATGCAGGTGATGTCTTGATGCCAGATGTTGTTGGGCTCAACACACGTTTTTACGTTGCAGTACTTTTTTGCCTGGGACCCCTTGGTGTCTCAGCCAGACTCTTAGTCTTGTGCCACTGCGATGTTGCTGATGAGGATGTAAGTAAGTAAGTGAGACATTTATAGAGCGCAACTACTGCTGAGGCGTCTTGCCGCTGAATGTAATGTGATATGGAAACTGTTGCGGGGTGAGTATAATTACGTTGGTATAGTTGGAAACAGCCAGGTTTTAAGCAGACTCCTAAACAGAGCTCTGTTATGTTGTAGTCTAATTGCAACAGGCATATTGTTCCAAAGTTTAGCCGCCCTGAAAGAGAGGGTTCTTACCCCCCATCTAGGTCTACAGATTTTTGGGACCTACTCCAGTCCTTTATTTGCTGACCTAAGTTCTCTATGCGGGGTATGCCAGTGAAAGAGTTGCTGAAAGTCCAGGGAACCACCTCTGTACAAAGCCTTGTGCACAAAACACAACTCTTTGAATTTGATGCGCTTCTGAACCGGGAGCCAGTGAAGGTCCCTGATAGTATTAGAGATGGGATGATATTTCGAGAGGTAAAGTAACACCCGAGCTGCGGCATTTTGCAAGGATTGAAGATTTAGCACTTGACCCCTGTCAATGCCTAAAAATAGCACATTGCAGTAGTCAATTCTTGAGTGAATCAGTGCTACTACCACCGTTTTGCAAAGGTCTTGAGGGATAAAAGGTAGGATTTTGCGCAAAACTTTTATGAGATAAAAACATGAGGAGGTCAGGCAGTTGCACTGGCCTGCAAAGTTCAACTGAACATCAAACAGAAATCCTAGATTTTTTTTCTTACTGGTTGTTTCAGGACACTGCCCAGCCTCCACTGGCCACCATGACTGATTCCAAATTGGTGAACTTTTTCCGAATTCCACAACCTCTGTTTTTTCAGTATTCCGTTTAAGGAAGTTCAAACGCATCCATGCAATAATGTGTTTCATACAGTTATAAAATCTTTTGGTCACTGTTTCTACATTTGTTGATATGGATATCACCATCTGCGTATCGTCAGGATGTGGTTGGTACCACTGCACTGCTGGGGACAGGGCTACTTGTTGTACCAGGGAAAATGTCTCCCTCTTGTTCACGTGCCTCCGTGATTGGATCTTATACTTCTTCATCCCCACCAACAAGAATGGGTTCAGTTTTATTGCCGCTAAGGTGCTCCTCCCACTGGATCAAGTGGTGTTTTTTTAGATGGGTTGTTTGGCCTCCGGTACCATAGTTTGTACCAAGCTTACCCAGAGTAACCTATGTCCACAAATGGAGCATATAGCAATGTTCACCTTGTTCCTGCTAACCGAAAAGAAGTCCCAAACTGGGTAGGTCAACTTTCTGGCGCTGCCGGTGCCACTTTCAATGCCGGATGAACTGGTAAGTGCGCATGATGTTTGACTCTCTGCAGTACCTATTTCTACTGAGGTGGTTGTGGTGGATGTATGTTGCTGCTGGTGAAATATGGAAGCTGGAGGTCATATTGGTGGTATCATCTGTGTTGGTGGTATCCTGGCCACATCCCTCACAGAAATTTTGGATCGGGTAATGTTGGTCTCCACTGGGGAGGGACTAATGTCCATTATGACTGGCTCGTCATCATCCTCCTCTTCTACATCCACCTCGATAACTCTAAGGCTTTCTGGAACCTTCCTTTTCCCTAGCCTTGTCTTGTGGCATGTCTCACTCTCAGACCGAGGTGGTGGCTTCCAATTGGCATCTAGATCATCAGAAGGGGGGCTTGCAGAAGAAGTCAATGGACTAACCCTCCTTTTCCTTGCTGGGCATCTGGAAGACAATGGATCTTCTGAAAGAGTGGCTTGCTCTTCCTCTGCAGGAATCTCAATTTCCTGAACTAACCTTACTTCGGGAGGAACAATTACTATTGGGGGCGGTGGCTGTGGCTGTTGTTGTCCACTTATCTGAGTCTCCTGCATTGATTTGGTACTACTTTGCGATAAGTCAATTTCAACATCACTGCTCGCCGGCGTTGGACTCGTGATTAGACTGGCTTCCCCTGTGACAGACATAGGCTTGGGCCTAGGTTGGTGAGATGGATCTGTTGATACAGGGGTGCTGCTACCAGCTTGCTTCCCAGGTCCTGCTGCTGCAGGCGCAATCTTTGTTTTCCCAAAGGTCTTGGGCAGCAAACCGGTCTTCTTGGTAATAAGTGGCAGTGCCTTCGTCTCACTGTCACTGATATCTTTCTTGGTACTGGACCTGGAACCTTTCTTTGGGGCCATCGTCAAGATCTCAGCAGCACCCAGTGGCACAAGTTGAAGAGATGTCTGTGGTTACACGTCACGTGACGTCATGCACAGCAGAACTTCTGTCTGGCAGTACAATGGGTGATATTGTCTCCTCCTCTTTTGTGCACCTAAAAGCAAAGAAGCAAGAAGAACATCATTGAAATGTGGCATTGATTGTTGTGGTTCAATTATTACTAGCACAAACAAACAAATATAATATATAACTTAGTGTGTGTGGTCAAACTTGTTAGTTTTATTATAAAATGTTATTATCTCAGTAATTAAAAAAACATATCAATAGTGTAGCCATTTGCGCAACTTTGACAACAAGGGCTTTCATGGTGTACTGTGTACACTCAGGAAGGATAGGAAAGAAGAAGAACAACAAAAATACAAATGTAATGGAAACGGTTTGGCATTGTATATCACGTGGGATGCAGCATTCAGGGAGCTGCAGCTGACAATGGATGGAACAATAATAAGCCAAAAGGAACAAAGAAAAGACATGCAGGCCTGTGGCAAAAGCACACAAACAACCACCACAAAATAGCCACCAGCCACATGGTCATTCAACAAGCAGGAGGCCTGGAAAACAATGAACTCAAGCAGGCCAATATGGACTCAGACTTTACAAAATGCCCCCTGGCCACACGCGGAGGCTCAGCCAAGGAAAATGCTGGCCCACCATTACAAATACACTCGCACACTGGCCAGACAAAGTAGGCATTCTAAACAACACTGCTTTAATGCAACAATACCAAAAACTCACAGGGCAAAAAAAGGTTTGCGAGTTACACAACAACCACACTCATCCAACAAAGGCATTTATTTAACACACACAAAAAAATGAGAAATACCAAAAAAAATACATTTTGCAATTCAATCCAATGCCATCCATGCCCTAAATGATGTTTACTTTAAATTCAACAAAACACCACAGAAACAGTTGTTTAATGCACCCATGAGTAGCTCTGGGCATACTGGCTGAAAGGCCTATTGGCAAACTACTCGGCTAGTGAATTAAATATATATTGCAAATTAATTTCAAAAGTTGGAGAAAACTTAGTGAACAGTGCAACATGTTTCCTTTATAAAATATGAATATTTACTTACAAAGAAACAACTAGGCCCCTACTAAAACTACAGGACACCCACCACAATAAATTTAAAAATAAACTATAAAAAGTACAAAAACATTTCAGTGCATTGCCCTAATCAAAGAAACAACACCAATTTTCCAACTTAGTTGTGAAATGTCAAATTCAAAAGTCTTCAAATCCAATCATATACGATGCAGCAGCCACAAAGAGTGACCCTTCCAGCTCCAAATCCAAATGAAAAGTGAACAGGACATAGGTAAAGCACTGGGAGGAGCTTCCTGGACAGGAACAGGAAGTTGGAGACTCCGGGGCACTTCCTTCCTCTTCAAAAAAAGAAAAAGGACTCCATGTACGAAAAAGTACAGCCAAATGTCAATCTGAGAAGCTTTTTTTAATCCAAATCATCATTTCGAGAAGGTTTTGATGCTGCTTGAGAGAAATTCTTCTCCAGATTGCAAATTCTGTGATCTTCACAAAACTTCCGCCGGAAGTCCGATGGCGCGATCGAATGACATGTTTGTGATCGCATACTCTCGCAGGACAGTGCTGCCGGTTACCAAATCTCGTGGCGCTCATGAACGGATGGGAAATCTTGTCGGAGATCGCTCCAGTGCACGAAAATGCATTTTGAGAGCAAACTAAAAAAACGTCTGGTGCAGAGCGCGGAGATTTTGTTAACTCCTTGTTTTACGTGGACTGCAGAGTTGCCAAAAATCCGCAAACTCTTCTGAGAAGGGTGGTAAACTGTGAATGTTTTGCGACTGCAATTACAGTCGCAAAACATTCTTATATAGCTTAAGGAGTCGCTATTGTGAAGGGACACCCTTGGAATAGCGACTTGATCACCCTTTTTTGCGTGTTGCAAATTGATTTGTGACTTGCAAAATAAGATTAGTACATGGGCCACAGGTTTTTTGCGGGCACAAACGGGGTTAAAACCCATTTGCACATGCAAAACACCTGTGTACATCTGGCCCCAAATCTGTACATAAAAAAATTGGTTCCATTCTAACTGAACAAACCACCAAAATGGTATCTTCTGATGTAAAAACTTCTACCACTTTTCAAGAATATTACCAGTTATTGTACTCTGACAGCACTAATCCCTCAGAACAAAATATGCACACCTGTTTTAGAGGCTCACCTAATCCCCCATCTTTACCTGATAAATTTGATTTATTAGAACTTGAGACAACTCTCCAGGAAATAATGGATGTCATCAGATCCTTAAAGAAGCCAAGGGTCCTGTTCCTGATGGTCTTTCTATGGATTCTTTTCTGCTTTCTCCTCCATTTTTTCCCCTAAGCTACTTCAGCTTTTCAACTCTTTTCTTGTGGAATCCAAGGCCACTGGTTCCTTTCTAGAAGCCTTGATTGTTCTTATTCCCAAACCTGATAAAGACCACTTCCTTTTTAAAAAAAAATTATCATGCTATTTCATTAATCAATTATGATTGCAAAATATTTGCCAGAATCCTTGCATCTCATCTTAAGACTATTGTCCCGTTATTGGTCAATACCGATCAATCTGGTTTTGTTAAGGGCAGACTGGCTACTGAATGTTTTCTAATGCTATTGCTTTGGCATAAAACATCAATCTCCTCTAGCTGCATTGTCCCTTGATGTCGAAAAGGCCTTTCATTGTATTAACTGGCAATTTATGTTTACTACTCTTCGATGGCATGGTTTTGGCCATAATTTAATTCAATTTGTAAAATTATTATACTCTGCTCCATGTGCTAGTATTTTAGTTAATAATAGTTTTTCCTAATATTTTCAGTTAAATAGATGTACTCGACAGGGTTGTCCTCTTTCCCCTCTGCTTTTTTGTTTTATGTTTAGAACCTTTCCTCAAACGCATATGAGTTAACCCACTCATCTCAGGCATTGCACAGAATTTCACTGAAACTAAACTGTCAGCCTATGCTGAAGGTATTTTGATTTATATGTCCAATCCCATTTCCTCCTCATCTCCCTGTTTACACAAAATTAATTTATACTCTAACATTTCTGGATATAATCAGAACTTCTCCAAAACTGAAATATTACCCTTAAAGCGTTCATGTTACCAATATAAGTTTGATAATACAAATTTTACTTGGTGCCCCACCAAAATAAAATACCTTGAAATTTGGTTTTCTTCTTCTGTTTCAAACACAATCAGTTGTACGTTTAATACATTAACAATCACACTCAAAAAATTACTTTCTTCATCATCTCCTCTCCACTTATCCTGGTGGGGAAGGTTGGGCACTATTAAGATTATGATTGTTACACATGTCTTTTATACATTGTCTATGTTACCTTTTAAGATTCCCATTTCTTATTTCTCTCAAATTAATTCACTATGCACTAAATTTGTATGGAATAATAAACATTCTTGTATTGCTTTGACTAAACTAAAACATCCCAAGAATGAGGGTGTTGTCGTTTTCCTAATTTAAAATTATATTGCTCTGCATTTTTTGTTAGACAATTTTTGCTCTAACCCATGAATTTGGAATTACTACCATACCACAATGGATTTTATTTGAGTGTTCTTTATTAAAGGATTTTTCATTTGAAAATATAATTTATTTATCTAACTGCACCCATTCATCAAATAATCCTATACTGAAATACTCCTAACAATTATTACACAATGTATTTTCTGCAGGTTTTGACTCACGTCAATATTTCTTAGCCTCATCTATTTGGTATAACAAATTTATCAAATTTTGGCACAAGTCATTCTATTATAAACACTGGAAGGAGAAGGGTTTTATGTTTATTCATCAGCTCGTTCAGCATAACTCTGCTATCCCCTCTTCCCAATTGCAATTAGATTATAATTTGCCCAGTTCATTTTTTCAAGAATATCTTTTAATATCATCCTCTTTGCGGTCCTACTTAACAACTAATAACTTTCCCTCAACCATTCTGCCACTCACTCCCCTTACACCACTACACAACATCTACCAAGACGCTAAACCCAAGGCTGCATTTCTCTACAAAAGGTTATTTTCACCCATTCCTGAAAGATCCAAAACACCTATTGAGCTAATGTGGGAGGTTGATTTATCCATTTCATTTCCTACCCCTGCTTGGGATACATCTTGGCTTAAATTATTTAAAACATACAAAGCAGCTCATATTACACAATATTTATTCTTTATTTATAACAGAGCTCTCATTACTCCAAAATGTATATCCAAGTTTTCTCCCACCTCCTTTCCTGGTCTTGTTCTTCTTTCACACAGACTTTAAATCACTTGTTGTATTATGGTTCTAATGTGTTCAAATTCTGGGAATCGATTTGGGCAACATGTTTAGAAATATTTCAATGTGGGCTTCCATTATCAATGCAAAATATTTTCCTCTGAACTGCTTCAACAGATTTTGACATTATTTCTCTAAACCTATGTTACTTGATCTTTTTATTGCTCTTGCGTTTAACATGATTCTCTCTTGTTGGAAAGATACCTCTAAATTATTTGTATCAACATGGTGGAATTTTATTTGTGATGAACATAGAATAGCCACTGTTTCTTCCTTCTCATTGTCTCAGAAAATAAAATCTGATTTACTGTGGCTACCTTTCATTTCATATCTTTCTACTCACACATCTCTATCTTAGTTACTATACAAATTATTATATATTTTTAATCTCCATTTCTTTCTTTCTCGTCTTCTTCTTTCCTTCCTTTCACATTTATTGTCATAAAACATAAGTATATATTAAATGACTGGTATTGCTGGTTTCAATTGTCTAACATATATCACTATTTTCTTTTTGCACTGGTTGTTATTTAGTAGTGATATTGTATTGTTGTTATTATTGTTCTTGTCTCTAAAACTTCATTACAAAAATTTAAACAAAAAAAAAGATACCAAGAAGAGTAGGTATTTCGCAATGATCCAAACATAGATGTTTTATTTATATATATAAGTTAGTCCTCAATAAAGGCAGTTACCATCTCGAGAAACCACCTCATGTGCAGACCGAATAAATGGTAAATTTACAAATGTTTACAATATCATAACACATACCTCTACGAATAACTAATCAAGGGGATATTTGTTGACTCCTCCATCAAGAAAGGGAGGGTGACAGGAACATAGACATATTTTAAATAACAAAAGCAACCCACATGTCCTTGTGAGCTGGGTAAGTACAAAAGCACAAAACAATGTTCACAAGGAACTCATTTATCTTGATCAGTACACAATCTGCAACTAAAGTAGTTGCTCTGATTAAATCATAGTTGGAATTAATCTTATTCATTCATGACACTCCATTGAGTCGCAGTATTACTCGCACCAAATTTTCTATACGCACATATGCATTTGAAAAAGCCCACACACCTTTAATTAAAGGTATACCTAACTTCAGCTGAAGTGGGTAATTTTATTATGCAATTATAGTATGTACCACAGGCGTATTTCCTTATATAAAGGTCATTGAAATATTTACATATTGTTGCACATTCGGAGTAGTATTGTGAACCCCAGTGAAGTGACCATAACCTATTTTAGTGAGTATTGTGTGACATAGTGAAGTGGGTTCCTTGTGAACATTGTTTTGTGCTTTTTTAGGAACATAGACATGGCAAAAGTGGAAGAAGTGAACAGTACAGAGACATGGTGTGGGATGTCCAAAATGTAGAGTACTGATGACTGGGCTAGGACTGGTAGGTAAATGGTCCAAACTCAATGTCCGGTAAAGTGAACTGTTCATACAGTGAATTGAGCAAACCCACTGACCGGTGAAGTGAGCAGTTCACACAGTGAATTGTGCAAACCCTTTAACCGGTGAAGTGAGCTGTTCGCACAGCAAATTGTGCATTTCCTATGACCGGTGAAGTGAGCTGTTCACACAGTTAATTGTGCACTCCTTCCAACCGGTGAAGTTAGCTGTTCACACAGCGAATTGTCCAAGCGCACTGACTGCTGAAGTGAGCTCATCAAACAGTGAACTTTGCAAACCCACTGACACTTTCCTGACACAGTATGAGACAGTGTAGAGTGAACCCCGGTGCAGTGCATAAACCTTGTGTCACTTTAATGCAAATTCAATGTATATAAATCATCTGCTGCCAATTTCCAGCACTCTTATTGTGATTTCATTTGAAGTGATTCTGCCAATAGCAGGGGCAAGTACCCACAATTTTTACTCCATTAGCATTAATATTAGAGTTTGTTATATGTTTACTGCCAGTCGTATGTTTACTGAATTCCTAACGCTGTACAAACAAAACGTTCATAGATAAAAGAACTCAAAGTAAAATAAAAGATGAGAAAGGCAATATATTTTTCTTACCGGAAGATCATGTCCACGGTCTCCCTGAAGATATACAGGAGACAGGAGAGCAGACGTGCACATGATTAGTCTTTGTATTCATACACATTGCATGCAATAACGAATAAAATAAGAAACACAAACGTCTGTTGCCATTTGAAAACCTTCTACTCTCACCTGTCATTTTATATAGTGCCCCTCATCCTCGGTGCTCAGGGAAACTCTAGGCAGGTCTCTCCAAAGGGAGCAGGCATTTGGCGCTCAAAGAGACGGATATAACCATCATCCCACGATACCTGCAATCTCCAAGATTCTTAGAACCGTCAACATAACTAGACTGACACAATGACAAATAAATCATCCCATATAAAAACCGGGAACACCACAATAAAACAACTTTGAGACTATGCTCATGGAACATCAATGGGCTGAACAGCAAGGCAACAGATGCTGAGCTCTTAACATATCTAAAAACCTTTGACATTGTCCTTCTTCAGGAAAACGTGGTCAACCGATCCATAACAGCTACAAGGGTACATTAGCTTCCACAATCTAGCAATGAGGAAATCAAAATATGGTCACCTAACAGGGGGCTTAGCCACCTACATCGCTGTAACAAAATTTGACACCGCTCAAGAAATTCTATCCCCCCTACCATCAGCAAACTCCGTCAAGATCCATCTAAACCTCAATGGCTCTAAGGACGAGGTGCTAGTCAATACATACATAAATACAATATGGAAAAAACAGGAATCAAAACATCTAATTGAACTTCTGCTCTCAATTATAAGTTCACAGAATACCTCTATTCAAAAGAAGGGGGGTCCCTAGGGGAATGATGACAGGAGGAATAGGGAACAGAATAGGTCAGAGAAAGAAAACAAAACCTACTGTCTACACTAAACTGATTTCAATATGCACAGAGGTGGGTCAGGATTATAGAAAAAAACACGGACCACTACTGACTCAGAGAGATAAAAAAACGAAGAAGGAGATATAACGATGCGTAATTTATTTAGATAACAGATCAAGGTAATAATCGTTGTACACAAAATAAACAGTATAGGATACACTCCAATATACAACTATATGTAGGTCCCACACAGTAAAACAAACATACAATCACTCATTCATACATCATACTCATATATAAGACAGAACAAACATAATTGCAAAAAAGTTGCTTTTCAATAAAGTTTAAAAATCACATAAAACAATGTGTACATTAACAAAATGACAATTCAAACAGGCTCGTGCGCTCCCAGTTCTTGGAGACGGATGAAGTCTTCTGGTGGGCACGAGACAGTAAGAGCCAACGCACGTTTCGGTGTTTGCCCAATTGAGGCTACACCTTCATCAGGGCAACGGTGATGGAGGGCGAGTGGGACAACACAAAGGAGACCTGGGGAAATGTTATAAAAGGAGAGGGGAGAAAAATATATATATCCGATCAAGACGTTTTGAAAGAACATACTTTTCACATTGCATTAAACTCATAATGTCTCCTTCAACACTCTTAATAGTATCAAAGACGCAGCTAATGTCATATAAAGACCCAAAAATGAAAATATAACAAACGAGTCAGTAAGGTCCTGGTTCAACAAATGTATAGTATAAGATTAGCTTCAAAACAGGAAAATGCTAAGTTGCTTGAGAATGATAAAACCGAAGTGCACCCCATAACCACAGACCGGAACAAATGAGTGGTGATCAGAGATGAGTGTTCAAATCCCAGTAATCCAAGGAAGATAGAGGCGAAAAAACGGAAGAGAAAATGTGCCCAAAGGGTGACCAGATACAGGTGGGGGACAAAAGGGAGCTACGAACAATGTTCGCAGATCAGTGACAGAACACCAGTGCCACAGATGAGAACAATATTAGGGGAGTGCATGTATAGTCAGCCATCCACCAACAGTTAAGCAAAACAAGCAAGGATACAAAGAAAAAGAATAAAGATGATATAGACAGAATAGGACAAATACCTTTGAATAACGTCAGCTGAAGAGAAAACAGTTCTTCTAGATGGCTTTAAAGGAGCACGAGGGGATTTATCATCAGGGAGGGCAGCCCATCTAATATACATATACGAAAAAAGAAAGACTTAAGACTGGTCATAAAGAGCGATCTAAACAGTTCAGACGGGGGATGAAGGGGGGTAAGAACTTGAGAGCGGCTTACCCATAAAATGGTGCAATAGGCTGCGATATTCCAGGGATACAGGTAGGATACTCCTCAGGGAGAGTTTAAAGCGTCATAGGTAGATTCTCCTAGAGAAATGCGAAACGAGAGGGCCAAAGCCTCACTGAGGTCTGCTTCTGTATAAAGATGGAAGGGGGGGGGGAAGAAATTTAGTTTCAACTAGCAGAACATTCCCGATGCTGCTGCAGGTCAGACTAACTACCATCGGTAGAGAGGCTTACCGAACATGGAGGGCCGCCGTCCGGCGGGATAGTAGGCTTAAGCGTAGCGCATACCACTCTTCGCGCTCGTTTCCATACAGGAGAGGATAGGGGCTGTCTCGACTCCGGATATGTATAGCAAAGCCTAAAGGAGAGACAAGCGCCCTGTTCACATCACACAAGGTCCTAATGGGAGGACAGCCCACACAACAGACAGGGGGAGACTAAGCCTAACAGGGTGGCTATTGGAGGAAAAAACCCGGAATTTAAAAGCAAGATCATAACATGTATACAAGTTAGGTCAGAGAAACAAGATTACTAAAGCACACAGCGGGCAGGTAATGCTAATAGATTAGAGAGCACAAAAACAGACTGCACGAACACAACGAGACAAAGCTAAAAAACGGGTGCTCTTACCGTAGATTAAAGCGTCGCTCGAGCAAAAACAGCAATAATGTGCCGGAATAACATGTGAGGTGGAACCTAGATGATCCGGAATTTAAGTGTAGTGGGGCCCATCACAATACCGAGCCTGCATAGTCTCGCGAGAATATCCAGGGATAAAAGATAGAAGAAGGACTGAATGCAAAGCAAAGAAAGCTGACAGTATGTGCGGCCATATTGGAACGGGATCGAAAAGAATAGATACACAGCACAATAATGACCATGTAAATCACGTTTTGTTCACGATCTCAAACAAAACGGATGAAAGTAATAGGAAAATAAAATCCCTATAAAAGTGAGCGTAATGGATAGAACAAGAAGGGGTCCGAAACAGAGTCAGGTAGAGCTAACGGACAAAATAGATATTTACATCCAAATGGTCAGAAGAATGGACAGAGAGTCAAATGGAAACAACCGGGTCAGTAGGTATAGGAATCTCTCACTAGTAACAACGGGGATACAGGGAGGGAAGAGATCTCAATCCTATATCATCTAGAAACTTTGCCAAAGAGATGACCGGGAGAAGCCTAAATAGGTGGAAGTACTACAGAGATGGAGCCCTAGAGTAATAGCGTATGATAATTAAGATTAGGTTTCAGAGAACACACAGTCAATAACAAGAGGAACAACCTTTCAGAGAACTAAATGGTAGGGAATCCAAAGAACGGGGACGCTGATACGTCAAGTGAGGACAATTTATGTTATAGCATTTTCCCAGGGACAGATCTCATTGAGACCCTGAGCAACAGAGTTCACATAGTAAATCCAAAAGACTTCCCTCTTCCTTCTAATGGTACTGGGATCCTTGCCCACAGTAGTGTGTATTTTTTCCACTATGATCCATTTAAGGTCTTGGTCTGAATGGCCAAATTCAGTCCAATGAGAGACCAAAGGAGCCCCTACTTTTTTTAGGCGGATGTTGGATTTATGTTCACCCATCCTAAGTCGACATTCCCTGCCAGTCTCGCCAATATAGGTCAGGCCACAAGGGCAAAAGATTGCATAAATGACATTCGACGTTCGACAGTTTGTCATTTCCCTAAGCTTGATGGTGCGTTTATTGATGCTAATGTTTTGTGTGACCAAGGCATTGGGACATGCTTGGCACGAACCGCATCGATGATTGCCTGTAATAGGGGGGAGACCCGTGATGGACATTTGGCAGAAAGAGGGAGAGGGTTCTTGTATTTTGCCACGAACTAGATGGTTCCTGAGGTTCTTGTTCCTTCTAAACGCAAACAGAGGTTTGGGTAGTCTGTCATGATCGTCCATGTTCAGGAGGTACCAGAGAGAGTCAATGGTCTGACGGATTTTGTGGTTAATGTTAGAATGTCTGGTAACACACACTAACCGATCCAGGGTTTTTTCCTCCTTACGTTGGAACATCGAGTCACGATTATAGTACCTGGCTCTTTTAAACGAGTTCTTCACCAATTTGGAGAGATACCCCCTATTCAGAAGTTTGGTTTTCAAGATGTCAGCCTGGCAGAGAAAGTCACTCATCTCAGTGCAATTTCTCCGAAGACGAAGAAATTGGCTGAAGGGGATGCTTTCCCTTTGGCAGCGGGGGTGGTAGCTGTCAAATTGGAGCAACGTGTTCCTAGCAGTGGGCTTGGTGTATAAGGAGACAAATAGGTGGTTGTCTTTGTGCTCGACCCACACGTCAAGGAATTCAATCCTGTTGTTACTGGAGTGAACGGTAAATTTTAAGTTGTCATCAGCAAGGTTGATCCATTGTACAAAGTCATCTAGGGAGGTTTGATCACCCTTCCAGATGAAAAAAATGTCGTCAATGAAACGGGACCAGGCAGAGACATTCTCGAAGAAGGGGGCAATCTCGTTGTAGATGTTAATGCTTTCGAACATACCCATATATAGACATGCCACATGCTGCATGGGGGCACAGGCGGCCCCCATGCTGACTCCTTGGGTTTGTTGGTAGTATTCGTTGTTAAATTCAAAGTCGTTTTCTGCTAGTATGGTTTCCAAACATTGAAGAATGAACGGGGCATTGGTGATATCAGGTTCAGAACTCAAGATCTCTCGAATGGCCAGCAGGGCTCCCTGTTGGGGGATGTTCGTATATAGGGACTCGACGTCCATGGTTACGAGGAGTTCCCTATCACTGAAGTATTCAGTGTTCTCAATCTTGGCGATGAAGTGGCCAGTATCCTTAACATAGGATTCAAGGTTAGCGACCAATGGTTTTAAAAAATGGTCAACATATTTAGAGAGTGGCTCCGTAGCAGCCCCAATGGTGGAGACGATGGGTCTAAGGGGGGGATCAGATGCGTTTTTGTGACTCTTAGGCAACCCGTAGATGATAGGCAGTCGGGTGTGAAGAGGGGTAAGAAACTCAGCTTCCTTGGTGCACAGATATCCTTCGTCTACAGCGTTTCGCACCATGGTCAAGATACGTTGTTTCAATGCCGGCTCAGGATTGATCGTGATACGTTTGTAATGTTTAACCACCGATAATAAGTTATTCATTTTGTCGATGTATGTGGGGGTGTCAGAGATGACAATCCCACCACCCTTGTCACACGGTTTGATGGTGAGTTGTTCGTTCTCTCTAAGGGTACAAAGAGCATCATTTTCCTCTTGGGGGAGATTGGGAGCTGGTCTAGGTACATATTTCAAGGTTTGTTGAATTCTAGTCGGAACTGCCTTCTCAAAGATGAGGACTTCAGGTCCCAAGGAATCCAAAGATGGAGTGAATTCAGAGGGGGGTCTAAGTCCAGATTGATTTTTACTGTCATCGACATAAGGCTTGATCTGGAAGAATTTTTTTAGCCTGATTTTGCGGAAGAAGGAATGGAGGTCTTTAATAAGTTCGAATTTGTTAAAGTTAGCAGATGGAACAAAGGACAACCCTCTGGACAGTAATTTGGACGTCTCAGGATTTATGATTTTTTGTGACAAATTGAAAACAGGGATGTTACTTATGTTTTCCAGTATTGTTGTTGTCTCGTCTGTATGTACATCTGGGGTTGTATTGGATCCTGACGGAAACCCCTCTGTCTGGGGTTCCTGTTCCTGGGGCGGAAATTGCCTCTGCGGTTCCCTAAAAAACGACTCGACGAGGTGGTTCTGTCAAAATTCTCTTGTCTAGGTTGGTATGCTGGATTATAGTTAGGATTGTAGTTGATAGGTTCCTCGCTGTCAGAGTCCGTGGTATCAGAGAACGTTACAACCCGTCTGTTATTCCATCTGGTACTGTTGGGGTTGTTAGAGTAGTTTGGATAAGCTTCCTCTGTGTTGGTATAATAATTAGGTGTTAAGTATGGATAAGCTCGCTCTTGGGAGAAAAGCCTGATGTCTTTTTTAAATTTGTCAGTTTTTCTCTTAAGGAGATATTCAGAGAAGGAATCAAGGTTAGATGCGATTTCTTCCAATTTACTCTTACCTATCTCAACAGCATTCTCTCGTTTAAGTTTTTCTTCCATTTCTTCAATTTCTTTACTGAGGATGGAAAGGACCTCTCTAGCAGTTTCCACTATCAACATCATCCAATCTCTGGAACATCTATTTGAGATTAGAGCCCATTTTTACAGAAATAGTCTCAATTCAACAAAGAGGCCCGGAATATTGCGAACACGTAGGCCTATGGGGATGGTACCCGCCTTAAGATATTCCAACATGAAGTTGGCATGAGCCTCCGTCCGTTTGGATTTCTTTTTAAGATTCAGAAGTTTTGTCCATTCCTCTTCAAGGCCCCTAGATAGCGTAAATTGTTTGTTGCTGTCGGTGGTGATCCCGATCATGCGGGCAAAGTCTTCGTCAGAGAAGCCGAAGGTTTTAATACTTTCCATGATGTTCCAGAAAAAAGGGGGGAGGGGAGGGAGGGGGGACTTACTGAGATATAGTCAAAGCCAATGAAGGAGAGTAACAATCTACAGAGGTAGGGTGCACGACGTAAAGGACAATGAATAAGACAAACCAATGAGTAAATATACACACAAACGGATAAATACACACATAAACCCCCACAGCTCAGGGCTGTGAAGAAACTATTCAAAA
This sequence comes from Triturus cristatus, assembly GCF_964204655.1. Taxonomy (NCBI): domain Eukaryota; kingdom Metazoa; phylum Chordata; class Amphibia; order Caudata; family Salamandridae; genus Triturus; species Triturus cristatus. The sequence goes on from NC_140590.1 coordinate 1,086,136,930, forward strand.
GAAGGGGGGTCCCTAGGGGAATGATGGGTAGACAGGAGGAATAGGGAACAGAATAGGTCAAAGAAAGAAAACAAAACCTACTGTCTACACTAAACTGATTTCAATATGCCCAGAGGTGGGTCAGGATTATAGAAAAAACCACGGACCAATACTGACTCAGAGAGATAAAAAAACGAAGAAGGAGATATAACGATGCGTAATTTATTTAGATAACAGATCAAGGTAATAATCGTTGTACACAAAATAAACAGTATAGGATACACTCCAATATACAACTATATGTAGGTCCCACACAGTAAAACAAACATACAATCACTCATTCATACATCATACTCATATATAAGACAGAACAAACATAATTGCAAAAAAGTTGCTTTTCAATAAAGTTAAAAAATCACATAAAACAATGTGTACATTAACAAAATGACAATTCAAACAGGCTTGTGCGCTCCCAGTTCTTGGAGACATATGAAGTCTTCTGGTGGGCACGAGACAGTAAGAGCCAACGCACGTTTCGGTGTTTGCCCAATTGAGGCTACACCTTCATCAGGGCAACGGTGATGGAAGGCGAGTGGGACAACACAAAGGAGACCTGGGGAAATGTTATAAAAGGAGAGGGGAGAAAAATATATATTTCCGATCAAGACGTTTTGAAAGAACATACTTTGCACATTGCATTAAACTCATAATGTCTCCTTCAACACTCTTAATAGTATCAAAGACGCAGCTAATGTCATATAAAGACCCAAAAATGAAAATATAACAAACGAGTCAGTAAGGTCCTGGTTCAACAAATGTATGGTATAAGATTAGCTTCAAAACAGGAAAATGCTAAGTTGCTTGAGAATGATAAAACCGAAGTGCACCCCATAACCACAGACCGGAACAAATGAGTGGTGATCAGAGATGAGTGTTCAAATCAAAGTAATCCAAGGAAGATAGAGGCGAAAAAACGGAAGAGAAAATGTGCCCAAAGGGTGACCAGATACAGGTGGGGGACAAAAGGGAGCTGCGAACAATGTTCGCAGATCAGTGACAGAACACCAGTGCCACAGATGAGAACAATATTAGGGGAGTGCATGTATAGTCAGCCATCCACCAACAGTTAAGCAAAACAAGCAAGGATACAAAGAAAAAGAATAAAGATGATATAGACAGAATAGGACAAATACCTTTGAATAACGTCAGCTGAAGAGAAAACAGTTCTTCTAGATGGCTTTAAAGGAGCACGAGGGGATTTATCCTCAGGGAGGGCAGCCCATCTAATATACATATACGAAAAAAGCAAGACTTAAGACTGGTCATAAAGAGCGATCCAAACAGTTCAGACGGGGGATGAAGGGGGTTAAAAACTTGAGAGCGGCTTACCCATAAAATGGTGCAATAGGCTGCGATATTCCAGGGATACAGGTAGGATACTCCTCAGGGAGAGTTTAAAGCGTCATAGGTAGATTCTCCTAGAGAAATGCGAAACGAGAGGGCCAAAGCCTCACTGAGGTCTGCTTCTGCATAAAGATGGAAGGGGGGGGGGGAGAAATTTAGTTTCAACTGGCAGAACATTCCCGATGCTGCTGCAGGTCAGACTAACTACCATCGGTAGAGAGGCTTACCGAACATGGAGGGCCGCCGTCCGGCGGGATAGTAGGCTTAAGCGTAGCGCATACCACTCTTCGCGCTCATTTCCATATAGGAGAGGATAGGGGCTGTCTCGACTCCGGATATGTATAGCAAAGCCTAAAGGAGAGACAAGCGCCCTTTTCACATCACACAAGGTCCTAATGGGAGGACAGCCCACACAACAGACGGAGGGAGGCTAAGCCTAACAGGGTGGCTATTGGAGGAAAAAACCCGGAATTTAAAAGCAAGATCATAACATGTATACAAGTTAGGTCAGAGAAACAAGATTACTAAAGCACACAGCGGGCAGGTAATGCTAATAGATTAGAGAGCCCAAAAATACCTTTAACCTCATCCTCTCTGGGGATCTAAACCAACAAATCCTAGGTACATCAGAAAATGAGTATGTACAGGTTCATTCCTTTTACTGGAACATACCAGCTCAAACCAAAAGCAATCTAAGATAGGGAGAGATTTGCTAGAAGACCTGAAGCACATCAATATAAGTGCACTGAATTTAAGATTTATCGATGACTCCCCCCTGGCCGCCTCATTCTATTCGGAAACTGCGAACTCCACCATAGACTATACTCTAGTCTCCCTTTCAGTCCTTCACCATGTATCAGGATTCCATTTAGGTGACAAAGGGGACAGTCACCACCGGCCCCAGGAAGATTCAATCCAAGCTATTCCACATAAAGTTGCGTCTAATCTAAGTGGCAGGCATGCATGCCACACAAAAAACTTAAAAAGATTCAAGTCGTCCCTAGTAAACTCCAGGGAGGTTTTTCAGGCTGCAAAAACATTTCTACATGATCATACCAATCCTACTGACAGTTCAATCAGCACTTGGAAAACCTTCACAGTCACACTTGCAAGCTCCTTTTCAACTATAACCAAATATACTCTTCCAATGATCCCACGTCGCGGGGAGGGTCTCGACTGCACAGCGGATCGAACTGAAACTACATAAAAAATCTTTAAACAAACTTCTCGGATCACTGGGGCTTCACCCCGGAGACAAGAACTTAAACTTTCTACTTCGTCAATGGAAAGGCTTAATCAAAAAAACTCAAGTGGGACAACAACAGTCTAATAAAACTGCATTTGGGGCAAAACTGTAGCATGATTCCCAAGCAACTAACTATGTGCGCTTTTGGGCTACCGTTAACAAAATTCTATACCCGGCACAAGGAGGCTTGCCATCAAAAATCACAGAGGATTCATGGACAATCTTTCTAGAAACCCACTTCAATCAGCAAACACCTGGATTAAAACTAAACCTGGATAACCAACTGTTCCATCCCACCCTAATTGAAGGGAACCCAGAGGAAGAGGAAAAGGGAACTGAGACAATAACAATAATGAAGCAAATTTCAAAAGGAAGGAGAGAAGGGGCTCTGGGGCCAAACAGGATTCTACCAGCCCTTTTTAAATAAGATCCTAAGTATTGGTCAGAAATACTGGCCCCCCTCTTTCATACCGTCAGACAGTCTGGACACCTACCAGCTTCATGGAAGGGCTTATAATGTCCCCGATTTATAAGGCCGGCAAAAAAAAAAACTCTTAAAAAATTTTCATCTGATTGCACTACTAGACATAGAGGCAAAATACTTCACCAGCACTTTACTGATAGAGCTCCAGGACTGGGCAAAAGAGAAGGAAATTATCCCTCCTCAGGGTTTTGTAAAGACACAGGAACCCCAACCAATATATTAACCATGTCATTGTTCATTGACAAGGCGAAATCGACCAAACAGGTGATTCATTTTTGTTTCATGGACTTCAAGGCAGCCTTTGACAATGCTAGCCAAGCAAGATTGTGGAGGAAACTGGCGCTCTGGGGAATTCCGTCAGCTCTCTTGAACGTTCTAATATATCTCCCCACCAACACATTGATATAGGTAAAACTAGGCAACAGCACACATCTCTTGAGGCACATACCATCCACCAAAGGGCTCAAACAGGGTGTGTGCTTGCACCAACACTGTTAAACCTGTATACAGCAGACATGACATCAGTTCTAGGCACCTGCAATGCGTATGCACCTCGACTCGGTGGCAAAGCCATCTCCAGTATCTTGTATGCCGACGATGTTATCCTGGTAAGCCACACCCAGGTTGGCTTGCAACGCTTACTCAACAAAATGCAGGAGTACGTAGTGGAAAATCACCTAGAAGTGAACATCAACTTAACAAAAACCTTGACAATTAACAGCAAACAACAGTCCCATTCTTGGTACCTGGAAAAAAACTCCAATTGCGAACACCCTTGCCTACAAATACTTAGGGGTAACCATCAACGAGGGTAGTCAATTTACCAACAAACTTGAGGCAATTAGGAAGAAGGGGATGGCAATAGCAATAACATTAAGGCAGTTAAAAACTAACCTCATGGGCCCTAGCCTTTCCCCTCTCCTCCGGGTAGCACAAGCCAAAATTCTACCCTCCATCACCTACTGCGGTGAAGCACTGAGGGGCAGGGATGCAAACTTTCTGGACACCAACATGGCTAGGGCCTATAGAGTTATGTTTAACCTTCCAAATTACTCCTCACCAGCGCAGATTCGACTAACAACTTCTGGCAAGGCAAGACTCCTATATAACGTGTTGGCACAAAATTAAGAACTCTCCCCCGAATACATCGAACCATCAGCTCTGGCAAGAACTTTGCAATATATCCAAATCACCAGCCAGACAGTACTTGGAGGAGTAACTTGTCACTACCGGGCTAGCTGAACTATGGAAAACTCAAACTACCCTTTCGTTCTTCAAGCAAGTAGTAAAAAAAGTAATCAAGAAAATCTCCCTGGTAGAAGCCAAAGCTGCATTTGCTCTCAGGAGCCACGCCTGGATGACACTAAGCAGCTATAAATCACTTGGGTCACCGGCATACTTCAATTTGGGGTATTCCAGGAAGACCAAAGAACAATTCTTAAAATACAGGCTAGAAATTCTGCCAGCTACTCAGCACCTCCCACCATGGCAAAGGGTGAAATGTACTAGCACATGTAGACTATATGGTATCGGTACTGAGGATATGGTACTCCGAAACTGCTTCTGTACTAACTTAAAGGAGGAAAGGGTAAGATTACTCAAAGTGCACTTTAACGAATCAGGGATTCAAACTTGGAGACAGGCTGTGATTGCATGCTTCGACTCCAAGGATCCGCTGCTAAATGGGAAGCTAATGAAACTTCTGTCCCTAGTAGAAACCAAGCAAGGAAGAGCTGTGCCCTGTGCAAATGCTAAAACGGCAGAAGGAAGTTTCAACTTACACAACGGAAAACTTTTAGCACAGACACTCGAACCCCTTCGGAACATCCTAAATAAGATGCTTTTACACTAGAGACTTTTATGCTTTTAGAAACATTTTTTTTTTTAAATGCCTCTTTCCCTTTCTTCTTATTACTTTTCATCTCCCTGCTCTTGTACTAAGAAGCACAAATGTTTAATGCGTACTTTTTGTAATGGATTTAATTAATTAAATACAATACATTATTACTACTTACATAGTGCACCCAGCCTCAATCTATGACAGCATTCCCATCACTAAGTGTGTAGGATTGCTAGGTCCCGGAATGCGCTGCCTTCCTTGAACCACCCTACACATCTAGTGCCCCTGAAAGGCAGTTCCCATTTCTTTCTCTGATCTCATCAGCTCAACAAGTGTGGTGTTAGCAACAAGCTCTCCAGCTACTTCCTGTGCAGCAACAAATCTGTGCTTTAAAGTCCCAAGCAGTCTGCAGAGAGATCACCAGCTCAGCAAGAATATGGACCTGATTCTACCATTTTGCAGCAGTTGCCAATGCATCAATGCATCATCCTGCCTCTGTACCTAAACCCTAAGTGTTGCATTTAGTTCTCACCTAGGACTTTCTGATGGGCATTCCCATGAAAGGGCCTGTATGGGATTGTTACAGCCACCAAGGGGCCGATTCCGATCCTGGAAAATTTTCCCCCGTACGATTTGTATCCGGATTTTTTTCCGTACGAATCGTACAAGTAGCGTACAAACTGCCAAGTACGATTCGCATGGGAAAAACTCCATACGAATCACATCCGGAACATTTCCCCACACATCCTCGGGTCGGAAAATGTGTCCAACACATCCCCGGACGATTTACCGTACGATTCGGAAAAATGAAGTCCGACCGCGCAAGTACGATCACTCCCGTCCTTTCGATTTCACAACTGTATGGAAAAAACACCGTACGAACCGAACTCCCATAGCAACCATGGAGACATGTGCCCGCATACGTGCCGAACACCCCACCACAGACCCCGCATGTACGCGCAAAATGCCCCCCGGCCGCGGATGTATGCACCGAACCCCCACCACTGTATGTATGGAGCGTACCCCCACCCGTGTATGCATGGAGAGTACCAACTCCCCACCCGTGTATGTACGGACCGTACCCACACCCCACCCATGTATGTACGGAGCGTACCCCCACCCGTGTATGAATGGAGCGTACCCCCACCCCACCAGTGTATGTACGGAACGTACCTCCACCCGTGTATGTACGGACCGTACCCCCACCCCACCAGTGTGTGTACGGACCATACCCCCACCCCACCAGTGTATGTACGGACCGTACCCCCACCCGTGTATGTACGGACCGTACCCCCACCCGTGTATGCATGGAGCGTACCAACTCCCCACCCGTGTATGAATGGAGCATACCCCCACCCATGTATGAATGGAGCGTACCCCCACCCCACCAGTGTATGTACGGACCGTACCCCCACCCGTGTATGTACGGACCGTACCCCCACCCATGTATGTATGGACCATACCCCCACCCCACCAGTGTATGTACGGACCGTACCCCCACCCGTGTATGTACGGACCGTACCCCCACCCCACCAGTGTAAGTACGGACCGTACCCACACCCCACCATTGTATGTACGGACCCTAAACCCAGCCCCCCCTGTATGTACGGTGCAAAACACCCCCACCGATGGACGATGCGGACCAACACCCTGCCTGTGTTTGTACGCACCATACCCCAGGCCCACACACCAGCACCCTCACCCAACATCGCGCATGTACGAGTCGTACTAAGCCATAGCAAAGGACAGCACTGTACAACAACATGGCCCATGTATGCACCGTACAGATGCAAAAAACACTCATACTGAACCAGGACAAACCAAAAAAACACAAGGAGAGTCAATTCGATGCACACAACACCACTAAACATATCCAACAAGGCCAAATACATCCTATACACTGACCTGCAACGGACAAACAGCTAAACAGAGGCCCAAACCACTACCACTCCTTATAACACACCCACCCAAAGTTCAAACACAGCCACACCCACAAATGGACCAATAAAAAGGCCCAGCACACACAAACCATGATCCTTTGCAACAGATCCCCTACTGCCAGACCACAGAGACAACACACTGCACCATACTACATACATCAATACACCTTACACTTGCACTCCTTCACACAACCACCATCACAAACACACCCTCATCACATTCACACACACACACCTGCACAACCACACTCACACACCCACAACCATCCACACCCACACCCCCACAACCATCCACACCCACACCCCACACCATGCCCACTAACAAGGATCCAAAGTTCACAAAGGAGGAGCTGGAGGTCCTTGTCGACGAAATCGTCAGAGTCGAGCCACAGCTCTTTGGAACATTGGTCAGACGGACCAGCATAGCCAAAAAATCTGCCATGTGGGAGAGGATAGTCAATTCCGTGAATGCTGTTGGGTCCACCAGAAGGACCAGGCATGAGTGCCAATCCAGGTGGTACGATCTGCGGAGGACGGTCCACCGCAAAATGACGGATGACCACAACCAGGCCAACATCACTGGAGGAGGTCCGGCCCGCAGACCGGTACACTACCATCCCTGGGAGGAGAAGGTGATGGCCACGCTGCCACCAGTGGGAGTAGACGGACTAAAAGGAGTCCGAGAGCCTGGTGAGTACACAAACAACTCACCTCACATGGGGGGAACGCCATATACAAACCAAATACCAATCATGCACGCAACCCCCACAAAGCCTGCACCGTACACAACCACACTCCAAAAACACACGCATGCCACTAGCGCCTCCATGCCCCATGCCCCAAGCAAGGCCATGCCAAGTCACAGGCCACACAAAACACCAACACAAGACAGGATGTCCCCGATGCCGGGAGGGTGGGCCTCAAAACTAACATAGACCAACTCTGAAGCACACAACAATGCCCTCAGCCCATATGGCTTAGGGCACAGCCATACAAACAGTGTGTCCCCACACAGTACTCTTTTGCCTGCTAATGGGGGCCGCGTTGCAGGACGACATGGGTATGAAGGCACAATTTGCACATAACAGCAGCTAATGAAGACGCATCACACTGAAAGAGTGTCAGCACACACCGCCACAGCAGCAGCGCAGACTCAGACACTCCGCCCAATGGGTGCCCGCAGAGAAGAAACAAACCCACATGAACAAGCCAATGGCCTTTGAAAGACCTGCAAACTGTGTGTGCCCAGGAAGCTGGGCTGAGGTGACAGAGGGTGACACACAGAGGGAGGGAGAGGGGCAGAGAGAGGGACAGAGACAGAGGTGGACACAGGGAGACAGACAGAGGGAGGGAGGAGGCTGACAGAGGGAGGGAGAAAGGGAGACAGACAGAGGGAGGAGGCTGACAGGGGGAGGGAGAAAGGGAGACAGAGGGAGAAAGACAGAGGGAGGAGGCTGACAGAGGGAGGGAGAAAGGGAGACAGAGGGAGACCAAATCACCCTTGGGTGGTGTGGCCATGTCCGCTCGTCAGCAGGTGGACTGTGTGCATGTAGACAAGGTTTGGCACTGCGTGAACCGCCCCTTCAACCTTTGATAAACACTGGGCCATGTGTCAATCTGTGCACGAGTACATCCGTGCTGCAGGCACAAACAGAAACTTACACCCAGTATACCCACCCACTGTGTTTGTCAGAACCCTGTCACAAATTGTTAAGTTACCTACCTGCATTCTCAAATTGCATGGAAAAAACACCATTTGGCCACGTACAGTGCAACACGTAAGGCGGCTCTGCATGGCTTGCTACGCCCGCTCACTACACTGCAGAATGCGTTCACAAAAGATGCATCAACTAAGATTGTGTCACACATAGGTAAAGTGTCGAAAGCTGTGGCCAAGAGGCATACCCATGCACAAGTGCACTGTGAGAGGAATGCTAGCCAAATCCAACCACCCAGAGGAACTGTGCCGAATCAAAAATGAATGAACATGGATGTCGCATGTAACACAATTAACACTGTCTCTCTCACACACAGGTCAACGTCGTTGATCTCCCCCAACACTGGGGGGAAGACTCACAGGACCAGGCTCTGCGTGAAGAGGACCCCACCGGCAGCGACGACTCTCACCACTCCGTGGATGACCCAGACCAACCTGGCCCCTCTGGTGTCCAACCACCTGCAGCACCTGCGTCAGGTACAACTGTGCCAACCACCACCCCCATTCCTGCCACATCCCAGGAGACACCCAGGAGCCCTGCCCGCACCCAACAACACAGCCAGTCTGTCCAGGAGGAACAAGGTGCTCCGGGCACAACGGCAAGGCAGGCACAAGTGGGCAGGGGTGGTGGGAGTGGAGGACGGCGGAGGCGCGAACCTGACCAGTTGGCTCAGGAACCGGTAATGTCACACGTCCACAACATCCTGGACATATACCGGCGTGACTCCAGAGGCATCGACCAGGTAGTGGAGACCCTCAATGAGATGAAGACCCTGCAGGTCGAGCATCATGCCAGTCATCTACAACACCATGGACGGATGGAGGCAAGACTGGCTGAGCTCCTGGCGGTGCACAGGGACGTGAGCCAATCACTCCATCAGATCGGCCAAAGCCTGGCAAACCCTCCCTGTGCCACCAGGCGTAGACCAGTACCAGAAACAGGGAGGGAGGAGGAGGAGGATTCATCTGACGGAGCGTCCCTAGCATCGTCAAGGCCTGCTTCTGAGGGTCCCCGCAGGAAGGTGGGTCGCCCACGCAAAAGACCATGAGAGTCAGCGGAACATCACCATCTCCCAGGTCACCTGGCCTGGCACCTGGCCCTCTGGCCCAACAGCAGCACAGCAGCAAATGACATTCTCTGCCACATGGCCTTGCTGTTCACTGTCTGACCAATGTTGACAAAGACTGTGCCACAGACTCTGATGACTTTCAATGGCAGGATACCAACTCCCCCTGTGTACTTTGGATTCTACACTCCCGCCAAGCACCTCTTGTCACCCCCCAAACACGTACCCCAGTACGAATAAAATTCATCACAATCACAAGATGATGCTGTAATTTTGCATTATTCCACTACATGTGTGTGTTGTAAAGTCAAACCATGCCTGATTTCAGAAGAAACTCCAAACATCAATACCCTGGGGTCTGAGTCTGGCACAGGACACACATGGGTCACAATGTACCATCCAAGACAGACATGGAGCACCATACTCACCCGTGATGGGCCCAACCAGCTGAGGGGGTGCCCGCACAACTGTGCCTACAGACCTATTTAGAAGAGCAACAGTCATGCGCAGAGGTCAGGGATCATGTGGAGTGTCCTGGGGTGGGAGTCCCAGGTATGTGTAGACACGTGGCAGAACCATGTCCTGCATGCTTAAGTCAGGTGGATGTGGAGAATGGTGAGCCAGCCAAGGTTGGATGCATGGAGATGGCACAATTGGGTGTTGGATCACAGTGCCACAAGGTTGTGTTGTGGTTGTGGGCTGCATCCTGAGTGTGTGCGTGGATTGAGAAGGTCATCCTGCAGCTGGCAGTGATCCACTCCCCCCATCTCTGTTGGACGTTGATGTGGCCTGGTCGCCGGATGTAGTAGCAGAGCTGTGCAGATGCACCCTGGATGTGGACAAGTATCATGGGATTTCTAACGCACATGTCCGTAGAGTGCAGGGTAGGATTAGACACGGATGTCGTAGTTGACTTGGGGGATGGTCTCCCTCTTGCCTTGAGGTTGATGGAACTGGGGATCTTGTGCATAATGCAGAGTGTGCTGCTGCATGACGCACAGATGCTGCTGATCAGCATAGCACATGTCAGCAAGCAATCCATGATGAACACCAGCTCGTTTGCGTGGACACTGGGTGCCCTTGCTGCAGGGCCTGGAGCAGCATGCGCCATGTCAAGAAAACAATGCCACAAGTAGCACACAAACACAAGGATCTCAGGAAGGAACTATGCTAAAGGTGTATGTTAAGGAAGGAATGTCTGGTTCCACATGGCACACACACACACACAATGGATTCACATGCAGCACAGTGGCCGTCGTGGAGACTGACATGCCACAATACCTACACAGCCATGGACATCATGCACAATACAGAATCTAATCCCTGACAAACAGCTTGCATCTTGCTACTCTACACATAGACTCATATGCACCATCTCTGAGAACAATGCCAGACATGCCACATGCACAGTGGCAACAGACCACCATTGACAGAGATGAGGCACCTTGGAGGCAGAGGGACACCTTTATTACTCATGTGGGTCGGAATGCCAATGCAACTCTGTCAACACATACACAGGTCATGTGGATGAACACGTGGGACCAACACTGGCACCCCCCTTACCACCACAGATGCTGGAAATCCATGGCACTGGCACACAAGTGACGGGTCACAGCTAAACACCCCCTGCTGCTCACGGAGAGGCAGCTATACACCACTGAGCCCCTAATGGGGAATTCACACACCATGTCAACCCGGTGCAACCCGTATGTTTCCGAGGGCAGTGTTACACACATTGCTGGCTCCATCACAATCCACAATCCCATTACAGATGACTGTCACCAAGTCTGACCATCAATTCAGGTGAATTCAGCTCCATGTCATGTGCCCCATGGTGATTCTACATGTATGTAAAGTATCCAAACATGAACAGGAGCAGTGCACACACATACAAAACAAATACCACTCCCAAAAAGCCGTGCTGCATGCCTTACCCGAAGGAGATTTTCTAACTTGTCCGTGCATGTAACGCTGATTCAGCACATGTTGCTGTGTTCATGAGGAATAGCAGGAGCACAACAATGCCACCAGCAGACAGCATGCGCAAGTACCTGTGGATGGGAGACACACCAGAAGTCAGCCAAAAGAAGCACATCCGCATGCATGTGCATGTACTCGACACGTATAAGGTTGTCAACATGCTAGGTGACAATGATGACTCTGGAAAAACATTCTTCTATTGCACCATCACTCGAGTGACACATCCAAACACACCTCTGACTCACTTGGCAGACATGCAGATGGACACACACATTGCAACACATGCCACACACGGCCCAATGCGTGCACACTCAGACACTGGAACTTACCACTAAGCAAAGAAGTTGCGTATGAGCCGACTCCGGATGTCCTATACCGCCTCCTCCTCCTCCACATCACTTGCCTCGTGACCAAGCCCTTCATCCTCCACGGGTGGATGATCCTGCTCATCTGGATCCAGGATGAGTGGCACAGCTTTCTCCACTGCCATGTTGTGCAGCATGCAGCACACGAGGAATATCTTGCAGACCTTCACCGGTGCATATGGGAGTGCGCCACCGGTATTGTGGATGCAACGGAATCGGCTCTTCAGGAGGCCAAACGTCCTCTCTATCACTCGCCTGGTCCGCCCATGGGCGTTGTTGTAGCGCTGATCGGCAGCCGTGCTGGGGTTGCGGAGAGGCTTCATCAGCCATGGCATGTTGGGATAGCCAGCGTCCCCTACATGGAAACATCATGGACAACAGTGGGTCAGGAGAAGCAGTAAGACAGGAAGATGACGTTAAATACAGGACTGCCAGAGTATACCCACCAACAATACATGCTCGTTTGTTGCGCAGCTGCAGCATCATTTCAGGCACCCTGCTACGCCTCATGATGTAGGCATTGTGTGCTGATCCTGGAAAACGAGCACAGACATGTGAAATCACCATGTTGGCAAGACACACCACAAGGGCATTAATGGAGTGGTAATGCTTGCGGTTCCTATACGCTACCTCCTGTGCCTGTGGTGGTACCAAAGCCACATGTGTTCCATCTATGGACCCAATGACATGGGGCATCCCTCCCAGGGCATAGAACTCACGCTTGACACCTGTCAACTGCTCAGGAGTTGGGAATTTTATGAACTCATCCAGGTGATCCAACATGGCCTCTAAAAAATCATGCAGAACACGGCTGAACATGGTTTGGGACATGCCACCGACATGGGCAATGGTATGTTGAAAGGTACCCGTGGCAAAGAAATGTAGGGCTGCCATCACCTTCATCTTGGGTGTCAGTGCAGTAGGATACCTGTGTAGCGGTTGGAGGTGTGGTGCCAGCCGTGTCATCAAGTCCTCAATCAAACGTTGGGGGAAGCGGTAGCGGCGTATACAGTCATGTTCCCTCAGGTCAGCCAAGTCCGGAATTGCTCGAGGGAGAGGCGGAGCCCTGCAGTGAATTAGAAGGGACAACGAAGAGTGAGTACAGTACACCACCAATGTCAATGTACTGAGCACATGCTCAACAGGCAATACACATATGCTACATACAGAGTCAGGTCTGTGCAATATGCCCTGGACACGTATGCCAGGCATGTGACACTCCTACCAAGAGCCAGCTACAAACGTTGATTCTCAACCTCAATATGCCATGCCATGAAACTAGCTGTGGGCCAGTGTAAGTGAGCAGGCAGACACATTACAGGAGTTACAGAAATCCAAATATGTGCAGAAGAAGGATGTTTATTGTACAGACAGGTTGCGGAACACTAGAGGCACAGGTCACATGTCAGAGAAAAAGGACAGACCACACACCTTGCCATGAAGGATTACATGTCAAGACTGATCACACATACATTGAGAGTATGCAGATATGTCCTTGTTTTGAAACTCCGTGTCGATGCATACATACACACCTTACGTCAGATTACACATGTGTGCTGGTGTGCGTTACAGTGTGCCATGCCCATCTACACACAGACACATGTTGGTTGCAGCAACTGCAGATGCATTTGACCAAACACCTACAGCACACATATGGGAACACATGACACACACATGACATAGTTACAGCGTGCAACGCGGGCATTCACTTGTCAGGGGTAACATTCCGTGTACCTAGCATCAGGGGACATTTGCGGGTGTCGGTGACTGTGCCATGCCAGTGACGCATGGCTCACCAAGTCTGTACTACATGAACACATGTCTAAGGAGTGAAGGGGATGTGTGGCACATAGGGCACCATCACACATGACATGTGTACACAGCTCATCATACTTGAATTAGCTTCACACCACAGGAGTATGGTGCCACATCACAGCCTGACCCACCTGTGCCCAACACATGTAGTACTGCACAGACAATGCCTTGATGTCCAGCCTTGGCCAAGTATGACAGCTCAATTCCTTCCTGTGTGCCGCCTGTCACCACTGTCAGGTGTGAAACGCACCGTTGATATGCTCTGAGGGCGTGTGTAGGGTCCCTATCACTATGGGAGTGCTGGCGAATGCGTACGCCACAGTGATACGGACCGTACACGCGTGTGTAGGGTCGGTCCGTATCACTATGGCGTACGCATATGCCAGCACTCCCATAGTGATAGGGACCCTACACACGCGTGTGCGGTCTGTATCACTGTGGCGTACGCATTCGCCAGCACTCCCATAGTGATAGGGACCCTACACACGTGTGTACGGTCCCTATCACTATGGGAGTGCTCGCGTACGTGTACGCCATAGTAGTTCGGACCGTACACACGCGTGTGTACAGTCCCTATCACTATGGGAGTGCTCGTGTACGTGTACGCCATAGTAGTTCGGACCGTACACACGCGTGTGTACGGTGCATTTCACTATGGGAGTGCTCGCGTACGTGTACGCCATAGTAGTTCGGACCGTACACACGCATGTGTATGGTGCATTACACTATGGCGTACGCATACGCGAGCACTCCCATAGTGATGGGGACCGTACAAACGCGTGTACGGTCCCTATCACTATGGGAGTGCTCGCGTACGTGTACGCCATAGTAGTTCGGACCATACACACGCGTGTGTACAGTCCCTATCACTATGGGAGTGCTCGCGTATGTGTACGCCATAGTAGTTCGGACCATACACACGCATGTGTACGGTGCATTTCACTATGGCGTACGCATACCCGAGCACTCCCATAGTGATGGGGACCGTACACACGCATGTACGGTCCCTATCACTATGGGAGTGCTCGCGTACGTGTACGCCATAGTAGTTCGGACCGTACACACGCGTGTGTACAGACCCTATCACTATGGGAGTGCTCGCGTACGTGTACACCATAGTAGTTCGGACCGTACATACGCGTGTGTACGGTGCATTTCACTATGGCGTATGCATACGCGAGCACTCCCATAGTGATGGGGACCGTACACACGCGTGTACGGTCCGTTGCAATGCATTTGGGGTGACCTAGGGCTGTGGAATGCACCGTACCTGTGTTTTAACATAGGATTGACATAGGGGACACATGAGGGACAAGTATAGGGGCCTAAATGCATGCTGGTTGTCATGGAGACCGAGTTTCATGTTTGAATTTTGCATCATTTGGCCAGCAGAAGTCGGTTGGAGACAATATACTTTGTTGCAATGTGGTTGTTGACTTTACATCATGCTCAATATTTAAACCATGCAAAGCCTGTCACTGGGGTAGTTTTAAAGTGATTGGAGGACACATAGGATGCAAATGTGACTGACCAATCACTCTGTACTCCTGTAATGAAACAGGCCAGCAAGGAAGATATAAGGCAGCAAGGTCCCTTGAGAGAGCACTTGCCTGCACATCCTTTCATTCCACAACACTGCTGCTGCTCGTGATTCCTCTGGCACCATGTCCAGGTCTGTGGAGAGGGCACAGCCATTCACCATGGAGGAGAATATGGCGTTGGTGAATGTCATCCTCCCACAGTACCCTTGCCTGTATGGGAGACCAGGGGAGCAGGTGAGTGCAGAGTCCACTAGCTTAGACTGTGCCCCTTTTTTGTGGCTGTGACTTCTGGCATTGTGTCCAGGTGTGACAGACATGCAGGGTTCTTCATAGTGGGTCCGAGGGGGGGGAAGGGCTCATGTCTCCCATGCAGAGCATGCTGTAGTTCCTGTGTGCACTACGCACTTGCATAGTGCTTACTGTGACGATCACTGCATGGTGCATGCCGCTTTCGGACTGCCTAATCCTCCTGGAAATGTTGTTTCTACAGTCCTGATGTGAGTCTGTGCTCCCCCCAGGTTGACAGGTGCCAGTACCCACAGATGTGTGTCTGTTCAGTGTACCTGTGGTGAGAGTGTCCATATGATGTGGTCGTCCCCTGGACATTGGTGTGTGTGTGTGAGTCCCCTGTCATGTGGGTGTGTGCATATGTGGAGTGTTGCACCCCAGCTGCATGTGGGATGGATATACCCTGCCCTTCTGTGTGAGCAGGGAGCTGTGCTGGATGTCTGCCGTGCTGAGACAGCCCCACATCTGTGACACCCCCAGTCCAGTGGCACATGTGCAGAGTGAGGTTTGTAGCGGCAGTTGCCAATGCCAGGTGATTGTTCAGTGCCTGTGTGTGTCTGTGTACTCTGCTGAGGTAACGTAAGTGGGCTGGGGCATGTGACTGCTTAGGGGTACTGTTCAGATTCCTGGTGTAGCTTGGGATGCACAGTGTGAGCCTGCATCATTGATTGTGTTGCACCCCTCATGCCACCTGTGTACTTTCAATGGCACCTACTGCATTTGCCCATTCCCAGGAGGATGATGTCACTATGACAAAGGTGCAATGAGTTGGCTGCATACTATGGCCTGTTCAAACATGCATAATTTGTAATATGTGTGTCTCTGTATCATTAATAAGGTGGATTGATGTATTGTCACTTTTGCATCCTCACAGGTAGGCGCCTGTGCCAAGGGGGAGATCTGGAAGCAAGCCGTCAGTGCCGTGAGGAGGACGGAGGGGCGGAAGCGGCGCCTAGCCCAGGTGAGGAAACGCTGGCAGGATATCCGGTGCTGGACGCGGAGGATCGCACGGGTCCTGCTGGGGGACTCACCTGAGAGCCACAAAAACCGTGGGTGCCGGCGTCTGACCCACATCCATAAGCGTGTGCTGACGGTGGTCTTCCCCGACTTGGACAGGCGCTTAGCGGAGAAGCAGCAGCAAGAAGGGGGTAGGTACATGTGTGTTTGTTGTGTGTGACCAGCTTTTGGAAGTGCGCAGTTGCATGGATACACTGCCAGGGTTTAAATGTGCAGTGCATATCCTGTTCCCCAAAGTAAAGCGGTGCTGTTCTTCCTCCCTTCCCCTCCTTGCCATGTGTTCCCTGGTCTGTGTGTAGTCACTCTTGCACAAGGTTTTCTAGGCTGCCAGGTAATCCAAGTGCCCAATGCTTGCAGCATCATGTGTGGGGGTGGTGTGTAACAGGTTTTTGGACGTTGCCTGTGCCCTGGCCAGTTCTGTCATTGTGGGGTCCATGTTAGTTGGCACTGATGCTGAGTCCCGACATGGGAGTGTGTGTTTCATGTGTACTGCCTTACTGCCTGCATGTCGAATGTTGTGCCCTCTGACATGATGTGCTTGAGTGTGAGATATGCATAGTGTAGGGATGGTGGCTTGTGTTCCAGTCATATCCATCCAGGGCCATGGAGTAGTGTGGCCACTACAGTCCCCTGGGGCACCTTTTCCTAGGTATCATGTGTGTCATCAGACAATGTGGACATTCTCTGTGTCTTCAGCATAGTTTGGGCCCTGTGGCATTGTACCCTGGCCTCATTTGTATTCATGTATACTGTGCTACATGTGTCCACTGTACAGGGTGACCTAATTTAGCTGGTGCATACTCACAGGGGCCAGTGCCTGTGTGTCTTGGTACAACTATCTGATGATGGTTGTTTGTCAGTGATATATGTGGACAGGCGCACCAGGGGTAGTTTGTGTACAATCAGGATTTATTGCAGGCCATGTGTTTTTATCCCAGACTAAGAGGTGTAAGTACTTCCTCTGTCTCAATCACATTGTCTCAGGTAGGGGGGGGGGTTGGTGCGGGCAAGGCCTACATGTCCAAACCTGAAGTCTCCTTGCTCGGTCTGTCCAGTGTGTGATGTTTGTGTGGACAAACACTCAAGGTGCAGTGACCCAGTCATGTTGGCCATGGTTTTCAGTATTACCTTTGCAGCATGTCCCAAGAGTTTATAGACATGGTTCCTGCTCATCCCTTTTTTGGCTACGCTGTGTGTCGCAGATGCTGTGCTAGATTGTCCCCAGAGCCTGGTTCCTCTGTACAATTTGATATCAAGTTATTTGCTATTGTGTCATGCTCTCCATATTTTAACAGTGGCATGGTGGGTCAACAAACTGTGTGTTGCAGGGACTACATATGTACCTTGTATTGTAGATGTTACTCTTGTTGCTGTTCAGGCTATGCACTGTGGCCTATGTAGAGTTGACTCATGTGACATATGTATACAGGTGTCTGATTTCTCCTGTCTCTTCACCTTGCCCACAGCATCGTCGAGGGACTACGAGGGAGACACTGGCACGGACCGTGAGGAGGGAGCGAGCACCAGTGCCAGCAGTGCTGAGTTGGCTGGCACATCGAGTGGCACGGAGGCCGACGGGAGTGCAGCGGAGGACCTGTCCAGTCAAACCACCACCGACTATGACGCTCACGGGTCCGAGGCTGAGCTCTCGCTCGTGTCCCTTCCCGCCGTGCTAGGTCACCACGTGTCTCCTTCTTGCCAGGCACCGCACCCCCTGCCCCTGTCTCCACTGCTACCACCAATGCCGAGTCTGTGGACATCCTGCGGCAGTTGCAGGTTGGTCAGACTGCGATGCTTAATGTCCTCCATGGCCACAGCCGAGTGCTCAACCAGATGGAGGCATACATGGAGGGCATTTCAGCTGCACAGTCTGACCAACGCAACTTGCTGAGGTCCATAGACTCGACACTGACTGCTGCAGTGGGTCTCCTGCAGCGCTACGTCCCCCCCACCCCTGCACCATCCACACCTCCCACTCCCATGCCTGTCCCAAGAACACACAGACGTCCCCATGCACGCACTCCACCAGACACAGGCACCACACCACCAGGGAAGGCAAAGCGCATACCTCCTGGCACGCACACACAGGGTGAAGTAGGCACACCCACAGGGTCGGGGGGAAAACGGAAGACACGCAGCCAGAGTGGGAGTACACATTACTCACGACCACCACCCTCCAAATCCACTCCCCTCAGCACTCCTGGCCAAGAGTCGGACACAGGGTCAGTCCTGCCCAGTGTGTCCATCAGCCCCAGTGTGGCACCACCCCGCAAGCGGTGGAGGCAGGACACCGGCAGGGGAGTTAAGTCCCCCCCCTGTCCACACCCTCCACTAGTAGCGCTGCGACCCATCCCTCCGACCCCCCCCCACCTTGGGGCCTGTGGTTCCTTCGGGTGCAGGGGAGACGCTGGGCGACCTGGCAGTAGTTGTTGAAAATTGAAACAGCGATGTGATTAAGCATTCACTAAAGACATGAATCCCCTTTTCGTGGACCAAGTTTCTCTCCTTATGTTGACTAATGTTTGGACTCCATTTTGTATTGTCGTGTCTCCACGTGCTCAGCGTGAGAAGAGTCCTATCTCCGTATCAGTTGCTCTCACAATCTGCCCAGTAACAGTCTATAAATAGCTCCTTTGTCCGTCTGGCGCATGCCCAGACTTGACCACATCTGTTATCAGTTAGTCTTTGCTTGACAATGTTTTCGCGGGCTTAAGGAGTGTGTTAACTCCGCCCACATATTGATTCTGTATCGAAAATGACCATAAAAGGTAATGAATTCTGCTTCATGTTGTGTCCACCCACTTATGAGCCCCTCTGTTGTGTATAAAAGGGGACCGTGTACGCAAGTTCTGTGTGCTACTCTATGCAATACTGAAGAGTGTTGTGTAGGTTGT
Source organism: Triturus cristatus (assembly GCF_964204655.1). NCBI lineage: Eukaryota > Metazoa > Chordata > Amphibia > Caudata > Salamandridae > Triturus > Triturus cristatus. The sequence goes on from NC_140590.1 coordinate 1,086,156,507, forward strand.
AGGACCACCCTTAAGGGTTAATAAACTCTGTCTTTGTACTTTGCAGTTTCCGTGCCAACTTCCTTCTAGTTTCCATTACAGCAGAGCGAACCCTTGTATTCTGCGGGCCTAGCTGGGGCCTGTATTCATCAATTGGCGCCCAACGTCGGGCTCATCGGCGACTCGGATGCTCGAAGGATTGGTCGTGGTGAAGGTGAGGAATTTGGCCGGGGATGTGATCACTGCCAGAGGCATTTTAGTCCTGGCATCCCGAGGTTTTCTTCCTTCCCTTCCGAACTGACCTTCTGGGTAGCGCCGGTCCTCGACTGAGACCTCTTCTGTCGGTTTTGCCGTGACAGCCGTTTGGGCGAATTTTGGAGCTTGGCAGTTGGAATCTGGACACTCTTGATTGGTAAGAACCGTTGTACGGTACTTGCTCTGAGTTCATTTGAGTTTGATTTGTGATGACCGGTCATACCTTGTATTGATTACTGTGAGAATATATGCGTTGCAACACATATAGGCAGGTAATGTGGAGACATTTCTCCGGAGCTGTGTAAATTTGAACGGCGCAAAGTTTAAGTGCCATTTTTTTTGATAATACTGCATATTTTGCATTATTTTTGAGCATGCCTGCTTTTAGCGCACTTCGTAAGTGGTGCTGCTGCTTTGGGAACCGGTTGAACCTCGAGGAATCTGCTCCAGCCCCCCCCAGAGGGGACTCCTAATAGGGATATGTATGTGAAGCATGGTCTTTCTTCTATAATGTACAGCACAGTATGGAGGAAATACACCAAAAAGGATCCTGAGTTGCGCTGGCCTTTGTATGGATCATTTGATATGCGTAAGATTGAGTATGTGGAACAGTGTATGTGTAAACGGCATGCTCGCCAAGACATGTTTGAATGTGTGCGGTTATGGGTGAGCGAGAGAAACGTGAGAAAGCGCTGTTTGACAAAGAGCAACGGAAAAATGATCATGTGCGAGCACAGGAAGCGAAGCGTCGGGAGGAAAGAGAACTGGCGGAGAGACAAGAGAAAGAGCGTAGGTTGCAAGTCTCGGGTCAATATGCTGTCCGCCAGCCACTTTATCCTGTCCTTACTAATCTTGAAGATGATTTTTATTTATTAGATCGTTCTCCGCCTCCTTATGCTGGCGCGTCTGCCGCGAGATCGCAGGATTCTGGATTGGTTTCGGATAAGGTAGACACGCGGTCTATGTTATCAGTTGAACGTATGGGTGAGCTTCGGAAAATTTCTTTTCGTGCACTTAAGGGCAAGTTATCCCTCACTGAATTGTTGGATTCTTTGGAAAAGTGGCAGGATAGAGAGAAGTTGTATTTTTTGGGAACCTTTTCTGATGAAGTGATTACTGCCTTTCGGAAATATTCAGACGTTTTTGAGCCTGATGATGTGGTATTAGATGCTAAAGCATTACGTAATGGTGATTTTTCTCCCTCTAAGGCGCCTGATGCGGTTTGACGGCTGTTTGCATTGCGGGACGTGGCGAGTGACTTTAAAGAGAGAGCGCGCCTAAAAGCAGGGGAGGAGGAGCAGTTGGATCCACGTATCGGCGGCGACCAATCATCTACCTCCCACTCAGATAAGAGCGAACTAGTGCATGCTAAACCAATGCGAGAGGCGGCACCTTTGTATGTTCCTCCTAAAGGAGAGGGAACTAGTTCGGATATTGCTTCCGCCGATGCTAAGGGATATTTTGTGTATAATTGGGTCTATACTCCCTGGCATAGGGCTGATGTTATGGCATTAAAGAATGCATTGCCTGACCCCCGCAAGAATCCAGCGGCCTTTTATGAAGAGGTCGAAGGGGCCTTGAATTCTTGTACTATGACTTTAGCAGATATAGATTTGTTCTTTGGGCTCATATTACCACCGGATATGTGGAGATCTGTGCGGAAGGTGGATGATGTTCCCGCTTTTAAGGCTAGGTGGTCCGAGATTGAGGATGAGGATAGGGAGAGAAAACCCGCGCAAAAACCACCGCGGATTATTTTAGATCTTCCTGCTGCTATCTTGACTAAGTTGAAAACGATTATTCCCCCTAAAAAGATTGACTGGAATATGTTAGCATCGTGTAAACAGAAGGTTGACGAATCCGTCTCAGATTTCTTTACGCGCTTTGAGGAGGCATTTAATGATTTCAGTGGTCAGTCACTTACGGATGATACGGGTCGCCACCTTTTTGTGGATAAATATGTGGTGAATTTATTACCGGGAATAGCAGCTCGTTTAAAAGCGAGTGAAAGTTCTTGGTCCACTTCGTCTCTGGCATCCCTCCTGACTATGGCTCAGTATTATGAGCGTCAGGAACAAGAAGCGAAGGGGCAGGAGGAGAAGAAATCGAAAGATTTGAAAACAAAGGTGATGTTAGCTCAAGTGTTTGGTCCGCCTCGTCGGGGTGTCTATAGAGGTAGGGGAGGATTTTATGGTCCCCCTTCGGGTCGGTCAGATGTAAATAGGAATCAATGTGCGTATTGTAAACAGTCGGGTCATTGGGCCAGAGATTGTCCAGCGTTGTATGCATCTCGTCAGGGCCGTGGTAAGGGACCACCGTGGGTAGAGGGGGCTTTTCGAATTTCAGAGGGAATTCTAATGATCGTGCTCGTTTTGAACCTAACGCGCAGCAGCGAGATAGACCCAATGTATTTGATCGACAGCACCAGTATCAAATGTCAGGGACTGACCGCTCTGGGTACCATGATTCGCAGCATGCATAGGAATGCGTTGGATGGGGGTTAGAATCAGTTGAAGTGCCGGTTGATCAGAAGGGTCCTTATGTTTCAGCAAAGGTTTTGGGTTCTACTGATCGGTTCCTAGTTGATACAGGAGCGACCCGCAGTGCGCTGTCCAAACAATTGGTTCCGAGGGCTCCCCCATCTGGCTTAATGGTTACATCGGTAGGGTTTGATGGTACACTCTCTCGAAGCCCTCTTTCCCGACCCCTTGCATTCCATGTTGATCCCTTTTCTGCACCCTGTCCGTTTCTGCTTGCCCCGAACACGCCTGACAACATTATGGGTCTTGATATGCTCAAGCACTTCAGAGCTACGATCCGCTGCTTCCCCGCTGGAGTACGTGTGATATTAAATGATAATCACCCGATGACAGGCCGGATGTGTGTGGTCATGGAGGATACTGTGTTAGCTTCCCTCCCTCATTCTTTGTGGGCTACTTCAGACACTGATGTGGGACAGATGGTGATTCCACCTGTACATATTAGTGTCCAGGAGGGTGCGGTGTTACCGCGCCTCCCTCAGTATCGCATTTCCCAGGAGGGGGAGGAGGCACTCATTCAGATTGTGCAGGATTTGATTAAGGTGGGGGTAGTGGAAGAGGTTCCCTATAATGTTTGCAACAGTCCTATTTTACCCATTTTGAAGAAAGATACGGATGCCAGGGTTTATCGGTTTATCATTGATTTAAGGGAAGTGAACAAGATTGTGATACCTCAGTATCCAGTGGTTTCTGATATCACGACGTTGCTCACTTTGGTCCCGCCAACGGCGACCACGTTTTCAGTTTTTGATTTGAAAAATGCCTTCTTTTCGATCCCTATTCATCCTGATAGCCGATACCTTTTTGGTTTTACTTTGAATAATAGGTCTTATAGATTTTGTAGAGTCCCTCAGGGCTACACAGAAAGCCCTAGCATTTACAGTCAAGCATTGAAAAGGCAATTGGATTCCTTTGTTCTGCCCGGGGGTGTCGCCCTTATACAATATGTCGATGACATCTTGTTGGCGGCTGACACCCCTGAGCTGTGTGAGAAGAGTACGTTATCCTTGCTTTCCTTTTTGGCATCTCACAATCACAAAGTGTCGAAGAAGAAATTGCAATTCTGTAGACCAAAGGTGACTTATTTGGGTCACCTTTTGTCTAAGGAGGGGCGTGCACTCACACCAGATCGTATTCAAGCAATTTTGGACACGCCAGTGCCTTCCACACAGAAGGACGTGCGTGCATTTTTGGGTCTTGTTTCTTTTTGTAGGCAATGGATATTGGGATTTTCACACATAGCTAAACCATTGTTAGCCCTTTTGACAAAGGACACACCGATTCCTCTTCCCTGGTCAAATGAGTGTGAAATTGCCTTTCAGCAATTGCGACAGGCCCTTTGTTCAGCACCAGTGTTAGGGACCCCTGATTATACGAAGCCCTTTTCACTGTATGTGCATGAGAAAGATGGATGTGCATTATCAGTTTTAGTGCAGATGCACGGCGACAAGCAGCGCCCTTGTGCATATTTTTCGGCTGTACTTGATCCTGTTGCCCGAGTATTGCCTGGTTGTTTTCGCTCGGTTGCGGCGACAGCTGTGTCAATACGTCAAAGTGAGGGAATTGTGTTATCTCCCAAGCTGTTGGTATTAGTCCCCCATGCTGTTGATGCCCTGCTTAATCAGACAAAGACGCAGCATTTGACCAGTGTCCGTTTAACAGGATATGAGTTGACGCTTTTGGCTCCTCATATTACGTTAAAGAGGTGTGTAACGTTAAATCCGGCCACATTGTTGCCGTTCCCGGAAACTCAGTCTGAAGCACGGAAAGCACACAAATGTATTCTTGTGACTGAGGAACAGACAAAGGGTCGTATTGATCTCCAGGATACGACCTTTCCAGATGTAGATGGAGAACTATGGGTGGACGGATCATGCCTGAAGCTACCAGATGGTACGACTTCAGCAGCGTATGCAATCACCACACTGCAAACAATAGTGGAGACAGCACGCATACCGCAGAAATCAGCTCAAGCAGCGGAACTGATAGCATTAACACGAGCATGTGAGCTCAGTGCAGGATTGTGTGTGAATGTTTATACAGATAGCCGCTATGCCTTCGGAGTAGCGCACGATTTCGGCCTACTCTGGAAGGAGAGAGGGTTTCTAACGTCACATGGAGCGCAGATAATGTACGGGGAGTTAGTTCACAACCTTTTGACTGCATTAACATATCCAAAGAAGATTGCTATAATTAAATGCAGTGCCCATAAGAAAGTGGTTGATAAAGTTGGAGAAGGGAATGCTTTGGCAGACCGGGTGGCACGAGAGACTGCGATGCAGCCTGGTGCTACTGCAATGTATGTTGTGAAGTCACAGGCAGAAAGATGGCACGATGCTAGGAGAGAAGTGCTGGAAATACAGAGGACCGCTTCCGATAAGGAACGGGAGCAATGGTCCAACGATGGAGAATTAGATGACGAAGGATGTTGGAGAAATAAGCAGATGGATAAATGGAAGTTACCCACAGCCTTCGTACAACCTATGGTTCAGATGGCACATGGACTAGCGCATGTCGGAGCGCCCGCAATTGTTAAATTACTCACACGAGTTTGGGAGCATCCGGAGATCGCTAGTACGGCAAAGAGGGTAGTGCAGACCTGCATGATTTGCCTGAGATATAATCCGGGAAAGGGTACCCGAACTCCAGCAGGAGGATTTGCGACACCTACTGCACCCTTTGAGGTTTTGCAGATGGATTACATCCAGCTTGAGCGCTGTAACAATCTGAAGTATGTTTTAGTAGTGATTTGTGCCTTCAGCAAATGGGTTGAGGCATACCCTACGAAAGACAATACTGCAATGACTACAGCCAAGATGCTATTGAAGGAGTTCTTCCCTCGATACGGTGTTTGCAGATTGTTGTGGAGTGATAACGGACCTCATTTTATAGCAGACGTTATAAAGTATGTCCTGAGAGGTCTAGGCATTACCCAGAAGTTCCATGCAGTATTTCACCCTCAGTCTGCGGGATTGGTTGAGAAGTATAACGGTACTCTGAAGCTTAAGATCGCTAAGATCCAAGCTTCGACTTCTTTGACTTGGCCAGACGCTTTGCCGCTGGCATTATTGTCAATTAGATCGATACCGCATTCTCGGACCGGTCTCACACCTTACGAGATCGTCTTTGGACGCCCAATGAATATTTGGGGTCCACCAAAACTTAAGTCACTGTATGATGTACCTTGTGTAATGATGAATGATTATCTGGCACGGTTAATGGATAATTTGGTTTCTATTCATCAACAGGTTCGAGAGGCGCTCCCTGATCGGTCCACAGGTGAAGGTCATAATCTCCGACCTGGAGACCAGGTTATGCTGAAGATCTTTGAAAGGACGAACAGTCTGGAGCCGAGATGGGTTGGTCCTGAGCAAGTCTTACTCGCAACGAGGACGGCTGTGCGGGTTTCCAATCGGAAGAACTGGATCCATTCCTTGCACTGTCGCAAAGTGCCGCCTGGATTGGTGGAGCCTGCTGTATTGACCGACCATCGAGAAATTCTGACTGCGGAGAAAAGCCGTGCTGTGGAACCGAATGACACTGAGGAGCTCTTGTCGGACCAAGTGATTCCTGGAGGAAGAAGATATCACCTCAGACCGAGGAAGTGATTGTTGTATCCAAAGTTGTCAGAACGGCCCTTAGGTTAGTGAAACGGAGAGCCAATGTGGCAAGGGGGGGGATCAGCCCTGCATTAGTGTAGTGACACCCGTCTTGGCCCGCTGGTGAAGAAATCAACGGCTACCTAAGGGGAAGAGTTCTGACAACCTTTTAGTTTCAGGAAGATATTGATTTCTTACTACAAGATGGAGAAGAAGAAGATTCTTTGTGCGACAAGCTTTATTATCATAGTGGCTATTGTTGGTATAACCACATGGTTTGTTGAGGATGTGACTCCTGCCCGTGAGTTGCTTGTTTTGACCACCCCAGTGCCTGAGGAGCACTACTTTTATACCCTTCCGTATCAAGAATTGAAGCATCGTCAGTCTTATCTGAATAACACTTTCATCCAGATGTTGCATCATACCCATGCTGCTACAAATGCTACGAACTGTTGGATATGTGGTATGATGCCAGCTCATCAGAAGAAAGGAGGAACGCCGTTCATACCTCTTCCCTTTTCTCATAATGGCTCTTGTAGAGCATGGTACACTTTGCTTTTTGCCACACGGAAACCTACAGTGGGACGATTACTCTTTAGACTTAATAGGGAATGTCATCAAGATAAAGATGGTTATCCACAAGCGAATGGGACAATATGGGAATGGGAAGAGTATCGACCAGACAATAAATCGATCCCCTACATTTTCACGAACACTAGAGACACTGTGGGGAGAGACCGATTTGTGATTCAAGTGGCACAAGCTCAAGCGGACCTGTGTGTCCAGAGTGTGGGTTATATTCCTGTTGGTGTTAGTGACTGTATCATTATCCTGAACATTGACGGGTTGAATAATAGTACTTTCTTAGCTTCCCATAACACATACTTCGTATGTGGGAATAAGGGTTATTATCGTTTGCCAGCCGGTTGGTCCGGAGTATGTTATGTAGCATTCTTATTACCTCCTGTATTCTTGGCACCTGCATCTTATCATAAAGATTTGAAGTTGTTGAATAATGTGACTGTAAATAGGTATAAACGTACTCTATCCATTGATGACGTTGATCAAACTGATATTAGCTTGCAGCAGTATATTGATTTTAATTTAGGATTGTTTTTCTTTGTTGGAGCTGCCCTAAATAGTAGGAAAGTTCGAAGATTAACAAGAGTTGTAGAGGCTGTGACAAATCAAACCGCTGCTGCTCTTGGGAATCTTACGGAAGAATTACAAATTACTAGAATTGTTGCATTACAGAATCGTATGGTGTTAGATGTTATGTTAGCTGACCGAGGTGGAGCATGTAAAATTATCGGAAGTAGTTGTTGTGTGTTTATTCCTGACCACACGCCATCAGTTTATAATGCTATCAATAAATTGCATAAAATGGCAGCTGAAATCCTTACAGAAAATGGCACTTGGACCTTTTCTGGATGGTTTTGGGCATTGATCACCACATGGGGGTGGAAGGTTTTGACTGGTCTCTGTATTATCGTAGCAATTCTGTTTTCTTGTTGCATTTGTATCCAATGTGGTCCTTTACTCTGTTCCCTATGTGTGTCATTCTGTATTCCTGATAAGAAAGCTATTGCCAATGTCACCTATCAGAAACATTTAACTAAAGAAGTAGAAGAAATGATGAAAATTGACATATATGATGATTATCCTAATAAACCGAATGTCTTCAGTAAATGCTGAAAGGGTCGTCTGTTGAAAATTGAAACAGCGATGTGATTAAGCATTCACTAAAGACATGAATCCCCTTTTCGTGGACCAAGTTTCTCTCCTTATGTTGACTAATGTTTGGACTCCATTTTGTATTGTCGTGTCTCCACGTGCTCAGTGCGAGAAAAGTCCTATCTCCGTATCAGTTGCTCTCACAATCTGCCCAGTAACAGTCCATAAATAGCTCCTTTGTCTGTCTGGCGCATGCCCAGACTTGACCACATCTGTTATCAGTTAGTCTTTGCTTGACCATGTTTTCGCGGGCTTAAGGAGTGTGTTAACTCCGCCCACATATTGATTCTGTATCGAAAATGACCATACAAGGTAATGAATTTTGCTTCATGTTGTGTCCACCCACTTATGAGCCCCTCTGTTGTGTATAAAAGGGGACCGTGTACGCAAGTTCTGTGTGCTACTCTATGCAATACTGAAGAGTGTTGTGTAGGTTGTAGGACCACCCTTAAGGGGGTAATAAACTCTGTCTTTGTACTTTGCAGTTTCCGTGCCAACTTCCTTGCAGTTTCCGTTACAGGAGAGCGAACCCTTGTATTCTGCGGGCCTAGCTGGGGCCTGTATTCATCATAGTGTGCAGCGCCATGCTCGAATCCACCTTTGGTGCTGCCCCACCCCCTGTGTTGGAGTCGTCCGTCCCTGCACCCACAACACCTACCCTTGCCCCTCCTGTCCCTGCGGTGCCTGGTCCTTCCCCCCCACATGATGCCCCCCCCCTGTGGATGACAAGGTAGTCTGAACTGTGCAGGGAAGCTAGTGGACACGCATCCCAATGTGTCCCCCACCTGGATTAGAACTATGGACTGCCCTATGGGCCTTGTGCATATGGAACTTTTCATACAATACATTTTTGTTCATTGCTGAATAAAGCTATTTTATTTTCCTTAGCACACTACTGCTTTTCTGGCATTGCTGTTGGTGGTGCTGCTCCATGATTTGGGGTGGCGATAATGTGTTAGGTGTCTGGGATATGTTGTAGTGTGCTGGTCGTGGGGTGGACCCTGTTATCTGTGTGCCATCACACGGTATTTGCTTTCAAACTTTGCTCATGTAAGCTGTTACTGCATGGTGACATTGTCCCAAGGTGTGTACCTTCCTCTGTGGACCCTGACATCTTCCCTGCAGGGTGTTGTGAAGACATTTGTGCAGTGCTGTGTCTACATTTGCTGGGTGTGTGACGGACCCCTTCAACTTTGGCCATGCATGCTGGGCAAGGTCTCCACCTGCATCATTAGTGGCATCCTTGGGGGTCACTGGACTTGTGACTGGAGTATATTGACATGACTTCATGTGTACATGTTACCTTTTCCGCACTATGCATGTGTGTACTCCCAGCCTCGCACACATGTGTTTCGTGTTCTGCAGGGTCTTTGAGCACCTGACTGACAATTGTGGGCATTGTTTCTGTGGGTACTCCACCCCTTTCTTTCCATGGGCACAGCTGGGAGGACTCTGCACCCACCCCTCCTATGTCTGGGCACTGCTGGGGGTACTCTGCACCCACCCCTCCTGTGTCTGGGCACTGCTGGGGGGACTCTGCACCCACCCCTCATATGTCTGGGCACTGCTGGGGGGACTCTGCACCCACCCCTCCTATGTCTGGGCACTGCTGGGAGGACTCTGCACCAACCCCTCCTATGTCTGGGCACTGCTGGGAGGACTCTGCACGCACCCCTCCTATGTCTGGGCACTGCTGGGAGTGATAGGCACCCACCCCTCCTATGTCTGGGCACTGCTGGGAGGACTCTGCACCCACCCCTCCTGTGTCTGGGCACTGCTGGGGGGACTCTGCACCTACCCCTCCTGTGTCTGGGCACTGCTGGGGGGACTCTGCACCCACCCCTCCTGTGTCTGGGCACTGCTGGGGGGACTCTGCACCCACCCCTCTTGTGTCTGGGCACTGCTGGGAGTGATAGGCAACCACCCCTCCTATGTCTGGCCATGTACGCTCCATGCATACACGGGTGGGGGTACGCTCCATACATACACGGGTGGGGGTACGCTCCGGACATACACTGGTGGGGTGGCAGTACGCTCCATTCATACATGTGTGGGGGTACGCTTCGTACATACCCATACCCACGCTCTGCGGGCCTGGGTACGGGCCGTACCCATGCCTTTGGAACATGGGTACGGTGCGGACCCCCAATGTTGGCGTGCCATAGGGGTCCGCGCCGTACCCAGCACTTCAGTGCGTGGGTACGGGCCGTACCACGCACACACCTACGTCACCCCAACAATGGCGGTACGACCCGTACCCACGTTCGGAAGGCCTGGGTACGGGCCGTACCAGCATTGTTGGGGTGATGTAGGGGTATGCGTGGTCTGACCTGTGCCCACGCTCTGAAGGCCTGGGTACGGTGCGGACCCCCAATGGGGTGCCGTAGGGGTGCGCACCGTACTCAGGCCTTCTGGGCGTGGGTACGGGTCGGACCACGCGTACCCCTACATCACCCCAACAATGCTGGTACGGCCCGTACCCAGGCCTTTCGAACGTGGGTACGGGTCGTACCGCCATTGTTGGGGTGACGTAGGTGTGTGCGTGGTACGGCCCGTACCCACGCTCTTAAGGCGTGTGTACGGTACGTACCGGATTTGTTGTGTTGGTGGTTCGCGTCATCACCCACTTCCGTTGTGGCGGACGCTGGCGTTGCTGGACACGCCCCCACCCCCTCGAGGTGACCAGGCCCTGGAGGTCAGGTATGTACAGGGCATGTATGACTTGTGACATGGGTGGGGGTTTGGTTTCCTGCCCCTGCCCCCCCCTTTGCCCCTGGGTGTGGTTCTGACCTTCTGCGGCGTCTGCGTCGGTACCTGTAGAGCAGGTGGACTGCTATGAGGGCCGGGATGACACGTAGGTTCGGGTCCATGGCTGTCCGTCGCGTACAGGTGCTCCTTGTGCGCGTCGTCCTGATTTCCCTGCAGTTTTTGGCAGCCGGAAAATATATTCCGTGCGGGGTGACGTCGGTGCGGATCGTACTTCCTGGTTCGTGAACCGCAGGCTGAGTGCGTCCCAACGTCACGTCGGCGCTGTCTCGGATCACATTGGTAGGTATTTTTTTGTCGGTCGGTGTTTTTTACGATTCGTACGGAAATGGTGTTTCCGTGGGAATCGTACTTGCATGTTTGTAATGTTTTTGAACCGGGTACGAGTCGGACGGAGAAAATGCTCCGTCCGACGATTCGTACCCGGTTTCTCCAGGATCGGAATCGGCCCCCAAATAGCTAGGGACCAGTCACTTTGTCTTTTCTTTAGAAGCTCATTTACTCATTACACCGATTGCGCCACCATTCCATTTGGTGAGTAGTGAGAGTAATGTTGCCTTGCAAAAACTTTGCTGATTAATCAATGTTAATATACCTCATAAACATGCATACTAATTATTGTACATTGATTAATCTTGTCTGCTAAACAGCATATTAATGAATGCACTTTGATTCATGTTTGTCAGGAAACTGTGTTCTAACCCATGAAAACTCCCAGTTTTCCTTTTTTGACCTATGGTTTGGACATCTTCTCTATAGTGAGCTGCCCAATAGATTGTCACCAACTAAAATATTTGTTATAATTGTCTTATGAGCTGTAACCTATAGTGTTTGCCTTTTAATACAAGACAGTTTCCCATGTCAGCTTGGGTAGTGATCAATGTGTCAGTCTTCTCAGTGATAAGAGTGCCAGATGCAACCAGTTGTGCAAGCAACAACCAGAATAGGGCCTCTTCAAGGGAGCTGTAGACTGCCTGAAAGAAAAGGTGCTACCCGCCTGGGAAAGGAGATCACTAGAATGCATCCCCCACAGGTGAGTCTTCCTTCTGGGATCACCTCTTAAGCTTCCCGGTGAGTAAGAATCACCCTGCTGGAGGTGCTGCATTTGGATTAAGGGAACGGGGCCATCTCACTGAGCAAAGGAGTATTGGAAGAGTGCCATGCAGCAGGACACTGTCAAGCAAATGAGATAGCAGCTATGCAGGAAAGACACAAAATCTGAGACCATTTGGATTGGCCTCCAAAACTAACTGCTCTGTGGTGTAAATTACTCCAAAATCAGTGTAGCAGTTGTGGTGAAGGGTTTTTGCAGTATCTGTCTTTGTGGAGCTATTTCCAAGTTACCACTGGGACCCAGCAAGAATGGAGAAAAAGTTGAATACTAGCGTGGTTGTTCCTGAGGGATCATGGCACCAGCACCAAGCGCCTGGGTTTGCCACAATTAAGGAGTGATTTCCTCAGTCTGCTATGGCATAAATATATCAGAAGTGTAAAGGCGGGTACCATACAGAAGCACAGCATCTGTGTAAAGCAGGCCTCCTAAGCTTACCTCTTTTGTTAGTGCTAAGGGTACCTGACCCATTTGAGAGACCTACGAAAGATGGCTGGTAAACCAGATAGACAATGTGGGTGCCATTAAAAGGCTTTGCTCCTGTAACAAGCAATCTTAAGTGCAGCCACAGTTTTGTTATTTCTCGAGGGACATACTTATTTGCTGATTTTGTCAGCTTGTCTGGGCTCTCTAGGCAGAGGCCTGATGTGAGTGGCTTCAATTAAATGAATGAAATGTTCAGTTCATTTTTTTATTGTTTTTATTTTTTTTTTCATTTTTTCTCCTTTTTTTTACAGAGCGCAGTATCATATTAGAAAACAAGAAATGTATATACTGAGTACTACATTAATTTAAAGAACCCCTATTGATTTAAACTCAAAACCAGTTATACATCAAGATTTTGGCTAGATAGACAACTATTCCTAATAAATCAATGTACACACCTTACAGAAAAGAAAGCAGGCATTACCTTGCCAAATTTTTCTAATTTTCCTTCCAGTTACTAATAGGCTCCCATAATTGTAATCCTAACCTTCTTCCCCTTTTACCCTTCCTTGCATATATCCCTTTCTCAAGGTTATAAACCAACAGCAATCTAGCCAGCCATTGATGAAAAGTAGGTGGGGTTCGATCAAGCCAGGCCGACGCAATACAGATTCGCAAAACAGCCATAGCCAAAAACATAAAGAAGCATGCTGGGTCCTCTGTGCATTTGCCATCTATCCCAAGCAGAATTTTCGGTGGGGTGAGGGTATCCTTGCTTCCCAGTATTCTCCCTAAGAAGACTTCTATGGTTCTATGGAGTGAATATAGGTGTGGGCAGGTAGCAAAGACATGTACTAACTCAGCGTCCAAACTATCACACCTAAAGCAGGCGATGCCAGCCGTTCCTCCCCACTGCGCAATCCTAGCAGGTGTATAGTATACTGAGTAAATTGTTATATAATGCTGGGCCTGCAGTACAGCCGAGCAAAAGATTTTCCGCCGTAGTTCTAATGAGAGTAGGAAATACTCTTGTCCTACTCCAAGTTTCTCGGCCCACTTGCTTTGATATTTCACAAGGTCGTCTTCTTTACCCGCAATAAGTTCAGCATAGAGTCTTTTAATCGTACAGCTGGCCCTACCCTCAATAATTTCCATAATTGCATTTTTCCCAAACCCAGCAAACCCACCCTTCTTGGTCTTTAAAAAGCTCCTGACTTGCAAGTACTTAAAAAAGCTTCTAGACTCCACCCCATAAACCAACTGAATATCAGAAAACTGACATATTCCATTCATACCCATTAAGTCCCCCACCTTCATTACCCCTCGATGCCCCCAGTCTGTAAAAACCGAATCTGCAAATATTTCCCCTGGAAGGGTATGATTCCTATACAATTGGGTGTATGCATTAAACCTCCCTAATCCATATCTTTTCCTGAAGGATATCCATATCTAATGTGCAGCAATCAGCGTCTTAAACTTTGTTCTTTTAAAATAGCTTGGATCAGTGTATTTCAAAAAGGCGTTCTCTGCTTCTTCTCCGAGTAGTAACGAATAGATAGCTATAGAACCAAGAGTATCCTCTGCTTCGGGGCCTCCACCACCTAAGAGTCCAGACATATACTGCAAAGCTGCTGCCCAGTAATACATTTTCAAATCAGGCACAGCCCATCCTCCCCTATCCCTAGGGAGTGCCATATATCGTAAGGCCCTTCTTGTCTTGCCTTGTGCCCATAAAAATCTGTTTATCATCTGTTCTAATATGACGAACCATTTTACCTCAAATGTGAGTGGAATTGATCTAAAGTGGTAGAGGAATTTTGGCAAAAGAATCATTCTGATAATATTTGTACGACCGACTATAGAGAGGTGGAGATTATGCAATCTGTCCAGATCATTTTTTGCTTTCTTTATTATTGGTTCTATATTCCTTTCCACCACTCTATCCAGATCCGACGAGGTGTTAACACCAAGATAAACTCCAAATCCCACTACTCGACAAGCCGAGCATTCTATCTTCTGATTCTTAATTAACTGCGTCTTGGGTCCATTCAGGGCATATCCAGAAACTCGGCCAAAGCATAGGGCTTCCCTCTCGACCTCACTTATGGCCTCAGTGGGTGCAGGAGTAAGAATTGCAACTTTGTCGGCGTATGCCAAGACTTTACAGTCTATACCTTGGGTTTTTATAGGGGGAATCCTGTTATTCACCTCTAATTTAAGTGAAAAATATCTATATACAATGCAAAAAGAAGTGGTGAGCATGGGCAGCCCTGTCTTGTGCCCCGTTTAATCTGCAGGGGCCTTGTATGCCCAGCATTCACGCAAATTCGGGCTGTAGGAGCTAAGTATAAGGCCTGAATAGCTTTTATAAAGCCCTCTCCACATCCAGACCATCTCAACGTTGACCAGAGATAGTCCCAGGAGACCCGATCGAATGCTTTTTCAGCATCCAGTAAAATAACTGGGATCGGGTCTCCTGTAATCTCTGTGGCATCAAATAAAGTAATGACTCGGCGGATATGCTGTGTCGTGCCTCTTCCTGGAATAAATCCATGCTGGGTTGTGCTAACCAAGGTATCTATGACCTTTGATAACCTGGCGGCCAAAGCTTTAGAAAATATTTTGGCATCAGCGTTCATTAGTGTGATCAGCCTATAAGACCCTGGTTCTGTGGGTGGCTTCCCCATTCTTTAAAATAACTACAATATCTGCTCCTGCCCAAGTACTTGGAACAGATACCCTTAACTGAGCCTGTTGTAATGTGATAACCAAGTCCGAGGAAATTACATCCTGAAAAGTTTTATAAAATTCCATTGGGATTTGGTCGGGCCCGGCTGCCTTACCTGACGATAAACTCGCTAAAGCAGTAAATATCTCTTCTGCCTCCAGGGGTGCGTCTAGGACTTCTATATTCTCCTGAGAGAGAAATGGAGCAGGAATATCAGTAAGATAAGATCAAATTTCTGAGGGATCTTTTGAGTGTTCCTCATCGTATAGTGATACTTAAAACTGTCTGAAGACCTCGCGAATTCCCTCGGAATCCGTATGCAGTTGCCCCAGACCGTCAGAAATCCCTTTGACTTCCCCAAAGGCTGCTTTTTGCCTGGCGCGTACTGCTAAAGTATGGCCCACCCGTTCGCCAAATTCGTAAGATTGTTCCCTTTTAACTAAATATGTGGCAGCCACCTTACTAGATATGTTCTCCTCTGCCTTAGCTTTTGCCCTAGCAACTTTAATAAGTGTCTGATCCAGAGGTGCACCTACTGCCGAGAGCGAAGCCAGATTATCTTCGGCTTCTACCAGAGCCTTGGTTAGTTCTATAGCTCTTAATTGTTACTTCCGCTGTCTAAACAGACTAAAACTTAGTGTTTCACCCCGAATGCCTGCCTTAAAGGAGTCCCAGGAGATTCCTGAGGACGTGCTACCTCTATTAATTTCCCAGTATTGTTTAATCCAGTCTTTCATATGATGCACGTAGTCCTCATTCTTTAGTAACCCCTGTTCGAAAGTCCATATCCGTTCATTCCTAATTTGTTTTGCGGTGTCTAGGGAGAAGACTAAGGGACTGTGATCGGAGATAACGCGAGGTAGTTTTTCAATCTGAGCATTTGTCAACAGACAGCTAGACACTACGAAATAGTCCAGTCTGACACTAACCTTATGAGGGGCAGAGTAGTAAGTAACCCCAGAGTCACTGGGCTTCAACTTTGCCCAAGCATCTACTAATGCATTATTCCTTGCTAGACTTAGAATTGCACGACACACTCGCTTCTTTCGACCCTGATATCTCTCAATAGGGTCCAGACCCAAGCCTCCTACTCCATTGATATTAAAATCCCCACAGAAGATTACATGTGGAGCCCATGTAGCCAGTTCCAAATCTAAAAAAGCGAATATCTCTGGGTCGTCTTCAGTTGATCCATATATTGACCCCATAGTAACCCAGTCTCCAGCTATAGAGCACTCTATTAAAGCCCATCTGCCCAACTGGTCCTCCAATTTTTTCCTGACTACCACATCTTTTAATCTAGACAATATGGCCACCCCTCTTGTTTTACCCCCCTGTTTTGAATGGGCAAGCAGATGAAACCCCAGCTGTTCCAGTAGGAAGCCTTTAGTTCCTTCAATGTGTGTCTCCTGCAGACAGATAAAGTCTGCCGTTGTTGCTCTCAATAATGCTGCTACCCGTTGCTTCTTAAGATGATCATTCAAACCACATTCATTGAGTGTAACAATTCATGTGCACATTAAAATACATCTGGTGCCTGTCCTAGCCAATTATCCAGCAACACAAATATCAGAGCTATATTTTTGTCTTCTAGTCCTCCAGTATCCATCTCGTCCACTTTTTTGTTTTGTATAAACCAATATGTAGAATCTCTGTAATTCGTCAAATACCTAGCTATAGTGTGCCCTGTGACCGTGCCCATCCCCACCCCCTCCCATTCCGCCTCCCTCTGAGGTCTCCCCCCCCTTACAGGCAAATAGGTCAAGCATGACCTATGTGTGACAGTTGTGAGCCCGTGGAAAGTCGCTATCCCCCCCATTTATATCCCTACCTAGTGTACTTTTATGCTGTTGTGCTCTGTTCCTACAGCTTGGAAGCAAGCCATGGTACGGGCGCTACTGAAGAAACCTAGCCTAGACCCAGATGATCACTCCAGCTACCGCCCCATCTCACTGCTTCCCTGGGCCAGTAAGGTACTAGAGAAATATATAAATGCACAGCTGGTTCAGTTCCTGGAAGAGCACTCTCTACTACACATATCCCAGACAGGCTTCAGACCAAAACATGGTACGGAAACCGCCTTGTTAGCGGTCACCGAAGCAGCTAGAAGGATACTGGATCAGGGAGGATCAGTGGCA
Organism: Triturus cristatus; assembly: GCF_964204655.1. Classification (NCBI taxonomy): domain Eukaryota; kingdom Metazoa; phylum Chordata; class Amphibia; order Caudata; family Salamandridae; genus Triturus; species Triturus cristatus. Next base: position 1,086,173,783 of record NC_140590.1, read on the forward strand.
GTGATCCTCCTTGATCTAAGTGCTGCCTTCGATACGGTCAGCTATACCACCCTGCTGGACCGTCTCCATAACATCGGAGTTTCAGGTGATGCTTTAAGGTGGTTTGATTCCTTCCTGTCTGGGAGGTCGTTTCAGATCTTCGACGGTGAGACAACGTCCTCTATCAAACCCCTGAGCTGTGGAGTACCACAGGGCTCCTCCCTAAGCCCGGTCTTGTTCAACGTGTACATGGGGCCGCTGGCGGACGTTGTCGAACCGTATGGCATTAAAATGGTGTCATACGCCGACGACACCCAGCTCGTGGTCTCGCTGACAACCGGGAATGATAGGTACTCCCCAACTAATCTGTTAAAATGCTTAGAGGATGTTAAGGGATGGATGACCACCTCCTCCCTCAAACTAAATGGAGAAAAGACGGAGCTCATGCTCCTTGGTCCAACCTCTCCGGTACCCTTCACCTCCCTGTGGCCCAGTACTCTGGGACCCCCCCCCTCCCCTAAGGAAAGTGTTAAAAGCCTGGGAGTATGGCTGGACAATAAACTTTCCTTTTCCACCCAAGCCAAAAAACTGTCCGCCTCATGCTTTGGTTTACTTAGAGTTTTGAGGAAGGTTCTCCCGCTACTTCCCTTAGAGGCAAAAAAGGTGGCTGTACAAGGTCTCATACAGTCTCGCCTGGACTCGAACAATGCCCTATATGTGGGGGCTCCTGAGATGACTTTCCGAAAACTGCAGGTTGTGCAAAATTGTGCAGCACGCTCCCTGTTGAAAGTCCCGCGTACCCAGTCGGCTAGACCTGCCTTAAAAAGTCTCCACTGGTTGCCGGTGAGGCAGCGAGTGGCCTTTAAGGCACTGTGCCTGTCGCACCGTGCTTTCCTGGAAAACTGGCCCAGCTATTAATAACGACCTTGTCACCCCCTACCACCCTAACAGGAATCTTCGGTCTACAGAGGCATTCCTTGCCGTCATTCCCAGAGTGAAGCGAGCCAGGTCGGGGGGTAGGCTGTTCTCTTTGAATGCCGCCAGGCTGTGGAATGCTCTCCCCCTCTCACTTCGCTCCAATCCAGATCTTTTCTCATTTCGTAAAAACCTGAAGACACTGCTGTTCGCTAAATCCTGCGTATCTTAGCTCCTTCATCTTTCACCTCTCTGATCAACTTAGCGCTTGGACGCCTGCGGGCAGCAATCGCGCTTAATAAATACTTTTACAATTACAATTACAATTACAATTGCTACGCTGTGCCCCCCTTCATGTCAACACAAGACCCGCTACTACATCAACTTAGAAATCATCCTAGATATGCATACCATACTATCCTGATACAACCCTGGTACCCCTGTGATCCTGTGGACCTTTTTTTTCCCTTAACTCTGTCAAATATATTTGGGCCTTAATTTCAGAAAATTTCAGAACATCCTGACTTGTCCATTGACTAGTACTTTAAGACGAGATGGAAATAATAAGAAAGCCTCGCAGCCCAGGTTCTGAAAGGCAGGGATCAGCTGTCTCAACCGCCATCTCCTCTCCACCGTAGCGTGACAAAAGTCTGGACGGGCAAAGAACGACATACCCTCAAATGTGCGCCTAGCCTCGGATTTTGCCTTGGCCATAACTTCCTGTCAAAGGAAATCGATGTGCCCGCGGCACTTCAGTTTCCCAGTTCCATGTTGTCATTTCCGGGAAAGCCCCCCTCAGTAAAGTGATAACAAATGCACGTACATCATGCCCTTCTGCCCCTTCTGCTACTCCCAGCAGCCTGTTATTGTTCCGCCTTTGACGATTTTCAAAGTCTTCGATCTTCCACTGCACATCCTGCGTCACTTTCTCTTGCGCTTCCTTAAATACCTCCCATTTACTGAGATCGTCCACGAGTTTCCCCGTCCTTTCCTCCACCTGAGAAACTCTACCTGCAATGTCGGCATAGAGCTTATTCATTTTCCTTAATGACCCCTGGATTTTTTTATTCGCCTGTTTGGCCCTCCGACTCTCTGACCTGGCCTCCCCCTGCATCTGCTTCAGGGTGGCATACAATAAGTCCATTGTAGGGATCTGTACTGGGGTATCAATGTCCTGTTGTACCTCCTGTTGTACATCTACACCTCTATCTTCTTGATACAACTGAGATGTGGCAGAGTAATCCCAGTCACGTTTTTTAACCACTTGTGATGAACTTCCAGCCAACTTTGATTTAGAAAGGGGCCTATCTTTCTGGTTCAGCAGCTTTATCCTCTGAATTGCTGATGCCCTCTGCACCAAGATACCTTCTACCGTGGAGTATTCTGAATCTGAGCCCCCCGTGGAGCTTTCCCCACTTGATAATGACGATCCTGAGTCATCATTAAGGGAGAAGAAGCAATCATCATTAGGGGAGCCGGGAACTGGGCCGGGAAAACCCACCTTCTTTGGATGTTTAGCAGCGGTAATTACTCGTGTAGATTGCATTAATTGTAGCCCTGCAGAGAGGAAATCTCACCCGGCTTCAGTTCTAGAGCCAGCATCAGTACCTGAGCCACCCTGAGCGCCTACTCCAGTGCCAGAATTAGGAGAAGCACAGTGTGTCCCTAAACCATGTTCCATAGCTACTCGTGCCTGTGCCTCCGGGATCTCTTTAAGGGCTCTAAACTGCACCTCCGCTGATGCTCCCGCCTTCATTCTGATCCCAGTCTCAGGGAGAGCAGTGCGTGCAGCTGACTCGTGCTGGAGCCCCAAGCATTCATCCACAGTTGTTTGTGCCTGATCTTCCATCTCTAAAACAACATCCAGCCTAACCCTCATATGCTCACCGCTCAGCTCGCTTTGTTTCTCCAGTGGCCCAGACACACCTCGGGTCTGAACCTTGTCTGCTACAATGTATCCCTCCTCACTCATCTGCTGGTTCCCTGAAGCCTCCAGCCTATCATTGATGCGCTCGTTAATCAGCTTACTTTGTCTTTCCGTCCCCCCCGTCAGCCCAGGAGCAATCTGCATCTGTGTTTCATCCGGAGCTACAATGTATCCATCGTAGCCCACCTCAGGGCTCCGTGATTCCTCCATCGATGCCATGGGGAAGGACTCAAACAAGGTAGGCTGTCGGAGTGTATTATCCTTGACTTCGACACCGTCATTTTGCTGATTCTTAGCCGTCCTTCGAGCAGTGGTGATTTCTTTTTCTCCCGTAGCAATGCGATCACCGCCATCACTCTCCAGGGCCTCCGCATTCTTAGTGCCCAATCTTCGTGCCTGTGCTGCTCCTCTTAGGTTCAGGGGCAGGGTAGGAGTTGGCGCCGCCGTTTCGTTCTGGATGTCTTTAGACAACGCGGATTCCTTCCGCTCTTTCAGGGATTTAGGACCTCTCGGCGCCATTCTGGTCTCCGACCCCCTTAGACTCCGGTGCAAGCGAGCCTTCAGTGCCTTTGCCACGGACAGAATAAGTCGTGATGGAAACTTGCCCTCTTGAGTCTCGGGCCCCAGTAAACAATCCAATATATGCGCTAACCAGCCGGGAGCACTCAGCATATTTCAGCATCTTATAGTTTAGGGAGAGGGGGAAAAATGCGACCGTTTCCCTACGGATGATCAGCGGCCATCTTGCCTATGACATGTTCAGTTCAAATGTAATTGCCCTTCCCAGTTGCCTTAAAGGAGGATTTACAAAACCTGTAGGCCTCATTTCTTAATAATGAAACGAGAAATGTTGATGTTGTTGCCTGTTTGATATTTAATATTGTGGTTTTCCTGGTTAGAGCCAGTAGATGCATAATTTGTTACTAAGTGCCTCACATGTAATGCCACCAGAATAACTTTATATGTTTAGATCTCTTTTGTGATAAATCTTTAGGCTTCGTAAATCGTATCCTGGTTATCTGTGACATCCCTTTTTAAGAGATGTTTTAACTAATGGTCCAATCAACAACAAGTTCAGATTTTGCTGTACTGTTTTGCAAATTGCATATTCTGTACATATATGTAGTTTAATATTTGAACCTTTGCTCTTTATTCCTTAAAACCCATTCTCATTTTAAAAGTAAAACCATTGAGTGGACAATATTGAATGTTATCCTGTTTGATACTGAGTTCTGAGCTTCCAAATAACATCACCTCTCTGAGGAAGACTTAAAGTCACTGTCTAGAGAGTCAAGTGCTGAATGGATTTGCTTAGTTTTGAAAGTGGGGCAACAATAGTACTGGAAACTGCTGGTACCACTGGTAAAGAACCTTAGGTGGCACATTTGAGGACCGGAAACCCCTGGATGCCCTTGGCCACCCTTCGGCAGACCAGTCCTCACAATGTTTTTCCGCTAAGCCTGCACAGCGATTAAAACCCAGTGGATGATGTAGGTGTGCTAAAACTGCAGTCTATAGAATATCATAGGGTTAATCCTCTGAATGCTTGAAACTTCTCTGCTTACCTTTTTTTCTGTGATCGAACATCTCCACCCCTACATGTACACCTCTACTCTTTGATACTTACCCCTTTTTTAAGTCTTCCTGATGCTCCTGGGTGATAAATGAAGACTCAGAATGCAATATATTTGACATTGTATCCTGCCATGATCTCCATGAATGCATCTATGACCCTCAAAAACCAGCCTTTTCCTTCCTAACCCAAGACTTTTTTCCCCGACAAATATTGAAATTAAACCAACATCCCCTACTTCTCTCATGAAATTGCTGTGTGGGAAAGGATTCACTGCAGAATGAATAGCCTTGAAAAAATTTTAACATCTCCCGAAAGGAAAAATAGGTGGTATCAGATTCAGGAAACAGAAAAGCAAACTTGTCAGTATTTGCAAGGGTGAAACAAATCTAGTTTGAATCCTTTGACATTAACCATTATATTGACTCTTTTTTCAAATCTTTTTTTTTAATAATCTTTTTTTATTCATTTTATAAAACAACAAATACCACAAATGCAGTGCTCACTGGCATCCCCATCCTTCATTAACAGCGTTTAGTCCATCACATTGCTCTCCATAACAATATCCTATTTCTCGCTCATGTGATCGCGCCCACCCCACTAGTGAAACTGTCTCAGGTGGAACTATCATTTTGGGGTAACTCCGGGCATGGTGGGTGGTCAGCGACCCCAGATCTCAGTCCAAGTTGAAGAACCAGAACCTTTTGGGTCCGGCGGCGCAGGGTACGCCTTAATCTCCTGGGTTCTCCTGCTTCAGCTAACAGAGACACGGGGACACTCCGTCGGCGTAAAAGATCAGATTTTATTAGCTGCAGCTAGTACAGTTATCCTAGAAGTACACACGGTATGTTCTCAGGAGACTGCCACTTCACTCCGTGGTGCACAATCTTATATAGGTCATATGTGAAATATACATTAACCAAGAACATACCTAAAACATATAGAAAGAACCAATAAGAGAGGTTGAAAAACAGAACAGAACCAATAGGAAAGGTTTGAAAACAAAGTATCGGGTAACTCGAAGAGCCTCTCCTCCAACTGTGTTTGTCACCCCTCCCCAGGTTTGTGGTCGACTCGCAGGTGACTAGATACGTTTGTGTGTTTTGGAGGACAGTTGTGAAACGAGAGAATACTAGCAGAGGACAGTGAAGGCCAGACGATAAGATAACGTTAGAAGAGAATAGTGTGAACCAACAGATAGTTGAGACAGGGATTAGAAAAACCAGCCGGGATTAGTGTACTCGGCCAGTGCTAACATCAGCTTTGTAAATAGAGGCAGAAGGCTTATTTCGACACGAAGCTGCAGGAAAAAGCAGAAAAGACTATGTTCGCCGTGCTGCCTGAGTGAGGGCAACACAAAATGGCGGCGGAGCACAAAATGGCGGGTCGATTCGATCACGATCGAAAATCGAATTTCCTCAGACCCTCCTTTTGCCAGAACTCAGGCAAGATACATAGACTCACGTTAATCTGAGTCAACGTCAATGGCCATGAGGTCATCAAGCTGTTGCTGTAGCATCATTCTAATATTCTCTGTTACTTGTGGTTTGGGTTTAGGGATGCATATAGTAGCACACAGGTCACAGACGGCGGGACCACAGTGCATACAAAGGCAACAAGAGAAAATGATGGTCAAAACTACTCCAAGGAATGTCAATACCTTCCAACCCCATTTGGACAGTAGTCCCCAAAACCACTCCAATAATGACCAGTCTCCTTCGTCCTGATGAATCGATTCAGAGATTATATGTAACTTAGAGATAGCTTGGTATACTGTCGGAGCGTCATCAGGTATGAAAATACAGCAACTTGACCCGATCAATTTGCACACTCCACCACGATCCGCAAGAACAAAGTCTAAGGCAACTCGGTTTTGTAACGTCATAAGACGGTCTGCCTGTAGTTCTGCCGTGATATTACTTAAGGCTCCTACAGTGATGTCTATAGTGGTTTCTACGACACAAACCAGTTGCCTTATATTTCTGCTGTTGGCCATCGGACCCCAAAAAGGAAGAATTCCTTTGAGGAAATCTCCTCCCTCTTGTCCTGCTGTTTCCTTAGAGTCAATAATCCCTCTGCCATATCTGTTTCGATGATGATTTGCAGAAGCGGTGTATGTAGGGGGAAGAAGGAAAGCTATATAACAGGTACCAGAAAAAACCAGTTGGCAACCATGTGTAAGCCCTATCGTGGCAGATAAAATACGTGCCTTGGGATGGTACTAGAGGAGGCGACGTATGTGTGGGAACAGTTGTTTCTTTGTACGGTATCAGTAGACGGACCATTAATTTGCAGACAGAAATTTCCCTGATGAGGAATAGTCCAAATCGGTGGAGATTTTCCTTGTTTAACCTTATCACTAAGGCTAGTGACATAATGGGTGACGTTCCAATTGGTGTACGCTTTTCTTTCGTCAATGGAAATCTTACTATTCTCCATGATTTTAGCCATAGCTACCATTACCTTTATCAATGAGCTATGACTGAAATCCGGACCACCAATATATGAACTAACGGGTCATCTGAATTTGCTCTGGTAGGCATTGGAGAAGATAACAAAATAAGCCCAAGCAGAACCCTCATAGGAGAACGGAAGAACTAAATACGGCATTCCTTTCTCTGTGGTATGTGGCATAAGTCCACACACCCAACAGTCAGTTGTATTGATCACTAATCGGTGTTGATGTAATAACTGAACAAATGAATTGTTGTAATACTCGGTTGTTCTAATGAGTTCATGTTGAGGAAGGGTATGCAATAGATGTGGAGAGACAGTAGAAGAAGACAAAGAGGTAGAAGGAGAGACAACTTTTTGCTGCAGAGCGTAAATAATCCAACTTATACACGCCAAAAGAATACACAATAATATAATGACACAAGGTTATACTAAAACGATTGTACATTAATCTACAGAATTCTTTCTTCATTATATCCTTTCTCTCTCTTTTCTCTAATGTAGTTTCCATCTTTATAATGGATGCTCACGGCAATCTTCCTCAATCACTTAATTATGATTATCTGCCATCCTATGACACTGCAAGTCCTGCAGGCCTATTGCCACTACTCAGGTCACAACCAAGACTCCTACCGTGACCCTGCAACCGGGATAGAATACTACATAGGAGAGAGAAAATCTTAAGTGTTCTTCAGTCTAGGTCTTAGGTTATAGTGTTCTTTGTCAGGTACAGTTTGGTCTCGGAACAATGTTCTCGGATTTGTCGTATTCAAGTGACGATGTGGTGTTATTGCTTCCTGAACAATATCGTTGTTCTCTTTCTCAGACAATGTTCCATTCAGGCGTGCATCACTGAAAGGTACAAATCGTGGAATCTTCTCGCTCTCAGAGTCACTAATGCCCTTACGCATCCATTGATCAAAGGGTAGGGGCAAAGGCACTTTCTTACAATGCACGCCGTGAATCCAGTTTTTCTTTCCTTCGACCTTTACTGCTGTTCTCATCGTGAGGAGAACCAACCGAGGCTCCCTCCACCTGGGCTCCAAATTTTTCGTCCTTTGGAAGTTTTTTATGCAGACCCAGTCTCCTGGTCGGATGGAATGACCTGGGTGAACCTGTTGATGGAGAACACGCAATTTAGTTGTAAGTTCATGCAAGTAATCAATCAACATTGGATATGGCAAGTCTGATTATTTCTTAGGGCGAGGGACTCCCCATATATTAGCTGGGCGTCCAAACACCACTTCGTAAAGGCTAAGTCCCAAACGAGAGTGAACAGCAGTTCTGGTGGATAGAAGAGCCAATGGTAAAGCATCGGGCCAATTAAGGTCTGTACTAGCCTGCACTTTCGCTAGCTTTAGTGTTAAGGTTCCATTGTAGCATTCCACTAAACCCGCTGATTGCGGATGGTTTGCCGCATTAAACTTTTGCTTGATACCAAGACCCGCACAAACTTTTTGCATGACTTGGCCCACAAATTCGCTCCCATTGTCACTCCAGGCAATGCGCAGCGAACCAAACCTGGGGAAAAATTATTTTAGTAGAACTTTGGCTGTGGATAAGGCTGTATTGTCTTTTAGAGGGTATGCTTCTATCCATCTAGAGAAGGCGCATACTACCACCAGAACATATTTGAGGTTATTGCATCGCTCCATATGAATGTAATCGATCTGCAACACCTCAAATGGATATGTTGGAGGAACAAAGTGACCCGCTGGAGTTGGGGCTCCCTTTCCTGGATTGTACATCAAACAAACAATACAATGTTTCACTACATTGTCTGCACAATTTGGGATTCCTTCATTTTGCCACACTGGAGCCAGAAGCTTGCATGTACCTTTCACACTTAAGTGGGCTGGACCATGCGCCATAGTAACTACTGGGAGTACATAGGCGTCTGGTAACAGCCAACAGTGGTGCTCAGATAATTCTACCCAACATCCCATCTCATCTAACATTCCCGTACTTTCTTTCCACTTACTTAATTCTTTCTCTGTAGCCTCTTCCTGAATCGACCTCACACTTTCTACTGTATCCTCATACATTCCTCTCTCTCTAACCCAGTTTGCAGGACCCGCAACATACATTCGACTTGTAGCATCTCTCGCTGTATTTTTCGCTACTTCATCTGCAAACGCATTTCCTCGACCAACATCATCTGTAATCTTTTTGTGTGCACTACACTTCACAATTGCTATTTCAGCAGGTAAAGAAAGTGACTGAAGAAGATCAGTCACCAGCTGACCATGTTGTATTTTAGTGCCATGTGAAGTAAGAAATCCCCTCTCTTTCCAAAGATGCCCAAAATTGAACGCCACACCAAACGCATACTGATTGTCAGTATACACATTCACTCTTTTTCCTTTTGACAACACACATGATCTTGTTAAAGCTATCAGTTCTGCTGCTTGAGCTGAATTGTGTCTGATACGGGCTGTTTCCACAACTGTATGTAAAGTAGTGACAGCATAGGCTGAAACTGTATCTCCATTAGGAAGCTTAAAGCAAGAACCATCCACCCATAGAATTCCATCCGGATTTTCTAGCAGCGTATCTTTCAAGTCAATTCTTCCTTTTGTCTCTTCCTCAGTACGGAGGAAACAATCATGTTGTATTTCATCGTTTTTATGTACTGGAAGAGGCAACAAAGTAGCTGGATTTAAAGTGTTACATCGTTTGATGTACACATGACCAGCCAAAAGTGTCAACTCATATCCAGACAAACGAGCACTCGTAAGATGCTGTGTTTTCGTTCGGTTTAGTAAGGTATCCACTGCATGCGGCAACATAACAATAAGTGTGTTGTCTAACACTACTCCAGCAGACTGTCGAATAGAAATTGCTGCTGCTGCTGTCGCTTTAAGGCAACTAGGTAATGCTTTAGCTACCGGATCTAACGTAGCTGAAAAATATGCACATGGTCGCTGTTTGTCTCCAAAACGCTGCGTTAAAACTGACAACGCACAACCTTCTTTTTCATGAACATATAGCGTGAATGGCTTTCTGTAATCAGGAGTACCCAATACAGGAGCAGAACATAGCGCAGCACACAAGTCAGTGAAACTCTTCTGACATTCGTCAGTCCATGGAAGGGGCTGAGGTGTATCTTTCAAAGTAAGTGCCAACAGAGGTTTGGCCAACAGAGAGAAGTTAGAGATCCACTATCTACAATAGGAAGTAATGCCCAGGAAGGCACGGACCTCCCTTTGTGTGGATGGCACAGACATTTGCGTAATCGCCTGAATTCGTTCTGGGGTTAATCGTCGTCCCTCCTTTGATAGGAGATGACCCAAGTAGGTAACCTCTCGACGAACATATTGCAGTTTGGAAGGTGAAACCTTATGATTCAGATTAAATAAATGGCGTAGCAATGCAACAGTCACGTTTTTGCAAACATCTTCTGAATCAGCAGCGATTAACAAGTCGTCCATGTACTGGATAAGAACAGCACCAGACGGCAAATAAAAAGTATCAAGATGACATTTTAAAGCTTGGCTGTAAATAGAGGGACTTTCACAATAGCCCTGAGGTGCGCGCTTGAACCGGAAGCTTCAGCCTCCAAGAGAGAAGCCAAAAATATCTCTATATTTTAAGCCAACTGATCAAGTGATGGGGAGGAAAAAACAAAGGAAGATAGCCCCCTTAAACCGCTCCCAGCTCTTATTTTCTTTTTCAAAATGTCCAAGTCTAAAAGAAATTGGCACAAAGGATTTGAGAAAGGTAGGGTTCAGCAGTAATACCAAAGGTATCGAATACACAAAGGTCTTAGTTTACTCAGGTCTTGTTAAGGCAGCTATTCTGAAAGCGGAGAAGGAGATATTAAAAGAGGGTATAAGGATCATCTCTGAAGTAGAAGTCGAAGAAGGGCATCAGCGAGAGGGAGGTTTTCTGAGATTCCATGCAGGGTTGGGGGAAAGGCAGGTGAGGTTAATAACAGGGGGGGGTGGGGAGAAGACTATGATCAACATAGCTGTAGAGAACCTAGAGCCCAATAAAAATGGGGGCATTTGGGGATCGGACAATAGTATCCTAAGTTCAGACTCATGGGGTTTGAATGAGTCAGGATGTCTTAGTGAGATCGACTAGGATTCCGTGTTGCCGCATAGCCTGAGATTACTTTCATGGAATATAAATGAGTTGGTAGGACAAACAAAGGTGGACAGTCTAAATCACGTCGCAAAATATGTTCATATCATTTGTCTACAGGAGACATGGCTATGCGGCAATACCCCAGTAATCGAAGGGTTTGCCCAAATTTATAAACCGGCCAGAAAAATGAAAAAATTTGGACGTGGTTCGGGTGGGATTTTGACCCTTATGTCAACCAGGTTAGTGAAAGAGGTCAAGTCAATTAGTACATTGTGTAAATGGTTGTTGGTCTGTAAGGCATCCTATCCATGTATTGAAGGGAAGGTTGATTATTTAATCCTCATAAATGTATATATACAATGGGGTTCCCAAAAAGAATACGAAACAGAAATGGGGTTACTCAAAAAGGATATAACTGATTTAATAGAAATATATGGGAAGGACACAATGGTGATAATGGGTGATTTTAACCACAAATTAAACTTTGGAAAGCTAGATCGTTGGTTTGAAGACATTTTGAGCTCATATAATATAGGGGCAGCTAAATACCCCTCATGTCTAACCACCAGTCATGACGAAGCCTTAGGGAAGTTTCTGGGCTCTAAGGGTTTAATATGTTTAAATGGTAGGAAGGACCCAGACCGACCGGCTACACAGACTTTTAGAATGGGCAATCAACAGTGTCCTATAGATTATATCTTTGTTCAGGCCTGGAACTATGCAATGGTAAAAAAGTTCCGGGTAATTAAGCGTAGGGACAGTGATCACAATGCTTTGTATTGTGAATATTTAGGGGGGTCAATAAGTACTTGTGAAAGGGCGATCCCCCAAAATGTGGAATACCCAAAGCGCTTGACTACAAAATTGACAGAAGAATATGTAGAGAAATTGGTAAGCTTTCAACAAAATGTAACGAAGGATAGTGCCGAAGGTCATCAGGTAGCATGGTATGTGGATAAAATTGCGCAGGCAGTGCAATGCCTTAGAGTATATCTAAAAAAAGAAAATAAATCGGTAAAAGTAAAAATACAAGAGAGTAAAGGTAGGCCGAGGTGGTTTAACCCTGAATGTCTGAATAAAAAAAGGGCTATTCGTAAAATAGAGCGAGGTCAGAGGAAATGTTTTGATCATGGGAACTTAGAGACCCTGCTCAACTTGAAGAAAGAATATAAATCCCTAGTAAGGAAGCAGAAAAGGATTTTTAAAGAAAAATGTTGGGCAAATCTACTTGAGACAATAGAAAATAGAAATATAAAAGGATTCTGGAGGTTGATACAGGTTGCCGCGGGAAGGTCTCCGGGTAATATGAGCTGTGTTGTGGAAGAGGGGGCCTGGGTAAATTATTTAGGAAATCTATATAAAGCCAGTAGGATTTTGGGAAAAGTCAAGGAAAAACCAAGTTGGACTGCCTGTGTAGAAGGTTTAAAACCAGCTTTTAATGAGGAGAAAGTAAACGAAACAATAAAAAAGCTGAAATTATCTCTCGCAGCAGGTCCCGATAATCTTCCTGCCATCTTAATTAAAACTCATTTAGATTGGTGGGCAGGCTTTCTATCCCATATGTTCATTGCCATTCTGGATTCAGGGTGTATCCCGAAATCCTGGAGAGGGGCCATCATTAGACCCGTACATAAAAAGGGGGAAAGGAAGGACCCAAAGAACTACAGATTAATTAATTTATTGGATATTGGAGAAAAGGTTTTTTCAAAAATAATCCTTGGTAGATTGAAGGAGTGGGTGGAGCAGCGATCGATAGTCCCAATAGAGCAGGGAGGCTTTAAGGAAGGACATTCTACTACCGATCACTGCTTTGCCCTGTGGGCTGTAGCACGGAAGTCCATGGAGCTGCAGGGCAAGTTGTATTGTTGCTTCGTGGACTTTCGCGCAGCTTTTGATCTGGTGGATAGGGAGTGCTTGTGGGAAACCATGAGAAATTATGAGGTCCCTGCGGATCTATTGTTGGTAATGCAGGAGCTACATAGCCAAAACTGGGCTCAGGTCATTAAAGACACTTCTGATGGCCTGACTCCCGAGATAGCAATAAACAATGGATTAAGGCAAGGTTGTGTCTTGGCGCCGCTTCTTTTTGCAATATTCTTAGCAGACTTGCCTCTTACCTTGGGCTCTGCCAGAGGTGCAAGCCCAAAAGTAAATGGAAAGCATTTGTCCTGTTTGTTGTATGCCGATGATCTAGTAATACTGGATCAAACTGAGATAGGACTTCAAAGAAAACTGAATATATTCAGCGAATACTGTACGTCAAAACGACTTACTGTAAACATGGACAAAACAAACATTTTGTGCTTTGGGAAGAGGAATACGAAGTTTAAATGGTATTTGGGCCAAACTAAACTAGAGAATGTAAATGAATACAAATACCTTGGAATATGGTTTACGAATTCCTTGAAGTGGGGCATACATCTGGAGGCACAGAAAATAAAAGCTCATCAAGCAGTATGTGGGCTGAAAAGATTCAATCATAGTTATGGCGATATGTCCCATAAGCCACTTTTGACGGCCTATAAAGCCATGATTCCTCCGCAATTCCAATATGGCTCAGAAGTAATTTGTATTGATGGTAAAAGCTCCTGGGATAAAGAAGAAGGGAAATGTCTGAAATCATTATTGTCACTTCCCAGCTCGGCAATGATTCAGGCAATCAGAATGGATTTAGGCCTAACTGCATGGAACATTCAGGTGCAATTAAGTTTTCTTAGATTTTGGAATCGTTTGAGTCTTGGGGAGGTCACAAAGGTGTCCCAATGGTGTATGAAAGAAATCCAGTCCAGTGAGTTAAAGTGGGCTAAGGCCACAAGAAGGAAACTCTTGACCATGTGTGATCACTTGAATGTGAAAATTGACCCCCTGACCCTACAAATAAATGTAATAAAGAGTGTACTTAAAATGCAGGGTAAAGAATTTTCTAGAGTAACAGATCGCGAGTATTTGATTAGGAAAGATTCTGTAAAATTCATGCATTCTAGCTGGGAGAAAGATATCAGCTTTCCCTATCTCGATTTACTACCGAACCGTTGGTTAAGAATGGAAGTACTTAGGATAAGAATTGGCATTAACCCAGCCATAATAAATTGCGCAATAAAATCAGTTTTAATGCAACCTGATGGCAAGTGTACGTGCAAGATAGGATTGAAATGCAACATTTTACACATTTTATTAGATTGTCGAAGATTTTTAAATTTACGTAAATTATTCCTCCGTCCGATATTCTTAAAATATGGTGTAAGGACGCGCTTACAAGCATGGGAGCTTCTTGCTGATATGGAAAATTTAGATATAGCAATAGCCATTGGGAAATATATGCAAGGTATAAATAAGCTCCCCGCCCCATTAGAGGCGTAAGAGTAGCTAGTGCCTTCCAATTGTAAATGAAATTATCTGTTATAAAACTGTTTTAAAATTGTTAAGAATGATTTTTTAAGGATTTTATGACTCTTAATGTTTAAGAACATAATTTAGCAATGTGGACATTTTTAAATGGTATTGTAAATGCTGTGGTTTAAAGACCAATTGGTCTAAATAAACATTATTTTTGAACTGAAATATCTCTACTTTCTTCTGCAATGGGAATACTAAAGAAGGCATTCTTTAGATCGATAACAGAAAACCAAGTTGCTGTGGAAGGTATCATTGTCAACAGAGCAGTGATATCTGGGACAAAAGGAAATTGTGGTTCATCAATTTTGTTTACCTCCCGAAGATCAATTACGAAACGATATACAGGGGGTTGAGAAGGATCAGTGCGTTTAAGAACAGGAAGAATAGGACTATTGCATATATTTCCTCTCGTTTCTTCAACCACAACCTTCTGAATCAAATCATGAATGATTTCCAAAAGCGCTTTTTCACCTTCAGTGGAAATTCTATACTGTGGAATACGAGGCAATTCAACATTAGGTTTGAGAGTAACAACATAAGGTGGAATCTCAAGACAGCCCACATCGTTCGGACCCGTGGCCCAAAGCGTTGCCGGAAGAGAAAGCAATTGAGGTGGAAACTGATCTTTGGACAAATACATTGGAGAAATTTATTTCTGACCTAAAGTAAGATGTACACCAGAAGGAGAACAATATATCATAGCATACATTCTTTTCAATAAATCCAAACCCAACAGATTCTCACCGCAACCGTTCGTCAAAAGAAGCGGAGCTTCCAAATCAGAAGGGCCAATTGAAACGGGCAAAGGGCAAGAAACCGGGTTATGAACAGGGGCGCCAGAAAATCCTACAGATACATTTGTTAAGCCAGACAAAGGTGCCCCAGGGAGTTTTGAATGAATGATAGAACTTCTCATCGCACCAGTATCTAAAAGAAATGGCTCTGAAACACCCATTGTAGGGACTTTAACATAAGGTCCATTCTGATCTACTGGAATCGACACAACTCCCTTACTTTGTCCATGGCTGTCCTAGTTAGCATGAAGACTTTCATTCCCGTCTTCAATGTAATAATCCTCATTGTAGTACTGTGTAGACCGAGCGTTTTGCTGATCAAACTAATTCACGGAATTAGAAGCAGGAGGAGAACGCTGTTCTTGGGTCAACATACCCCGACCTCTACCTCTGTTTGCTGACTGGAGGCCAGCACGACCTCGTGAAGCAGATGGTGTCCCATTTCGCTGCAATAAAACCGGACAACTATTCTTGAAGTGACCTTCCTCTCTACAATAGGCACATTGATTAGGTCCTAACAATGGTCACGGAATATATGGCTCAGGCTTTCGATACACCCTCTGAAACTGCGGAGGCTGTTGAAACTGAGGCTGAGCATGACAAGGTGGATAAGCCTGTTGCAAGAGAACCTTAGTGTTCATTTCTTTAGTCTTTTTCTCTTGCTTATCTCTTTCTTCTTTATCTCTATTTTCATAATATTGAGCAGTAGCCAATATCTGGGCTGAAGAAGATACAGCCCATGAACTTTCGGAGTCTTTCAATTTATGCGACAGCTCGGGAAGCAAATTAAATATGAACTTATCCACAAATAACCGCTGTCCACCTTCCGTAGTCATGTCCTGACCACTGTGATCAATGAATGTCTCCTCGAAACGAGTAAAGAAATCAGAGACACCCTCATCTTTCTTCTGTTTACACGCAGCTAGTTTATCCCAGTTAACTCTCAAGGCAGGCATCATCGTTTTCATTAATGTAATAATCCTACCAGGGAGTTCTGAAATCAAAGCATCAGGCTTCGTACCACCCACTTGGTTTCTATCTGCGGCAATGATAGCATCCCAATCTCCACCTAATTCTTGGGCATGATTTTCTTTACGAATCCTAGCCCATAATGCTTGTGGAACTACATTCCCCATCAACATGTCAATATCTGCTAAATTCATGATGCAGGCTTCAACAGTTTGTGACAATTCTTTATAATAACCTGCAGGGTTCTTACGAGGATCCGGTAGAGACTGTTTAAGGGCTAAAACTTCAGATCTTTTCCAGGGGACATGTACCCATATTCGCTGGAAGTGAGCAGGAATAGGTTGATTACCACCTACTCCTGCAACCTCTTGTCTCCACACTGGAGGAACCTCTCTCATTGGATAATTTTTCAGTGTCAACCTAAATGAAGGATCGGAATCTAGAAAAGTCTGTGAGGAAAATAAGGTCCTAAATGAAACAAGTGTCTTTACAGCGTCCTCAACCTTAGAACCCACAATGAGACCTTTATCAAAATTAGCCTGAATGTCTAACAGACCCTGAGGAACCGAACCCAAGTCCATATCCTTCCATCCTTTAATAAGAGTATCGCACATAGCATTGAAAACATATCTCTGCGTAGGCGCATTCTATTGTGAGAAGGTAGGCATAATATCAGGTACACTATACCGAGGACCCTTTTCAATCCATTTACGAGCAAGAGAGTCCAACATTTCTCGTTCTTCGGAATCTGGGAACTGACTACGAGACTGTCTTCGAGAAAATGCCGGAGACACATTTAATGCCCCAAAGAAAGGTGATAAAAGACCAGAGACCGTTTCTGCAAGTCGTTTACGGATAGACGGAGAATTGGACATAAGAATAGGGGACAAAGTATTAGGCGAACTAACTGAAAAGGAATCGGTAATTACCGGAGGAGCAGAAGGCAAAGAAGACGAAGGCAAAGGAGTCGAAGGCAAAGCCGGCAGAGGCGGCAATACTTGAGGGGGCAAATGTGGAAGAGCCGGAGCAGGCGGAGGCGCAACTGGCGGCTGAACAGGCTGTAACAACGGGGGTGCATTAGCACCTTGTGCATAGGGCGGAGGCAATCTCATTAGGTGAGACATCAAGGAATCCTCTTCTAAATCCTTTCTTTTATCAGAGGGGGAAGCTGGCAACATCGGATAGCATTTATCTATTGTCATACGATGCTGTCTCTCTGAAATTTCCATCGCATTATTGACTTCATCATCTTTAAACTGTTGAGCAGCCTGTATAATGGTCATACCCTGTGCTTTCTTATCTCGTTTTTCTTGCTTAATTTTCTTCTGTTTGGCTTCCTTACGCCAAAGGCGGAAAGAGTCAAACATTGCCGGCCGGGCTTTTCTTTTGAATAAAATTGCTTCCAAATTATCTAGTATGTCAGGCTCAAAACTACCATTTTCTGGCCATTTTAAAACACCATCATTCTTCGTGTATCGGATCCATACCTCGTTAAAGGCGATGGGGCCAACACCATGTTTAGAATAGAGCTCATAAGTGGGAGTTCCAACCGAAGGAATCGGACAAGAGTCCTCAAGTCGGGAATCCCTATTACAACCAAAGCAACACATTTTTCCAAACTTAGTCAGACCAGGCATCTCGTGATTTCACCGGACTGTTCACAAACATCAAGGGGGCAAACTCAGTTTACGCAGCACAAATGCACTTACCCCTCGGCTTTGGCTATTGCAATAGTCAAATCTAAGAACCAGAGGAACTAAGGAACCAAGAAAACAAAGGACCAAAATTGTGGGCGCGACCCACCAAATACTTAACAAAATATGTCTTCTTACGCCAAAAAAGGCCCCGTCTATCGTCTCGCCTTACCATACATCATCGAAAGAGGGCCAAGACAGGGCGGCAGTCAGGGCAGCAGTCGTCAGTAGCCGTCAGGAAGGAGTAACCGCGCTGCAAAAGACCTTCGGACCACTTTCGACATACAGGGGTCACTTAACGTGGCTCGCGATTCCTCCAGAATTTTCTTGCGGGGTTCCTCACGACCTTCAGGCAGGACCACTACCTCTGAAACTGCCCCACATTGGGCGCCAGTTGAAGAACCAGAACCTTTTGGGTCCGGCGGCGCAGAAAACGCCTTAATCTCCTGGGTTCTCCTGCTTCAGCTAACAGAGACACGGGGACACTCGGCGTAAAAGATCAGATTTTATTAGCTGCAGCTAGTACAGTTATCCTAGAAGTACTCACGGTATGTTCTCAGGAGACTGCCACTTCACTCCGTGGCGCACAATCTTATATAGGTCATATGTGAAATATACATTAACCAACAACATACCTAAAACATATAGAAAGAACCAATAAGAGAGGTTGAAAAACAGAACAGAACCAATAGGAGAGGTTTGAAAACAAAGTATCGGGTAACTCGAAGAGCCTCTCCTCCAACTGTGTTTGTCACCCCTCCCCAAGTACTAATTCATTAACAGGTTTGTGGTCGACTCGCAGGTGACGAGATACGTTTGTGTGTTTTGGAGGACAGATGTGAAACGAGAGAATACTAGCAGAGGACAGTGAAGGCCAGACGATAAGATAAAGTTAGAAGAGAATAATGTGAACCAACAGATAGTTGAGACAGGGATTAGAAAAACCAGACGGGGATTAGTGTACTCGGCCAGTGCTAACATCAGCTTTGTAAATAGGGGCAGAAGGCTTATTTCGACACGAAGCTGCAGGAAAAAGCAGAAAAGACTATGTTCGCCGTGCTGCCTGAGTGAGGGCAACACAAAATGGCGGGGGAGCACAAAATGGCGGGTCGATTCGATCACGATCGAAAATTGAATTTCCTCAAAGTCCAGCCACATGTCGTTCCTCTTACGCCAGGTTTGGATACCCTCTTGCGCCCTGGCACTCGTTCGGACCATCGCAAGATGGAGCTCCTCGGCCACCATCCATTCCCTGACATCCCCAAACCACCATGATATGAGGGAGCCTACTGGGTGTGACCAATATATCATGGTTCTGTGCTTTGCCTGCAGTAATACTAATGACACAAATCGAATCACTCCACTCTTGGGGATCATAGCTAAGGACTCTGTGACCGTACTTCATTATTGTTTGATTACCAGGGCAGACCAATCTTTGTGCAGCAGATCCGCTACTGACGGCCTACATCCTGGGCATTACACCGGATGCATCGGGTAGATTTTACTAAGCGCAAAGGGGAGTAAAATGAGCACTATGCAATATTTTGACATATATCAGCTGGAACCGGGCATTACTAGTTATAATTTTATGATATCCCATTACTCTATCCCATTTCAAGCCAGAGTCCGCTCCCACTTAGTCCTCTCCATCGATGGGGAATACACCTTGATCAAGACGCTAAGGGGCAGATTTACGTTCCCTGGCACATCCCTGCAAATCAGCAGGGATGCGCCAGGGAAGATGCGTTACGCAAGTTTGCCCTTGCGCCACCGCAGATGCGCCGCATTTACAATGCGGTGCATCGTGGCGCAAGGACAAGCAGATGCGTGACGCATCTGCCGGCGTAAGGTTGGTGCAGTGCTGAAGTTGTGTCGCAAGCACGATGCAACTCCAGCACTTTTCCAACCTGCGCTATCCCTAACATGGTGCGTCACGCCTTACGCCTGCTTGAAGCAGGCGTAAGAATTTGACGCACCAGCATCGGAAAAGTGATTGCATGAAATCTTGTAGATTTCACTGCGTCACTTTTCCGAGGCTTTTTCCGACGTAACGCTCACCCCTGCATACATTAAACCTTAGGCGGGTTTAATGTGGCGCAGGGCTTTACAACGTGACGCATCTCCCTAGATGCGCCAGGGAAGATGCATTACGCAAGTTTGCCCTTGCGCCACCACAGATGCGCCGCATTTACAATGCGGTGCATGGTGGTGCAAGGACAAGCAGATGCGTGACACATCTGCCGGCGTAAGGTTGGCGCAGTGCTGAAGTTGTGTCACAAGCGCGACGCAACTCCAGCACTGTTCCAACCTGTGCTATCCCTAACATTTGACGCACCAGCGTCAGAAAAGTGACTGCGTGAAATCTTGTAGATTTCACTGCGTCACTTTTCCAAGGCTTTTTCCGACGTAACGCCCACCCTGCATACATTAAACCTTATGCGGGTTTAATGTGGCGCAGGGCTTTACAATGTGACGCATCTCCCTAGATGCGTCACGTTGTAAATCTGTCGCAGCATGGCGCTAGCTTTGCGCCGCCGCTGCGTCACAAAAGTGACGCAACGGCGGCGCAAAAGTGGCGCATGGGGCTTGTAAATCTGCCCCCTTGTATTCCTGCCCTTTCACTTTGACGCAGGGCAGCATAGCAAGGTGACTTGCTGTGCTGCCCTGTGCCAAAACCCCTTCAATATGCCCCCTAATCTCCTCCTACACAAAAGCTAGACACTAAACAACGAAAGAAATGAAGCAGTCAGGCAATTGCTGTTATCAAATCACTATCCACATTTATAAGAGAGTGGGGCAAAGCAACCTTTGGCCAGATTCTATATAAGCTCACCCCTCAGTATTCCTTAATCCTGGTCCTCAAATTAACTGTGCTCTATGCATGTTCGTTTGAACTACCTATCCTTAAATGCACCCTCAGTAAAACAAACATCAATTTAGTGGATTCATGAACTTTATTAAGTCTTCTGTTCATTCACATTCTGCCCGAGTCTTGGATCTCTATGAATCTAAAATATAAAAAATATAGTGAGTGGTGATGTCATAAAAAAGGTACAACACATGCTGGGATGAGGGATTGAAGGTAACTCTAATAATGCACCTAGAGGTGATATAAGAAGAACAAAATGCAGGGCTTGAAGCTGGAAGAAAGTCACCTTATTTTAAATAAGCAGGAATTGGATGGCAAAATGACCTGTACTGCAAGAGGACTAGATTGCTTAAGTAGCACCTTCATTGAAATGTGTTGGGTGGTGCTCCCAAATTTCATTGTCTCCCCTTACTACAAATTCAGCTCATAGAAAAACTCATGAATAGAATATTGGCCTTAGACTTTTAAAAAAAAACTTGGTTTATGTTCTGTTGCTAGCCACCAGTGGGCAACATTTCCACAAATCGGTCATTTTTAGGTCTCGCCTACGCAGCGCGCATGTGTTGAATAGGAAAGACCTTTAGCCGTCGATTCAGTTTGGCTGCCAAAAGCGTGCACGCGTTGCATTGCCTTCAATGGCAACGCGTGCACGTCTGGCGATTTCCTTGCGGGAGCGAGCTTTGACATATGGTTCCTGCTCGTTCCCGCAATGGAATCCGGCACAGGCCCCCTCCTCTCTGCCCCTCCACCTGCTGCCTCCTCCTCTCCTCGATGCACGTGCGCTTGTTTATTAGGCTTCCACAACCGCATTCAGCAAAGCGCCGCAGTTAATTATTTATGCAGGGCAGGCCACCGCACTCCGGTCAAAGAGCATGCCGCGACCGCCCACTCTTGTTGATTGAGGTCTGCGGCCGCCAATAGGGCAATGGCTATGAGATCTTGACTGGGAAACACAATTTGTTAGGAAATCCAAAAATGATGAAAGTGAGACTAAACGACACAGTCAATATCACCATTTAATATATATTTTTATATATGTATGTAGCTCTCTTAATACATTCTAGTCAACCTGACTTTTTAAAGTACTGAAGTAAACAAACGGATTCCAGTGCGTGATGCTTTACCTTTAATATAACCATAGACATTTTATGCTCTATTTATTTGTAGCCACTTCCTCGTCAGGCATCCAGTTACAGGAAGGCGGTACTGTCATGACAGTTATTGTTGCAAGGTCTCTGCCTGTCATGCACTCTAGATAGGTTGTTTTGTTAATTACGCGTTTTTGATGTAGTTATAAGTCGAAGAACATCTAGCTTTTGTTTCCAAGCATTTATATCATTTTGAAACTATGAACCTCCTTGTTGGCGCCCACTGAAGCAAGATATCCCTGTGTGCTTTAGTGCACAAGATGGGTAGAAGTAGTCATAGTAAAGAACCTTATTCAAAAACTGGACTTTCCTAATTGATGGTGTTAGTAATGGCAAACCAATTAAGTCTTAAAACACTGAGAACAGGTGTGACCTTTCCCCGTGTCACTGGTATGTCAATGTTATTGGCCTTGAAAGAGTGATAGTCTGGATTTAGTAATCTGGGATTCAGAGTTAAACCTGTCAGTTCCACAACCTTAATCAGCAGGGGCTCCAGCCTGATAATCTGTGTAACCCCTAATACTGACTACATCACATTTCTGTTGCACAAAGATTTGAATTATCACCAGACAAATTGTGTCTCCAACGAGAGCAGCAGCTTTTCACCAATGGATGAGTGGCTTCCAGTAAACGCGGTACTTCCTGGAAGAGAATTGTGCACCCATTTATCATTCCTCACTGCAACCTATTTACCTTCCTTCGTTTTCATTTCTCTTTCCCTTGGTCTTTCTCTGTGGAATTATTATCTCTGTCTAGCATTCATGATGTTTTATTTTCCATACTATTACAATGTTCTTTCCCGTTCTTTGGCTTTTTTGCTCTCTGTGTATCTTTTCCACTCAATCTATTACTGCCAGTGTATCCCGGTCTTTTGCGTTTCTCTTCTCCTCTTTCATGTATTTCTTTCTGCCTTATCAGTGTGTCATGTCCTGCTTCCTTTTCTTCATATATATTCCGATTCTCTTTCATATTCAAGTCTTTTTTTCATCCCCTATGTGGTTCTGTTTCTCTTGTTCTACCCGTTTGTTTTTCTCTACTCACTTGCATTGGGTGTGTACCTCTCTCCTCCTGTCTTCATTACTATGCCCTTGCTTTTAGAATTTTCCTCGTTCTACCCTGCTTCATCTTATCGTATTTCTCTCACTTCTGGTCTCTCTCGGTATATTTATTTCCGTCACCCCTCCCCACTCCCACGCCTCCTTCCAGGAGTCCGTCTGCGTTTGAGTCCGTCGCTATTTGTGGTTAATATTTATGACATATCTTGTAAAGGCCAGAGAACAAATAAAATGGCTCTAACTGAAGAGTGCTCGAGGGGGAAATATCAGGATATGCGCTCGGTGGGCCACAAAATAATCTTCTAGTAAAGGAAATAGAGGAATGCCGAACCGTGGCCAAACATTGAGACATAATGAACTGTGAATTGTGCAATGTAATATAATTTATGATTAGGAGTTGAATTTCTTTCTTAGCTGTGCGGCCAGGCATCAAGTGTAGTGTCACTTGTTTAGGTTACTGTGCAGTTTGGGCCATACATGAGGTAGCTGTGCTTTACTCACTGCTAAACAATTAACGCAGGTCAAAAGGGATGTTCGCGTAAGTGAATACACGCAGCAGAACAAGCACTTGCAATGCAATAGGTCTCGCATTTACGCGAGTTTGAGCTATTAACATTGCAAATGACAATGCCTTTTATTTTTGTTTTCGTTTTTACAACATAAATAAAAGGCATTGTCATTTACAATGCCAATAGCTCAAACTTGCTTAAATGCGAGACCTATTGCATTGCAAATGCTTGTTTTTAATGCTCAGACTAGCTCTACATTGACGCACTGCTCAGTAGTTCACTTGATTTCTGCGAATTTCAAGGATCAGTAAGGAACATGCAGGGGGAGGGGTCTTTGGGGCGGGCTGGCATATTACTGAGGGGTAGACCAAACATACACTCTTATACTCTCTAAAGTCGAGTAGGAAAAAAGGTCTAAACAAGCATCAGCAAAAGCTAATAGGTCTGGCATTGGCTGCCAGGCTTTTGAAAATTCTTGTGTTATTTTATTGTTGGATTTGCAAAACTGCATTGTTTGGGAAGCTGCCAAGTACTTGTCAATCTAAAAAAAAACATTAGCTAAAGGCAATTCATATTTTCTTTGAAATAGCACACATTACCATAGTACTCCCTAACACAGAAGGGAACAACTTTCTTTTGTGGTTGTGCTCCTTGTGAAAAGGCAGCAGGTAGTAACTCATAGTTTAGTCAGCCAGTGGCTGCATTGGGCTGACGGTTTGCCCCTTGATGCATGCTGGAGTGGGCTGACAAAAATGTGAATGACAACTACAGACTAATAATTGATGATGTTTGTCTGAAAAACCCCTATAAGTAACTATGTCAATCACATCATTTCACTAAAATAAAAAGATCTTGTATGACACACAGCTAAAAAAGCCAACAGGCCTGTTATAGGCTGCTAGCCTCTTGACTTTGAGAAAAAAGATAGAAAGAAAGAAAAAAAGAAAAAACAGAAAGAAAGAAAGAAAAAGAAAACAAAGAACAACAGGAATAGAAAGAAAGCAAGCAAGAAAGAAGACAAAAAAGGGAGAAGGGAAGAAAGAAAGAACAAAGGCAAGAGGGGGGACAAAGAAACTGAGTGAGCAAATAGGGTAGAAAGAACAAGAAAAAGAAAGAAGGAAAGAAAGAAAGGAAGACAAGAAACAAGCAACATTGAAAGAAATTAGGTAGGAAAGAAAGAACGAAAGCAAAAATACAGATTCAAAGAAGGAAAGAAAGAAAAAAGAAAGCAAGAAGGAAAGGAAGAAAGAAAAAAGAAAGCAAGAAGGAAAGGAAGAAAACAAGTAAGAAGGCAAGAAAGATGATGAGAAAGTAAGAAAGAAAGAAAGAAAGAAAGGGGTAGGCAAGATGGAAAAGAAAACAACAAAAAAGAAAGAAAGTAAGAAAGAAAGAGAGAAGCAAAAGAAAGAAAGAAGACTGGAAAGAAAGAAAGGAGAAGAAACTAGAAAGAAAGAAGGCAAGAACTGACAATTGCATTAGAGACTCCACAGAGCTCTCTCAGCAAAATGTAAAGGAATCACTGATTCCATTGTAATTAGCTGTCTACCTGGTTAATGAATGTTTGCATAATTACACTATTATAGAGTTAACTCACCATCTTCAAAAGTATCCATGATTATATTTTAAATGAAAGAATTTACCACTGCATGAATACAACTGCAATTCCGTTTTCAGATACTGAAGTAAACCGTAAGGTCTTTTTTCTCCGAAGGGTCACAGTATTAAGTATTGTATACCAAAACCCACATTGCATGCTGCTTATGTTTCAATAAAAGTGTTCATCTATGCTGCAAATTAAACATATCAAAGTCCTGTTTTTTTCTTGGGCCCAGTTTATTAAACAATCATTGGTGAAATTAAGTCCAGGAGTTCTGCAGAATTGCCTGCTTATGAATTCACATCCTATGTTATTGAAGCTTATAGTTTGTGTTTTATATTGTAATAGATATAATTACACTTATTGCGTGAATAGTAAAGAAAATGAAACGTTTCATAAGGACAGAATCTGGTATGCTGTGTAATATCCACAGTCAAATTTAAAAAGGCCACTCCAAAAGGAATTTACACCAGCACTGGAAAGAGAGAGGAAATGCTACAACTGGATTGTGCCCTGTGCTCACATCAAAAGCATTCTGCTATCACATTAGGCTCTAAACATAGAGGCCACACAAAAGTTAAAACAAAAACACTGTTACTGAAGGGAACTGTCTTCTGTGCGTATATGCTCCTTGTGAAAGAGCAAAATGCAGTCACTCAAAGTAATTTTAAGCAATGGCTTAAGTAAGCTGACCAATTGTCTTGTGCTATATGCTGTTATGGGCGAAATGAAAATGTGAATGACATAACAACAAACCAATAGATGGAGAGAGGTGGCTGAAAGCTCTTTTAAGTAAGCATAAAATCAACTTTGGGCGTAAAACCCGCTGCGCTTGCAGAGTTTGCGGAGTTTTGGGCAACTCTGCGTTCTGCATAGAACGCAGAGTTGCCGAAAAATCCGCACTCCGCAACGGAGCAGAGTTTTTTGGTGTTTATGCGCCCGAAATGCGTTTGCACTTGCGGGAGCAACTTACCGAGTGCATGCGATCGCCAACAAAATTTCCTGAGCCGCTCACGTGCACCACGAGATTTGCTAAGGGCTGCATGTTACCGTGAGAGTTTGCGATCGCAAATGTGTCATTCGGGCGCACCATTGGACTTCAGGTAGAAGTTTTGAGAAGAACGCGATCCCAAATGTGCAGAATCTACAGTGACTGCAATCTGGAGAAGGTTCTCTCACCAAGCAGCTTGAAAACCTTCTCGAAATGATGATTTGGATTTAAAAAACTCCTCAAATTGACATTTGGTTGCACTTTTTTTGTGCAAGGAATCCTTTTTCCTTTTTACTTTTTTTTTAAAATGAAGAATGTGCCCCATAGTCCCCAACTTCCTGTTCCTGTCTAGCAGGTTCCTCTTAGTGCTTTGTCCATCTCCTGGTCACTTTTCATTCGGATTTGGAGCTGGAAGGATCACTCTTTGCGTTTGCAGCATCGTATATCATTGTATTTGAGGACTTTCGAATTTGAGATTTCACAAGTAAGTTGGAAATTGGTGTTGTTTGTTTGATTGTACCTAAATTTATTTGTACTTTTCATCGTTTTTTAAATGAATTTATTATTGTGGGTGTCCGGTAGTTTCAGTAGGGGCCTAGTTGTTTCTTTGTAAGTAATTTTTCTTTTTTTATTAATGAAGCATGTTGCACAGTTCACTACATTTTCTCCAACTTTTGAAATTAATTTGCAACTTTTATTTAATTCACTATGTAGACAAGTAGTCTGCCAATAGGCCTTCCAGCCAGTGGGCCCAGAGCTACTCATGGGTTCATGAAAAAACTGTTTCTGTGGTGTCTGTTGAATTTAAACATCATTTAGGGCATGGGTGACATTGGATTGAAATACAAAATGTGTTTTATTTGAGGGTATTTCACTTTTTTTAATTTGTGTTAAATCAAATGCCTTTGTTGGATGTGTGTGGTTGTAACTTGCAAAACTTTTTTTTACCCCGTGGATTTTCGTGTTTGGCATTGTTTCATTGATGATGTGTTGTTTAGCATGCCTCCTTTCTTTGGCCAGTGTGTGAGTTTGTTTGTAATAGTGGGCCATCATTTGCCTTGGCTGAGCCTCCCCATGCGGCCAGGGGCCATTTTGTAAAGTCTGTGTCCATTTAGGCCTTTTCAATTAATTGTTTTCCAGGCCTCCTGATTGTTGTTGTTGTGTGACTGACCATGTGGCTAGCAGCGATTTTGTGAAGGCAGTCAGTGTGCTTTTGCCATAGGCCTGCATTGTCTGTCTTCTCTTGTAGGCTTGTTTCCTGTTGTTGTGGCCTGGCCATGTGACTGGCTGCCTGTTGTGAAGGCAGCCAGTGTGCTTTTGCCATAGGCCTGCATTGTATGTCTTCCATTGTAGGCTTATTGCCTGTTGTTGTGGCCTGGCCATGCGGCTTGAGGCCATTTTGTGAAGGCAGCAAGCATGCTTTTGCCATAGGCCTGCATCTCTTCCTTTTGTTCCCCTTGGCTTATTGCTTCTTGTTGTGGCCTGGCCATGTGGCTGGCGGCCATTTTGGGAAGGCAGCCAGTGTGTTTCTGCCACAGGCCTGCATGCCTTCTTTGTGGTGGTCATGTCTTCTTGCTAGTTTTTGTTTTGCATGCAATCTTTTCTTCTTTTATTCAGCAAAAAATGAAACATACTTCACTACATTTTCTCCATGTTTTAATACATTTTCAATATTGATTTGAATACAGAGTCACTATCCGGCCTAGTCTGCCAATGGGTTTCCCAACCAATAGGCCCAGAGCTACTCATGGGAGACAACTGTTTCTGTGGTGTGTGTTGAATTTAAACATCATTTAGGTCTGGGTGACATTGGATTGAAATACAAAATGTCTTTTATTTGGGGGTATTTCACTTTTTTCATGTGTGTTAAATCAAATGACTTTGTTAAATGTGTGTGGTTGTAACTTGCAAACCTTTTTTTAGCCCTATGGAGTTCCTTTCTCGGCATTGTTGCATTAAAGATGTGTTGTTTAGCATGCCTCTTTTTCTGGCCAGAGTGTGTGTGATTGTAATAGTGGGTAAGCATTTTCCTTGGCTGAGCCTCCCCATGTAGCCAGGAGCCATTTTGTAAAGTCTGTGTCCATCTTGGCCTGCTTGAGTTCATTGTTTTCTAGGCCTCCTGCTTGTTGTTGTTATGTTGTGACCATGTGACTAGTGGCCATTTTGTGGAGGCAGTTGGTGTGCTTTTGCCATATAGGCCTGCATGTCTGTCTTTCCTTTGTTCCCCTTGGCTTATTGCTTCCATTGTCATTTGTCAGCTGCAGCTCCCTGAGGGCTGCATCCCATGTGATGCACAATTCCAAACAGTGACATGTATATTATTTTGTTCTTCTTCTTCTTTCCTATCCTCCCTGAGTGTACTACTGTAGTGTACACAGTACACCATGAAGGCCCTTGTTTTTGTCAAAGTCTCATAAATGGTTACACTGTATTGTTAATTGTTTTAATAACTGAGGTAATAACACATACATGTGTGACCATGCACCCAAATTTATTTTGTATTTGTTTGTACTAGTAATTGAACCACAACAATGCCACGTTACACTGATGTTCTTCTTGCTTCTTTGATTCTAGGTGCACAAAAAGACTCAGGAGGAGACAACATCACCCATTTTACTACAAGACAGAAGGCCTGCACCCAGAGCATGATGTCACGTGATGTGTGACCACAGACAGACATCTCTTTAACTTGTGCCACTGTGTGCTAACTGACATCTTCAAGGTCCAGTACCAAGAAAGTTGCCAGTGAGAAGAAGGCACTGCCACTTACCACTAGTGGTATGTCACCCAAGACCTTTTTTGGAAAACCAAAGATTGTGTCCAGGGAGCGAGCTGGGAGCAGAACTCCCTCATCAGTGGACCCACCCCACCAACCTGGCCCAAGCCCATATCTGTCGCAGAGGCAGCCTGTCTAATCACAATGACAATGCCAACGAGCAGTGATGTTGAAACTGACTTATTGTTACCGCAAAGTAGTACCCAATCAATGCAGGAAATGCAGATAAGTGGGCAACAACATCTGCAACCACCCCCAATAGTAGTTGTTCCTCCCGCAGTAGGGGCAGTTCAGGAGATCGAGCTTCCTGCTGAGGAAGAAGAAGAGCACACCACTCTTTCAGAATATCCATTGTCTTCCAGATCCCAAGCAAGGAAAAGGAGGGTTAGTCCATCAACTTCTTCCTCAAGCCCCCCCTTCTGATGATCTAGACACCACTTGGATCCCACCTCAGTCTGAGAGTGAGACACGCCACGAAACAAGGCTAGGGAAATGTTAGGTTCCAGAAAGCCTTCGATTTATGGAGGTAGATGTAGAAGAGGAGGATGATGACTAGCCAGTCATCACTGACATTAGCCCTGCCCCAGTGGAGACCGACATTACTCCATCCCAAATTGCTGTGAGGGATGTTGCAAGGATACCATCAACACAGATTCCACCAATACCACCTCCAGCTGCCATATTTACAAAGTCCAGGCAGTGACCTACATCCAGCACAACCACCTCAGTAGAAGTAGGTAATGCAGAGAGTCAAACATCACACCCACCTACGAGTTCATCCGACATTGTAAGTGGTACCAGCAGCATCAGAAAGTTGACCTCCCCAGTTTGGGACTTCTTTTCAGTTAGCAGGCAGGAGGTAAACATTGCTATATGCTCCAATTGTGTAGTAGGTATTCGTCGAGGTAAGCTTGATACAACCTATGGTACAGAAGGCCAAACAACCCATCTGAGAAAACACCACTTGATCCAGTGGGAGGCGGACTTTAGTGGCCAAAAAACTGTAAGTGTTGTTGGTGGAGGGGACAGAGAAGATCTGATCACAGTGGAAGGTGAAGAAGAGGAAGATATTTTCACCAGTAAAAAAAGAAGCCCTGGCCCCAGCAGTGCAGTGGTACTACCCACATCATCATCAGCAACATTGCAATGGCTGAGACATCAAGGGGTTCAAGGCAAGAGAGTACTATAACGTAAAAACGTGCATTGAGCCTAACATCTGGTGTCAAGAAGTCACCTGCATCAGTGGCACCAGAAAACTAAAAAATCAAGACTACGATTCTCAGCATGTTTAGGTTGGAGGCGCAGTACGAATGCAAACATCCAGCGGCACATTTGTACAATGCGAAGCTAGCTAAAATGTTAGCTCTGGATTACCTACCTTTTTTTGTTTATGGAAGGGGTGGGTTTTCTTGAATTTGTGGCAGCCATCTGCCCGAATTGGAAGTTTCCCAGCTGGTGCTATTTCACCAGAGTTGATGTTCCAGCGCTACATCACGACGTGCTGGAATTACTTGGACAAGCTTTGCAGCATAGTGCTGTTCAAACTATCCACCTGAAAACAGATACATGGGCCAGTTGCCAAGCCACTGATTACAGGTGCATCACTGCACACTGGAATATTTTGTGGAGCTTAGAAAAAAGATGCAGGTGTTGATACTGCTGAGATTTTTAATGCCGCTCGGAAACATGCAACAATAGCCATGTTGGCCATGGAGAAATCTCATACTGCTTCAAACATTTTGGAAGACTTTGACAATAAGGTCTTTGAATGGCTGTGACCAAGAGGGCTTTAGATTGGTTTTGTTGCCACAGACAATGGCAGTAATATAGTTAAGACAAAGAAAGCCAAAAAGTCCCTATCTTCTATTTATATCATCTAATCAGGATCATGGGTAGATTACAGTACTAAGGTTTAATTCACATAAAATATTTATATCTTCTTCAATTATAAGAGTCAGTATCACATGAAAGGTCAATGACAACTTGAAAGTAAAATACAAGAAACATTTTATTAAATAAAAATTACACAAGTGGAGTTAAAAATCATGTCATATTAATATTAAAAAAACAATTCATACACAGATAAGTCACAAGAAAACAAAAGTCGATGCTGCGTTTCGGTGAGTTGGTAATTAATCACCTTCTTCAGGACAGTTTCTAGGTAACAGAAAGAATAATATTACAATTCTCATATGTATTAGCTGTATCTCATTTGACCTAAAGCAGTCCACATTCAAATAGTAGTATATGACTCTAAAGAAATTTTTATACAACATATATCTAATGACAATTGTTTGCATTACAATTTCCTGTACATTACTCCACACAAAACAGTTTGTTTAATCCTTTTCAAGAGTCACATAGAGAATGATTTTACTACCCATGATCCATTATTAAACCTATTGTAACCAGAAATTTAATGGCATAACTACCAAACGTAGGAAATCACTAAGGTTAAGATTCCCTATTCAATTTATGAGGCATAATGTGCTTGAGTTGGGTCAAGGGTTTTTGACGATATCCCTGAAATGTGGAGAGGTAGAAAGAGCAAATTAAAATAAGGATATATTCAGTATTCATTAGGGTGTCTCTCCACATCGGCAATAATTGTACATACCTTAATTTAAATGCCGATTAGCATTTACTTTGTTCGTTGGTGCCACCAATATGTAGCAAATCATAGGATAGAATACAAGGTCCAAAGAAAAAGATTTTATTGCAGAGATTGTTACTTAAAACATCTCAATATGGTAACCAATTAAAACAAAGAGTCACTTGTATAGAAAGGCTTACCCAGGGATAGACTGAACTGTTATATATAGCCCTCACAGATTTGCCGTGGTTGGAGGAAATATTTTGAAAATGTATCCAAGTCTGTATCCAGACTGGCTGTGCGAGAAATGTTGTGACAACAAGATAAAAGTTGCTAGTATGTCCTATAGTAGTGATGGCGGTATAAGGGTCACTATAAAAGTTCTCAATTATTACCTGTTGTAGTTGCTGTAGTGGTCATGCCGCTGCTAAAATGAAATAAAAGCCTGTAAAACCAAGGCGTCAAATTAATTTCCTCGAGAGTGTAAGGGAATAATTAAATTATAATAGTGCGTCGTGCTATTTTATTGTTTTGGCTTGATATGCCATTTAATCAATAATCTCTATTAATAGGGGAAAAACATTCACGTATTTGATTTATTGGAGATTTAGACCTATTTTTTGTCATACCATTCTCTATACCTAAGCTATAACGAACAGTGTGCTCTATTACAAAAAGGAATATTTTATTTAAACACGAATTCTGCGCCTCCTGCGATATGAACAACAATGTACTCTGTCACAGGAGGTATATTTTGTTTAAACAAACGTTTCGCGATGTCACAGGGGTGGTATTTTATTTACACAAATAAAATACAACTCTGGGGTGTTCAACGTGACCATTGCCAATCTCTTGTTTTAGTGATTGCACCTTCTCATCTTAACACACATGCGTAGAATACCTTACTTGGGCAAAGGGCAAGCAAACTTCACGGCAGAGAAGTAGTAGTAGTGTGTGACCAATGGGTTCTCTGAGTCTTAGAGTACCGCCACTAGGCAGTCCACAAAAGGGTAGAGGGAATGCTGAGTGAAAAAGCAGAAGAATGGAAGCTACACATAGACTAGTAACAATAGACAGTTTGGCAAAAAGTAGAGAAAGTTGAGATATTGAAAATAATTTAATAGGAAAATGCAGGGATAACAAGAATGTCTAACCAGATAGAGCAAAGATGATTTGGAAAAAAAATTGAAAATGGGTAGACAGCAATGCCACATTATTGAAAAAAGAGCAGAGAAATCAGGGGAATAAATATATTAATGTTAACAACACCAGGAGGACTTACTGGGGCCAGCAGAGACATTGTCCAAGGAACTCTGGGAGGCACCTCCAGCTCCCGGACCCTCACCCGCCCCAGCCCTCTTCTTGCCCATGGATGCTGATGTACAATATAAAGACAAAAAAAGATTAGTGGTAATAAATAATATCTTCCCAAAATATATTTTGACAGGCAAAGGCAATTGCAATAACATTTCTCTAAATCAGATCAACTAGTAGTAGTATATTGCGGACTGCCCTATTCTATTTAAAATTTCTAAAACCTACCCACTTAGTCCACTCCTATTCTAAATTTAGTAAACTGCATTTTGGAATTACTAATAATAAATTGCAACAAAGGATGTTTGCTTCTTCTCAAATCTCATTCACAATCTCTCAGTCTCAAGTCAAACTCCTTTGACTGGCTAATGCACTAATCACTAAGGGCCTTATTATAATGATTACAACAATGTTGGGCAGACGCCATTGTGGTTCTGGAACCGCCTGACCTTAGGTCGGCGCCGTGGTCACCCATAGGCCTAGGGCAGTCACAAACCTCCATTTGTCAATGGAAGCTTGTGTGGCAGGCAAAAAAGGCCAGCAGCACAAGCTTCCATTGAAAAATGTATGTTGTTTTTCACAAACATCCCTGCACCGTCCATGTGGCATGCAGCATGCAGTTACAAAATTACAAATAACTTACAGAATGTCTTACATAATCATCACTAATCACATCAGCCCAAGCGAGCGGCAACTAGTACAATTCGATAACAAGGTTAGGTGGGTAGCGCCAAGTGAGCTAACCTCCTGTCTAGAATAACAGACTTTTACATAATATTTGAAAACTTAGGGGCATATCAGCAAGGCGAGGCGATAGAATTATCGCGGCTTTTGCGGCCGTTTTCGGCCAAAAAGCGGCGATAATTTTATCGCCTTATAAGCAAACTTGCGTTAGCATAGGGATTCCTAACGCCCAGCTTTGCATCTGTAATGAGATGCAAAATGGGCGTTTCTGACCTGACATGACAGGAGAAATGTCGCTAAGCGACATTTCTCCTATCATCAAGCCCCACGCTATGAAGCATAGCGACAAGAAAAGTAGCGATAACCCCTGTTATCGCTACTTTCCTTACGCCTGCTTCAGGACTGATTTAGCCATGATATCCTATGGAAGGTGGATATCATGGCTAAGTTTGTGAGTCTCTATCATCAAGCTAACGCCACATTGCGTGAGATTATCGCTGGGTTTCCAGCGATAATCTCACGTTAGGCAGTTAGCGTGAGGATTTTTATCGCTTTTGAGATAAGCGTTGCTAATAGCACACTATCTCAGTGATAAAAATCCACGCTAGCCGGCGATAATTATCCTAGCACTAAGTGCGCTTAGCGATAATTATCCCCGGTTGTTGCTGATATGCCCCTTTA
Source organism: Triturus cristatus (assembly GCF_964204655.1). Lineage (NCBI taxonomy): Eukaryota > Metazoa > Chordata > Amphibia > Caudata > Salamandridae > Triturus > Triturus cristatus. The sequence continues at coordinate 1,086,207,790 of NC_140590.1, forward strand.
CTCCCCTGCATGTGATCAGCATGCTTGCTAATATTTGGGAAAAAATATTAGCTATAGAATGGAACAAACAATTACTCACATAGCCCCGCAACCTCAACTCCTAGCAGGTCCAGCAGGTCCTGCTTTTGTCCAGGATGTCAGACCATGGGTGTGCCAACTGTTGATGGGTGCGCTGGACACCATAGCAGTGGTAAACTGCCTGGCACAACCTCGCCCAGCGCTGCTTGTGCTCCTGTATACCGGACCCAGGCCTGCTTCCAGGGTGGAGGGGAGGTGGCACTGAATATAAAACAACAGCGCTGCCACCTCCACCTTGGAAAACAGAGCACGGGGCTGCACCCCTGCCTAGAGCCGCCTTCTGCAAGGAAGGCAGCCGCGTCTAGGTGCACCCTTATCTGCCAGGGGGAAAGAGAGAAAAAAAAGAAACAGGTAAAAAGAAGGAAGGACTGGGTAATATGGAAGTAGGAAAGCTAAAAAATAAAAAGTACCAAACTCACCAAAAACACACAGTATAGTAGAAAAAAACACAAATACACACTTAGAAAGACAAAGGGTGAGATAATAAATAAAAAAAAATTGAAAAAACGTTTTAGAAAGCAAGGATTGCAAAGATTGAATGAGAATGCAAAATTAGGCCCCATCACCATAAACAGAGTAAGAAACAAGATGGCCGCGCCCATGTGCGACCATGTGATGCAGTTCGTGTGGTATTTCCACCCGAATATGCAATCTGCGTTGATGTACAGTGGAAACGTCATGTGAATGGGCGGGACAAGCAACTCGGCCCACTCACGAAACTCAGCATAGTGCGGCAGAGTTTTTTTGCAACTTCGATAAGTTTCCGCATAGCGCTGCTACTCAAAGTCTGCCCAGGCTTATATAATATTCACAATATTCATTTAATTTTACTTTAATCAAAAGGTGTTGAATAGCATCAGACCTGGAAACGGGCTAAGTTGTTTGTTTAACAGTGCAAAATGATTGATGTACAAATCCATAGGTTTCACAGACAATTCTTAAAGTGATTTTGTCACACTGTCCATTCCAAGTAGATTTTAAATGATATATAATAACTAGAAATATTCGTAGATTGGTTGGGCAAGGGATAAAAGATGCACACAGCGTTTATACTCTGAGGGGTATCATCTCAAGAACGTGTGATAACCATCGCAAATTTAGCTTAGCGCAACTTTGCATATCGCAGTCCATCGCTGAAATCAACACCATGTCAACGTGGTATTCACAAGCCAGAGGCACCACAAGATAACGCGTCAAATGACTGTGATAAACACACCACCACGCCAAAAAAAAAGTAGCGATGAGGCCAACCGCGATACAAAAATCAGCTATAACCAGCGACAGGCCTGCAATTCCCACGTCTCATGTGGGAAAATGCAACATAAAAACAGAGCACAAAAATGGCGAGATGACAATGTACGAGCACACTCCCACATCCGTGATGTAGAACAAATGAGTTGACCACCGTCCCGCATCACATAGGCATCTCCACACAGTCACAATGTACAATGACACGCAGCCAGCATGTAAACTGCGCCAATGCAGACACATGCTTGGAACACGCAGTGAAACCGCATTTCCCCACCGCATTGCAGAGGGACAAGCAACCCCTCCTGCACACAGACGTGTCATGACCATGAACACTCAATCATGCCAGCGTGGACGAATGTAGGGGCAGTGATTCCCGCTTACGTACATGTTGTGCATGTTGTGGGATTTGAGTCACAGGGGGCATCCCAGCATCAAGGTGGTACATAACCGACCCCACAATGAGCCCTGATGTCACCTGTAGGCCAGAAATGGCAGCCAAAATGGAATGACCCTGGACACATGCGAAATGCCGAAGAGTGGGATACCCTACCAACTGTGACACACAGGACTGGCACTTTGAATATGTGACACCCCAAACAGCACCACTGCACAGAGGTGACACACCCACCATCCATTAACACATCACAAACTCGCCATTAACACATGCTTGAACTCACACCTGACTGAGTGATGTGCTGGTACAGATGAGTGACATCCACTTTGTAAATGTAGGTTTGTAAGGCATTTATTTGCAAATTCCGTGCCTGTGGTCAATCTGTGCTGTCCCATGAATGCCAAGGACAGTCACAATGTGACTTGATCATCAGAAGAAATTTGTAATGATGTCGTCTCTGCAGGTTATTCCTGCTGCCGCTGCAGTGGGGCTTGGTCCACCTGCCTCATTCTCATCCTTATCATACGGTGCCTCTGGGACTGGTATCCATGGTGTCTTGCTGCACATATGTTGTGCAACACACAACATGCAACTATCATCTTGCACACGATGTCTGGCCTGTACAAGAGCCATCCAACGGTGACGTCCAGGCACCTGAAACGTGACTTCAATATGCCAAATGTGCGTTCCACGATGCCCCTGGTGTGTATGGGGGCCGCATTGTACTGCCTCTGGGACTGTGTTTTTGGGGCACAGAGGGGTATCATCATCCAAGCACAGAGTGCATATCCCTGGTCACCTGAGACAGCGCAGAGAGACATGAGTCAACAGTTGGTTTCGGCATGATGTGTTGGCAGACTCACTGTGTCATTGGTGTGTGATATATTTGACTATGTGATTCCTGTATGACGTACTGCCTGTTGCACACGAGCGGCATCAATGTGCAGTACATAGCCCCACTGCTGCTCCTCCCTCCCCCTGAGCCTATTCACTAGTGTGTGCAGCGCGGTTGCATCATCTGCACCCCCATGGCACACCATTGCCATGCCAGTCTGCTTATGTCCACAAGCCTGACAACGACACAGTGATGTAGTTTGCTTAAGGTGTGCGGTCATGTGCATGTAAGCCTATTGTAATGACAGGGCGGACACAGATGTAGGGTACATGCCTGGCCGAACTCGCCCTGCGCTTGAGTGTAGACCTCTGGCTCATGCTGCGGAAATAGCAACACACACAACAGTTGGCATGTATGTTCCCGTACCCCGTGCGGGCTTGCTCACCCTCATGTACCCCTCGGACGAGACCGCATGCTGTGGGCATGCTATGAAGCAACATCGCACAATGCGTGACGGGTGGTGTCGACACCAGACACACATGCATCAGTTGCCTCTTTCACAAGGCCTAATCCCAACCACGTCCAGAGCCACTTGTCGTATGACCACACCCCAGGCCGTACTGCCGTACGCTGGTCGACTCACTTACGCTCACAGGGTGGACCGACACAGCCACATGTCCAAGGTCTTTACCACTGCCTGAGGTGACAAGGTTGTTCACGGTGTACACAGCATCATGTGATGTGGTATGGCCTGGGGCCCTCATGCATACATAATGATCACATGGACACAATGAGATAATTTGTGGTACAGGCACGTGTGCCCGGCACCTTTTATTGCCAGGGTCACACGTCCAGTGACGCCTGTGCTGGATGGGTGTAGGGTAGTGTAAGCACCCCTCAGGGGTTGGCTGGTGCTGCCAACAACTACAACAGTGATCTGACAATTAGAAGTCCAAAGTACAAACAGCAAGGGTCCATGACTTGAGCTGCACAGAGTTAGGGGCACAGGATGCACTGCGGCAGGCAAAAGCACACCTGCAAGGAACAGTGACTTGTGGTGCACTGAGATAGGGCCACAAGAGCTGAGCGGTTCCTCGTTGATGTTCCAGGAGAATGTTGTGGAGTGTTACGGGGGACAGTGGAAGGTGTCCATCCAGGGCATGATGCAGAAGGCAGGAGCAAGCAGAAACAGGCATAATGGAGGAGATGAATGCTACAGTCTCCTGTATCCCACCATGTCAGTATCAGCTGCATGATGAAGACAACCCCCAGGCCATGGACTTAGATGCCAAAATAGTCCAACGGGAGGGTGCCCATTACTCCTGTGGCACAGAGTCAGTGGCACCACTGCTGGAAGGCGATGCAGTCTGCTATGAGGCCTGTACACTGATATCAACTCTGCAAGGGACAAATCAAGAGTCAGTTCCAAATGTGTGTCTGACTCAACTGCAGTGTGTGCCAGAGGCAGGGGTCAGCGTGGGCAGCAGCTATGCAGCCAGCTCCTCCTGGGTCACTAACACACAGCGTTGGAATAGCATGTGGAAAGGTTTCCAGGTTGATGGAGGTGGAGGCACCAGAGCAGGGCGGCTGTGCACACTGCAACAATGCCGTGTCCTGGCTGGGATGGACTGGAAAGGATTTGTCTGAGGCCTGCTGGACAGGTGTAGGCCTAAGGCAGAAGTCCGCAAGGGCCCACAGACATGTGTTTTCTGACTGCTATGCAAGGAGTTGGTGGCACCAAATCGAAGGGAGTATAGGGATTTGAGCTCTGCCTTAAATATGTACTCTGCCTTTGCATAATCAAGACTCAGTTCCAAATGTGCAACCTACTTGTCTGCTGTGTATGCCGGTGGAGTGCGTCAATGGGAAGGAGTACTGCCTGCCTTGCTCGCGGAGCCTTGATGGTCGGTGGTCACTCTTGGAGACACACCGGTGTCGGCAGGTGTGCAGTGTGTCCTGGATGCGCAGGGGCGGACGAGACTGGATTGGGGAGCTGTGGCCCTGGCTGCGGCAGGTCCACATGATCGCAGGCCCCACTGCACACGGCGTGGGCATCATGGCAGGGTGAGAGGTGCTGCCCTGGCAGTGACGTTGGCCATTCCAGAAGAGAACCATGCCCAGAACTATGTGCTTTTTATTCACACCGCTGCGCTAGCCTGGTGGACGCCGGGCAAGCCCACTCTGCACACGCTTACAGTGGGGACGTAACAAGCTATATTTCCGAGATCTTCCCCACTGGCTGGGTTGACATGGTTGCGTCCACTGTCCACAACACTACCACCACCAGCAGTATATGTCGACAAGGATATGTCTGCAGTCTGCATACTGCAGTCCATCCAGCACATCCGCCCCACACTTATCAATGTGTGCATTCTCATTCATGGGTCACTCGCCTCCTTCGCACATTCCTGGTTGACACGTACCTACACATTCCGCTGGTGTGTGGCTGATGTGCCATGCTGTTGGTGGCTCATGTACATGGCTAGCCCAGGTTGCCATAGTAGCTTGTGCTGTCGGGTCTGGTGAGTGGGCATGTTGCTTGGCATGTTGTATGTGGGTTTGTGACGTGTGTATTGCCAGAATTGTGGGTTGCATGATTGTGGAGTTGAGGTGTGTGGTGTGTCCATTTGGTACTTACTAACAAGCACTGCATTTTCGTAGGTGTCATACTGCTATCGCCGGTTGATGATGAACTGTTGAAAGATGTATGAGTTGTGCACACTGCCTATGTAGTTGGCGACGACATTGGTGAAGAGTCCCTGATGGTCGACTATTGCCTGCACATTGATTGAATGCGTGTGCTTTCTGTTGCGGTAATTGTGTGCAGTGTCGGCAGGGGGTACAAATAGAACATGTGTGCAGTCAATTGCCCACAAGATGTGTGGGAATCCAGCTACGGCATAGAATCCTTGCTTGGTCTCCAGCTGTTCCTGAGAAGTGTGGGAGAAGTATAGGTACTGGGGTACCAAGCTGATGATGGCATCCAGGACAGGTTTGAGGAACTTGGATAGGGCTGGCTGTGAGACTCCTTCGACTATGGCAGTTGTTGGTTGGAATGTCCCAGAGGCCAACAGGTGCAGCACAGCCAGCAGCTTTGTCTGTGGAGGGATGTTGGTTCTCCGCTGCGTTGGTACCGTCAGTCTGTGGGTGATGATGTTCAGGATACATAGGATGGTTGTCCTTTTGAGCCTGTAGTGGGCAATGACATGCTCTGGTGTTAGGTCTGTGAGGTTGGTGCGTTTCCTGAAGGTCCACTGTCTTTGTTTGCGCTGCCTCTATGGTGGTCCAAGGGGGGGGCGGTGGGGGTGGCAGTCCTGGGGGTGGTGGCGGTGGGTGTTGTGGCCCTGTTGAGGCTCCCAGCTGCATGATGAGTAGCTCCATGGCATCTGCTGATCTTCAGGTGTGGCTCTGGGCTTGGTTCCCTTTCTGATGCTGGTTGTTGTCCGGCTTTGCACCAGGTAGGAGCAGGTGTTAATTTTCTGCTGCTAACGTGCCTTATCGCCTGTTTTAGGATCTTATCGCCATTGTGGTTGGTCGTTGAGAATGTTGGGGTGTGGTGTTGTTCGGCTTTTTGCTCGGGAAGGCCTTCTCTGCATCTCATTAGCGATAGTTGCCGTGGTCATCCATGGTGATGGTTTTTGAGGGTTCTATTGCAGGAAATCTGGTGGTATGGGCTGTTTGCACCAGCAAGTGATTGGGGCAGTAATTTTATCGTGACTTTGGCTGCGATAAATCGCCGATAACTTGGCGATAGCTGATTGAGAAATGCCCCTCAGTCAGTAGACAGCCGCCTTTCTCTTGGATCACACATGCCCTGCAATCTCATTCACCACAGCTGCCCATCAGGTTACGGAGATTTTATAGGTACAGGTACAACATGCATACACATGAGGGGTCATTATATACACAGTCCACTGGGGCACAATGGGCAGGGGCATTTGTTTTGTGCCACTGGGGTACTGTCGTGTAGTTCCTATATAACCTATATAGGATATGCGCATTTGGATAACATAAACTGTGGGATTGGTGGCAGACTGATTCCGTGCACCCCCACCGGATACGTTAGCCTGTCTGTATCAGCTAGCTCACAGTGCCACTAGAAACTCCTCTTATAGGGGAGAAAATAGTTCTTGGCAACCTCAGAACATGACAACCCTGATCCCTCAGAATCGTTGAAACAATATACTACCTTTCGCTCAGTCACTCGTGCTCACTTAGTCTGTCTCAGAGAGTTACACAGAATAAACAGGCTGGGCGTTTTCAATAAGAATTTATTGAACGGTTGTTATTCTAGTGCAGAATAGACGAGCTGCAACAACCATTAGACAGTAGCAGAGATATATTATTAGAAGCACTAAATAAGTGAATGGATGGTATAGCTCTACCATCTTGCAGTAATTATGAATACATACATGTATATAAATCACATTATAGAAAAGTGCGTACTCCTACAATGCCTCCATAACTAGATGTACCTAAATGTACCTAGCATCTATGTAGGTGTTATGCCAAGAATCCCTCTAGGATCTAATCAACCACATTACCTGAGAATGAGAGAATATGGGACCCCGTCCTGGTCTCGAGTTGGACACCCCGCAAGTGATATTAGACCACTGCTAGGTGGAGCATCTACATGCAGGAACCTCAGTGTCTCAGGTCACTTTGTCAGCCGGGAAGCCTCAGCCTCATGTGTCTTTCTGAGCAAGACATGATGTAGATATACCCATAGGTTTCCCCAGGGGTCCTACCTTGATGTGTTACTGTGTCGGCCTAAAGGATCACGTCGGGCCTGAACTTTATACAGAGATATTATACAGGAGATGTTCGTCCTGCTGTCAGTTCTGCTGTGCTTCCAAGAAGCCTCATGCATAATGTATGAGATTCGAACTAGGGAAAAACCTGCGTTCTGAATGCAGTGCCGTATCTAGGTAAAAGGTCAGTCCCTAAGAACTGTTATGTATGTAATGTAGGGAAGAATATAATTGAAAGGTTGCGGTGCTACCTGAGCCTTTATAGGGTATATATAACAACTTGTGCAGCCCATTCTGTTATTCAGATAGTGCTGGTGCTATGTTTATTGGGGGCCACCTCATTAGCATGGAGATCCACATGTAGCCCCATGCTAATGAGGTACACACTTAGCCTCTTCGCCCATGCCATATTATTGACACAGATGCAGAGGCAAATACCCTGACAGAAGGCCCACTGGCTGTTCAGCAGAATGAGGTGGCACAATGTCAGTGCACACTACAATGCACCCTTGGACTACTCGCCTGCACTGTGACAGAGGGAGCTGCCGGTTCAAACAGGTGCTCCATCATCACTAATGCACAGCCCTCCATCTTCACTAATGCACTCCGCACCATCTTCATTAATTCACAGGCCTCTGGCATCTATGAGTTTGTGACTACCATGAAGGCAGTACAGTATATGCAACAGGGCCACTGTCCTTGTCTAATCCCGGCGCAACTCGTTAAAGTTTTTTCGATGGCGCAAACTGGGATTGTGTACCATAAGTACAATATAACTTCAATACAGCCCACACTAATATTAAATCCTGTGACCTCACACGGCAGCACACATGCTCTGCCAGTTATGGCAACTATTTTTCATCCAGCATTACTGTCTAAGACTATCTACCCTTATGTGTGAGCACTGACGGAAGACAGCGACTGCACAAAACAAGTGCAGGCGAGTGCGGAGTCCGGGAGCCCGGGAGCCCGGGAGTGCTTGGACCCCGACGGAAGGAAGGAACCGCCACTGCCACCACTGCCCCACTGCCCTGCTCCTGCCGAGAGCCGACGGGGAATTATGTGGGGGCACAATACGGCAGTCTCCTGTCAGTGTGACGTGGCATAACCGTGGAAACTGTTGGAGGTAGAGCAGGGCCTGTATACCTGCACCTGTCCTTGTCCCTGCCACCAGACTAGTCAACCCCACCCCCCCCAGCACAGCTCAGTCCAGAGGAGCAGAGAAGAGCAAAGGAGGTATAGGGGGTACAGCCAGACAGTCCCTCTTTTTCCCCTTCTCCACTCCTCCATAACCTGGACTGGGCCCCTAACTGCCCATGAACTTCTGAAGGACCATTGGAGGGGGCACCAAAGGACAGCAGGTAGGCTCACCTGGGCCAAATTGGGTCCTCTATAGCCAAGAGTGACAGGCCTCACAGGTACAAATTAAAAAAGGTGCACCAGGGTACAACAACTCCAACTGCAATTTGGAGGGACCCATTCTTTTTTTGGAGTGGATAGCCAGCTGCCTGGTGAACAGCGGTCTCAATAGTGGTTCGGAGCCTGGGGTGGCACCTGGATTAACCACCGCTGCTGGAGCACAGCAGCATAACCATAGCACAACCATACCCCGCTAGCTATAGCCACCACAATCAAAGACACAACCCCAACCACCGCCACAGTCACAACTACAGACATAACCACAGTTTTTTAGCCCGTTCATCATACCTCACCAAAGCTAAACCTCTCATGAATGTCTGAATATCTTCATCTGAGGCCCAGTCCACCCTGAGAAATTGATACCACATAGAGCAGCTAGGCCTCCAATCGTGAAGTAACTAGGAGGGCATATCCTTTCCTCCAGAGATGGAAATTATCACATAGAATATTCCATCAATGACGTGCTAATGCTACTGAAAAAAAGGAAAGATCAAAATCCCAAGAAACACAGCTTAGATCAAAAATCACCCAAAGCAATTGAAGTGCTGATGGCAACCAACAATGGTCTACTCACACATTTCTACTTTGGCGCAATGCCTAACTTCAGTCCTAATAAGACAAGCCTTCTGACTTCGGATTCTTTGGAAGTTATTAAGCCCATTAAAGACGCAGCCTGCGTTCCTATCCATATTCCATTAAAATTAATATCTACATACCCATCCACTGCAAGTGACTGGAAAAGAGCTAGCGTATCGGTAGCGGTGGCACTCCAGAAACCACAAAAAAACTTCAATAACTGATTACTTCTATAAAAAAAACTCCTCAGCCAGTTCATCTAGATACCCCAGACTCAATTAGGAAAAGGGAACTCAACGGAGGCCCAGCAGCCAACCCTGCCCACATAGTAGACATAATATCGCTCATAACCCTGTCCCCCAGAATAAATAGCAGGCACAACCAGGCGCACCAACAATTAACATATAGTAAAGTAATAGATATATCATCTGGAAGCCCTCCGGATAGGTCACTGGCAGACATTGATCTATCAACTAACATGTTGGGAACAGACCTTCTAACCCCCAAGGATTGCTCGCAGAAGGCACAACCCCTGTTTCAAATAAACAACATAACTACAGCTGCTCAGATTCACAGCCACGGGGGAAAAAAGGTGGCACAGGACAACAAAGCACAGTAGGCAGATGCCTTAGGTTAACTGAACAAGCATGTCATGAAACTCTTAACAGTGGCCAAAGGGGAACAGATGCAGGCCAGGGCCAGTTTGTGTCTCTGCTTTGCAGCAAGGATAAAGACACAATACATTTCATAGAGATTGAGAAAGCATCTGAGCAGCATGAACTCCAACTACCAGAAGACCATAGCTCTAAGATGAGCACGAGCATTATGGAAAATTTGATATCATCTGCCACCAAAATGATTAAAAACAAAATTGAACAAGACTCCCTACTGGCTTCCGTAAACACCATCTTAGCCAACACAGTAAATGCCTTGACATGGCAATCCGACAAACTGGAATTGCAACTGGACTTAATCCATCTCAATCTTAAAAAGTGAGGAAAAAGTCAGCTCTCGCTGGAGACAGAGAAATCCCTTCTTCACTATGCTTCTGCCATCAGATTGTGGAGAAACTATGCACCTTGAAAGATGGCCTAAACCTAATGATAATGGATATAAAGTCGGCCTTACAACAACAAGAAGAACGCTTAGTAGGCCTGACTAAAAACCAACAGACACAGAAACTGGACAAACCAAGGAAAGAGTGACCTGCTCACTGGAGGCAGCCGACAGGGAAACCTCACAGTTGGGTATGATGTTACCAATGAAAGCTCTTACAAAATCTTAGTGCACGCCCGAGCAGGAAACCACAGCCAGGGAGTTTCTCTATCTTCTATTTTGCAGGAATCGGCCAAAGAAGAAAAGGACATAAAATCGTCTGGCAATCGCAATGGCAGAACAACACCTGAAGAAAACCAATGGTCCGTTACCTTATCAAAAAGAGCTAAAAAAAGACAAAAGAAGGCCAGAAGCACAGCAGACAAAGAACGTTTTTCAAATCAGTTCCCACCCAAACAAATAAAACCAGATAACAACTTGTCTAGTGTATATCCAATGTTTAAAGGTAGTGGAAAAACAAAGAACATTTTATAACCTGTTCTATCGTCTGCTCTTCCATTCCATGCAGCTCTGGCTTTGCCACCCACTCTACCCAAACCAAATACAGACTCTACCATTGCACAAAGTCCAGCAACACAATACACCATGCCAGGAATACACCCACAGGGGATGCAATTATTAACCACGCAAGACCAGAAGGAAATCCAGCCCACAAGCAGTGGACACATGACGAAAGAACCTGAACCAGGGCAACTGACTGCTCCCCACCCCATGGCACTGTGATATTAGCTCTTTCTTCACTCTAGAAAAATGTAAGTGTCACCACTGATCAAAGCCCTCAAGTTCGATCCTCAATGTCCATCATTCAAATGCAGAGGGCACAGCAGAGGGCGCAGCAACCATTAGGATGGGCGGTGACACATGTCCCGCAGGAAGTCAACTCACCCGTAAAAGAAAGTGCTAATCCACAGAGAACATCGTACGGGTGTGATATGATCAGAGCAACCATCAACGATCACTTCCTACCTGTATATACCCACAACAAAGGTCAAACTAAAAAATTTCTAGGTGAGGACCGACTGACTAAGCTGGCCCTCAAACCACATTACCCTTCGGAAGGGAGCCACAAGGTATTGAACCGTTCTAATCTATTAAGGTGTTCTCGGCCATACCCATTTAGTCTAAGATAACATCTGAGGACATTTTGAGTCTAGACTTCAAAACCACCCCGCAGTGCAGTAACGGGGGGGGGCACACTCTTAACACCAAAAACAAACTCACTGGCAGAAGCTATATTAGACTGCAAGTCTATTCTTGAGGAATAGGGCATGACAGTCCCTGGGCCCAAATATCCAGCGCCACTGAAAAATCTATTTAATGTATCCAACCCAAAAGCTCACCCCTACAGCATACTAAGGGGGACTGGGCGCTCGATACGTCACTCACTGTTAGATAACATACATATAGCTTGCACCTATTCATCAACCAGGGGCCCCATCAGGAAAATTGCAACAGGAGAAATTGGGAGAGAACATCATCCCGACTGGAACTGGGTGCATCATACCTTGTCCAGTGAAGCAACAGCTTATTCCTAGCAGTGAGAAGTGCTTATCAAAGTCTCAACAACTCATAACTCGCCTGTCTTGGAATGTAGTTGGGCTATCAAGACTTTTAAGCTTAAACACAGCAAAATCACTGTTAATGGCATATGATGTACTCTGTCTACAAGAAATGTGGTCACTGACTCCATTAACAAGTGCTGGCTTTCAAGGGGTTCACCAAGTAGCAAAGAAAAAAATATCTTTGGGAGGCCATCAGGAGGCTGTTCCAATTACCTTAATCTGAACATGTAAATAACAATAACCTCAATTCCAACTCAAGACAAGATGCTCCAATCACTTGTACTGGAGAGACCTAGGACATCTGCCTCCAGAATCAAGATCCTCCTGAATAATGTCTACTGTAACAGCTTTGTCCAAACACCAGCTACAAGATTGAGCCAGCTGAGTGAAAATCTGGTTCAAATTCTTTGTGATCATGTAAACCATGTAATAATAATCTCTGGTGACTTCAAACTGTGATACCTAGGAATGTCCATCACCAATTGCCCTCCTCTAAACTCCTTAGGAACACAACTAAACAAAATCTTAAGCAAACACGGACTTAAGTCCACACAGATCATAGCTAATAAACTTGAGCAAGCAAAATAGCTTCTGAAAACCTTCAGGGGGATCAGCACTATTGCATGTTTGCCTCTGAAAAACCAATGAACCACCTTGTGAGTTTCAAAGTACATCCTTCAAATGATAGTGTTCACCTTCCCCTCCGTACAATTTTTAACCTTCACCTAACGCAAAGGTCATAAGGTACTGGGCACCTCCCTTAATGATGAATCAGCACATTTAGTCCGGAGAATAAAATGGAGCCACGTCAATCTGCAGAAGCTAACATCATGGAACGCGATTACCGGACAGTCTCTGCAAGTCCAAAGTAGAGAATACCTATTGACTTACTTGGCATCTATATCCAAGAGCATCCACGAATCATTGAATTCCCGTCTATGCCGTGGGCGACTTCAGTTAAAATTTTCTGATAAAAATCAATCTATACTGACTACCTCATGGCTTATTCGTAAGTGGGCGAAGGCATGCAAGAAAACCCAGAACGAACAATTAAAAGCTGGCTGCAATTGGAACTTCAATTTGCAAGAAAACAACATAAGCAATTGGTATGGCAGGAAAAACATCAGCAGAGGGATAAGGATTGGCAATATGTTTATTTGATAATGACCAAGCAAAACTAGGCTGATTATGGAGGCACATCAAAAACTAAACATGTCAGGAAGTTATAAGAAGTAATGCCATCAATGAAGCCATGTGGACCTCGCATGTAAAAAAGCTATATGTAGTCGGTCAACCAAGAGTTTTCCACTCTAATTTTCAGACCCCATTGACGACTCAAAAGGCTGTCCCTATGCATGCAACTAACAGCATTCAAAAAGCACTACGTAAAACACCAGTTTCAGGTGCACCTGGTCCAAATGGACTCCCTGCCCGACTGTTCAAAGAAGATTTAGCACTATGGCCTGCAATAATTTCCTCATTGTTTACCGTCTGCTTCAAGTTTCACCGAGTGCCCGACAGCTGGAGAGGATCAATACTGTATCCAATTTTTAAAAAGGGCAACAGACAGAACCCATCCACTATCGCCTGATGGCCTTATTGGATATTGAGGCTAGGATCTACGCAGCTGCAATTCTAAATGATCTTGCGTCTAGGGCAAGAATAAACGCAATAATGGCATTCTGTCAAACAGGCTTTAGTCCCAACTCCTCCACATCATCCATCATATAATTACTGTATACTATTTTGTCCACCAGCAAACAGTCAGAAATTGTCAGTTCTTTCCGCATGCGTTGTGGACTACTCGTCAGCATTCGACCTGGTGGACAGGGGTATTTTATGGAGTACACTCCAGGCATGGGGTATACCAAATGGCTTGCTCAATGCCATTATATCACTATATTCATCAACTTGGGTGAGGGTCAAGCTGTCGGACACTGTGTTAACCAGGTAGATGAATACTAACCAAGGGCTAAAGCAAGGGTGTGTTCTCACTCCAATGTTGTTTAACTTAAATACGGTGGACATGTCCTGGGAACACAACAATGCCAATCTAATTACCCCCAAAATAGGCAAAACTAAGATCACAATACTGCAGTACACGGATGACATTGTTCTGCTCAACAACTCAAAAAGAATGGAATTCCAGAGAGAACAAAACTCCCTTTACACATACAACATAGCAAACAAGATGATAGTAAAAGCCTCGAAAACAAAGATGTTATCATTCGGAAGGATGTCAAAACAAGCAAACTGCAGTTGGTCTCTGGGTCCCTTAAAAATCACAGGAGCTAAATCCTATAACTACCTGGGCACATGGTTCTCAGTACATTGTGCACCTACAACACAAATACGCCACCTAAAGGATAAGGCTACATTAATTACCAGCAGACTATGCCAATTGCACACATCCATTGAAAGTCCCACCACAGCCCAATCAGAAAAGTGCTCAGGCCCGCATTAGCATCTGCAATCACCTATGGCAGCGAGGTCTTTCCGGGCCAACGCATTAAAATTTGTGGAAAATCACATCTAAAAGTCAACAAAAGAGTGTTCAAGTTGCCTTATTTCAACAGGGGACCACTGGTGAGACTTGAATTTGGCTTGGAGGGCATTGACTGGTCCAGCATGGGGTCCTTTCTAAAGTATTATTACAGATGCATCACAGCAACTCCAGGCACCTTGAAATGTATTCTGCAAAATATATTCAAATATGAACATAACCCTTGGTCCACTTATCTAACGGCGGCAGCAGCTTCTCTTCAAATCGACCTCACTGATCTAAACCCTTCATTACTTACGCACACTGCAGTAAAAAGTATATTGGAAAAACAGAGAACATGTAACAATGCAATGAACCGGATTTTTAGCACCTTGGTTCCCCTTGAATTGGGAATAATCGGCAAATGTTTCAAAGTAGTGCAGGACCTGATAAAAAATACACAACAAAGAGCAGAGTTGACTGCGGATTGATAACTTCCAATTCCTGCACTACGGACAGTAGGCATTGTAAAGTCTAATCTCTTTGTAATTGAGTTTTAACAATTGCTATGTAATCAACCCAATTGTAGTGGATTTAAACTATTTTTAATCTTTTTCATATAATCTTCACTTTGGTTTACTATAGTTGATTTTAAATTGCCAAATTACCTCAAAGCTAACTAAAGCCAACTGTGCACAGTGAATTTTATCTTTAGGTACAATGCGGTCTATTAGGATGGGGGTCGGAAAATCACCCCGATCGCCATGGTAGTGGGTAAGGACCACCCGCCAGGACTGCAGCATAACAGCCGGTCAGATTAGTATGCTCCGCAGTCGAAATCTGACCGCAGCGGTACAATTGCAGCCATTAACATTGTGGCAGTTGCTGCTGCCAGCAGCACCGCCGCAATGTCAAAAGGAGCATGTCCTGCATTTCCTTGAACTCTGTGGCAGGCACTGCACAGTGCCTGCCACCTAGTACAGGGACATTTAGTGCACCCCCCCAGAGCACTCACCCCCCCAACACACTGGGGGCCTGCAATGAGCCCCTGGAATCTGTCTCCGCCAGCCTTTCAATGGCTTTCCACCACAGCGGAAAGGCTGGCTACTGCCGGCATCACAATCATGCTGGCGGAGCCTGGCCCTGCACCCGACCCATTTTAGCGGTCCAGCTCCACCCGCCAGGCAAGCATGCGGACTGCTACCGGAAGAAAAGTGGCGGGCAGAATATCTCACTGCCACGGTCAACACCGCCATGCTAATGTGACCGGCAGTTTTCTGGGTTTCGATCACAAACAGATGACCGCCGCCGGCCCAGCGGTTGCCACTGCCGGCCTGGCGGCGACCATCCATCCGCCATCCTAATAGACCCCTAAGTGCCAGTCATACTAGAGGGTATCGCAAGGACCCACTGACCCACTGCCCCTTTCATCTCTGTATAACATGTCTTTTAAATGTCTTATATTGTAATGGTTTTAATTAACTACACAATAAATTTTGAATACTATACCCATATTTTCTTACAAGGCTTTTTCCATCTGTGAATCGCAGCACTTCTTGGAGATCTCGGGACACTTTTGTCATTAATCAAAAATTGGCTTGAATGAGGCTGATGGTGGTCTATGGGCAGGTTTGGTAGGTGGCATCACCAGCTGCATGGCTCAGGCCTGAAGCCTTACTTCAGACATTCACATAGAATTTAATATCATGCAATTCCGTAAATCATTGAAAACTCACTCATACTATTTGTAAGCTTTATGTTCTCAATTTTTCCTCACCAGAGCAGCACATTTATGTAATATTTGGATATGCTATGTAGCGTAAGGAGAAATACCCAAATATAGGGCATTACAATAATCCAGAAGCGCCTGGATTACAGTTTTTATGATCGGGAAATAAGAAAATTGGTGTGGGTGAGGAAGAATCTTTTTTGAGAGTTTAAGCCATTGGAAACAGGAGGAAGTATGTTTGCTGATCTGAGTTTTAAAAGAGAAAGATGAATCAAATATTACCCCTACATTTGTCACCTTCTTGACTGGAAAAGGTGGAAAACCCAAGGATGTTAGCCACCAAACCCAAGACTAGGAAAGGGTAGAATTTGAAAGGAACAATACCTCAGTTTTATCAGTGTGTACTTTCAAGCAGCTGCAAGACATCCAATCTGTTGCCACTTTCAATCCTGAATGAAACTCATACTCAGGCATGGCTACTGCATCATTACATTTTAGTATAATTTGGGTATTGTCTGAGTGCACTGTTAACGGTGAACATGAAGATGAAATAAAATGGAGCTGATAATATATGACACCAGGCCCCAAGTGGTTATTGAACCACTGCCCTCATCCTGGGACACTACTCACTGCTAAGTTTTATACCTACAGTAATCCCTGTTACTGTGAACTGCAACTGAAGCCAAGCTGTGGCTTTCATATATAGGGAATCTAGTATCCTTACCAGCTTTGAGAAGTACCCAGATACATATTAAGAAGAGCTTCTGCAAATTGGGCACCATCATTGTGTTGCTCGTCCCCAGAATCTCTGTCCTGAAGAGACCCCTTACTACGAGAGGATCAAAACGTCGTCGACTATTTTTAAAAAGGGAGAGCCTCCAACAATTCATAGTTGTCTTTGAAGAATTGATTGTATTACATCTCCAATTGGCTCCTCTTTTATTTACCAATAACCACCACCACAAGTTTTCCAATAGCACCATTTATATTTCACTGGTTTGGTTATGGTCACCTCACTGGGGTTCACAAATCTCTTTCAAATGTGAAAATGTATATAATGTAAATACGCAGGACTCGATTCACGGTACTAACTTAAGACAAAATCCTAAACTTACTACCATTTACTCATTTTGGTATTCACAGAAGCCACTTACTCATTTTGGTATTCACAGAAGGCATTTACTCATTGATAAGTAAGTGCCTTCTGTGAATACCACAATGAGTAAGTGCACTTACTCATTTTGGTATTCACAGAAGGGGGGAGACCGCTTTGCAACGTTCCGGATACTGAGGTTCTGGACTTTTAAGAGTCCAGAGGTGTCAGGGAAACAACACCCAAAGACCCCTGAGTTCCTTCCTGTCTCGGTGCACAAATAAACAGAGACGCGGGTTTCTCGATGGTGGCGTCAAAAGACCAAGGTTTATTTACTGCAGGGACACAGAAGTCATAGGAACCACACAGAGGCAGAATCTACGAGACTGTTCGATTTGCAAGAAGTGGGTTGCGCCTTAAATACACGGAATATGTCTTTAGGCAACATTACACGAATATTTCTCATGCCCAACCCGGTATCCCAAACAGACAATAAACATACATCAAACAATAATTAGTCGTAGGTTTTCGGTGTTCGATCAAGTCTCCTTGTCAGTTTTCCTTTCTTTGCCCGATCCTCCCCATCATAAAAATCGTAACCTCCCCATTGTAAAAGCCCAGAAGGAGAGGAGCAGAGCCAGGTGCAAGGGATAGAAGAGTCGGATAAGAGGTGTTTATGGATCGTAAATGGGCATTGCTACCGTATTCGGCCTCTCAATCGGACAATGGACACGAGAACCAGTATAGCAGGATTGGCCTCAGGCAGGGGAGGCAGTTTGATTCTGCCTAGTCACGCAGCGTCAGTTTTCTCGGGGTTTGAGCTTACGTGTCCTTAACAAGGTGATTCTGCCGGGGTCATCGCTCGTCCATTGACTATGTGAGGGCAAGAAACAAAATGGATGCCGTATCTAAAATGGATGCCATGATTTAGCAACAGAATGCCCTATTTCTCAGTGAATTCATGCTCGTTGCGTAGCGAAAACACTGTCATGTATATAATGGATCATTTGCGGTTCATTGGTACCAAAATCGTGTTAGTACTACGATACCGAATACACGGGTTCGGATTGCTACGGAACCTCAGACCGTCCTTTTGCCCTTACATAGGCAATAACTCACTCTATATCAGAGTCCATCTCTATGTTCATCAGGTCACTGATATGTTGCTGGAGCATCATTCTATCTCGTGGCGTATCTCTAAAAACAGGTGGTCTTTTTACACATGTTGAAACACAGAAGCCACACAAGGCAGGACCACACTGAACAATGAGACAGCATGAGAATAAAAATACCAATGCAACACCAGTGACTATCAGAACCTTCCATCCCCATGCAGATAACAGACTCCAGAACCATCCCATTAGTGACCAGTTACCTTCCTCTACATGAATAGAGTCAGAGATTTTGTGTAACTTAGAGATAGTCTTATATACCGTTGGTGCATTATCTGGAATAAAAACGCAGCAACTCGATTGGATCATCTTACATACCACACCTCGATCTGCAAGTAATACGTCAAGGACCATACGGTTCTGTAACGTCATGAGGCGATCCGCTTGGAGCTCAGCTGTCAGGTTACTAAGGGCACCCGCAGTTTCGGTAATAGTGGATTCAACTACCCGTGTTAGTTGACATACGTTTCTACTGTTGGCCATAGGCCCCCAGAACGGAAGGAAACCTTTGAAGAAGTCTCCTGCCTCTTGGCCAGCAGTATCTTCCTTATTAAAGACACCTCTCACAACTCTAGTTTTGTGATAATCCGGTGTAGCAGTGTATGTCGGAGGCAACAGTTGAGCGATATAACATGAGCCTGAAAAGTCAGCAGGCAACCATGTATATGCTCTGTCTTGACAAACAAAATAGGTGCCCTTAGCAGCTAAAAATGCAGGGGAAGACTGTGACGGGAAAACGTATGTTTCGGTACAGTCGCCCTTCCCTAGTCGAGCTTTTGGATTCCTCCCATTTCCTTGCAAACAGACCTGACCTTGGTGGGGTACGACCCAGATCGGAGTCGAGCTTTTACGTTTGTTCTCACCCAGAGTAATGCCATATTCTGTAACGTTCCAACCTATGTAAACTCGCAATTCATCCTTGGGAATAAACGGAGTGTTTTTGACATCTCTAACCATGTCAGTAATTCCCTTTACCAAGGCTCTATTAGTGGAGTTATACCTAGTGGAGCGCGGAGGTCGTGGGGGATAGGTCTCTAAGGCATAG
Organism: Triturus cristatus; assembly: GCF_964204655.1. Classification (NCBI taxonomy): domain Eukaryota; kingdom Metazoa; phylum Chordata; class Amphibia; order Caudata; family Salamandridae; genus Triturus; species Triturus cristatus. Next base: position 1,086,227,293 of record NC_140590.1, read on the forward strand.
GCGAACATGGTCTGAAATGCCCAGAATGATCCATTATAACTGAAAGGCAGGACCAGATAAGGGATACCCTTATCCATGGTATGTGGTATCAAGCCACACACCCAGCAGTTTGTTGTGTTAACCACTAGTTGATGTTGGTGCAAGAGCTGAATGAAAGTGTTATTTATAAACTCGGAGCGTCGAGCTTGCTCATGTGCAGGAAAAGGATGGAAAGAATGAATAGAAACAATAGTCGGAGAAACAGAAACATGGGGAGATACTGTAGATGTAACAGGTGCAAAGATCAATTGAATACCAAAAATAATTCCGCCTGCCAGAGTTATTAAAACAATCAGAAGTGTCAGAGCACATTGCATCAGAAAACATTTGCTATACAATATTTCATATAGTTTTGTCTTGCGAGCATTTATGACGTAAGCCCGTCGCAGTTCAGGAAGCTCCATCTTCTACAACCGTTCGCAACGGATGGTTTGTACCTGTTAAAAAATTGCCTCTGTCTACCCTGGGAGTTCCCAAAATAAACAGAAGAAACCGACCTTGTGTCTGGTTCCCTGCAAGTTAAAACAAGGCACACGTTACGACCCTACGGTAACCCAGATGGCAAGGTGAGAGAACAACAAAAACAAAAAGGATAAAAATTATAGAGAGAACTTCCTGACTGAATGGAATGCGATAAGATCAAAACAGTTTTCGAATAGAAAGGGTATTATGCAATGTCATTGGTTCATAGCATGAGAACGTAGGTTATATCTGTATTTCCCGGGTCTTGTCTGATCTTGAAACAACTGTTCTACAGGTACAGTAATGTTCGAGTCCACAGGTGATGAATGTTCTTCTTGTATGACACTCTGTTCAGGGTTTGAAGGCACAGTTCCTGGTGGGATATCAGAGTTCTGTGTTTCAGTTCGTTTGTCCGTTATGTACTCTGCATCACTGAAGGGAATGAGCCTAGGAACAGGTTCTGTCTCGGATGTACCAAATCCCTGTCTAACCCAGTTGTCGTAGGGGAGTGGGAGAGGGACACGCTTCGTATGGCTAGCGTGTACCCAATTCTTTCTTCCAGCTAGGCGTACAGCAGTTCTTGTTGCTAGGAGCACCTGGAACGGGCCCACGAATCTTGGCTGGAGGTTCCGGGTTCGTTCAAAATTCCGCACCACAACTCGGTCACCTGGTTTCAATGTGTGGCCTGGACTCTCTGGCAGCTTAGGCAAGGATTCGAATACCTGTTGATGAATAAGGCTTAATTTAGCAGTCAGATCAAAAAGGTAATCAATCAACATAGGATATTCGATCTGTTTGAATTCCTTCGGCCTAGGGACTCCCCAAACATTAGCAGGACGACCGAACACAATCTCATATGGGCTAAGCCCTACTCGAGAGTGTACAGTTGCTCTGGTGGACAGTAAAGCTAAAGGCAGTGCGTCTGGCCAAGAGAGACCAGTGGAAGCTTGAATTTTAGCAAGTTTCAGCTTCAAGGTACCATTGTACCCTTCAACCAAACCTGCTGACTGTGGGTGATTCGCACTGTGAAATTTCTGGATAATTCCCAGACCCGCAAACACACTCTTCATAACTTTCCCTACAAACTCACTTCCATTGTCCGACCAAACAATCCGTGGCATACCATATCTGGGGAAGTACTCTTTGAGGAGGATTTTGGCAGTGGACATAGCAGTGTTATCCTTTAATGGATATGCCTCAATCCATCTTGAAAAGGCACAGACTACCACTAGGACATATTTAAGATTGTTACATCTGTCCATGTGGATAAAATCCAACTGAATCACTTCAAAGGGACAAGAAGGGGGAGCAAAATGACCAACTGGGGTTGGGGTTCCCTTGCCAGGATTATGCATCAGGCATATCATGCAATTTTTCACCACTCTTTCAGCACATTTAGTAATTCCATCATTCTTCCATACTGGAGCTAACAGTTTACAGATCCCTTTCGAACTAATGTGCGCCGCTCCATGCGCCATAGTGACTACCGCAAGTACATACGCATCAGGTAACATCCAACGCTGATGCTCAGACAAATCAACCCAACATCCACTCGAATCCAATTTACCCGTTTTCTCCCTCCACGCATTCTTCTCATTTTCAGTTGCTTCATTCTGGATTGCCTTCACACTTTCAATCGTATTCTCACACATTCCTGATTCAGCAATCCATCTTGCAGACGTTGCAACGTACATTCTGCTCATCATGTTCTTGGCCGTTTCTTTGGCGATCTCATAAGCAAACGCATTCCCACGGCCAACATCATCCGTAATCTTTCGATGTGCACTGCACTTCACAATCGCGACTTCATTCGGTAGGGTCAGAGATTCCAATAGATCACTGACTAACTGTCCATGTTGGATCTTAGTCCCATGGGACGTGAGAAAACCTCTTTCTTTCCACAGACGTCCAAAGCTATGTGCTACACCGAAGGCGTATTGGCTATCAGTAAACACATTCACTCTCTTTCCCTCAGCTAAAACACACGCTCTTGTTAGTGCAATTAATTCTGCAGCCTGAGCAGAATTCTGACTCACTCTTGCGGTCTCCACAATCGTACTCAAAGTCGTAACTGCATACGCGGCCGTCACATCACCATTCTGTAGTTTAAAACATGACCCATCGACGTACAGAGTGCCATCTGGATCTAGTAGTGGAGTATCTTTTAAGTCAATCCTACCTTTTGTCTCTTCCTCAGTTCTAAAACAACAATCATGAGGCTCTGAATCACTCGACTCTTGAGTGGTCGGCAGCAGCGTTGCGGGATTCAATATGTTGCATCGCTTGATCTGAATGTGACTTGCCAAAAGTGTCAGCTCATAGCCTGATAGTCTAGCACTGGTGAGGTGCTGAGTCTTCGTTCGATTCATGAGTGTATCCACAGCATGTGGAACCATGACTACTAACATGTTGTTCATGACTAGTCCAGCAGACTGTCGAATAGACACTGCAGCTGCTGCTGTAGCTCTCAAACAACTTGGCAATGCTCTGGCTACTGGATCTAATGTGGATGAGAAATACGCACAAGGTCGTTGTTTGTCACCAAATTGTTGCGTTAATGCACTCAACGCACAACCTTCTCTTTCATGGACATATAGTGTAAAAGGCTTACTCTAGTCAGGAGTACCCAACACAGGAGCTGAACACAGCGCATCACGTAAGTCGGAGAAGCTTTGTTGACATTCATCAGACCATGGCAAAGGGCTCGGAACACCTTTTCCAGTCAGGGCTACCAATGGTTTTGCCATGAGAGAAAAATTTGGGATCCATTGCCTGCAGTATGACGTAATACCCAAAAACGCACGCACTTCTCTCTGTGTGCTTGGTACATTCATCTGCGAAATTGCTTTGATTCTCTCTGGGGTCAACCTTCTTCCCTCCTTTGACAAAAGATGACCTAAGTAGGTCACTTCTTGGCAACAATATTGCAGTTTAGAAGGGGAAACCTTGTGATGTAAGTCTGACAAATGGCGTAATAAAGAAATTGTAGCTGTTTTGCAAGTTTCCTTGTCATCAGCGGCCAGTAAAAGATCGTCTACGTATTGGATCAGAGCAACACCAGGAGGAAGTACAAGAGCATCTAATTGACTTTTCAATGCTTGGCTGTAAATTGAAGGGCTCTCACAATAGCCTTGTGGAGCGCGCTTGAACCTGAAACTGCGACCTCCTAAGGAGAAACCAAAAATGTCTCTACTTTCCTCCGCTATCGGAATGCTGAAAAAGGCATTCTTCAAGTCGATCACCGTAAACCATGAGGCTGAGGCAGGAATCAACGTCAATAATTCAGTGATATCTGGTACCACAGGAAACTGTGGAATCACGATTTTGTTAACCTCTCTGAGGTCAATCACAAATCTGTAGATTGGAGGTTTGGAAGGGTCAGTGCGTTTTAAAATCGGCAGAACAGGACTATTACAGACATTTCCTCTAGTTTCCTCTATCACATCTTTCTGTATTAAGTCTTTCACGATCAGTAAAAGTGCACGTTCGCCTTCATTTGAAATCCGATACTGTGGGATTCGTGGGAATCTAACATTCGCTTTCAGACTTACTACATAAGGGGGAATTTCCAAAAGGCCTACATCGTTAGGACCAGTCGCCCAAAGAGTATCAGGGAGAGAACGCAGCTCCGGTGGGAGCTTATCCATCGACATGTACATTGGAGAAATGACTCTCTTGCCTAATGTGAGCTGCACTCCCGAAGGAGAACAGTACAGTGTCGCATGCAGGCGTTTCAACAGATCTAAACCAAGCAGATTCTCATTACAACCGTTTGTTAGAATAAGGGGTGCTTCTAGTTCGCATGGCCCAACAGAGATTGACAAAGGACTAGAAACAGGATTGTGAACAGGGGCGCCTGAGAAACCTACTGAAGTGTTCGTTAAGCCAGACAAAGGTGCGCCAGGGAGTTTCGCATGCATAATTGAACTTTTTGCCGCACCAGTATCCAACAGAAACGGTTCGACCACGCCTGATGTAACTACTGCGACATAAGGTCCACTCTGATCAACTGGAACTGATACTACTCCCTCTCTTTGCCTGTGGCTGTCCTAGTAATCACTTCTCTGAATCTCTTCATTATTTTCATAGTAATCCTCAACATGATACTGTGAAGATCTACCTGGTTGCGTAGGTTGTACATTTCACTGATCGAAATAATTTGATGGGCGATCAGCTTGTGGAGTCATTGCACCACGTCCTCTACCTCTAGGAGCTTGCATAGACCCGCTATTACCTCTCTGAGCTGGGACACCACTGGTCTGTGCGTGCAGTACTGGACACTCGTTCTTATAATGGCCCTCCTTTTTACAATAGGCACACTGATTCCATGCTAACTGTTGTCGAGGAAATCCATAATTAAATCTTTGGGACGTCCCTTGTTTGAATTGTGGTTGGTGCTGAAACTGGGGTCGCTGCTGTGATTCTAACTGATTCGGGCGAGGCGGATATGCTTGTTGCAATAATACTTTCTCTTCTTTCTCTCTATTCTCATAATACTGAGCAGTTGCAAGTATTTGTGCTGTCGTCGACACTGCCCATGCACTCTCGGAATCTTTTAACTTGTTACTAAGCTCAGGTAGTAAATTGAACACGAACTTGTCGACAAACAACCTCTGACCTCCCTCAGTACTCATATCTTGTCCACTGTGGTCTACGAAGGTCTCTTCAAATCTAGTGAAGAAGTCAGAGACGCTTTCATCCTTCTTCTGTTTGCATGCTGATAGTTTATCCCAATTTACCCGTAACGCTGGCATCAGCGTTTTCATTAGGTTAATTATTCTGCCAGGTAAAGCAGCAATCAGAGGCTCAGGTTTAGCACCACCAACTTGTTGCGCGTCTGCCGCTATAATAGCTGGCCAATCACCTCCTAGGGCAACTGGGTGGTTCTCTTGCCGAATCTTGGCCCATATAGGCTGTGGCACTACATTGCCAAATAGCATTTCAATGTCTGCCAAATTCATGACACACGCTTGAACTGTCTGCGTTAACTCTTTATAATAACCAGCAGGATTTTTACGCGGGTCCGGCAATGCCTGTTTTACTGCTAATACTTCGGCCCGCTTCCAAGGGATGTGTATCCACACTCTATGGAAATGTGCTGGAGCAGCTGCAATACCATTAACCGCATCAGCGGCAACTGCTTCGCGCCATATGGGCGGAACTTCCCTCATCGGATATTGACCTCGTCTTTTCCTAGTAATCGGTGAACCATCAGAGGCCCTTAGTGCTCGAAGAGGAGATTCATTCCTATAAGCTAAAATCAGTTCTATCGCATCCCTTACTTCTGAACCTATCACCATACCTGCGGCAAACTTTTGCTGAACATTTATCAAATCAGAGGGGACGGAATTTAAGTCATCATCATCCCATTCCTCACGCACAAGAGAACACATCACGTCAAAAACATAACGTTGAGTTGGTTCATTCCATTGCATAAAGGTATCTAATACTCTTCGTGCATCATACTTAGCGGCTTTCGACATCCACCTAAGAGCTGTGGAATCTAACATTTCTCGTTCCTGGGGACCAGGAAGCTGGCTACGTCTCTGTGTAGTGTCAGAAACGGGGGTCCCAATTAAAGACCTGTAGAGAGGAGTTAAGATATTAGTTACAGAGTCGGTTATTCTCCGACGAACAGAAAGCGGAGTCAGAATGTTTACAGGGTTCGGGAACAGGGCAGCTGGAACAGAAGAAATAGTAAGGGTAGGAGTAGCAGGTAAGGCAGTTTGCGAAACGACAGGCAAAGGCGGAACAGGCGACCCAGGAAAAGGGGGTGCCGAGGGAACATTAACCACAGGAAGGACAGGAGCTGGAATCAAATGAAGTGGAGCAACTATTCCAGGCTGACCAGCAGCTGGCTGTACAACAGGTAGTAACTGTGGTGCTGTAATAATACCCTGTGCATACGGTGGAGGTGATCTCAACAGGTAAGACAACAGAGGATCCTTTTCGTGGTCCTCTATCGGCTTAGCAGGGCAAGATGGCAATTCAGGGTAGCATTTATCAATTGCCAAATTATGTTTTCTATTCGCCATCTCCATTGCTTTCTCAGTCTCGTTGACATGCAACTGCCTAGCAGACTCCATTAAAGTCAACCCTTTCTCTTTCTGTTCCTTCTTCGTCTTCATAATTTCTCTCTGTTTGGCTTCTTTACGCCATACGCGAAAAGAATCAAACATTGCCGGCCGGGATTTCTTCTTAAACAACTTCATTTCTAGATTGTCTAGAATTTCAGTTTCAAAGCTACCATGTGGTGGCCAACTAAGGACACCATCTTTTCTGGTATAACGGACCCATACTTCATTATAAGTGATAGGACCTACACCATGTTTACAATAGAGCTCATAAGTAGGAGTTCCAATCGGAGGAACCGAACACGAATCCTCCAACCGGGAATCCCCGTTGCAACTTAAGCAGGACAGGAAACAATTACTACTATTAGTCATTATCAACTAAGGACAAATTCAAACCAAATTACGCAAAGAACTTAGGCCTACCAAAATGAACCAATACCAAAACAAAGATTATCTTAACAAGAGCAACCAATGATAATCTACGAATTCAAAAACAAACGTATCCAGAGAGCAAAACAAGAGCAAAAGGAACAACCAAACTGAACGCAACCCACTTAATACTTAACTGAAATGTCGAAGACGTCACCAAGGAGAACCCGTCTACGTCTCGCCGTACTAAGGTCTGCACCTCGGGTCCAAGACAGGGCGACAGTCAGGGCAGCGGTCCTCTGTAGCCGTCTGGAACGGGAACCCTCGTGGAAGAGATCGTCAGGCCACTTTTACGACATACAGGGATCGATGAAGCGGGGTACCTCCTTCCGGAATCTTCACACGAAGCTCCTCGAACTTTTCAGGCTTTGGACCGGTACCGGATGACGTCGCCCCACATTGGGCGCCAATTTGAGGTTCTGGACTTTTAAGAGTCCAGAGGTGTCAGGGAAACAACACCCAAAGACCCCTGAGTTCCTTCCTGTCTCGGTGCACAAATAAACAGAGACGCGGGTTTCTCGATGGTGGCGTCAAAAGACCAAGGTTTATTCACTGCAGGGACACAGAAGTCATAGGAACCACACAGAGGCAGAATCTACGAGACTGTTCGATTTGCAAGAAGTGGGTTGCGCCTTAAATACACGGAATATGTCTTTAGGCAACATTAGACATTACACGAATATTTCTCATGCCCAACCTGGTATCCCAAACAGGCAATAAACATACATCAAACAATAATTAGTCGTAGGTTTTCGGTGTTCGATCAAGTCTCCTTGTCAGTTTTCCTTTCTTTGCCCGATCCTCCCCATCATAAAAATCGTAACCTCCCCATTGTAAAAGCCCAGAAGGAGAGGAGCAGAGCCAGGTGCAAGGGATAGAAGAGTCGGATAAGAGGTGTTTATGGATCGTAAATGGGCATTGCTACCGTATTCGGCCTCTCAATCGGACAATGGACACGAGAACCAGTATAGCAGGATTGGCCTCAGGCAGGGGAGGCAGTTTGATTCTGCCTAGTCACGCAGCGTCAGTTTTCTCGGGGCTTGAGCTTACGTGTCCTTAACAAGGTGATTCTGCCGGGGTCATCGCTCGTCCATTGACTATGTGAGGGCAAGAAACAAAATGGATGCCGTATCTAAAATGGATGCCATGATTTAGCAACAGAATGCCCTATTTCTCAGTGAATTCATGCTCGTTGCGTAGCGAAAACACTGTCATGTATATAATGGATCATTTGCGGTTCATTGGTACCAAAATCGTGTTAGTACTACGATACCGAATACACGGGTTCGGATCGCTACGGAACCTCAATACTGCACTCTGCACTTTAAGGATAGTCCCTGCCTGGGAGATCGGAGAACACGGAGCACTTTCCGCGAGGCCCCTGGACCTCGCTACTTCAGCACAGAGCCAGTCACGCAACACAGGACGCACGCGGACAAAGCACGGGCGAAGACCGGGCAAACAGGCACGTCTTAGCCCGTCATAGACCGTTAGAGGCCGGGCTGGGCAATCCCTCTAAGGTGGGTCAGACTTTGTGGACATCCTTTTTGTGAGTTTTTAGCCTTGTGGTTGTTTAAGTTTAAGTAATATAATGAGTAAGAGGAAGACGGGACATACCTTAGCCCTAAAAACAGGAGGGCAAAAATCTTTGTTGACCTACTTGACTGGTGCTATGGGGGCCATTGAGGAGCAAATCCATACTGTTGAAGAGACTCTCACCCAAGGGAGGCGGGGCACGTGAACGGGAGATAATACACATGTTAGCTTGCCAAACAAATCTGCTATTTCCATAAGTGAGGGCCAATTTGATCAGGGCACGCACAATGGGTGTATTCAGGTGATTTCAGATCACTTATACAAGAGTGATCTAGAGGAGGACCCCCAACCACCCTTGAAACGGAGCAAGAACCCGGATGCTGGGGAGGGGACACAAAAAGCGAAGTTTGTGGGAATGAGCCCGGCGAGCCCAAGTTAAAAGCTGTTATCCAAGAAAAGGAAAATTCCGGGCAAACAATTCAAAACACCCGCACGTAGAAACACTGTCTGCGCTGGAAACCCCACTGTGAATATGCAAATTGAGGGACAAACCCTGGTATTAGAAAAAATCTCAAGGAGAATTGATGAATTGTATAACTATATGGTTGGAGCCTTGGGGAAGTTAACAGACAGAGTGGCAAATCTAGAGGGGAGCCTAAGATGAAAGAATGGAGCTATTACAGGGGGTGTGAACACGCAAGGTAATGACACCCTTGTGAGTAGGTGGCCTGATATATGCTGTCCACTAGTTCTAGTGGGCACCTTGTATCAGTCCAAACAACCCCTTATGGTGATAGGTTAAAGACTACCTTTATTGAAAGCTATCCTAGTGGTAGCTATGGAGAGCAGCCTTCAGGCTAAGTCTTGAAGGAATGTAAAGCAGATTGTTTTACCAGTCTATAATCTCTTAAATGATCAAATGAAAGGACAACCACACCAGGTACATATTCAAAATATATGTATTTAGGTTAAAACACACCCCTCTAGTCTCTTTATGAGACTGGAGTTTGAAGTACTTTGTTTACAAGTTAGCAATTATCAGTAATAGCACAAATACACGTTTGGGCCCTAGGGGCGTACCAAACCATATACCAAAAAAGTTGTATAAGAACCACGACTGGAATAGACACAAGGCCTAGAGCCTGTAGAATTGCTGGGGCCCCAAGGAACCACCCAAGGTAGTGACACTGTATGCAGTGTGTAAAAACAACCGCGGGTTCCCGCTAGCTTTTATGGGCAATGTCGCGGTAGGAATTTTAAAGATTAGGGACACTTAGAATCGAGTCAGGACCAAACCCTTTTGGACTTAAGAAGTTATAGGGCTAGCACCCACGGGAGCACCAGAGTACTCAAGTTACCTCACCCAGGGAAGCCGGGTGCATAGGTGTCTTTTGGTGTCGGGTCTCGTCGTCGATTGCAATGGAAGCTGGCAAAGAACTGCTGCTGCCTTCAAGAGGAGAATTGTACAAAGAGATCCAAGCCTGGATCTAGGAAGGAAGGAACCTGAAAGCAGAGGGGACAGAGTCTCGGTCACTAGCCAGTGACCAAGGGCAGGATGGACCAATGCCCACAGATGTCGGGTGCCTCAGGTGAGCTGATGGGTGTCTTGACTCTTCAGCCACGAGGTCCAGGAGGCATCGATGAAGTCCATGAGCCGGATTCGAGCTGTCCCACAAAGTCTGCGATGTCGGCGACCAGAATGGACCCAACAAGCCTTGACAACGGCAAGTCACTGGAATTCAGAGAAAGGACTGCGGTGCAGACCAGCAAGGTCTGAGGGACTCACCCAGTGAGGGTAAGTCAGGGCACGTCTGGAGCAACCAGGAAAGCCTAGGCAGAAGAGGAGTTGCCTTCATGGGGACCTGCTAGCCAACGGGCTAGTGATCGCGAAGGAGCCTCAAGCGGTTGCACTTGAAACTGGCCCACGGGTCACTCGTGGAGTGGAGGCCAGCAATCTTCAGTGCAAGAGGTGCTCAAGGCTGGGGCTACTGGGAGCCCACAGCACAACTTCAAGGAGGACCAGGAAGATAGTGTTGCTGCAAAAGTTCACGGTGTCCAGGGGTCACGGTTCCAAGGCACCCACGATAGCCATGGGCCTCAGCTTTACTTTGGACTCAGGGTAGCCTTGGGGCAGTCTGGAAATCTGCCTCTGGTGATACAAAGACTTCGGCGTCTGGTGGGAGCTTCAGCGATGCAGACCGGTCAGTTGCTTCTTCGGTGCCTGCCAAGCAGGGGAGTCACTCCTTGACCCCAAGCGAGATTTCTTCCATCTTCTAGTCGTGATAGAAAGTCGAAGGTCCAGGATATATGTTGCAGAGTTTCGTCCAGGGTAATCTAAAGTCACGAGGACTGGGTTCCCATACTTATACTAAGTTTGGTGGTTGGACATACTCTAGGGACTCACCTATGGCAGGGTTTGGAAAGAGGGGTGGTTACACCCATTTCCTTTGTCCAGTTTCGCGCAAGAGCAGGGGCAGGTAGCCCCTGCAACCGGTTTGAACTGGACTATGCACAGGGACACCAAGTGTGCCCCCAGTGCAGGAGTTCAAAGCATCAGAGAGTGCTCCCGCCCAGCCCCAATACACATCTGCCTGTCTGGGGAGGTGGTTACACCATCCTTCGACAGGAAACCTATTGTCCAGGCCTCCCCTGCTGGAGTTTCGGTCAGCAGCAGGAGGTCAGATCCAGACCCGCGTCTGTGGCAGAGGCATCCATTTTGTGATGCTAGGGCTCAAGAAAGTCCTACCGGGTTAGACCAGTGTGAACATGCCTCTCCCTCTAGAAGGGTGGGATGCTTCCCCATCACCAGAACTGGCGGTGGGGTAGTATTCCAAAGCATTTGACACCAAACACGACATGTTTCTGTGCAGCCATCCCAAAGTTAGCATTTACCGTGAGGTTATAATGCACTTAAGAGTATATGGTCAGGCTGCACCACAAACAGCATCAGAGGAGGTACTCCGAATGCTGCAGAGGGGCTCTGCTCATGCAGGGGCACCCTCTCACATTAAAACCAAGCACTCTGCCTTCAGGATTGTTAAGGCCTGCTATAGTAGTGACGTATAGGTTTTATATGTGTGTGCAATGGTAGTGATATAAGTAGCCTATACCACTGTAAGGGGTGCAAGCACACCCTTACCCCGGCTGCAGTAGCAGACCTGTGGTGCCATTTAGGAGGGCTTCCCAGGGGTGGCATAATACATGCTTCAGCCCCTAGTAGACCTCTGAGGTGCCTATGCCCTAGGTACATAGTATACCATATACTAGGAGCTTATAAGGCACTCCAGAATCCAATTAGATATGTACCTAATGTACATGCAGACCATTTTAGAGAGGAAGCAGCTAGGCTGTGGTCCTGATTAGCAGGGCCACAGCCAGACTAAAGTCAAAAAACAGTGAAACACCAGCAAAAAGTGGGGGTACCCATGTGAAGCAGATCCTACGCTCCTACAACCCTTCCCAGTAGCAAACCATTAATCCCACAGGCAGGGACCCACTCTACTAGGTCTACTAGGCCCAGACCCACAGAAATGCCAAATTCAGATACTATATATGATACGTCTAGATTGCCACCTCAAAGACCTATTCCTCCCAGCAATCTATTGCACGTTAATAATTATCATAACAAGTCTTGCGCTGAGAAGAATGGATCCAATATCAGATATGGGGCATTTCCAAGCAGGATAAGGGTACCCCCAGAGATTCCAGTGTGTAATCACCTCGATTTAGCGCCGGCCGCGATGCCATATATAGTAATCCTGGTCAATGTCCCTTTAATGCATACACGAGAGCATGAGTCTCGGGAGGATCTTCGCAATAAATCACTGCATTGGCTAGGAAGAAAAACCGGTCTCACTGATGCATTATTTAAAAACTTTAAAATGGTAAGATGGGTTACGTGGTTGGGTAAGGGCCGGAAAACCTTTCAGGGAGATTGCATAGTCTTGATGTTCAGCGATCCTATGCTAGTGCACGCAATCCACTCAAGGGTAGGGAACGTACTTTTTAATCACAGCCAAATTAACATCCTACCTCTAGGGGCCTTTTATCCCCCTCCATCTAGGCATCCCTTTATAAATCATGTTGGGGACTCCTACATTGAACCTACAAGATCATGGAATGTCCCACTTCACAACCGCTTTGACCCGTTAATGTCTATGGAAGATATAGATTGACCAAGAATACAGCATGCAAGGGGGTAGGGTCAAAGGAGGGCGAAAATTCTAGCGCCTCTGGATGATACCTCTCATGTGCAGGAACATGGTCAAGATTTTCTGCACAAGAACTAAATAGAGTGTAGGTTGCACCCAGATCATAGAACGGAGGTTGGGAACATGAACGAAGACGTAATTAATATCCAAGGCAATCCTGATAATAGATCTAACAACGTAGTAACATCGATCATGGAAGGGGATAACTACATTAAAAACGTGACTACTAATGTAGTAGGAGGGGGACAGGCCAAGGGAAATACGTTTAAAGCTTGTAAAATACTCTCTTGGAATATTGCGGGTCTATCCACTAAAGTGAGAGACCCTCAGTGGTTAACCTTCATAGAAGAATATTCCATAATTTGCCTCCAAGAAACCTGGGTAGCTAAGGAAACCCATATTAACGGATTCCGAACTTATAACACACCGGCCAGTATCAGCAAGCAGGGGCGCAATAAAGGAGGTCTATGTATCTATGTTTCCAACTTGGCAGGGGTGACCAATATGAAACTTTTAATTGAGACTGAGTATTATCAGATTTTATCAGTGAACATGGGAGGAGGAAATGGTACAGTGCTATTACATTTTTATAATAATATTCCCAAAGTGCAGTCAATCAGTTTCTTAACAGATTTAAGCCAAACATTGCGTAAAATAGAGGAAAGAATTTCTGGGGACATGTGCATTATATGGGTTGGTGATTTTAGTTGTTTGTAGTGCCAATATAGCCAACGGGGTATCTGTGGCCTAGGCAAAGACAAAGAAGATACGTTGACTCACTTTTCACACACAACCTTGGGGGACCTGCTAAATGGAATAGTTTTTCACTTTGATTTGGGATATGCTAATGAATTGTGTGTACCCCTTGTACCTTTTGAGCCTACTTTTAACGGGAGGGGTTGCAATTATATCAATGATTTTGCTCTAATGTCAAATAGGTATTCTCATAATGTTTGTACTTTTAAAACCCATGACTTTTTAATGAGTGATCATTATCCAATCAGCATAGTCTTTTCTGCAGTGAGGTCACTTAGAACTAAAAACAAGAAGGATGCACATTATAATTTTAATATTAATCTTGCCAGCACAAATGGGTATTTTTTAAACTGGGCAAAAGTGGACCCCGGGGTTTTTATCAAACAATTAGTCAAGAGGTCACATAGCGATTTTGAAGTCTGTCTCTCACAGACAAGGAATGATGAAGACATTTTTGATGCCTTTCTTAAGATCACAGGTGAGGTTCAGAATTTATTAATGAGGGAGCAGAGACAGGGATTGCATAAGTCACAGGGCTGGTTTGATAGGGAATGTAGTAAGGCCCACACCCATCTGAACAATGTCTTGCACAGTGATACTAGATGTAAGGAAGAAATTAGACAGGCCAGAACCTTATATCGACTGGCGATAAAAAAGCATAAGGCACAACTAAAAATGGAAGCGTGGCAGGCGTTGTACCAGGCATGTCTAAGGAAGGATAGTATTGGTTTCTGGAGAGCGGTTAATGCTCCCTTTTTTGTGAACAGGGATACGTATATTATGGATATTGCAATTACCGAGTATAAGTGGGTTGAATTCTACACGGGTCTTTATAATGATGAGGCCACTGATTATAATGAGATACCCTCAATGGCTGTGAGGGGCGACGATAACGTACAGTCTATGGTATTTCCATAAATATTGATATTTCTCTTGAGGAAGATACCAGGGCTATAACTGTGAGTGCCTCTGGGAAAGCACCAGGGCCAGATGGCGTCCCAGTGGATGTATGCAAAACTAACATTGGGCTATGGGCCCCACTCCTAACGAATGTTTTAACTAGTTGTAGCCGCTATAGTTTTATTCCCACTTGGTCGGACGCAATCGTGATCCCTATATTCAAAAAGGGGGATAGAAATGAACCAAGGTGCTATCGTCCGATCTCCTTGCTGGATTCCCTTATGAAAGTAGCAGGGAGGGTTATTTTAAGCAAATTACAAACATGGGCTGACGAGACAGGCGTGCTATCTAATTTACAATATGGAGTCCGTGCAGGGCTTAGTACGATTGAACAGGGACTTAATTTATCCTTAATTATAAGCAAATACACACTAGGAGGGTAAACTTTTTCTATTGGATGTATGACGTTACAACGCATACTTTTACAACGCATGCACTTACAACGCATTTTTTACAACGCAACATCCACTACAACGCATTCCATTACATCGCATGACACTACAACGCATTTCTAAAAACTACCTTTACAATGCATTCCATTACAACGCATACTACCTTTGCAACGCATACCATTACAACGTATAACGTAAAAATGCGTTGTAAGTGTAGTGCGTTGTAAAAGTTGCGTGGTAACGGTTGTTCCCCTTTTCTATTATTTGTTGATTTGAGTTCAGCGTTTGACTGTGTAAAACACGATAAATTGTGTAATATCCTTAAAGACATGGAAGTGGATTCACCTTTGCTATACTTTATTAGGGAATTGTATAGGGGGGCAGGGGCAAGGGTCCGCTATGGGAGGCAGGGGGAGTGTTCAACCAAATGTAGTATAAGAAAGGGGGTGAGACAAGGTTGTACACTTGCCCCGTTCCTCTTTTCCCTATATATTAATAGTCTTGGTCAATACCTGATCGAACATCGGCAGGACTATCCATTTATCAAGAATACTCCTGTCCCCATTTTATTGTATGCGGATGATGCAGTCATTATGGAATGGATGCAGTTAGGCCTACAAAGAACTGTCACTAACTTTGTCAACTACATGCAAGACAGGGGCCTAAATGTAAATATCAGCAAGACATTTACAATGAGCTGTGGAAGAAAAGGAAGTAAAAAAATCGACATTTTTATTAATAAAAATAAAATTGAAAACACAGACAGGTTCTCCTATTTGGGAATTAATTTTGATAGGATTGGCTCTTGGATAGAGGCCATGCAGGCAAGAAAATTAACGTTTTCAAGAGCAATATGAGCAGTCATTAATTTCTCAAGGAAACTAGGCTGTAGACCTGTGCTGGAGCTATTAGATATTGATAAATCTAAATGTATATCAACAGCAACAGTGACATACGGAGCAGGAATCTGGGGCCTTGTAGATGCCCATCAAATTCAACGTTGAGAAAATGCTTTCATTTGTTCGTTATTTGTTGGCGGTTCCCAGTTCTACTGCTACTTTTAGCTGTCATAGGGAACTTGATCTTCCATTTATTTCTGACATTATCAGAATTAACCCCCTCTTACTTTGGCGTACGGTGTGGGTATCCATGGAGACAGGTTTCAATCAGGATGTAATCATGGATTGCCTTAAATCGGACAGGGTGGCTAGCATACCATGGATAAGCTAAAAAAAAAAAAAATGTTGAATGATATTGGCCATCCTGAATATTTTGACACCCCAAAGAGTATGGAAACAATATCAAGAAAAACCCTGAAAACAGATTGCTTGAATCAACTAGAGAATAAGCGATGGTTCATCGAGAGAGAGAAAATAACACTTATGGAGAATCACTTGATGACAACATGTCTAGGTATACAACCTTATTTGATACAGGCTCAGGGTAGTTTTTGTTGTGTGCTTTTAACCCACTTTCTATTTGGGTCATTTTATAGAACGATTACCTTCCGAGAAACCAATGATTGGTCGAGAAATCTGCCCCTATGTCCGTGCGATGATATTTCAACACAATCAACGTTGCATTGTATCTTATTTTGTAAATATTATACTTTATCTAGGAAAAGGTTTTTAATTACTATTCTGAAGAGTTTGGGCCTAAGACAATGTAAAACAGCTCTCTTGAGGTTACAACTTTTGGAAAATGAACAGATCACTGTGGCTATCTCCTCATTTTTAAAGTCTGTTATTAGAGATAAGAATACTATGTAAAGTTTTTTAAGTGACTGCAAGTCTATTCTTGAGTAATAGGGCATGAGAATCTTAAAAATACATGCACTCAAATATCCAGCGCCACTGAAAAATCTATTTAATCTATCCAACCCAAAAGCTCTCCCCTACAGCATACTAAGGGGGACTGGGCGCTCGCTACGTCACTCACTTTTAGATAACATACATATAGCTTGCACCAATTCATCAACAAGGGGCCCCATCAGGAAAACTGCAAAAGGAAAAATTGGGAGAGAACATCAACCCAACAGGAACTGGGTGCCTCATACCTTGTCCAGTGAAGCTTATTCATAGCAGTGAGAAGTGCTCATCAAAGTCTCAACAACTCATAACTCGTCTGTCATGGAATGTAGCTGGGCTATCAAGACGTTTAAGCTTAAACACAGCAAAATCACTGTTAATGGCATCTGATGTACTATGTCTACAAGAATTGTTGTCACCTGACTCCAATAACAAGTGCTGACTTTCAAGGGGTCCACCAAGTAGCAAAGAAAAAAAATATCTTTGGGAGGCCATTTGGAGGCTGGTCCAATTACCTTAATTTTAACATGAAAATAACAATAACTTCATTTCCAACTCAAGACAAGATGCTCCAAGCACTTGTACTGGAGAGACCTAGGACATCCGCCTCCGGAATCAAGATCCTCCTGAATAATGTCTACTGTAACAGCTTTGGCCCAGCACCAGCTACAAGATTGAGCCAGCTGAGTGACAATCTGGTTCAAATTCTTTGTGATCATGTAAACCATGTAATAATAATCTCTGGTGACTTCAACCTGTGATACCTAGGAATATCCATCACCAACTGCCCTCCTCTAAATTCCTTAGGAACACAACTAAACAAAATCTTTAGCAAACACAGCCTTAAGTCCACACAGATCATAGCTAATAAACTTGAGCCAACAACATAGCTTCTGAAAACCTTCAGGGGGATAAGCACTATCGATTGCATTTTTGCCTCATGAACCACCTTGTGAGCTTTAAAGTACATCCTTCAAATGATAGTGATCACCTTCCCCTCCGTACAATTTTTCACCGACACCTAACGCAAAGGTCAGAAGGTATTGGGCACCTCCCTCAATGACAAATCAGCACATTTAGTCCGCGGAATAAAATAGAGCCACGTCAATCTGCAAAAGCTAACATCATGGAACACGATTACCAGACAGTCTCTGCAGTTCCAAAGTGGAGAATACCTATTAACTTGGCATCTATAACCAGGAGCTTCCACGAATCATTGAATTCCCATCTAGGCCGTGGGCGACTTCAGTTAAAATTTTCTAATAAAAATCAATCTAGATCATTTGGGGTTGGAGAACATAGCGGCCGGGAGTTGAGCGGCCGCTTGCCGCCGGTAGCACTGCCGCTCTGCCTTCGCGCAGAATGCTGTAAGCCATAAGCGGAGACAAGCTAGCATTTAATTAAGTTTTACTCCTAAAAAATGTTTATCCAGGGATGTGCGTAGGAGTGTCTGTGGACCTCCCGCGCTGCTTTTTGGCTGCCCTGGAACTAAGGAGGGGTCGGAAGATTGCCGCTCGCGGTCTCCTCCCAGGCAGTCTCTTCCGAAGCAATTCCGGAAGGTTTAGTGGCAGAGACAGCACAGGGAGAGCGGACGCTGCCGCTGCGTTCACGCTGGAGAGGAAGACTGAAGCGGAGAGGACGAAAAGGGCAACAGAGAAGGAATCAATAGCGGAGAGGAGTGTATTGGTGGCTTCAAACCAGCAGACAGTGGAACAGACAACGGAGTGTGAGGTATCAGGGCGGCAGAGTGGGGACAAGGGTATTTGTGAGTCCTCCAAAGCTGGTAAGCCTCTTTTACCTTACTGTCTTAGACCAACGAGCCAGAAGGGGGATATCTTGGTAATAAATCCAGCGCAGCCCAGCAAAAATATGCAGGAGGTTAAATTAAAAGCTGGTGAAATGGGTAAAACCCCAAAAAGCAAACCGGCAAAGAAAAGCAGGAAACGTGGGGCAGCACAGGGGTCTGTAGTACAGGGGACCAGAGAAGGGAGATCCTGTAAAGACACCATCAAGTCGCCTCCAGAAAGTAAAGAAACACCAGTAAAGAGGCCTGAGGGCAGCACTGAAGAAAGTTCTTTCCCTTCTCGGGAGTACAAAAGCAAGGGCGCAAAAACCAACAGAAAGAAGGGTTGCCCTGTAGAGGCCAAAGTGAAAATTACCCCATTGTTAAGGTCATACTTTAAAGCCCTCCCACAGGTCCTTGATGTGGTAAAACACGGAGAAGTCCTTAGGAAAGACTCCGGGCAGGCAGGAACAATAAGACAGCCTCCTTTTAATCTAAAGGATATGGATTTAGGAATTTCCTCCCCTCTCTCACCTCTAATACTGTCCCTGTACCGACGCTTACACTAGTTACATCTCCAAACTCCTCTAAATCAGCTAAGCAACAAACTAAGCAAACTAATCCGCCAAGTGATTCTGAGATCCCAGAAGTTCCAGAGGAAAGCGCAGCTTTGAGCTCAGGGCCACCTACTGAGTACATTGGAGGAGAAAACTCTTCGGTAAATAATAAAGGAGTTAGTGGAGGCGAAAATTGTAGCGGTAAGAGCAATATAGAAATAGGGAGAATTTCGGAGAGAGACGGCCCCTCTGGAGATTCCCTGGAGATGTTATTTTCCACAATGGCCTCTGATATTAAAACGGGGTTTGCAGTCTCGAAGTCGAACCAGGGAGAGATTAGACTCTTCTGTGAATCACTCGAGAAAAAACTTGATCTTTTAAATTCAAGGACGGTGATTCTAGACAACTCTGTGGAGGAGCTTAATAAGACCTGGCAGCAGTTAAAGCTGACATCACAACACTCAAAAAAGATGAGGCTGTGCTCTGAGATAGAGTAGAATTGCTGGAGAATACCTCCAGACGCAATAATCTGCGCCTCCTAAATGTACATGAAGGAAAAGAGGGAGAAGATATTAAAACCTTCATTGTAGCCCTCATCAAAGAATCGGTTCAGATCAAGGATTCGGAAGAAGACCTGATGAGAGACATACAAAGAATCCATAGAGACCACTTTAGGAGGCACCCCAATAGAACAAAACCCAGAAAATTTGTAATCAATTTTTTAACCTTTTCTATGAAAGAGAGAATATTAACAGCCGCCCTTAAACACAAAACACTGAAACCCAGAGACTTTGCTTTCGAGATCAGATCAGACCTCTCACGTGTCACTTTAGATCGACAATGGGAGTTGGGCAGGAAAATGGAGGACTTTAAGAAATTGGGGGCTGTCGTCCAATTAAAATTACCAGCGCAACTAAAAATCATGTTCAACAATAAAGTGTATAACGTGAAAACAGTGCAGGAAGCGGAAGAGCTCTTGGAAAATCTAAATTAATCTTTTCTTCTTGTAATATGATCTCACACACCAACGAGAGAGGGCGAGGCAGAACCCCGATGGCGATAAGAAACTTCACAAATTTATACAGACTAGTATGCACCAGTATAAAATATGGTAATTAAGGCTTCAAATTGGACTAATGTAAATATACAGGGGAAATAGCATGAAATTTAGGAAATACGTTAGGGCAGAGTGGGGCACACCGGAAGGCAGAATCTGGATTTGTCCAGGTAAATAGGGGTTGGGTTCTCTGGGGGAAGGGAAATGGGGTAGCACGGGTGGGGGAGCATAGGGGTAGAAAAGTAAAAAAAGGAAAATCTAATTTGTCTTCCGACCTAGTTGCTTCTTATTGGCCATTGTTTTTGGTTTGCTGTCGATATTCTGAAGAATGGTGTACATTTAAGGTTCGGTTTTTTAATCCCCCATGAGAACGCTAAAATGTCTGTCTTGGAACGTTAACGGTCTTCGAGTTAAATGTAGGAGAGAAAAAATCCTCCAATATCTTAAAGATTCACCAGCACAGATAATCATCTTGCAGGTAACACAACTCTTGAGAGAAGAAATTAGTGGGATTTGTGGGAAGCTAAAATTGGGTGCAACATTGTGTCAGTTCCTGTCAAAATACCAATGTTAGAGGTGTTGCCATTCTAGTTGAAAAACAAGCAACTGCCGGTCTCCTAAATGTTATGACAGACTCAAGTGGTAGGTGGGTCATAGCCAAGTTATCTGTTAAAAGTTCACTCATTACAGTAGTAGGGTACTACGGCCCTAATCAGGATGACCCTTCCACATAAAAACATAAAAAATTACTTTTGAAAACCTCTTGGGGTTCCCCGATACGATAATTCGAGCTGGGTATTTTAATATATTATTAAATCCACAAATGGATAAATCTCCAAGTAGCAGGGCCAATCAATGCCTTGTCTAAATCTAGGGTATATCTAAACATAATGATGAGGCAAAACGCCCTAGTTGACATTTGGAGGGAAAGACCAGATACTCAATTAGGTGTGTCTTTCTATAATAAAAAATATAGACATAAAACAAGGATTGATTACATCCTGATTAGTAACGATTTAAGAGGTAAAGTTGAAGACATGGGTTATTTGACCCATCATCTTTCAGATCATGCGGCCGTATGGATGGACTTAAATCTTTTAGAAAAAGAACAGCAGAGGGCGTGGACATTTGACCGCACACTTCTTCTAGATAAAGTTGAATTCAGCTATTTATCTCAGGAGACAGTATCCTTTTTAAATATCAATATAGGTTCGGTAGAACCTTCAGTGGTATGGGACAACCTGAAGTCATACTTAAGAGGCATATTAACAAATATGATTGCTTATAAAAACAGGCAGTACAGGGAGGAAATAGCATCTATTGAGTGTGAAATGAAGGAGGTGGAGAGGAAAATTAATAATGAAATCGATCAAGATATGTGCCAAACACTAGTCGCTAAATTGGAAACCCTGAAAGTTCTATTGGAGAATACTATTCAGGCCAGGATCTCTAATAGATGGGAAGTGAGCAAGCTTGCTCACTTTGAATATGGTGAGGGGGCCAGAAGATTATTAGCATGGAAGGCCAAAACTGATAGAGTGCGAAATCTTATAAAACAAATAGATAACGCACACACTAAAACAATTAAGGACGATGAGATGGGAGAAGCCTTTTACACTTTCTTTAAAGACGTATACAACAAGGATAATGACATAGACAGTGCATATGCATGCGAATGGTTAAATCCGATCAATCTCTCTCCCTTAAAGTCCACCCAACGAGATAAACTTAGAATCTGAGATATCAAAACAGGAGGTTAGGAAGGCGCTTCTCACTTGCAAGGCAGGTAAGGCGGCAGGACCTGATGGCCTTCCTGCAGAATTATATAAAAGCCTGGGAGAGGCGATAATTCCATTTATGACAACCATCTTCAACAAAATATTAGTTGACGGTGTAAGACCTCCTATATCATGGGGTGAAGCAAATATAACATTGATTTTAAAACCAGGCAAATCCTCAACAAAATGTGGGTCATATAGACCTATTTCACTTCTAAACTCTGATTATAAGGTATTCACCAGGATATTGGAAGATAGGTTGGGCGCGGTAGCTAGAGACTTGCTGCATGCCATCCAAAAGGGTTTTTTGAGAGATATAAATCTTTTTGACCTTACGCATGTTTTTATAGGTGCGATCGATTTTGCCTCTACGTTTTCGCTCCCTCTGTCAGCAATGAATTTGGATGCAAATAAAGCATTCGACAGGGTCAACTGGAATTTTCTTGCGGCACTACTTGAGAAGTTTAATTTTGGGCCAAATTTTCGCAAAACCATTAGACCTATATATAACGACCCTTCGGCAAGGCTGGTGGTGAACAGAAAACTGACTAGACCTTTCAAAATTAAGAGAGGTACTAGACAGGGCTGCCCCCTCTCCCCCTCCTATTTGCTCAATTGTTTTATCGAGGAGACAGCTATTACACCTTTCAAAAGTGGAACACGGGAGAGGATGTAGCCCTATACGCTGATGACATTCTAATCCTCTCTTCAGATCTGGAGTTATCTTTCCCTTATGTCATCAGTTTAGCGAGGGATTTCGGTCGGGTCTCAGGCTATGAGATAAATGCAGAAAAAAAACGAAATCATGGCCTGGAACCTGCCGGGTTGTCGACACCAAACCAAAGACGAGATACGGTATCTGGAAGTGAAAATTGTTCAGGATACAGATAAGATAGCCAAGGCCAATCTTTTAAACATTCTAAGAGAGTGCCAAAAACTAATGAAATCATGGACCCACCTGCCCCTGTCCATCTTAGGTAGAGTCAATTTGATAAAAATGACAATCCTACCAAACGTCACCTTTCTTTTTAACTCCATTCCTTTACACTTTGAGAAAAAAATAATTGATACATTTCAACAATCCATAAACTCATTTGTGTGGGCTTATAAAGCCACTAGGATATCTTGGAAAAAGCTAAGACGCAGGAGGGAAAAAGGTGGTCTTGCACGCCCAGATATACAATATTACGCATAGGCTTTCTAGCTAACACATTCAAGAAGGTTGTTAAAATCTCCAGACTCATCAGGAAGAGGGAAAATGCTTTTAGCTATGTTGGAACAAGAGGGGCTATTACATGAAGGCTTTCTTTTTAAATACGGAGACAAGAAATTCTTCAAGAAAGTAAGGCTGAATGTTCTATGGAGCGCGGCTCATATATGGGCCAGAATTAAAACAATTAACGGGTTTAGAATACTATTCAAGGTTGGCTCCACTGTGGGATAGCCCGGGGGCACCAAGTTGCCTGAAGGATAATCTGGCAGTCCCTTTAAAAACAGCTGGGTTTCTAGTGTGGGGAGATTTAGCTGTAGAAGGCTCACTCTTACCTTGGGCACTATTTAATGATAAACTGGAGGAGGGTATGCCCAGATTTAAATATCTGCAACTAAAGAGCTGGTCCCAGAATCTTAAAAAAAACAATAGGCTTGGGGAATACTCTGGAAGAACATTTAGTACAGAAGCCAGTAGAGAAGAAAGAAGTATTGTTCTTTTATTGGGCAATCGAAGAGGCCATAGATGGGGATTTTAGATTAGCCGAAGAGTGTGGGAAGAATCTATCCCGGAGATAGATTAGGCAGACTTGTGGCAAACGTCTTTTAACACATTATTTTTAGTTGTAAAGCCAGTCTGGTTTAGAAGAAACCACTACTACACCACACATAGAGCTTACCTATCCTTGGCGAGATTTTCTACAATGTCCAAAGGCCCACCTGCTAGCTGTAAAAAATGTGACTTTGAAAATGTCCCTGACACACACATATTTTGGACCTGCACAAGCCATTTCTGAATTCTGGGAAAAAATCGGAAACAACTTAGCAACCATTTTAGGATACCCAATACAAATCTCCCTCAGACTCATTATTTTTGGAATATCAAGTGAAATCTTAGGCCCGAAGAGAGGTTTTCTATTCTACGCTATACTGCTGGCCAGACGGGAAATATGCAAGAGATGGGTTGAGACCTTACCTCCCACACACTAAGATTGGCTATCCTCCTTGTATAAAACATCGAAGACTGATTTGGCCAGATTAAAAAACAATAAGAAGAGAGCCATCTGGGACTGCTTGACAAATTGGATTCAAGTCTAAATAGCTATTATTTGTTTTGTTCGAAAAAAGATAATTTATGCAATCCTTCATCCTATGATTAAGCCTCATGGGAAGCTCTCAGACGGTGCTGGGTCTTGCCGTATTCTTTTGTGCCGCAGTTTTGATCTCAGGTGGGCCCTCAGCAACAGTCGCCGGTTTTAAGTAATCAGAAGAGAGCATGAACTCCCCCTCCTTGATAATGAGAGGTCAGCAACTGGAAGGAAGCCGGTCCGCTACTGGTAGGCAGGTGACAGAGAGACGAGGTTTCTACCTCGAAGGCCTACGTCTCATAACTGAGTAACAGTGGCGACCTCCTGATTTCTTAGTTGTCTGGGGTTGGAGGCGAATGAGGAAGAAAAAAAAATCAATAAAAAAAATCAATCTATACTGAATACCTCATGGTTTATTCGTAAGTGGACAAAGGCATGCAAGAACACACAGAATTAACAATTAAAAGCTGGTCTGCAATGGGAACATCGAAGTGCAAGAAAACAACATAAGCAATTGGTATGGCAGGAAAAACATCAGCAGAGGGATAAGGATTTGCAATATGTTTATTCGATAATGACCAAGCATAACTAGGCTGATTTATGAAAGCACATCAAAAACTAAACATGTCAGGAAGTTATAAGAAGTAATGCCATCAATGAAGCCATGTGGACCTCGCATGTAAAAAAGCTATATGTAGTCGATCAAACAAGAGTTTTCCACTCTAACTTTCAGACCCCAGTGGCGACTCAAAAGGCTGTCCCTTTGTATACAACTAACAGCATTCAAAAAGCACTACGTAAAACACAAGTTTCAGGTGCACCTGGCACAAATGGACTCCCTGCCCAACTGTTCAAAGAAGATTTAGCACTATCGCCTGCAATAATTTCCTCATTGTTTACCATCTGCTTCAAGTTTCACTGAGTGCCCGACATCTGGAGAGGATCAATACTGTATCCAATTTTTAAAAAGGACAACAGGCAGAACCCATCAACTATCACCTGATGGACTTATTGGGTATTGAGGCTAAGATCTACGCAGCTGCAATTCTAAATGATCTTGCATCTTGGGCAACAATAAACACAATAATTACATTCTGTCAAACAGGCTTTAGACCAAACTCCTCCACAAAGGATCATATAATTACTCTCCTATTTTGTCCACCAGCAAAAAGCAGAAATTGTCAGTTCTTTATGCATGTGTTGTGGACTACTCGTCAGCATTCGACCTGGTGGACAGGGGTATTTTATGGACACTCCAGGCATGGAGTATACCAAGTGGCTTGCTCAATGCCATTATATCACTATATTCATTAACTTGGGTGAGGGTCTAGCTGTCGCACACTGCGTTAACCAGGTGGATCAATACTAACCAAGGGCTAAAGCAAGGGTGTGTTCTCACTCCAATGTTGTTTAACCTAAATACGGTGGACATGTCCCGGGTACTCAACAATGCCAATCTAAATCCCCCAAAAATAGGCAAAACTAAGATCACGATACTGCAGTACGTGGATGACATTGTTCTGCTTAACATCTCAAAAAGAATGGAATTCCAGAGAGAACGAGACTCCCTTTACACATACAACATAGCAAACAAGATGATAGTAAACGCCTCGAAAACAAAGGTGTTATCATTCGGAAGGATGTCAAAACAAACAAACTGCAGTTGGTCTCTGGGTCCCTTAAAAATCACTGGAGCTAAATCCTATAACTACCTGGGCACATGGTTCTCAGTACATTGTGCACCTACAACACAAATACGCCACCTAAAGGATAAGGCTACATTAATTACCACCAGACTATGCCAATTGCACACATCCATTGAAAGCCCCACCACAGCCCAATCAGAAAAGTGCTCAGGCCCGCATTAGCATCTGCAATCACCTAGGCAGAGAGGTCTTTCCGGGCCAACTCATTAAAATTTGTGGAAAATCACATCTAAAAGTCAACAAAAGAGTGTTCAAGTTGCCTTATTTCAACAGGGGACCACTGGTGAGACTTGAATTTGGCTTGGATGGCATTGACTGGTCCAGCATGGGGACCTTTCTAAAGTATTATTACAGATGCATCACAGCAACTCCAGGCACCTTGAAATGAATTCTGCAAAATATTTTCAAATATGAACATAACCCTTGGTCCACTTATCTAACGGCGGCAGCAGCTACTCTTCAAATCGACCTCACTGCTCTAAACCCTTCATCACTTAAGCACACTGCAGTAAAAAGTATATTGGAAAAACAGATAAAATTCCTCTCGAAGACAGCGGACATGGTAATTATTAAGTCCACACCACCGCTAAGGGCCCTGGTGTATCACATAACAATGACTGGCATGTTGGTCCTTAGGAACAATCTTATCTTAATTCCATATTTGGGAAAGCCTGCCTAACCCAAGTTCTGGCAGTAAGGGTGTTGCCATTACAAAGTAAAGACTTCAATCCAAACTGGCCACTGCTCTCTAAGATTGTTTAATGCAGACTTTACAGCTACAATTCTGAAACTTTTACACATTTATTTTGCGATGTTGCTCCACTATTAAAACCACTTTTTTTAACCCATGACATGAGAACATGTAACAACGGAATGAACCAGACTTTAAAGACTGCCCGCCAGGACTGCGGCATAACCGCCGGTCCAATTAGTATGCTCCGCAGTCGAAATCAGACTGCGGCGGTACGATTTTAGCCATTAACATTGTGGTGGTTGCTGCTGCCAGCAGCACCAACGCGATGTCAAAAGGAGCACGTCCTGCATTTCCTTGAACTGTGTGTACCCCCCCCCCAGTGCACCCACACCCAACACATTGGGGGCCCTCAATTGAAACCTGTCTCCACCAGCCTTTCAATGGCTTTCATCCGCAGCGGAAAGGCTGGCCACTGCCGGCATCATAATCATGCCGGTGGAGCCTGGCCCTGCACCAGCCCCATTTTAGTGGTCCAGCTCCGCCCGCCAGGCAAGCGTGCGGACTGATACTGGCGGAAAAGTGGCGGGCGGAATTTCTCACTGCCACGGTCAACACCGCCATGCTAATGTGACTGGCAGTTTTCCGGGCTTCGATCACGGACAGATGGCCGCCGCCGGCCCAGCGGTCCAGCGGTTGCCACCATCACCGTGGCGGCGACCATCCATTCGCCATCCTAATAGACCCCTAAGTGCCAGTCATACTAGAGGGTATCGCAAGGACCCACTGACCCACTGACCCACTGCCCCTTTCATCCTTGTATAACATGTCTTTTAAATGTCTTATATTGCAATGGTTTTAATAAACTGGACAATATATTTTGTATAATATACCCATATTTTCTTACAAGGCTTTTTCCATCTGTGAATCGCAGCACTTCTTGGAGATCTCGGGACACTTTTGTCATTAATCAAAAATTGGCTTGAATGAGGCTGATGGTGGTCTATGGGCAGGTTTGGTAGGTGGCATCACCAGCTGCATGGCTCAGGCCTGCAGCCTCACTTTAGACATTCACTTAGAATTTAATGTCATGCAATTTCGTAAATCATTGAAATCTCACTCATACTATTTGTAAACTTTATGTTCTCAATTTTTCCTCACCAGAGCAGCACATTTATGTAATATTTGGACATGCTATGTAGCATAAGGAGAAATATCCAAATATAGGGCATTACAATAATCCAGAAGAGCCTGGATTACAGTTTTTATGATCGGAAAGTAAGAAAATTGGTATAGGTTAGGAAGAATCTTTTTTGAGAGTTTAAGCCATTGGCAACAAGAGGAAGTATATTTGCAGATCTGAGTTTTAAAAGAGAAAGATGAATAAAAAATGACCCCTACATTTCTCACCTTTTTGACTGGAAAAGGTGGAAAACCCAAGGATGTTAGCCACCAAACCCAAGACTAGGAAAGGGTAGAATTTGAAAGGACCAATACTTCAGTTTAACAGTGTGTACTTTAAAGCAGCTGCAAGACATCCAATCTGTTGCAACTTTCAATCCTGAATGAAACTCATACTCAGACATCGCCACTGCATCATTAAATCTTAGCATGATTTGGGTATTGTCTGTGTGCACTGTTAACGGTGTCACATGAAGATAAAATAAAGTGGAGCTGAGGCAGGAACCCTGGTAACATTGCCAGTATCAGCGCCCTGACGTCTGCCGGATTCGTTTACCTGACAGTCACTGGTTCAATCCATTACTGTACTCCTTGTCTCAGATTATTGAAGCAAAACTCTTGACACTTGAAGTTACTCACTATTCAGAGAGGCCCATTCTCCTTTTAAGTGACGTTTAATATATGACACCAGGCCCCAAGTGGTTATTGAAGCACTGCCCTCATCCTGGGCTACTGCTCACTGCTAAGTTTTGGACCTACAGGAATCCCTGTTACTATGAACTGCAACTGAAGCCAAGCTGTGGCTTTCATATATAGGGAATCTTGTATCCTTACCAGCTTTGAGAAGTACCCAGATACATATTAACAAGAACTTCTGCCAATTGGGCACGATCATTGTGTTACTCGTCCCCAGAATCTTTGTCCTGAAGAGACCCCGTACCGCGAGAAGATCAAAACGTCGTTGACTATTTTTAAATGGGGTGAGCCTCCAACAAATCATAGTTGTCTTTGAAGAATTGATTGTATTACATTTCCAATTTGCTCCTCTTTTATTTACCAATAACCACCACCACACGTTTTCCAATAGCACCATTTATATTTCACTGGTTTGGTTATGGTCACCTCACTGGGGTTCACAAATCTCTTTCAAATGTGAAAATATATATATGTTAAATACACAGGGACCGATTCACAGAACTAACTTAAGGCAAAATCCTAAACTTACTACAATTTATTCATTTTGGTATTCACAGAAGGCACTTACTCATTTTGGTATTTACAGAAGGCACTTACTCATTGATGAGTAAGTGCCTTCTGTGAATACCAAAATGAGTAAGTGCACTTACTCATTTTGGTATTCACAGAAGGGGGGAGACCGCTCTGCAACATTCTGTATACTGCACTCTGCACTTTAAGGATAGTCCCTGCCTGGTAGACCAGAGAGCACGCAGCACTTTCCACCTGG
This sequence comes from Triturus cristatus, assembly GCF_964204655.1. Taxonomy (NCBI): domain Eukaryota; kingdom Metazoa; phylum Chordata; class Amphibia; order Caudata; family Salamandridae; genus Triturus; species Triturus cristatus. Next base: position 1,086,256,476 of record NC_140590.1, read on the forward strand.
CCCCTGGACCGCGCTACTCCATCACAGAGCAACGCCTACAAAGCACGGGCGAAGACCGGGCAAACAGGCACGTATTAGCCCATCATAGACCATTAGAGGCCGGGCTGGGCAAACCCTCTAAGGTGGATCAGCCTTTGTGGGCATCATTTTTGTGAGTTTTTAGCCTTGTGGTTTATTAAGTTTAGGAATATAATGAGTAAGAGGAAGACAGAACATACAGCCACCTTAGCCCTAAAACAGGAGGGCAAAAATCTTTGTTGACCTACTTGACCGGTCCTATGGGGGCCATCGAGGAGCAAATTCATACTGTTGAAGAGACTCTCACCCAAGGGAGGTGGGGCACGCTAAAGGGAGATAATACACATGTCAGCATGCCAAACAAATCTGCTATTTCCATAAGTGAGGACCAATTTGATCAGGGCACTCACAATGGGTGTATTCAGGTTATTTCAGATCACTTATAGAAGAGTGATCTAGAGGAGGACCCCCAACCACCCTCGAAACGCAGCAAGAACCCGGATGCTGGGGAGGGGACACAAAAAGCGAAGTTTGTGGGAAAGAGCCTGGAGAGTCCAAGTAAGAAGCTGTTATTAAAGAAAAGGAAAATTCCGGGCAAACAATTGAAAACACCCGCACGTAAAAACACTGTCAGCGCTTGAAAACCCACTGTGAATATGCAAATTGAGGGACAAACCCTTCTATTAGAAAAAATCTCAAGGAGAATTGATGAATTGTATAACTATATGGTTGGAGCCTTGGGGAAGTTAACAGACAGAGTGGCGAATCTAGAGGGGAGCCTAAGAGGAAAGAATGGAACTATTACAGGGGGGGTGAAAACGCAAGGTAATGACACCCTTCCTAGTAGCATACCATTAATCTCACAGGCAGGGACCCACTCTACTAGGTCTCCTAGTCCCAGACCCACAGAAACGCCAAATTCAGATACTATATATGATGCAACTAGATTGCCACCTCAAAGACCTATTTGTCCCAGCAATCTATTGCAAGTTGATAATGATCATAACAAGTCTTGCGCTGAGAAGAACTGATCCAATATCAGATATGGGGCACTTCCAAGCGGGATAAGGGTACCCCCAGAGATTCCAGTGTGTAATCGCCTTGATTTCCCGCCGGCCGCGACGCCATATATAGTAATTCTGGCCAATGTCCCTTTAATGCATACACCAGAGCATGATACTTGGGAGGAGCTTCGCAATAAATCACTGCATTGGCTAGGAAGAAAAAACGGTCTCACTGACGCATTATTTAAAAACTTGGTAAGACGGGTTACGTGGATGGGTAAGGGACGGCAAACCTTTTAAGGAGTTTGCATAGTCTTGACATTCAGCGATCCTATGCTAGTGCACGCAATCCTCTCAAGGGTAGGGAACGTACTTTTTATTCACAGCCAAATTTACGTCCTACCTCTAGGGGCTTTTTATCCCCCTCCATCTAGGCATTCCTTTATAAATCATGTTGGGGACTCCTACATTGAACCTACAAGATCATGGAATGTCCCACTTCACAACCGCTTTGTCCCGTTAATGTCTATGGAAGATATAGATTGACCAAGAATACAGCATGCGAGGGGGGATGGTCAAAGGTGGGCGAAATTTCTAGCGCCTCTGGGTGATACATCTCATGTGCAGGAACATGGTCAAGATTTTTTGCACGAGAATGAAATAGAGTGTAGGTTGCACCCAGATCATAGAACAGAGGTTAGGAACATGGACAAAGATGTAATTAATATCCAAGGCAATCCTGACAATAGATCTAACAATGTAGTAACATCGATCTCGGAAGGGGATAACTCTGTTAGAAACGTGACCTCTAACGTAGTGGGAGGGGGACTGGCCAGTGCAAATACGTATAAAGCTTATAAAATACTCTCTTGGAATAATGCGGGTTTATCCACTAAAGTGAGAGACCCTCAGTGGTTAACCTTCATAGAAGAATATTCCATAATTTGCCTCCAAGAAACCTGGGTAGCTAAGGAAACCCATATTAACGGATTCCGAACTTTTAACACACTGGCCAGTATCAGTAGGCAGGGGCGCAATAAAGGAGGTCTATGTATCTATGTTTCCAACTTGGCAGGGGTGACCAATATGAAACTTTTAATTGAGACTGAGTATTATCAGATTTTATCAGTGAACATGGGAGGAGGAAATGGTACAGTGCTATTACATTTTTGTAATAATATCCCCAAAATGCAGTCAATGAGTTTCTTAACGGATTTAAGCCAAATATTGCGTAAAATAGAAGAAAAATGTCTGGAGTCCTGTGCATTATATGGGTTGGTGATTTTAATTGTTTTTTGTGCCAATATAGCCAACGGGGTATCTGTGGCCTAGGCAAAGACAAAGAAGATATGTTGACTCACTTTTCACACACAACCTTGGGGGACTTGCTAAATGGAATAGTTTTTCAGTTTGATTTGGGATATGCTAATGAATTGTGTGCACCCCTTGTACCTTTTGAGCCTACTTTTAATGGGAGGGGTTGCAATTCTATCATTGATTTTGCCCTAATGTCAAATAGGTATTCTCATAATGTTTGTACTTTTAAAACCCATGACTTTTTAATGAGTGATCATTATCCAACCAGCATAGTCTTTTCTGCAGTGAGGTCACTTAGAACTAACAACAAGAAGGATGCACATTATAATTTTAATATTAATCATGCCAGCAAAAATTGGTATTTTTTAAACTGGGCAAAAGTGGACCCCGGGGTTTTTATCAAACAATTAGTCAAGAGGTCGTGTAGCGATTTTGAAGTCTGTCTCTCACAGACAAGGGATGATGAAGACATTTTTTATGCCTTCCTTAAGATCACAGGTGAGGTTCAGAATTTATTAACGAGGGAGCAGAGACAGGGATTGCATAAGTCACAGGGCTGGTTTGATAGGGAATGTAGTAAGGCCCGCACCCATCTGAAGAATGTCTTGCACAGTGATACTAGATGTAAGGAAGAAATTAGACAGGCCAGAACCTTATATCGACGGGCGATAAAAAAGCGTAAGGCACAACTTAAAATTAGGCCTGGGCGGTAAATTCCGTTCCGTTCGCGGAATTTGCGGAATTTGGGTAATTTCGCGTTCCGCGGAGAACGCGAAATTGCCCAAAAATCTGCGTTCCGCGACTTCGCGAACTTTTTTGCTTGTTCGCGTTCTCAATATGCGTGTTCACGAGATATTTCACCCCGAGCATGCAAACAGCGATCGCGAACAGGAAAAAAGTATCGCGAACAAGCAATTCCGCGTGTTCGCGGAATTTCTGCGTGTTCGCGGAGATTTTTTACCGTTTCGCGGAGATTTGCGTAACGCGATTACGCAAATTCCGCCCACCCCTACTTAAAATGTAAGCGTGGCAGGCGTTGCACCAGGCATGTCTAAGGAAGGATATTATTGGTTTGTGGAGAGCGGTTAATGCTCCCTTTTTTGTGAACAGGGATACGGATATTATGGATATTGCAATTACCGAGGATAAGTGGGTTGAATTATTTGCGGGTCTTTATAATGATGAGGCCACTGATTTTAATGAGATACTCTCAATGGCTGTGGGGTGCGACGATAACGTACAGTCTATGGTATTTACCATAGATATTGATATTTCTCTTGAGGAAGTTACCAGGGCTATAACTGAGAGTGCCTCTGGGAAAGCACCAGTGCCAGATGGCGTCCCGGTGGACGTATACCAAACTAACATTGAGCTATGGGCCCCACTGCTAACGAATATTTTAACTAGTTGTAGCCTCTATGGCTTTATTCCCACTTGGACGGACGCAATCGTGATCCCTATATTCAAAAAGGGGGCTAGAAATGAACCAAGGTGCTATCGTCCGATCTCCCTGCTGGATTCCCTTATGAAAGTAGCAGGGAGTGTTATTTTAAACAAATTGCAAACATGGGCTGACGAGATGGTTTCCGTGCAGGGCTTGGTACGATTGAACAGGGACTTAATTTATCCTTAATTATAAGCAAATACACACTATTAAAGGAGGGTAAACTTCTTCTATCATTTTTTGATTTGAGTTCAGCATTCAACTGTGTAAAACACAATACATTTTGGAGTATCCTTAAAGACATGGAAGTGGATCCACCTTTGCTATCATTTATTAGGGAATTGTATAGGGTGGCAGGGGCAAGGGTCCGCTATGGGAGGCAGGGAGAGTGTTCAACCAAATTTAGTATAAGAAAGGGGGTGAGACAAGGTTGTATACTTGCCCCGTTCCTCTTTTCCTTATATATTAATAGTCTTGGTCAATACCTGATCGAACATCTGCAGGACTATCCAATTATCAAGAATGCTCCTGTCCCCATTTTATTGTATGCGGACAATGCAGTCATTATGGCACAGTTAGGCCTACTAAGAACTGTCACTAACTTTGTCAACTACATGCTAGACAGGGGCCTAAATGTAAATATCAGCAAGACATTTACAATGAGCTGTGGAAGAAAAGGAGTAAAAAATGTGACATTTTTATTAATAATAATAAAATTGAAAACACAGACAGATTCCCCTATTTGGGAATTAATTTTGATAGGACTGGCTCTTGGATAGCGGCCATGCAGGCAAGAAAATTAACGTTTTCAGGAGCAATAGGAACAATCATTAATTTCTCAAGGAAGCTAGGCTGTAGACCTGTGCCGGACCTATTAGATATTTATAAATCTAAATGTATATCAACAGTGAGATATGGGGCAGGAATCTGGGGCCTTGTAGATACCCAACAAATTCAATGTTGTGAAAATGCTTTCATTCGTTATTTGTTGGCGGTTCCCAGCTCAACTGCTACTTTTAGCTGTCATAGGGAACTTGGTCTTCCATTTATTTCTAACATTATCAAATTAATGCCCCTCTTACTGTGGCATAAGGTGTGAGTACCCATGCAGACAGGTTTCAATCAGGATGTAATCATGGATTGCCTTAAATCGGACAGGGTGGCTAACATACCATGGATAAGCCATATAAAAAAAATATCGCATGATACTGGCCATTCTGAATATTTTGACACCCCAAAGAGTATGGAAACAATATCAAGAAAAACCCTGAAAACACATTGCTTGAATCAACTAGAGAATAAGCTATGGTTCATCGAGAGAGAGAAAATAACAGTTATGGAGAATCACTTGATGACAACATGCCTAGGCATAAAAACTTATTTGATACAGGCTCAGGGTAGTTATTGTTGTATGCTTTTAACCCGCTTTCGCTTTGGGTCATTTTATATATTGATTACCTCCCCAGGAACCAATGATCGGCCAAGTAATCTGACCCTATGTCCGTGCGATGATATTTCAACCCAATCAACGTTGCATTGTATCTTATTTTGTAAATATTATACTTTACCTAGGAAAAGGTTTTTAATCCTAATTCTGAAGAGTTTGGGTTTAAGACAATGTAGAACAGCTCTCTTGAGGTTACAGCTTTTAGAAAATGAACAGTTCATTGTGGCTATATCCTCTTTTCTCTTTTAATTGTGCTTTTATGATTTTTATTGTATGAAAAATTGAATAAAGCTGATTTGATTTGATTTGATTTGAGTAAGTGCCGTCTGTGAACACCAAAATAAGTAAGGGCCTTCTGTGAATACCAAAATGGTAGTGAGTTTAGGATTTTGTCTTAAGTTAGTTCCATGAATCGGGCCCCATGACAGTAAATATTTTATGGCGTTTTGTATGTGAAATTCTGTTATGCAAAATAAATAACACTCACTTCGGCTGAAGTGAGGATTGCAAAAAATCTTGTTCTGTGGGCCTGGACATAATAACTGTTAAAATAATGGTAAGCATTATTGAGCTAAGGTCTCATTCTGTATGTCTGTTTTGTTTGAGTCAAGCAGGATACACAAATTGCTGCGAAAGTTAATAATTTTTTTATGAAAAATGAGTTTCTTTTGAACATTGTCTCTGCTTACTAGCAATACCCAGTTCGCATTGACTTATGGGTCGCTCTTGTTTTTTGTGTGAAGACTGGTAAAGCAAGGCCTAATCTTCAAAACAATATACCTAATAAAGTTATAAAAATGCCCTTCTAAATATTTTTCATTTGTTACATTTTTATATGTATTTTAAAGCAGCAAAATAAATGCCACACATTAAAAAAGCAACTATATGGAAGTATGCATACCTTATGCAAGATGATTCCTTCTGCATGCCTGTCACATAGTCTTGCCAATCAAAACCACAGCACTGATATACTTCTTCAAATGTAAACATATGTGGTAGTTTTTCTGGCATAAGAAACCAATATTCACATCGGGATTTATGCTTTGGTGCAACAGTGTGCCTGTCAGCTTTAGAGTGAGAGTTGCTATAGAAATATATTCAATTGTTTATTCAGTTGCTTGCATTTTTCAGTAACAACTGAACTTCTGACCATGAGTTGATGATGCAAATTCATCCACTTTTGCTTTCATTTTGACATGTGGTATGGATATCCACACATTACCTGATCCACAGGATCTATCTTGTCCCTCTTTCCCATAAAGTACTCTAAAAGCACACTCCATCTGAACATCCTTAAGAGTTGAGCCCTCATTTTCCCCAGTTAAGAGTGCTTTTTTAATGGTAGAGGCAGGTTATGCTCAAGTCTTTATAACTTTTTGCGGGATGGCTAACCGCTCAAGATGTGGACGCGTCTTTCTAGTGCTCCCGACGGGTGCCTGAGAATCCTGCACAATCTGTCGTTATTATGAGAGCTATAGGGCGGCAATGCTTCCTGTATAAAAGGGGAACATACCCTACAATTCTGGTAACATTTCTTTTGGTTTTACCTGCACTGGAGTTCAGCAGGAGTAGTTGTCCAGTTTGAGTCTTGTGGTGAGAGACCTGGGGATTTACAGCGAGCGGCACAGATGGTCTGTGCTTTCTCCTCTCTCTGACCTGCCCTGGAGGACACTGCTGAATGACCAAAGAACCAGCACAATTGTGGATCCCCCCTGTTTCCCCTCCCACACTGCCCTTGCCTCCCTGGGTGCTGCAGGGCCTCCTGGCATCGCTGCACGCTGGTGGGGTGAGGGGCGAGCTCTGCAGAGACTACTGTGGGCCCCGGCAGCAGAAGGTGAGGGAAGTCAGCCCTAGGGTTGTGTTCACGCAGAGAGACCACCTTGTGGGGAGTGTCCCAGAGCGGAGTGTGGAATCCATGACTATCACTGCCTACAGCCCCCTGTTTACGAGCCGAGGCAGAAGGAGCCTTCCCCGGAAGCTGGAGACCTATATTAGCCGTTTACATAGGCTTGGCAGGGCGTGTCTCATGCTGGAGCCTGCTGGGGTCGGGAAGCACCCTTGCCCTAACACCTCACAAGACTCTCCTTCCTGCTGAATGCTGTGTGTGTGGTGTGTCCCCCTAACCTCTATCCATTGCTGGACCCTGGAGGGTACTTTCTCAACTTGCACTCCCTCCTGCCTTGCAGCTTCAGTAGTTGCACCGTGCTGCTTCAGTGAGCTTGCACTGGACTATTGGAGGTCTCATTGATACATCTGGGGGCCCAACAACTGCACAGTGTGAACTGGTCTGGGGCCTGCTCCTCCTCACTTTACCTCCACACAGTAGCAAACCTTGCTTCTCTAGGTGTCTGGTGCCCCCGCTAATCTGTCAGGTTCAACCTGTGCACAAGCGCCAAGAAACCATTGGTGAACCTCCACTTTATAAGTTGTTTTTAACATAACACAACAGGTGCCTTTAGTGTTATTCATCCAGGTCTTGCGGGGCCTTCATCTTCCATTACTTTTTCCACATCTCAGCATTCTCTACGCCCATCTAGCGAATCAACAACCCTATCCTGAACATCTTTCATCCAGCCAGAGCTCACTCTTAAACTGCAGCCTCAAAACTGTTACCCTTGTTTAGCAGCCTTCTCTTGTTCTATGTGTGACCTATTGTCCTGCCTTGACTCTCTTCGTCCTGTACCTTGCTTATAACCTCATCAGCTTTGTGCCTCATTCATGACCTGCAGTTGATGGAGGGCGCATCATGCTAGTTGGCCATGGGTTCTACCTATGGCACTGTCTAAAACACCTATAGAGTAAGTGCGTGTGACTCAGGACTTGCTTACTTACTCTCTCATTACTTTTGCACACTGCCACGTGCTGTGCGGTCCTCCCTGCGTAATATACTGGCACACATCATGGGCAGCACAAAGGCCACAAGGATGTCCACTCTGCTAAGTGATGGGCCAGCTCAACATAGCAACTCAGATGGCTCCTCCACTCATTCAATCAAAGAATGCATCCTGCCCACAATTTTACTTCCCCCACCTGACAAATTGGATGTCATCCTACAGGAAACCCAGGACTCCAGGACCGCCTATGAACACTGCATTGACACATTGGCTGCTAATCTCGGCCTCCCACATGATAACCACAGTAAACTCTCAGACAAGGTCAAGACTGCTGAAACAATATTGTCAACGCTGGCCCCCTAGCAGGTATCACAGTCAGCTGCAATTGCTGATCTCCGGAAGCAGCTCATAGTCTTGAAAGTTAGAGCAGAAGGCGCAAAGGGCCACGCATGCCACAATAATGTGTGATTTGTGGGTATGCCAGAGAGTAAGGACGGGCTCAACCTGACGTTGTTTATCAAACAATGGCTCAAAACAGTATTAGCTCCACAGGGGCTCTCAGGCTTATTTTCGGTAGAACAGGTGCCAACATGCCACCCTCCACCTGGAACTCCGCCGTGGCACATGGTTACTCGTATTCTTAATTTTAGGGACTGTGATGCCCTGTTGCAGAAGACCACCATAGTTTTGGACAATGTCACATTGTCTCTCTATCAGGATTACACAATGGAGTTTCAATGCCGCTAGGGTTCCTTCCTAGTAGCCAAGGTGCTCTCTTATGCACACTTGAGAGTGGTCTATGACCAGCACACCTTGCTCTTCGACACCCCGGAAGCTGTATAAGACTGGCTGGAACAACGCTACCCAAATGCACACCATCCTCCCCATCAGAACTGCCATTCAGGGAGGCATGGAGCCCCCTGGCGGCGGCATTGTGGATTCACCCGGCAGAAAGCTTCTAAAGTGGTCTCTTCTTCTCAACAGGCACTAGAGGGGTAATGGGCCGTAATAGTAACAATGTCCTCCATTAGGTCACAGCAATGAAACCCCCCTCTAGCTCCTCGACTTGTGCTGCCTCCAACTAGGACGCTCGCTCTTTTTCCCACTGTGACACCAAAAACAGTAGATAATGTGATTTAACACATGACCACTGTGCCGACCGACATGTTCTCTCTACAGCCATGTCCGACATCCTGAGCAGATAAGACCTTATCCTATGATCTCCCTTCTTCTTCCCCCTCCCCCTTCCTCTCCTCCCTCTTCCTACCCCTTCCCCATTATTTAACATATGCAGGGAGTATCATTGATTGGGGTGGAAATCTTGTTCAGTTTCCTTTCCCCTCACAAACATGTCCTTTGCATTGTAAAGTAAAGTGATTGCCGTACGTGTGGTTCGAAAATAACATGGGTTTCTCAATGGCACCCATGCGAGTAATCTGCACCTTTTGTGTTTAAAAAAAACTTGTCACGTCTTGCATTATTGTTGATCTTCCCCAAAGAGGTTGCACAATGTATCATTTTGTTTTAATGGCTCTGTTGTTTGTTAAAGTTCAAACAAACAATTATTTGTTGCTGGACCTAGTATTGGGGACATTTTCCTTTCTTTATTGTCATCACCTGTGCTCTGATATCTCATTTGATACGGCCTATAGGGTGTGGGGTCTCCCCAATTTCACAATCTGTATGTCCCTTCCATATCACCTGTAATACAACATTACAAGATACTGAGCTGGAATGTCAGGGGTATGGGGTCTGTCCACAAACACCATAGGATTTTAGCACATCTCCACTGCCGCAAGGCAAATAGTCTATCTACAGGAAACCTTTCTCTCTGCCCCCAAAACCCTTCAATTTCGGGCAAAATGGAGGAGACAAATATTTGCTACTACATATTCAGCTTTTGCCCGTGGTGCAGCTGTCTAGCTCAGGTCTGTTGTCCCATTTGAAGCAAGTGAAACCAAAATTGACTCCAATTGTCAATATGTCTTTATCCATGTAGTGATAGAAGGTGAGATGTTTGTGCTGGTTCGTGTGTATGCTCCAAATACAGATCAGCATGTTTTGTTGCAGCATCTGTCTTCCATGCTAACTGACTGTTCCCACCTTCTGTGGATTATAGGAGGAGATTTTAATGCTGTACTGGATATCAATCTTGACCGCTCTCATCCTCCTTTACCGAGTGCTGTTCCTGTAAGACAAGATAGGGCCCTACCTATCTGGGTGTCGAACTGCTCTTTAGTGGATGTATGGAGAGCCCATAATGTAGGAATGCATGAATATTCCTCTCCCCCATGGCCTATATGCACGCATGGATCGTATCTGCTGGCCCTCCTGATTGCTTGAGAAAATTCTGCTAGCGACCTACCCAGGCAAAACGTTCTTGAATCACAACTGGAGCCATGTAATTTTGGCTCCACCCTTTCAAGTCTTGACTATGATATATATTTGTGCATGAAATACTATATATTTGTGTGATTTAATATCATTAACATAAAGTGGTTTACTTGACCGAAATACTGAAAGTGCATTTGCTAAATAATCAAGATATTTAATGAGTGTGCATATTATGTTTTCCTTATAGTGTTACCAAATTGCAGTTCTCATATATATCTGCAATTGTGTGGCTTAGGAAAATGGGCTGCATTTCAAAATAAATATATTGTTTTATTTAAAAGCAATCACAGACATGGTGGTCTGGTGACCCCAGCAGGCCACCATCCCTGTGATTTTAGCAATTTCGAATAAGTCTCAAATTACGACCTACCTCATTAATATTAACGAGGTAGGTGGATTTGTGACTCTCTAGGAATCACTGAATCAAACTAATGGAGTTTGATACATTAGGAATAGCGATTACCTAATTGCAATTTGCAGAAAATCACAATTAGGTAATCACTATTCTTAATATTGAGACATGTGGACCTTGGACTTGAATATTTAACCTGTAACGTGAAAGTTTGCTCGGTTTGCAATGTTTTCTTCATCTTTGTACATGCGTTCATATGATCTCATAGTCATTTAAAAGGCGTATTGTATATTATATTCCCTGCAGAACTAGGTTTATAAATAGGAACCACAGGTCCAATGGTAACCGGGACAATGATAGTATAAAAGGCATTAAGAGCAGTGGAGGTACCAGCGACACAAATCCCTGAACTCCCTTCCATAGTGTTATTATTCATAATCACAGGGGTGACCTCCACTTCAATAAGGCTCACTTTTACTGACGGGATAACCACTACAAAATTTCCATCCGTATTAGCGCCTCCACCTTCAATTTCTTTGGTCTCAATATACGGAAGTGGGCATTCTAACAACAACACAGTTAGAAAATCATATACACACCACCAGATTTTGTTTCTTATTTTCTCATTGCTATAACTGCATTCCTTGTCTGCTTTATGCTGTTGAGACAAAACTTTGTTAGACGATTTGGATTGCCAGTGGTGATTCTGTATTTTTACAACATATTCTTGAGACTTCTATGCATCAGCTTAGCTTTGAATTTTTAATAAACCTATATTTAATCTAATTTATCCACTTTTAGGCCCTCACTGTGTAGCCAAAATGGGTTGCCCTGTAAATGGAACCTTTGGATGATGTTAACTCCTCTTTATTTCTTAGGCATCTAAAACATTTTATCTTAGGGAAATTGAATATTCTGCTCAGTTCTCTGTCAGATGGTAGCAGGAGGAGGATGGTTGGATCCTGAAAAAGGGAAGTTTGAATTCTTTGTTTCAGAATAGTTCAGATCCAAGGCCAGCCCAAGAGCCAATATTATGGTTTGGAGGATCGGTGGGGTTCCAGCAATTCGAGAAAGAGTTCTAACAGCAGAGGAGGAAGAATTAATAGGGTCAGGCAGTCTTATGGATTTTGCTTAGCTTGCGTTGTTTATGGAGCTTGTGCGATGTTTAGCGGAAATGTTTGGAATGTCGTGTGAATATGGCTTTTAAGATAGAGAAGTTTAAGTTATTATCGGGTCTGACTTGGCCTAAGACCCTGGGATGATATTAAAAAGTGTAGAGGACACTGTATTGTAATTGTCTACTAAAGTTTTGTGGTGCCTGTTGTGAGACAACACCACATTTAAGATAAGCATATTTATCTTTGTGTGTAAATGTGAGGTGTGATTGGTGAGGTGGATCCTTTGTGCAGTAGGAAGCTGTACTAATCTGGGTGATTCCCTGCAGGTCAAGGTTTCATTTTAGTGTGTGCCTGAGTAAGTCTGAAATGTTATTCCCAACCATATCTTGTACGGTTGAATATTGTTGATTTCTTTAGTGGGCCATGCTCAGTTTTTTTGTTGCAATTGCTTTTTATTTGTTTTGCATGCGTATTGCTGATGAGAGTGTGTTCAAGAAAATTGGTAAGAAGGGTCAACTGTTGCAAGGAGTGAGATTGACGTCACGGTGCACCATGCTGAAATTGGTCAGTTGGTGTAAAGCTGTGCTGTTATTAGTTGTCTATGTCATTGAGTGTCACACTGGTATTGGTTATTGATGCTGAATGAGAATTGTAGGTTAATCATTATTTCCAGCTCTGAAACTAAATTCTATCTGTGATTATTGACATTTTTACTGAAAAATGAAATGTTTTAAAATTTACAAGATTTTGTTTGAGGGAGATGTGACAATACCTGGTAGAGAGGGAGAAGGGGCACCACCCGAAGATACTCCAGGTCATTATATGGTGATAACTTACAGACCTCAGGATCAACGCTGGACTGCCTTTGCACATTCTTGCTGTCCCTGTGCTTGCTGTCAGCAACTCGCCGGAGCCGCTGCGCGGGTCCCGCAGCGCGCCAACACAGCGCGGGAGTTTGCTGGACGGGGCTGCCTACCATCTGGGGGAAAAACCTACCTGGACCGGGGCTGCGAGCAGCGGGGACTCCATTGCCCAGAAGTCCCTGCGATCCCAATCATCAACACCTGGGCTGCTCTCCCTGGCCGCCACGCCCCCTTGCCCAAGCACCTCCCTATTTCTACGAACACAGTTTCCCGCTGCGCGGAAGAGCGCGGGAGCGCCCGGGGCTAAGCCCGGGCAAAGGGCGGGCCGTTTGAGGCCGTTCGAGGACGAGTGAGGACGGGACGGGCCACTCCCCTAACTCCTACGGCCCGGTAAGACTCATGTGACAATATTCCCACAATTACTTTGATTGTCTGGACCTTGTATTGCTGATAATTCGAATTTTTTTATTTGTGTTTTGAGTCCCTGGTACATGTCCATAGCCCGCAAATATGCCAGGAGATGCCGGCAAATCACGCATTTTAACCGTTAAAACATCTAATGGTCCTGTCTCTGGCACAATAGATCAGTTTTTTAAACGGGTTACTACAGTTCTGGAGAAGGAAATTGCGGACACGGAGAAACGCCTATCCCTTGATTTGTTAACGGGCAAACGCTCCTCACTTGGCCAAATTGGAAAAGTACTCTCCCCGGAGACAATGAATGAGGGTGTAGGCTCTATCCCTGAGAATGACGAAATAATCTTACAGACAAATACCTCAGTTACGGCTAGTATTGCTGACCACACAATTGGCTCATCTATATCAGGGCTGTCAGATTCCCCGAATCTAGCAATTTCCCCCGCACCGTCAATAGGGCCCCTCGAGACCAAACACATTTTAAGAAAGAGGCAAGGTGCCTCTGCGACACCATTTGTGGCGAAAAAACAGAAGACCAAATCTAAAGTACAACCCACGATCCTTACTGGTCCAACGACGATAAAAAATCCCCTCACAAGTATTAACACAATAGGGCTATCCACTGACGAGGACCCTTTGGCCGAACTACTCACGAAAATAGAGACAATGGTTAAGTCCCTCTTACTCCCCCTTTTCGAAAGGACTAGATTGATTCGCCAACATCTGGACGATCTGGGCAAACAAATAAAAGGGAATAATCTAACCCTAACTGATTATCTTAAAACCCAGACAAAAACCACCACTTCCACCTCTCCCCCCATTTTATTAGAGCAACCATCAACTAGTGGTACTTTAAGGAAAATATTTACCCCGATGGGTAAAAAATCTGTTGGAAAAACACTAGAAAAAACTGTGTCTACAAGCAAAACTAAGCGCCCAAAGAACAACACAGAAAATGATAGGGAGATAAGGATGGATAGCAGTTCCATACAAGAAACGACAGGAAATGTTGAAGATAATAAAAACAAAAGTACAAATGTCCTTAAGGGGAAAAGTAGCACCTCATTAAAACATACATTGGATAACGGAAATGAAGAACAGCCCCCCCTTCAACAACCCATTGCACTATTTAGAAGAGTGGATCTACCCACAGAATCAGCCCCATACACGATTATCATGACTGGGGTCCCCGAATTACCAGATGGTTCTAGGGAGGACTATTACGCGTTAAAAAATAAAACCATCTATTGGCTTAATCAAAATCGACCTCTCCCTGCCCATATAAATGGGGAAATTTTAATGGTGAGAAGAACGAGCTGGGTGGGTACAAGACCAAAAGAAAGGAAGGGGGATGTGATAATTATAAACTTTAGGGACCACAGAGCCGTCAGATGTATCGGCGACTGGTATGAACCTAGAGGAGGAGATGTTATTTCCACACATTATATCAATTATTTTTATCCACGAGAACTGATCTCCCATCCTAGACTACATCCTGCAACTAACTCTCTCCAAGACTGGATGGAGGCAGACCATCAATTCGCCCATCAAAACGTTTATAATCAATTGTCTAACCCCCAGTTTTGGAGAAGCTCGAATAATAATCAATACCCACTCCAGCGATCAAAACCACTCCATCAGAGCGATTATGAAAACCACCATCAGAGGTTTAACATACCCACTTTTAATCGCTTCTCAGTCCTGGGTAGTTTGGAGAATGTAGATTGACTCAATGCCGAGCAGGCACGAGTCCAAAGACCGAATATGCCAAGCCAATCTACTGAAAATGACACTATTCTCCATAGAGAAATTGTAGAAATACAAGAAATGGTAAACAGTAATTCCTCCCCAGCACCCATCCAAACAGTCCACATAGGACACGATACTACCACTTGTGGGAGAATTTGTAGTAATCGATATAATCACCTGGCTGATGAATTAAAAAAAAACCCTGAGAATGTCTCAAAAGTAGAGGCAGCCTGCACAAATAAATGTTTAGTTCCTAGAAAGGATGATAATATAATAAAAATTATGTCCTGGAACATCGCAGGACTGCGAACTAAAATAAGGAATGGGAGTTTACTGGATTTTATACAAGATTACCACATTGTTTGTTTGCAGGAGACATGGTCCATAAATGAAGAGCATCTATTGGGATATAAAACCCATTTGATAGCGGCAGTGGCAGGCATTCATGGTAGGGCAAAGGGGGGTTTAACAATATATATAAAAAATACCATATTTGGGCTAAAAATAATATCGTTCATCCTACATCCCAACTACCAGATATTGAAACTCTCACTTCCGAAGAATGGGACAATAATTTTAGTGAATACATATGACAATGTCCCGGAAAGTGAGAGATTAAATTTACTTGGGCCTCTTCGAAATAAACTTTCAATCCAGACAAATAAAATGCAAGGAGCCGACGTACCATGCATTGTTTGGGGTGGCGATTTTAATCATCATCCCTGTGAGGCAAAACACAGTAACATCTGTGGCATGGCAGAAGAAATAGACAAACACACGTCCCACTTCTCTCACTCTAAAGTGGGGGATTTCCTAAATGAAATGCTATCCGAACTAGGACTTGTAATTTTAAATGAAACTGACATTGTATCTGGCAAAGTACAGCCCACCTATCTGGGTAGGGGATGGGAAACAACAATAGACTATATTCTGGTCTCAGCAACACTCGAAAGTAAGGCTAAGAGTTTTAGGCTGTTAGTAAATACCTTAAGTGATCATACTGCATTGGCATTTGATCTGGTCATTGACCAGGGGCAATATAATTCACACCCAATGATGACAACACTTGCTCAGAATAATATCTATCTTGCAAGAACAAATGGCTATGCCATAGGTTGGGGAACGATTGATCCAGTGGTCATGACAAACAAAGTGGTTCGGGAGACATATCCAGCAATAGTGAAGTGTCTTGAGAACGATACCAGCGAAGAAGAGATTTTACTAAATTTTAGCCTAATCATGGAGAAAGTAAAGGATTTTCTAACCCGTAATATAAAAGTGAATAAGCCCAGGAAAAAAAGATGGTTTGATCATGAATGCACCTTGGCGCATAAATCTTTAAAAAAAGCGCTGATAAAATCTCTACGAGACCAAGAGGAAATACGTGGTCTAAGGAGGTCCTATCGTCTGGCATGTAAAACCAGGAAAAAACACTTGAAAAAGGCGCTTTGGGACCAACTATATGAGAGTTCCCGGAACTGGAATAGCGAACAATTCTGGAAGGTAGTAAGGACTCCCTTTTTGACAGATACCAGCGATCTGCCGAAAGTTGATGTAGCGATCGAGGGCCCAATATGGGCAAATCACTTTTCTAAAGTATTTGGTAAAGTAGTAGAGGTAGATCCACCTGAAGAAAATAAACAGATCTCACATGAAAGTGTATTCCCGATCCTTTTAAATTTTGAGTTAAATGAAGTCATAAACGCGGTAAAAAAGAGTAAAAGCGGAAAAGCCCCCGGCCCAGACGGTGTGCCAGTGGACTTTTTTAAGTCCAATTTAGATCTGTGGGCTCCAATCTTAAAAAAAAGTGTTCGATGCAACAATGAAGTGTGGTCTTATCAAAACTTGGTCCCAATCAATCATGGTCCCTATTTTTAAAAAAGGAAACAGGGAAGATGTGACCTGTTATAGGCCTATCTCATTATTGGACTCACTTGGCAAAGCCCTAGGCAGAGTGGTCCTTCAGCGCCTACAGGAGTGGGCAGATGACCACAATGTACTATCTGACATTCAGTTCGGTTTCCGAGAGGGTTTTGGAACAACAGAACAGGCCCTCAACCTAGCTTTATTGATGGGTAAATATGCATCAGCAAAGCAAGGAAAGTTATATATGGTCTATGTCGATCTTTCCGCAGCCTTCGATTGCGTTTCCCACTCGAAACTGTGGTCAGTGCTCTCTAATATGGGCATAGATACTCCCCTCGTACATCTTCTTAGGGCCCTATATTCCAACGCCTCATCAAGGGTCCGTTTTGGAACGCAGGGTGAGCTATCTGAACTCTTTAATGTGGAGAGGGGCGTGAGGCAGGGCTGTGTACTGGCCCCCTTTCTTTTCTCCCTCTATACTAACGATCTTGAGGTCGAGATGTTGAGAGGTGCCCAGGACCTCCCACGAGTAAAAAATCGCCCCGTCCCGGCCCTCCTCTACGCGGATGACGCAGTAATATTGGCACGTACTCCGCGAGAGTTGCAGAAAGCTTTAGATAGATACTCAAAATTTATGGGTACCTTGGACCTTAAAATAAATATAAGAAAAACGTATATGATGGTGGCAGGAAAGGGGAAAAAAAAGGAAAAGCACATCAGCCTTGACGAAGAGAAAGTAGATTCGACCTCCCAATACCCATACTTAGGGGTGATGATAGACGACAAACTTAGCTGGAAAGCGGCCATTGAAGCACGCAAACATCAACTTTTGCGAACCATTATTGCCCTGATAAAATTTTCCCAGAAGCTAGGAAAGCGGCCACCGGTAGAGCTCCTCCGCATTTACAAAGCAAAGTGTCTTTCCATCGCACTTTACGGGGCGGGTCTGTGGGGACATAAAAACACCAATGCCCTGCAGATAGCAGAGAATACATTTACGAGATTTCTCCTGATGGCCCCCAAGCGGGCATCCACCTTTGCCTGCCATGCAGAACTCGGCCTTCCCCATATTGAAGATCTGGCCAAAATTCAACCTCTTTTGTTATGGCGCCGTATTTGGGCCTCAACAAAAAATCTATTTACAAAAGAGATTGTGGCGGATTGCATGTCCCTGGAACACGTGGGAAAAATAGAATGGCTGCTTTATGTAAAAAACTTCCTTACTGATTTGGGCCTTAATAAATACTATATTAATCCTATAAAAATTGCTGAGATTTCAAAGAAAGATTTAAAAATAAGGGCCCTCAGCCACTTGGAAGAACTAAGGATGGCCAAGGAGATAAATAAAATATCCACTCAGCACTCCTTGACAGTCACGACCACACTTGAAATGGAACCGTATTTGACTTATGTTGATTCACAATTTGAACGCTTTCTATTGACACGATTCAGATTGAATGTTTTCCATAGACTTGTTGCCTTTCCAAAAAACTATAACTGGAAAGAGGGCCTAATGGCTTGTCCGTGTGATGATTTATCGGAACAATCAACAATGCACACGATATTGTTCTGTAAATTTTACTCTACACACCGTAAATTATGGCTAATCCCTTTGCTGAGAACACTGGGTTTTAGAAGGTGTCGCATTGCCATGTTGTATTTGCAATTTTTTAATAACCCACTGATTACTAAAAGTGTCAGCACGTTTTTAAAATGTATTTTTAAACACAGAGTAAATCTAGATTGAATCAATTTTAATCAATCCAATCAGTCTTTTTATAAAGTGTATACTGTGTACGTGATATATATTTTTTATGTACTTTAATGGTTATCATTGTTTTTATAACCGAATAAAGATTTACTTACTTATATGGTGATACAAATAGGGCTTCATTCCTGTATTTGGAATAATCACTGGCACAAGAACACAGAGAGAGAAGGTGCACTGACATCTCCAAGTTATTGTACATTTAATTTGAGAATCATTGGACATTTAAGGAAGATACTATATAAGATAAAACAACTTCCTAGACCTTCACAGTTTAAATGCTCAATTTTTGGGAGAGTGCGGCTCATGCCAGAGAGAAGGAAAT
The DNA here is from genome assembly GCF_964204655.1 of Triturus cristatus. Lineage (NCBI taxonomy): Eukaryota > Metazoa > Chordata > Amphibia > Caudata > Salamandridae > Triturus > Triturus cristatus. Next base: position 1,086,275,392 of record NC_140590.1, read on the forward strand.
GTATCAGGAAAGAGCTAGAAAGGCAGTGCGATCCTTTGCTGATTCAAGGTGGGATGCAGTACAGAGGAAGTGGAGAAATGACATGATAGAGGGAGCCGGGTTAAACCCTACATTGAGAAAGGGAAGGATAACAAAAGGGAAAAAAAGGGGACAAGTCAAAGGAACCAGATGAGAGAAGCGAAAACAGTGACAGTGACTCTAGCTATAGTCTTCTAAATGTGTTGTTGTCAAAAAGCCCACCTCCGTATAATGAGACCCATGTAATGGGAGGTGAATGCGCTAATGTGGATGGAAATTCTGTAGTGGCCTTCATCATTAAATGTGAGCCATATTGCAATGGGAGTCACCCCTCTGAATATCAATATGAACCCAATGGGAGGGAATTCGGGGATTTGTGCCCCTGGTACCTCCACATCTCTTAATGCTTCTGATACTCTCACTGTTCAGGTTACAATTGGTCCTGTGGTTCCTATTTATAAACCTAGTGCTGCAGGGAATATAATACACAATCTGGCTGTCCCTGCCAGAATAAATGCTCCAGAGAACATTCCTACATCCTCGAAAGTGGTAGGATTTGTTCCTCTAATCCCAATTAATGCTAGTTCTCCTGGTGGTGGGAGTGGAGATTCAACTGTGAACCAGACAGGATTTGGCCCTATAAAATAATTTCAGGGATTGCAAAATATGGGTACACTCACCTGGGAGCCATTCATAAATGCACATAGTAGCACACCCAGAGTGAGGCTGGTACCTAAAGCCCTTGAACTGCAACCTAGTCCTAGTGCTCAGGAAATAGATGAATGAATGACGATTCTCAATGCCACCTCAAATGAAAATGGAAGCTCAGAATTGAGTCAAGGAATAATAATTCCTTGACTCAATTCTGAGAATAAACATCATTAGGGGTAAACTTGGTAGATGTAGGTAAATTAAAACTAGAATTGGTCAAAATGATTAATGGACGTCTTGAATAGGCACCATTAGATCTTTACCAAGAAATTACACCTTTGTTTATGTGTAAGGATGTTACCAGACGAGCAAGGCAAGTCTATTATACATTTTCTGGATCAGCTCAGAAATATGAGGTAGATCTGAATTGGACTAAAGCCTACAGAAAAGCCTCTGACTCTGTTTTAGTGATCAGGACATAGAGTATATGAGAATGCCAAGAATAAAATTACAAATCAGGGGGATACAAATTTAGAACTGGAGTGTGCAACAGAAGTGGGAAGGTAAAAGCAACAAAAAGGATCTAAAGAGATATATGGTAGAACTGCCTCCTCCCGTAGAAGGGTGAGCAGGTGTTACTAGTTTGTTATTATGGGGAGTCCCCAGTGGAGGTTACGTCCATGTGCCTTGGAGTAGGAGTGATCTTGCATCAGTCACAAATAGCTTTCCAAGAGTAAGATAGAAGCCTGTATAATGGTACAAGCAAGTTGAGCAGTTTGTGAAAATCTCACTGGTTTTGAGGATAGATTTGAATACCTTGTTCGATATTGTAGCTCCAAGTAATTTGTGGGCAGATTGTAAAATAGCCACAGAATGGCCTGAGAGAACGCCATTAAGAGATCCAGTGTCTAAGGGTCTGTCATCCATAGTAATGAGAAAAGTATCAACGGGTAATGATATTTTTTGAATCGAAAGTAGCACCCCAAGACACTGACTGGGTCAATACTGACAGGACAACCAAAGAATCAAAGAGTCAATTCATGCATATTATGTGAGAATGTTGTAGTCATTTAGGCAGTACAGGGGAATGGAGATGCTGGACCCCATGGATAGGGAACATTTTGTTTCCAGGTTTGTGACAGGATTGAGGGTTGAAATCAGCATTTGATTTGTTGGCTGCATAAGTTGGTTGATGAGATTTTGAGATTTGCAAACTACTATAATAACAAAATAGAATTGAGGCAGAAGAAATTGAAAGAGAAATCGATGGTGGCCCAAATGAAGTCTGCTCACAGAGGAGGTTATAGTCAGCCTCTATTAGGGAAGGTTGCTCCTATCAAAGGAGTATATAAGCAGGAAGTTGCTGTGATGCAAGGTAGACGTGGATTCCAGCCACAAGGTAGAGGTCATGGTGTTCCTATTGACCTGAGTACTGGAATTGATGAAGATACTTTGAAGAAATACACCACCTGTCACTATTGCAATAAGTTGGGGCACTGAAAGCAAGAATGTCATCTTAATCCTGCTAATCAGGTTCACAATTCAGGGTTTGCACAACCTCAGAATAATAACCCAGTGCAGTCACAAAATGTGCAGAGATCAAGGTCTCAAAATGTCAATGTGCCCAAAGCACCAATGATGCAAGTTCCACGACCCATGATGTCACAACAAGTTGCTAATGGCCCTAGATTCACTTCCAACCAAGTTCCAAATATAAATCAGAATGTTTTCCAGAGTAAGAATCCTTTTCAGAATTATCCCATGTTTGATACGTTTGGCAATAATGGCTCCGATCAGTCAGCCTGATGGTGCCTGAGGGCAAGGGAGATTGTGTGCTTGGCGCAGTCTTTAAGGTAGACCAGAGTGGTCCAATAATAGATGAAACAAAAAGAACAGTTGATGGACAGAATGCAGAACAATGTCATACATTCACCACAGTACAGAGATCTGGGCATAAATCCATCGTTTTTTTGCTCACCATACCATTCCAGTTTGGACCCAGCCATATGCAAATCAGTGTTGACCCTGTGGTTCTGTCTGGACTGTTCCCATGGGACACAAAAGAACGATGGATTTAACCCAGATCTTTTGACTGGGGGAGAATGTTTGCATTTTCAGCATTCCGTCCATCATTTGTTTGCTGTTACCAATAATAGATGGTGACATAAATGGCCACCCTGTATCATTTCTACCCGCTCTAATGTTAGAACAGAGCAAGTTTCAAATCTAGCCCTCTAGAGAAAGAGAATCAGTAGATATCCAACTTTTGCCTAGTGGCCTAGCTTTTACAGAGGTTGACACACAAGGATGTGTCTCATCCGGTACCATGGGATAACATCTACATGCGTTCCTTCTCAGAGATGTGAGATAGTCTCTGTTGTGCCCTAGCACAGGAAGGGCCTGATTCTATTAAAGCTTTTGCTCTTTTCAGTTGTGAGAGGGAGGGGTGAACTCTCTCGGTGCTTATACAGATGAATAGAAGTGCTTGTGGACGTGGTGCCTCTTTTACTGCCCCCCTTTGATCCAGTAGTTGCATCGTTGCCCGAATGTCTCAAATCCGAGGCTGATGCTGGTGTCAGCTTTGGGAGGTGTGAAAGTATTGTCATGGATAATTCTTCAACTGTGTATGTGCCCCATTCTGTTGAGATATTAATGCATACTCACACTCAACACCTGACACACAACTGCGGGATACTATATGAGCAGATCAGATTAGCAGCTAACAATATTTCCTTTAAGCGATAAATATGTTGCCTCTTCCCAATAGTGAAATTGATGGGAAGAGGGGGAGCATGACTCTTTTGATGTTACTGAACTGTGCATGAAGCCAAGACAAGATATACAAGATGATCCACTGCCTAAATCTGATTTTGCATTGTTAGTGGACGGCTCATATTTGGGACACTATGGAGGAAATGTATGAGCTGCCTATGCAGTCTGTACAGTTTCAGGAGTAGTTGAACTTCATGGCTCCAAGGAGTATTTTCAGCACAAGTGACTGAATTAATTGCTCCTACGAGAGCATCCTGCATCTTAGACCAGCTGAGAGTGACCATTTTTACCGATAGACAGTATGGCTTTTGTTTCGTTCACAACTTCAGAGAGTTATGGTCCCAGAGGGATGGTTGTTAAATGTTCTGCTCATTGTAAGGGGGTGATTGTGTAGGTTGTGTGAAGAGAGATGATGATATCTGTGTTTCAGGAGATGGAAGACTTATGTTGCCCAATAGTCTTTTGCCACTGATGGCCAGGCATTGTAATGGCCCTTCTCATGTAGGAAAAGATGCCATGGTCTGATTGATTAGACAGGCCTGGTTTAATCTCAAGTCTGGATTTAGATTGATGGCTGAAGCTTGTGCCAAACATGTGTCAACAGAAAAATGTAGGGAAAATAACTGCAATAACATTGAGTCACCTAGGAAGATAAGGTGGTCCCTTCAACAGGATACAGTTGGATTTTATTGATATGCCTGTGTGCAATGGTTTGAGATATGTCCTGGCTGTTGTGTGCATCTTTTCATGCTGCATTTAGACATACCCAACCAGGAGGAATGACAGTCTCACAATAGCAAAGTTGCTTTCAAGGGAGTTAATATCTAGGTTTGACTTTCCAATTTCTCTGGAATCAGACGGGAGAATATATTTGAACAACAAAATCTTGAGAATGTTGTGTACAAGATGAACAGAGACTGCATTGTAGGCTTCAGGTCTGGTGGAACAGATCAATAGAGCATTAAAATCCAGGCTTGCAAAAGTATGTGCTTCTACGTCTCTAAAGTGGCCTGATGCTTTACATCTTGTGTTGATTAGTGTCTTTGCAGCATACCTGATCGGATTGTCGCCCCCCATGAAATCATCATGGCAGAGGTATGAGAATGCCAGCTGTAACTGCAAATGAGTTTGTGAAAATTATCAATGACATTAAACTTGAATACCGCAAACAACAGTCTGACATGGTGTGTTCTGTGTCTCATCAAGTTGAAGCCACCACAGCCACACCTCTTCAGGAGCAGTGCCATGACCTTAGTCCCAGAGACTGAGTTTTGGTGAAGAAGCATGTATTGAAGAGTTGTCTGGAGCCCTGCTGGCATGGTCCTTTCCAGGTGATTCTAGTCAAAACTGTTGTGGGGAAAAGCGAGTATTTTGAATCTGGAGGATAATGGAAATTCTTTATTGGAGGTCAAGACCTGGTTATTCCTGACATTTTTTACTTTTGTGTTGGACATGCCTATTTCTAGTCACTTGAAGGTTTGTATGTTGTGTGTTATTTAGGTGTAGTGGCTCCAAAGAATTAGCACATGGAACATTTTAATGATCCCATGTGGGAACAGACGCCCAGGTCTAAGCGAGGAAAAATGGCTGGACAATTAATGGGAGATATTAGTGGTGCAATGGTCCCATCTGAAGATGTGATTCTGAATGACCTCAAGATTAGAAAGTTATCCACTATAGTGTTAGGTTGGTCAATAGTAAAACAGGAATTTAGTTTTTTAGCGTTTTAGCTGTGGATATTGAAATGGTAGTGAATAGGTCCATGGTTTCAATTCAAGCTACTGACACAAACCTACAAAGCCCTCCACAACCAATGACCAGCATACATGTACCACCACCTGTACTTCCACCAACCCTTCAGAAACCTTTACTCTTTCTTCATCGTCCAGGCACAGACACCGCATATCTGCTGTAGCCACACAAGAGGATGCCCCCTTCTCCCACCTTGCCGCCAAGTCCTGGAACACCCTCCCCTCCCTCTCCACCTCCACCTCCAAACATCACCCTCAATGATGGATTTCAGGAAGAAACTCAAAAACTGGCTCTTTGACTAAGTCTAGCAACTCAACATCTGTATACCCTCACTTGTGATAAGCTGCGCTCTACAATCTGATTGATGAATGGTTTTGCACAATAGACCTGCATTGAACATCTTTCTCGCAAAGGAGGGCGAGGTCTCTCAAATGTTAAAGGTCCATCAATGCTGCAACTACATTCCTAACAAGAGTAAAGATTTACAGAAATATATTCTGAATATTTCAGGTGTAAAGGGAGAGTTAAGAGAGTTGTAAGCAATAGGTGCTTAGGCAGTTATTGAGAATAGATTTGCTTCAGTGGGCAAATTGAATGGAAACATGGGAAGAGGAATTTTGGGTGCTATTTTGAACCCTCTTGTGCTAATTGTCCTTTGTGTGATATTCATTGTTGTGATCTTTAAGGGATATAACTTCAAGGACTGCTGATGCTCAAACCATGAGTTGGAAGTATTGAATAAAGTTGCAAAGTTCTAGTGTAGGAATGTGGAAAGCTAGTGTTGAACATTATGTAGTATTCTCAAATGTTCTATGGAGCTTTAATTGGTGGTCACACTTTCCTTTTAGACTCTGAGGGGTACAGACCTCTTTGGTTTATTCTATACAATATTCCTGAGTTTGAAGAACTTCCACTAAAGTGTCCGCAATGCTGACACATTCCTGCTTATATTGTACTAATTATGGTTTTAAATATTTTTTTTTTTTAAAAGCTGTTTTATTGATTTTTAATGCACAGGCAAAGAAAAGGAAAATCAATTGCAAAATACACAGTTTGACATGCTTCTTTTTTTTAAACAGGAATACTCTCACAATACTTGACAATTCGCAGCCTCAAAAGCAAAATAGTGAGTGGGATCTGGGAGCGGGAAAAACATATAAGTGCCAACAGTTTAGTAAAGAATGCTAGGGATCCTCCGCAGAGATCTCCTATCCAACGTCCATGTTAATTATGGTTTTAAATATTGATACCACCTAGTTTAGGCTTAATTAGGAAATTTAGATGTATTCATTTATGGGTAAGAGGACCAAAAACCATACACCAGATTTTGCTTCTTATTTTCCACATTGCTGTAACCGAATTCCTTGTATGGTTTATGCTGTTGAGACAAAACTTTGTTCGATGATTTGAATTGTCAGTGTTAATTCTGTATTTTTCCAACATATTCTTGAGACTTGTATACATCAGTTTGGCTTTGAATTTGTAATAAACCTATATTTAATCCCATTTATCGACTTTTGGGTCCTCGCCGTGTAGACAAACAGGCTACACTGTAAATTAAACTTTTGGATGATGTTAACTCCCCTTTATTTCTCTGGTATCTAAAATGGTATATCGCAGGTAAATTTGATAGTCAGCTCAGCGTTCTATCACAACCCTCTTGAGTGGGAGATTGCATGGAGTCGTATCCCAACCCATGTCCCGACATGGCGTATACACTTGAGGACATGGACTTTAGGGATACCTTAGTTACCACCATTGAGTCATACTTTGCCAAAAATGAGGGCACTGCACCCTACCCACTCATAGAATGTGAAGCGTTCAAGGAAGGGATTAGGGCGGTACTCCTGGAGCGCCTGAAAGTCATAGACCACAAGCCACATTTACAGACACTATACTACGAGGGTGATAGAGCAAACACCTTATTGGCCCATAGAATACATCCGTCATTATCCACTACACCGGTCCTTTCATTGGTGACTCCTTCTGGCACATGTTGTACTACACAGTTGGAGATCAATAAGGCTTTCCATGCATACTCTGCTCTTCCCCGACCCCTGCAGACGTGGATATGTTCTGCATGATCTGCAACTTCCACAGATCTCAGCTGTAAATAGAATGGATTTGGGCTCCCCACTGTCACCCAGCAAATTACTACATCAACAAGAGAAGGGGGGACCGAGGAGCACATTACGGTCCAGTGTCCAAGCTCCTCTAATATGATACTAACACCAAAAAGAGGACACTGTTCTAAAGGCAGGGCGCCAAAGGTCACCCACAAGCCTTATAGCAAAGCAAAAAAGAGAAAGGCAAAATTACGTCAAGCTATTGGGAATATGTTGCTCAATAAAACACAGGAAATAGGTGTTTTACCCATTGAGATGTACTCCACATTTTCCTCCTGGTTAATCTCAAACCTGAAGCAGAATTATAATGCCTCTCTCACAGTGGGCTAATTACCACCTGCAACTTGCCAGGCTCTTGTCACTTCTCTGCTTAAGCCTGATCGCGCCCTAGAAGATTTCTCTTCTTATATGACCCTGTCCCTCCTGAATTCAGAGTACATTTTACTGGGTATAGGGCTTGCGAGGCGTTTACGACCCTTACTCCCTGAGTTGACCAATATTGACCAGGGTGGATTTGTTCCACACAGGAGAACACCTTTTAATATAGGGCGGTTATATCAGGTGATGGAGATAGCACAAGAGAAATACCAAGATTTGGTCTGCCTTTCTTTAGATCTCCAACAGGGATTTGATTCCCTGGGATTAGACTTAACATTCCTCCACCTTTATCCAATGGGTCAAACTCCTATATACTAATCCCACAGCAAGGCCCAAAACAGGTAGGCATATTTCACCACAGTGCCTGATCTCCCTGGGGATCAGGTAGTGTTTCCCTTTATCACTCCCATTGGTTGCTCAGGTAATGGAACTCCTGGCGCAGAAGCTCAGGTAGGGGGCTGGTGTATTCCACATGGGCCTCAGATGCATGCAGTTTTGATGTATGCAGATAATATGATTGTTTACACTTATGACCTGGCATGGACCTCACGGCTATCTTAACAATACTCTGGTTCTTTGGTGTCTTGTCTGGCCTCTAAGTCATCCACACTAAATCGCATGCCTTCTTCTTTCAGAACACTATGGCTCATGACAGCTTGTTCCTGGGTGCACCTACTATAACAGTTGCACGCCATACATTTCGCTATCTGGACATCCAGGTCTTCAGATAAAACACTGATTTGTTAGATGGAAATTTGCTGAAAGCTAGCTCATCCCTAAAATCTCAGGTGAAATTCTGGCCTTCCTTGCCCTTATCGTAGGCAGGGAGAAAGGCCTTATCAAAAATTGTGATGTTGCCTAGACTATTATATCGCTTTGCAAACCTACTGTTTGCTGTCCCTGCAGCCATCCTTAAGACCCTCAGTTCCCTGCTGCTCCACCTTATTTAGAGTCCAGGCTGACAACAAAGTAGCCTACTTAAATTACAACTCCCACCTGAAGAGGGCGGGATGGGTGCACCCGACATTAGGGCCTACTGCCTGGTTGGCCAGTTACAGTGGTTGTTCTATTGGTTGATTTACAGGAAAGTGTTTTCTCTTCGTCTATGTTGAATTTTACCATGTTAGCTAGATTACTGATACCGACAGTGGCATGACGTCGGCATCTTCCACTTCTGCTAAACAACGCTATAACATACTGGAGAAGTGCTCTTGGTTGTAAGGGCACACCCCTGTATTATGCCTCCAATATTCTGCTGAAAGGCCTACCTATGCAGCTAGCCACACTTACGTTCATCGGACTGTTGCCATGGGAAAACAAAAGAAACACAACTGTAGGTGATTTGTTCACTGAGGGGGTACTGCTGACCCATCAAGACTTCACCCACTTACATGGGCTTCCCAATTCTATTTTCCTGGCACATGCCAACATAATGTCATGTCATGTGCCATCTTAGTCTAAACTGGTCACCATCAGGAGTTGAACCTAACACAAATTCATTGATACAGGCTTATGAAATGGGCAATGGCAGATTCTGGTCAAGTGGCTCTGTAAGGGACGGCATACCCATCCACAAGTCTCTTCAGCCCCTTTACATACACAGTTGTAAGCAGACCTGAACTGCACTTTCCATGACAAAGATTGTCACTTTATTACGCAGTACCCCAGTATGATATACCGCAATGTCCACTTGAAATGTATCCACTTTTTGCTTTTGCATAGGACGTATTTGAAAACAGCGAAACTCAATAGGATATTTCCCACAGCTTCATCCTCCTGCCCTAGATGTAGGGTGGATGATGGTGACAAGCTATGGGCTTGACCACCATTGTCCTCCTGTTGGAAAGAGGTTGGGCACTCACTCATGACGCTCACACGGACTACCCACTGGGACATTGTTGAACATTGCCCTTTGTGCCTATATCTTAGGACTAAGTGGCATATGTATGAAAGTTTGTTTTTGCAATTCTCAAATAACGAATTTTAGAGAATCGCTATTTGAGAATCGCAAAACAAGATGTGTGTAGGATTTGCAAAATTATTTGTGAATCCTACATACTCCTTAATTGGGAATCGCAAATAGAGATTCGCAATTAAGGAATTCCTTCCCATTCATTTCTATGGGCTAGGAGGCCCATAGGAATTAATAGGAAGACATTCTCAATTTGCGATTCGCAATTAGAGAATAATGAATTGAGAATGCAATTTCAAGGGTGCCAGGGTGTCAAAAGGACACCCCGTTGCACCCCTGAAATATGTATGTGTGCACATGTGGCGCACATACATGCCCTAAGGGCATGTATGTGTGCCACATGGCACTTTGAAAAATGAAAAAAGTGCATTTTTCAAAGAAATAGCAAATTACCACCAACTTGAAGTTGGTGCTAATTTGCGATTCATTAAGGCCAAATTGCACTTTTTCTGTGCTTCTTACATTGCATTTAAGGAATCGCAATCAAAAGGAATCGAAAAATAGGGAATCACACATTTTGCGATTCCTTATTTTGCAAGGCTGTTTTTCATTCATACATACCACTAAGCCCAATTGCGATCGCAAACGCCGAAATTCTGCAAATTTCAGCGTTTGAGATCGCAATTTGGAATGATACATATGGCTCTAAAAGTTTTAAGACTGCGGTCCATTTCATCTATTTGGTGCTTTTCCTGGCTAAACATCAGAATACACGCTGTTGAAAATCCACAGTTGGAAATCCTCCCCTTGTTTCGGGCTGGTGGGAGTAGGTTTGGCTCTGGGGCATAGCGGAAAGACATGTGCTGCTTAGGGGAAAATATTGTAGATTACACAAACCACCTATAACCATGATGTTGGATGATCTGCTGGAAAACTTTAAAGAACAGGCAGAGTTGAACAACAATGTTCATATTATTTACAATATTCTAAATGGTTGTCAATTTTTCATATTCTACCTACTTGCAGTTTGTGGAGAACACAAATTTGAAACCCTTGGTGAAACCAAGCAAGCCGTATTTTTATAAAAAGTAGAACCAATTCTGAGTTCAGCAAGGGCTCATCAGTGTAGCTCTATCCAAGTTTACTAAAATAAAGTAATATTTGAAATGAGAAATAAATGAAAATATGTCTAAAAAAATTGAAATAAGTGGCATTGTTTTCATCTGTAATATTTTGTGCCATGGGTGATTTATACAATTTGTAGATCCCTTGATGTCAGGCTAGACGGATCACAGGAACATGTAGTGATTGCTTGTTGTCCAAAAACACACCATACCCAGAGCCATCAACTGAAGTGCAGCTTATAATTATTTCTTTTTGTGTTCCACCAATGCATCAATTTATATCATAACATTTAAGGAATGGAAAATAGGTAGGAAGGAAACCTCTGTAATTTTGGAAACATGCCAAGGGTAATGAGGTTTGGAACAGTGGTTTTTTGAATTAATGTAGGGGTAACCCAAAATATCATGTGATTCAGAGGGCAGTTTGAAAAAATGTGTTATTTCTTGCATACTGGTTTACATTTGGGAGCCATAAATGGAGAAAAACTCCATAATGGCAAATGTTCTACTATTCTCTTTTCCCACACTTCAACTTATGAAGAAGTACCCTATTTGTAGAGATGGATTCTGCAACAAAAACAAGGAAACACCAATTTTTCTTTCTAAATACACTCTTTCCTTCAATTTCGGAAGCTGTCCTATTTGAGCCCAGGTTTAACCGGCATCCAGAAAATCCTTCCACAATGTATTTCTGAAAACTAGATACCTCTGGTAGTCCATGGTGTTGTGACTTGCATTGAACCAACTGCGCTTTATCACCCAAAAATGATCTGCAATCTTCAAATTTTGTCTGAGTGAAAGTTATAGAATCTGCCAAGATCCACAAAATTCCTATCACCCTGCATTTCCAGACATCTCACAATAAAATCTTTTCCCAACTAGGTGGCGTGGCTTGGCAGCCTAAGATGGCGGACGTGTGAGTCTGTAGCCCCAAGCCAGCCTATCAGTTAGCCTGCTTGCATGCCGGGGAAACCCCAGGAAACATTTGGAGCCATCTCCTGCCCGGAAGAGCCTGGATGATTGGGACCTGGGAGCGAGATTGCAGACCGCGCCCCTGCAAAATGGCGTCTTAGGTACCCGACGAGATGGAGCAGACTGAGGAGAACCGGGACCGGGGGGCCCTGGTGGGAAGGCCTGTGGGTGAGAAAGGGCTCCGGAGGTGACCCCATGCAGAACAGAATGAGCTGTGGGTCCCGGCCCACCAAGTATGATCGAAGCCCGGGGGCCCAGCTATACCCTTCAGGATGCCGCAATGTTGCTGAGTGGCAGCTGGGGCACGGAACCGCAAGTCCCCGGTGAGTCAGCAGAGATTGAGACGGCCGAGACTGTGAGGCCCCAACGAGAAGGCCTGCAAGTGTGAGGAGGCTCCAGAGGGGACTTCCTGACAGAGCGACGAGAGCTGCTGGACCCAGGCTGCAGAGGTAATACAGGAGCCTGTGCCTACCAGCCACCTTGAGACTGGGCACTGAACTCCGGACCAGCCTGGAAATCGGGAGGACACACAGGAGTTGCAGTAGGAGAAGTGGTGGTTTCTCGGGGCCTGAATCAGGTTCCAGCAGAGGCGAAAAGAGTGCTGATAGCAGACTTTGAAGTAGGTGGACACCCTCACTAAACCAGAGCCGGGCATAGGGAGGCAACTAGTGAGAACGGCCTGGCCACAGTGTATGCTCCCTGAGGACTGGTGTCTTAAGAGTCAACGGTCAACGGGAGTGGGAGCGACGAAGATTGGGTCTATACACCAGACATCATGGGAGAGGTAGCTTATGCCACACAACATACTGGTGCAGGTGAGGCCTGCCTGACTGGGAAGGAGGTACCGGGATCAGTTCAAAATTAGGCGTAGGGAAGGCCCACGAGGACTGCGACTGGATTGGCCTACATTCCCATAGAGGGTGTCTGACCCATATTTCCTTGATTGGGGCATCTGCCTGGTAAGCACCCACGACAACTAACTACAGGGCCTGGCGCTGCATGGCGGGTTGCCAAAGTTGAGCAGCGGGCTAGTGAGAAACTGATTAATTATGTACCTCTGAAGTTTGTGGTAAATAATTTAATTACCTGTACTATTTTTGATGCGGAAATCATTAAAGAATAACTCAGTAAAATGAGAGGCAGAATCCGTGGTATTAGAGGTTCTGAAAGGGCTTTATTCCTTATACAACTCGAGTTGTAGGCTTCATATTCCATCACCACGGAGGTTCAGGAAGTGAAGGGCATACATTATTGATAGGTAATCATTTTTATAGAAAAGGCACTACAGTGAAAACAGATGCAATAGGCGTAACAGCAGATAAGACAAACTAAAATATGCATGCGTAACTAAAATAGGCGTAACTAGAAAACGTCATTATACATGATGTCATGAGTGGGTGGATCTATAAGAGAATCTTGCAATGTCAGCAGAAATACTTGGCAAAGATGCGCGCGCCGCCGCATGACGTGCGGTTGACGTGCAACTAGAGGGTGAAGAAAACTTGACATTTAGCTCTACATGTGGAGACAGAAGCCTGGGGGTCAAGTCAACCTAATCCTAAATCATATCTAGTATCCTATGTTTAAAGAACTGTGTTATCCAAAAGGGAAGGTCTCTCGGACGAAATCTATTCTATACTGCCTGTGAGTGCGTGTACAAGCGCCTAAGTGTCTACATGAGATGCGAGGGAGCAGAAATCTTCCATAGTAACAGGGGCTATGAATTACTTGCATGAAGACAGTGAGGCCAGGCCTCTTGCTCGGTAGCTGGAAGAATGTTTATTTAAACTACTAGACAGGAATGCATTGGATGAGGAGCGGAGCAGATAACTTGAAGGTGAAATACAGTTTTTGGCAGGCAGACAGACCGAGTCAGGCACCGTTAGCCGCGCAAGGAGTAGGACAAAGTTCATGGATACAGATGTGAGCTCAGACTGGAGCTGTCAGAGGTAGAACGCAGGGAAAAGCTTGATGGCAGAATCAGGGCCTACTCGCCTGGACTGTAAAATGTAATAGATGAACCATATAAAGCCGGTGGCCTTTCATACTTAGGAATGGAATATCCGGCCCATTCATGGCGGATTTGAAAGAGGACATGTTGACGGTGGACGCACATGTGTTTGCGTCTTCATAACTGGAACTGGAGGGAACATACATGTACTTGTGACTTATACATGAAACCGTTGGGGTCCAAGATAGGGGACATAACTGATCATAAAAATCCATATTTCCACATTCCCTCCTTGTCCCCTACTGGCCCTTAGGAGATATCAATCTTCATCAATCCATCGATCTGTTCATATAGCATCATTTGTTCTTCTTTCTTCTTCCGGGATCTTGAATGAAAACTTGGTGGTGGAATACACGATGTGGCACACAGACCACAAATCGCTGGTCCACATTGTAGGCATAAGCAACAACTGAATAGTATGAGAAAGCCAATACCTAGGAAGGATAGGATCCTCCATCCCCAGGCTGACAACACACTCCAAAACCAACCGGACCAAGTCCAGGTGCCTGGATTCTGGTGTATCTGGCTTACAATCTTATGAAGGCGAGTTATAGCTTTATATACAGATGGCGAATTTTCTGGGATGAATACGCAGCAACTTGATCCGATGACCCTACAAGCTCCGCCCCTGTCGGCCAGGATGACGTCAAGGACAAGACGATTTTGAAGAACAACAATCCGCATCGCAGACTGCTCCTCTGTTAAGTTGCCTAAGGCAGAAATAGTTTCATTTACTACTGCTTCAAGGGTCCTAGTTAATCTACGTATCAGCTTACTATTGGTGACTGTGCCTATATAGGGAAAGAGACCTTTATTAAAATCTGTATATTTTTCCCATGCCGTCTCAGTATAATCGACAATTGGGAGATCTCTCCGTTCCCTATTGTGTACTAAATGAGTATTTCTGTGATAATCAGGAGGAGCTAGGAAAACAGGTGGCAAAAGGAATGCGATATAACAGGTACCATCCCAATCTAAAGGCAGACGTGTATATGCAGTCTGACCACATACGAAGTAGGAATGGCGAGAAGCTCTAAATGTAGATTTACCTTGATCATTAAATTCTGTTACAGTGGTGCATTTACTATGGCCCATATGTATGGAACCATTCTTTCTTACACACAATTCACCTTTAACTGGAAATACTGACATAGCGGGCAGAATTGGTGCAGCTTCGGATTCAACATTCAAGATCATGAGATTGAGCGTAAAATTACCTAATCCATATACTTTGTTTTCTAGATCGGTTCCTGTTCTTTTGGGAAGTCCCTCCTTGTTAGGGTAGCAGACTTTGAGTAAAACTAGGTTCAGGTTTCCCCATACCCAATTATCTTGATAAACTATTGAGTTTGAATCTAAGGAATCAATTAAACTAAACCATGCTCCACAGGAGCCATTGTGTGTGAACGGATATGGAAAGAGAGGCAGAACTCCCTTAAAATTCTGATAGGGAGGAAGTCGGCCACATATCCAACAATTGGTAGCATTGCTGGTTTGATGGGAATGATGTAACATACTAATAAAAGTGTTATTGCGCAGCGCAAATCTATAGGACAACTCATGTGGGGGTAATTCACTAAAGGAATGTTCAACAGTAACATTGTAAGCATGTTTAGAAATAGGATAATATATGTGCAACAATATGCTTGCAGTGATGATCAGAAGACTTAAGAAAAACAAAATCAATAATGTCACTGTGCAATGACTACGCAGTGATTTACAATACGTATGCCTTTTCAATTTCATCTGTCGATATTTTTCTCTATTCAGGTCTAGGGGATACATGTCAGAGACAAATTCAACCGATTCACCTTGAAGAGGACTTAAACAATCAAATTGTCTGACTTGCTAGACCTTAATTTTACTTTGTACAGTTCAGGATCGGATTGTTCAACAAAAGGGAGTTTTGAATCAGTCTGTGAGGAAATGCAAGGCGTAATGTTCACATCTGAAGGTAGTCCATGAAATTTCTTGATATGACTCGAATGTATCCATCCTTTCCGTCCTTCGATCTTCACGGCTGTCCTGGTGGTGAGCAGTACAAGTTGAGGCGATTTCCACCTAGGATCCAGCTGAGTCTTTCGGTCAAAGTTTCGTACAAACACCAAGTCCCCGGGAACCACGTCATGGGGTTTCACCTCGGTGTTATCGGGAAAGGCTGCAGCTACCTGTGAACGACAAGATTGTAGTGCAGACATCAAGGAAGCCAGGTAATCTGTCAGCATATTACAGTCAACATCAGTTATTTTACGAGGTATAGGCGCTCCCCCACATATTTGGTGGTCTACCAAAGATCACCTCATACGGGGATAGCCCTGTTCGAGAATGTGCTACCATTCTCATGTAAAAGAGTGCAACTGGTAAAGCTACTACCCAATCAACACCTTTTTCTCTACATATTTTGGACAATCTAATTTTCAGAGTTTGATTATGGCGTTCCACGAGACCTGCTGCCTCGGGGTGTCGGACACAGTGAAACTTCCATTGATAGCCTAACAAAAGTGAAACGTGTTTCATTAGTTCGGATGAGAACGGCTGGCCGTTATCTGAATAGACAACACGTGGTAAACCATACCGTGGGAAGAATTCTCGAACTAACTGTTTGGCAGTAGTCGGGGCAGTGTAATCTGAAACCGGGTAGGCTTCTGTCCAACGAGAAAGAGCACAGACAACTACAAGAACATATTTGAATCCTCGACATCGTTCCATCTGGATATAATCCATCTGGAGGACTTCAAAAGGGTGATCAGGAGGTTGAAATCCACCCTATTCTACGGGAATGCTTTTACCTGGGTTAAACTGACAACATATCATACAGGTACGGACTTTCTGTTTAGCTGCTGCTCGTAAATGTTTGTTGAACCAAATGTGTTGAATGCTGTCTAGCATAGCTTTCTCTCCTAGGTGCGCTGGACTATGTATTGTGTTAATAATAACTTGAACCATAGAGTCAGGAAGAAACCATATAGATTTTTCCTTCGTCATCCATCCTTGATCCGTTTGGATCCCTCCTAATTCAGTCCATTTCTTTATCTCGTCTGGTGTAGCATGTGTCTGTATGTCAATTACGTCAAGAGCGGGATCCTTAACTGTCATGCAATGTGTTGGTGTCGGAACTATTGTCTTTGTCATGTCAGTTGTGTGAGTTTGAGCAGTCTGTTTAGCTGTTCTGTCAGCTAGATCATTGCCTTGAGAGATGATATCAGTAACTTTCGTATGAGCTTTACATTTCATAATCGATATTGCAGTGGGTAGATGAATTGCATCTAATAAGGCATGAATGAGAGGTCCGTGCTGAATGTGGGCACCGTGAGAAGTTAAGTAACCTCTCTCTCGCCACAGCACGCCGAAGTCATGAACAACTCCGTATGCATAACGTGAATCTGTGTATATGTTGACTTTCTTATTTGTGGCTTGGATACAGGCTTGTGTCAGAGCGATGAGCTCTGCTGCTTGAGCTGACAAAGTATTTATGCAATTTGTTTCAATGACTTCAGTATCTGTTGTGACTGCATACGCGGCCACTAACTCTCCTGTACTTGTTCTCATGCATGAACCGTCTACATACAACGTCAGGTCTGGATCTGACAATGGGACATCTGTCAAGTCTTGTCTGGGTTTCGTCGTGATAGTAATAACTTTACTACAATCATGTATTAGTGGGTCTGTTCCGTTTACTGGCAAAAGTGTGGCTGGATTTAATGTATTACAACGTCTGATTTCTATGTGTGGCTGAAACAATGTCAATTCATAACCGGTAAGTCTCGCTATAGTCAAGTGTTGTGTTTGTGTTCGGTTCAAAAGAACCTCTACTGCATGTGGTACTTGTACTGTCAATGGATGTCCTAATACTATGGCATCGCTTTGTCTGATTGCTAAAGCTGTTGCTGCCACTGATTTCAGGCACGCAGGAAGAGCCTGAGCTACGGGATCTAATGTACTAGAAAAATAGGCACATGGTTTGTGTGATCCTGCTTGTTCCTGTGTGAGCACTGATAAAGCAGTACCTTCACGTTCTGTAACAAAGAGTGTAAAATGTTTACTGTAACATGGTGTTGTTAAAACAGGTGCTTGACATAAAGCTTTCTTTAAGTTTTCAAAGGCTTGTGTATGTTCCTGAGTCCAAGGGAGGACAGTCGATGTGGCCGCCTCTTGTGTTGTCAACTGAATGAGTGGTTTTGCTAGAAATGCATTTTGAGGGATCCACTGCCTACAGTATGAAGTGAGGCCTATAAAAGCCCGCACCTCCTTCTGTGTCTTGGGTATTGGCATGTTAGCAATTAACTGGATGCGATCAGGTGTAAGCTGTCTTCCCTCCTTGGACAGCGAGTGCCCAAGATAAACAACTTGCTGGACACAGAATTGCAGCTTAGAAGGCGACACCTTGTGCCCCTTTTCAGCCAGAAATCGTAAAACCGTCAGTGATGCTTTTTCACATTCAGGTTCGCTTCGAGCGGTGATCAGCAGATCATCGACATATTAAAGCAATGCAGTGTTAACTGGCATGTCGATACTGTCAAGTTCTCGTTTTAGTGCTTGGCTATAGATGCTGGGGCTTTCTGTGAATCCTTGAGGTGCGCGTGTGAATTTAAAGCTTCGTCCATTTAAACTAAATCCGAACAAGTATTGGCTTTCCGGATCTATTGGGACGCTGAAAAAGGCATTCTTGAGATCGATTACAGTAAAGAATGTTGCTTCGGAGTCAATAGCTGTCAGTAATGAAGAGATGTCGGGGACCACGGGGTATTGTGGTACAACGCATTTATTTAATTCGCGCAGATCAATAACTAATCGATATACTGGCGGAGCCTTTGGATCAGTTCGTTTAAGAATCGGAATTATCGGGGAGTTACATACATTGGAGTCGGTTTCCACAACCACTCCTTGGGCAATAAGCTCGTCAATGATTTGCAGTAAAGCCACTACAGCATCTGGAGGTAACTTGTATTGTCGCATTCGTGGTAGTACCACTCCTGTCTTTAATGTGACTCGATATGGTGTAATGTTCATGCAACCAACATCAGTGGGTCCTTGTGCCCATAAGTGTATAGGTAAATTCTGTAGTCTGAGATCCATGTCTCGGGACACATAGTGTCCTTTGAAATCACGTAAAAACAATCTTACTCCTTCCGGAGAACAACATATTACAGCTCCTAGAGCTTTCAATGTTTTTATACCTAACAAGTTTTCTGGACATGATTTAGTAAGTAATAAATCTGTAGTTCGTGTCAACGGACCAATCGTAAGTGGAAGAGGTTGTGATACTTCATTAATGATAGGTTTTCCTGAAAAACCAAGGGAAATATTCTGTGAGCCTGAGAGGGGTGCCCCTGGAACTTCACTACGTTTTATTGTTGTTCGGCTTGCCCCTGTATCAAGTAAAAATTTTCTATCTTGACCTAATAGTTCACTATGTACATAAGGTCCTTCTTGATCTACAGGGACCTCGATAAGGGGTAAGCCAACTTCCCTCTCTAGGCTGTTTCATGTGTATCGTTGATAATTGGGATAATCATATTGTGCATACTGGTACATCTGTCGTGTCGTTTCTTTTGTGGTAGCAATAGGCTGCGGTGGTAGAGCTGGCATGGACTGTTGTGGAGCTGGCATGGACTGTGCATGCTGAGGGACTCCTTGTTGGTTCTGATCCTGTCTAGGTGGCCGTGGTCTTTCCTGTGTTTTACCTGTGGCGATATTATGTTTTAAAACTGGACAATCGTGTATATAATGACCTGGCTGTTTACAATAGTTGCAGGTCCCTTTCGCAGGACCTGCTGAATCACTGGACTGTGTCATACCCTTTTTATGACCGTCAGCTGGAACTGACTGGGCAACTAGCATTTTCATTTTCGTGTCTTTCATGCGTCTTTGTTCATGTTCTTGTTCCTCTCTAATTCTATTGTGATGATATTGTAACATTTGTAACATTTGTGACGGGGTGTTACCTTGCCAGGTACTCTCGAATTTCAATACTCTATTCATAACTTGGGGCAGGGAATTTTCAACTAATTTTGTCACAAACAGATGTGGGTATGATTCGCTGCTTGCCTTTATGCCACTATTTATACCAAAACATTTTTCGAATCGGGCATAGAAATCACTAGTATCTTCATCTTGCTTTTGTTTACAGGCTGATATTGCACCCCAGTCTTCCTTTTTCGTAGTTAATAAACGTGGCAGTACCTGCACTAATAAACCGGGTAGCAATTTAGTCTTGTTCCCAAGTCCTGAACCTGGACCTCGGGCTGTTTCTTCGGTTTCCAATGCTGTCCAATCTATCTTTTGGTCTCCCACCTCCCAATCTTTTTCTTTGAGTTTTTCGTAAATGCCCGCAGGCATTAATACCTTTAATATTTTCATAATGTCGGGATAGGTATATTCTCCCATGAGCAACATGTCTTTAATTTCACGGTGGAAACCCGCTGGATCTTTGTCATGACTGGGTACCACTTTCTTCATTTCTAATAATTCTATTTTAGATATGGGTGTGTATACAAATACACGTTTAAATTGATTGTCATCGCCCTTTATTGGGTGTACTTCGCGTAAGGGATTCTGTCTGTCCATATGATACGTCGTTCTTTCCTTGATGGGCAGTGAGACATGTTCTGGGCATACAAAAAGAATGTACTGGTTTCTGGATTCTAGTATTTCTCTAATCAAATCAGTACTTGAACCTCTCCATTTATTCGTGAGTAATTCAGTCAATATATCAGGTAGAGGACCAGGATCGGAGTGTTGGCCTTTATATAATATAAGAAGATGTTGGATCATGTATATACCAGCTAAACGCTGTTCGTCT
The DNA here is from genome assembly GCF_964204655.1 of Triturus cristatus. NCBI lineage: Eukaryota > Metazoa > Chordata > Amphibia > Caudata > Salamandridae > Triturus > Triturus cristatus. The sequence continues at coordinate 1,086,295,910 of NC_140590.1, forward strand.
GGGGTAAGGTTCAAAAACGTATGTACTAGTGTATCATCACTATATTTCCCAGGACTGTCAGCCCATAATACTGCTGATCTAGCTAATTCTTGTTCGTCCAATGAATCAAGTATATGATGTCCCCTTCGTTCTCGAAGTAAGTTGTCAGCAGCTTGGAATAAGTGTTCGGGAGATCTTATATTAATTATAGGGGTTTGGTAATTTCTGCTACTATCTGGACGTGCCGGACGTATCGGATCATTAAGGCATCTAGTATTATTACGAGATCTTCCTCTGCCTACATAAGCCATTGTTTCTAACTGTCCCGTGGGCAGTTCTAATTCTTCCCCCTCCTCTCTGTCTTGTTCAGGCTCGTCTACTGTTAATCTTTCTTCGTGTATTCGTTCTATTTCTTTGCGGATCTTTCGATACATAGCTACTATACATGACTGTCTATCATGTCTCCCTTCTGATATATTCTGGCTCCATGTGACAAGTTGTCGCATTTCTTCCGGATTTACCCCAGGCCGGTCTTGATTTCTGATTACACAGTTTATGAGGAAACGTAACAGTTGCCCCTGTACCTCCGCTTTCTGGTACTCCATGGCTCTGCTAATACTTTCAGGACCTCGCCCTGACTGGACAAAGTGATATATATTTTCTAAATGTGTAGTCATCCCTGGTAGCTTCATTAAATATATTGCAGCTCGTCGGATACGTAATGATGACAGCATCATTTTGTCTCGTTTACCGGGCACAGGATCATATCCACAATCTACTAGAAGTTCCTTAAGCACATCGGGAGTTGTTAGTTTGGGCGTACGTTGGTGTGCTAATTCTCTGAGGGAAAATTTATTTCCCCTAGGTGGCGTAGAAAAAATGTCTGTCGTACCTCCTGTAGCACCGTCTGGGGTGCTGGACGTGAAAGGATTTGTTGAATGTGAGACAGCAACCGTAGTTGCGGGAAAAGCTGTAGAAACAGAAGTGCTTGTCGGAACGTGTGTCAGAGTTTGTTGTTGTGGAGGTACAGACGGAGGATCTTGGCGATGAGCACCATCGGCAAGCGGTCTATGTGGTGCGGTATTAGCATACTCGGGAGCTGCGTCATCTAAATAAGAGGAAAGGAAAACGTCTTCTGCGGTTCTGGGATGCCCTTTGGGATGTTCTTTTATCGGAAACAATGGAAGTGGCAAATCTTTTGGTATTTCCGGAGTAGCCTTAGGTAACCCTTCGGCCAGAAGTGGGTACATACCATTCATAAGGGCGTTTCTTTGTCTGTCTACTTGTTCTGATTCTACTCGGGTACCTTCTTTAATTAATAGATTTTCTCGGACTTTATTTGAATTTTCTTTACCCTTATCTTCCTGTCTGAGTGCTTTTTCTGTACGTCTATATGATTCCTTACGCCATAATTCAATGGCATCTTTCTGTGATTGTCTGGCTTTCTTTTTCCATAATTCTTCTTCTACTCTCATGATGCAATCTGCATCCCAGGTCCCAGCTACGGGCCACCTCTGACTTTCTGGTAATTCCTTGGTGTAGTCTACCCATAAATCAAGAAATAATACGGCGTCTAGGCCATGTTTATGATACATGAAGTACCCTGGAGTGTCCCTAGGAGGAATGGGAACAGCTTCTTCGAGTACCCCTTTTCTAGTTTTGATCTGCCGTAATTTCGAAAAGAGCGGCATGTTGAGAACTGGTCTGATACCTAATCTTGAACACACTTAATACAATAAACACAATAATGAACAGTCATTCACACCACAATATGCAGAACGTATTTAAAACGTATTTAAAACATTTAACATTTAACGAACAACAATGATCATTAGGGAACTAGTCACTTAGCATAATACTTGACACTAACTGGGTGAGTCTGAATATTCTGAATTATATACTAGACATACTAGATATACTGCTAAAACAGTACAGATACACTGCTGAAACAGTGCAGACCGGATTTGTGTACCCAAACCCGTCTTGACCGGCACAACCTATGTGCACGTCAGAACGCCTCCCCGGCAATGGTACTCACCGGGTAGCTCGGAACGGAAGGCCTCGGAACTGAACTGGACTGCCATGGACCGGACTGGACTCGACTCGGAACTTCGGAACTTCGGAACTTCGGAACCTGGTGGGCCTCTGTATACCTCGGATCTTGCTCTCTCAGCTAGGCTCTGGTCGGGATACTTCGCACTTCTCACCGCCTCGTCTGGGTGTTGATCGCAGCCTCAGTCGCCCCCGCTTGGCCGGAGGGAGATACAGGAAATCCTGCGGGTACGCGTTGTTGTCCGTCCAGCTGTGGCAGGAGACCGGGCCTGCAACGCACCTCCGGCGCGTGAGATGAGAAAGTGTCCCTGTTCGGGCGCCAATTTATGTGGTAAATAATTTAATTACCTGTACTATTTTTGATGCGGAAATCATTAAAGAATAACTCAGTAAAATGAGAGGCAGAATCCGTGGTATTAGAGGTTCTGAAAGGGCTTTATTCCTTATACAACTCGAGTTGTAGGCTTCATATTCCATCACCACGGAGGTTCAGGAAGTGAAGGGCATACATTATTGATAGGTAATCATTTTTATAGAAAAGGCACTACAGTGAAAACAGATGCAATAGGCGTAACAGCAGATAAGACAAACTAAAATATGCATGCGTAACTAAAATAGGCGTAACTAGAAAACGTCATTATACATGATGTCATGAGTGGGTGGATCTATAAGAGAATCTTGCAATGTCAGCAGAAATACTTGGCAAAGATGCGCGCGCCGCCGCATGACGTGTGGTTGACGTGCAACTAGAGGGTGAAGAAAACTTGACATTTAGCTCTACATGTGGAGACCGAAGTCTGGGGGTCAAGTAAACCTAATCCTAAATCATATCTAGTATCCTATGTTTAAAGAACTGTGTTATCCAAAAGGGAAGGTCTCTCGGACGAAATCGATTCTATACTGCCTGTGAGTGCGTGTACAAGCGCCTAAGTGTCTACATGAGATGCGAGGGAGCAGAAATCTTCCATAGTAACAGGGGCTATGAATTACTTGCATGAAGACAGTGAGGCCAGGCCTCTTGCTCGGTAGCTGGAAGAATGTTTATTTAAACTACTAGACAGGAATGCATTGGATGAGGAGCGGAGCAGATAACTTGAAGGTGAAATACAGTTTTTGGCAGGCAGACAGACTGAGTCAGGCACCGTTAGCCGCGCAAGGAGTAGGACAAAGTTCATGGATACAGATGTGAGCTCAGACTGGATCTGTCAGAGGTAGAAAGCAGGGAAAAGCTTGATGGCAGAATCAGGGCCTACTCGCCTGGACTGTAAAATGTAATAGATGAACCATATAAAGCCGGTGGCCTTTCATACTTAGGAATGGAATATCCGGCCCATTCATGGCGGATTTGAAAGAGGACATGTTGACGGTGGACGCACATGTGTTTGCGTCTTCATAACTGGAACTGGAGGGAACATACATGTACTTGTGACTTATACATGAAACCGTTGGGGTCCAAGATAGGGGACATAACTGATCATAAAAATCCATATTTCCACAAGTTGATGAGGTACTATATTCTTGGTCTGCACGAGTTTACTGCCACAATAACTGTTTTGGAACACCCCTCCCCCCTTTATTTTTTGTAATATGGGCAAGTTTAGAGCGAGACAGACGGTGGCCACCATGGATCAGGAGGAGAATGCCCAGGACCAGGTGCAGTAGGACCCGGGCAGTACCCCCCCAGAAGACCCTATACAACAGCAATTGACCAGAATATTTGAAGAATATTGGATTCAATAGCTGACACCAAAGCTACACTGCACCAAGACATAAGTACAGTGCCAGTGGGGCTGGGCCTCCTTAGAGCGGATCATGCAAAGCCAACCGAGAGAGTGAAGCTGACCAAATCCTCCATTGCAGACATTGAGCCGGCACAGCAGGCACTAACGCTACTGGTAGTGGACCTCTCTGATAGGGTCCGCACTCTAGAAAGGAGAGCAGAAGATGCAGAAGGGTGGAACAGGAGGAATAAGATCAGGGTCCTCGGACTTCCGAAGGGAGAGGAAGGTAATCGAATGATTGCCTTCCTGGAGCACTGGCTCCAAACGGTGGCAGCACCGGAGGGCCTGTCAGCATTTTACACTCTGGAAAGAGCGCATCGTGTCCCTGCCAGGCCGCAGGCCCCGGGACAGCCCCCACACCCAGTGGTGGTTAGGCTCCTTCCTTTTAAAGACAGGGATACATTGCTGTAAAATGCCCGGGCTGGTAGCCCCTATGTGGTGGATAATAGCAAGGTTTCAATAAACCTTGACTACACACTGGAGGTACAAAGAGGGCGTGCCTCTTTCCTCAAAGCCAAGAAATCCCTGTGAGAAGATGGTCTTCAGTATGCCCTGATATTTCCAGCCCGGCTGCTTATACTTTTAGATGGAAGTCTCATTCCTACGAGGATCCCAAAATTGTGTGGGATTAGATTGAGACCTATAGAGCAGAGGGACCACCAGCGGCGCGTAAGATCACGGCACCGCCCTGGGACCGAGAACCCAGGAAATGACTCAGTAGGCGACTGGGAGCGGTGCCCTAAAGAAACCGAGTTCCTCACAAACAGAAAAAGAGAAAGCTGAGGCACTGCAGGCTGTGACGGCCATCATGCAGGACAGGAAATCACTATTAGAAGCAGGATCCCGCTCCCTGAGAGGGACCGAGGGATCAGAATCAGACTCCTCCCTAAGTGATGGCTTAGCTTGGCCTGTGGTGACCCCAAAGACAGCAGATGAGATTATTTGGCATCAAAGTCTGTCATTGATATTTGGGGGCTTTCGCTAGGGGGCTGCCGACAACTTCCCTGGCGACGTCCTGAAACAGCCAACTTGGGCCAGAGCATCACATGCAGTTCTCCTACTCTTTGTTATTTCCCTGCATTTGCCACACCCCCCTGTGTTCCTTCTCACAGTGGGTTTGCTACCCAACTAGTAATTGATGTTCTGCATATGGTTTGGGCGGCTGTTTGTTGCCAGACTGTCCTGAGATCGGGGAGTTGTTCAATATGTTTTTTTTAATGGTTTCCATTATTCAGTTTGCAGGAGGAGGTGGGTATGTACAACTGGGGGGCCAGAAAAATGGGGATGTGGTGCAGAGAGCTGTCAATGGGATGTACATCACCAGCACACAATGCATTAAAGTTTATAACGTGGAATATTAGAGGGATGGGGTCTATGGTTAAGCATCACAATTTGTACACCTACTTAAAGCGGAGAGATATGCCCTCCTCCAGGACACTCACCTAATCAGAAGTGTAGTCAAAAAGTTGTACAGGAGGTGGAGAGGGCAGTTATTTGCAACTATTTTCTCAGCATATGCTCGAGGAGTATTGATTTGGATAAGGTCCAGTGTCCCCTTTGACCCTATACACACCTTAAGAGAAAGCGAAGGCAGATATGTACTTATTGCGGGGAGGCTGATGGGCGAGGGGTGATGTTGGGTAGTGTGTACGCACCTAACCTAGATCAAATCACTTTCAATATATGATAAATTTATAAAGTGCTGGACTCACCCCTGGAGGGGTATCTCCACGCTATAGACAGATGTAGGAGGGTTAGAACAGGTGACCAGTTAATAAAGAGTTCTGTTTTCAGGAGTATCCTGAACTTCAGAAAATTCAGGCACTTAGGTAAACAGGGAGCAAGTTCCAGTATCGAATGGCACGGTAGGAAAAGGTTTTGCCACCCGAGCGAAGTTTGTTAAACTTTGGGATAACAAGCTGAGCATGCTCTCCATAGCGCAGAGATCTGCTTGGTAGGTAATGAATGAGTTTTTCAGCAAGATACATGGGAACCCTATCATTGATTGTTTTGTGGACCAAGCACAGATTTTAAACTTAATTATTTTATGAATGGTGAGCCAGTGGAGGCATCTTAACAATGGGACAGACTCAGTTCTAGGGGGCATATTGAGAGCCAGACGCACTGCTGTGTTCTGAACCACTTGCAACCTATTCAGCACGGCGTTGTTTCCTGCTGCCAAAAAGGGATTACAGTAGTCGAAATGACTGACTACCAGGGTATGAATCAGGGTCTTACATACTTATAAAGGGAAGAGATGAAACACTCTTCGCAAAAGCTTCAGCATATAAAAGCAGGTGCCTGAGGTAGTTGCTATATGATCTCTCATAAATAGGGAGTGGTCCCGATAGACCCCCAAGTTTTTTGCCTTTGTTGTAGGAGTGGGAGCAGGGCCCAACTCTGATGGCGACCAGTCAGGGACCACATAGTTGGTGCTTTGCCGAACAATAGTATTTCCGTTTTATCAGCATTATGCTAGAGAAAATTCTTCGGCACCCAATCGGAAATTGCTTGCATACCTTTTGCAAAAAGATGTTTTGTCGCGATCAATTTGTTATCAATCAAAAGAAGGAGTTGGGCATCATCCGCATACGAAAAAGGGAACAAATCCATGATCTCCAAGAATTTTTGCAAGAGGGGCCACATACATGTTAAATAGTATGGGTCTGAGACACGAGCCCTGTGGCACCCCCTTCGTGAGAGATTTAGCACAAGAATGAAAGGGCCCCAAACTAACAGTCTGTGTGTCGCTCTACAAACCTTGAAAGCCATTGAAAGTCAGGCCCCTCAATACCAATTTCAGTAAGTCTTTGACGTAGCTTATGGGGCTACAGCATCGAAGGTTGCTGACAAGTCCAACAGCACTAACGATACTGCCTTGTTATTGTCTAAGGAAAGTTTGATGAAGTCCGTGACACCAATAAAGGTGGATTCAGTGAAATATTTTGGTCTAAAACCAGACTGCGAGGGGTGAAGACAGGCTTGGAATTCAATATGTTCCATAAGCTTCGAGTTAATATAACCTTCAAGACGTTTGCTCAAAAGCAGAAGAAGTGAAATGGAACGATAGTTGGATAGCTCTGCTGAAGGTGCATTGACTTTTTCACAAATTGGAAGCACTTGAGCTGCTTTAAATACATGGGATAATTTCCCCTCAGTCAGAGATAGATTTAGGAAAGCACAAACTGAAGGAGCAAGATGCTTTGTAAGTAGGCAAAAATCTACCTGGTATAATGTCGATAGGAGAACCTGACTTGGCTGTTTTTGGAAACCAAGAAGGGTGAAACGTCTGCTAAGACTGCATCTTTCATTCTGGGAGTGGAAAAGAGTGGGGTGGAGGAGTCAGAGGAGCGGTTGCTGAGGGCAGAATATTGAGCTGGGAGGAATCGGGGGGAATACGGAAGCACCCCATAGCTGAGCAATGGGAAGAAGCTCTGTGGGCCTGGGAAAACCTGACACAAACAAGTAGTGAAGGTGAGGGAAGCGGGAGTGCATGTAAGTGACAAAAACATCCTACCATAGTAACCTCACTACATTGAAAGGCCCATATGGCAGAGGCAGTCACCCAATAACATAAGCAATCATAATGGAGGGGACAGTCCTGAGCGATGAGAAGGGCTTGGTTGTGATGGAAGAGCCCTCCCTACAAACCAACGTCTATTCATTAGCTGTTACCCCCACATATGCCCCTCTGGGAATGTACGCACATCACCCCTCAGCAAAAGTTTTCCTTTTGTTAGTAGTTTGGTTTATAAAATGGATCCGTTAAGCATAGATGACATTACTGAGCCCCGGTCTAGAGCTGGAGGCTCCCCAAAAATGAAGAGGCTGGGAAAAATAGGATTTGTCTTGAAGTGTGAACAATTGTGAGTCGTTGATATGTCTATATTTATGGGTCATAGCACTGTAAAACGTTCTGGACAAACAAGTATCAATAATTAGCCGTGGAAATCAGAATGAAATTTTTATAAGTTTGCCTCATGTGCAACAGAGAAAAGTAGCTGAAAAATGGATTCATATGTGTACGCTAAAGTATTAAAATACAAAATGCCAATAAAGATATATTTTAAAAAAAAATAATTTCCCCACAAATGTGTGTGGACCTAGCATCCGAGACAGTAAAGACCCCAAATGCAAAAAGGCAGAATCCAATTTTTTGTTTTCAAGGTAATTCTGTTAATGCATGTAGCTGTGGTATGTGGGCCCCGCCTTGAATGGCACCAGAGAAACCTACCAACTCCACAGATTTCTGAAAAATATACAGTAAAGGAAGTCTAGGGTTGTATGAATTTACCCATAGCTTCACAGATTATGCCATTATGCAGCTTTGTGTAATAAGACTCCCATTGGGGGAAATCGTAATGTGAAATGTAGTGAAACAACACAATTAGCATCTTTCCATCATAAATGGAAGTTTCTTTAATGTGGGTGATCAACAAACTTTTCAGGTAGATTTTTTAGTTGAGCAGACCATTCGGGTAGTTTTTGAATGAGAAACTACAAATTGCATCATGAACGGCAATGTTCTGAATAGAAGATACCAGGAAATCATCTTGAAATTACATTTTCCAGTTGAATCTTCACCCAAACAGGCCATTCAGGTAATTTGTAGAGCCTGAAATGCATTTTTGTGATACAAGAAGACACTGCCATAGAGACCCAGAGGCTACTGTACATACAGTCTCAACTTGCATTTTTTGTCTTAAGACCACCCCCTCTGCTTTGTCCAGCCCTTTGTCTTTTTGGATTTTTTAAAGGGTCTGCAATCTCTGCTCTGCCACTTTCACAACCTTTTAATTTTTATTTGGGAAATATCAATCAATCAATCAATAAAAACTTTATTTCGGTTTTTTACAAACATAAAAGTATACATTAAGTAGCATATAAGACAATAAAGTAAGAAATTAGAACCACAGAATACACAATACAATACAAATATCAAATTTAATGAAGTACTTTGCAAAACATTTGTTGTTTGGGGAATGGCAGGAATGAATACTTTTGTTCTGGGGTTTTTTCTTATTGTTTGTTTGATATTGAATGGCCTGTTGTCAGTAGTAGGGACTGTTTTAGGGTGAAGTTACTTCAAGGGATTCTTGACCAAATTTACAAAGTAATTTTAGGATCACAATAGTCAAATCTGAGCATTATTAAATGCACACAACCCAAATTGCAATTTGGTAACAGGTTTCTGCATCACACTTTGGGTTTGCAAATAAATATCAAATCGGTAATTGGAAAGAGCATGCAAAGAGATTCTCTTCCAAATACCGATTCCTTTAGTTAAGTATTAAAGTTTTGCAACGTAAATCCAGTCTCAAAACATTAATATTTTACCAACTTTGTGAATGTGGACAAAAATTTTTTCAGGAAAATGGTTGCATGAAAAAAGTAAGATTGCTTTATATGAAAGCAATCACTGACATGGTGGTCTGCTGACCCCAGCAGGCCACCATCCCGGTGACTCTAATCAATTGTAGTTAGGGGCGGGCAGAGAACGCCGCTCCACTGGCTAAGCTTGTGGAGTTTTGCCAACTCTGCATTCTGCTGAGAACGTGGAGTTTAGGAAAAACTCCGACTCCGCAGCGGAGTAAAAGCTCCCAAACTCCACCCCGAAAATAAATATTTTCAAAAAATAAATAAAGAAGAGAAAAAAACACACTTACCTCTATTGTGGCGTCCCCGGGCTGCCCTCCTACTCCTCGCCGTGGCCTCTCCTGCAGAAACCCCTACATCAGACATACTTTGTGGTAGGACTGCACATGCGTACGTCTGACGTAGGGGTTTGCAGAAGAAACCATGGCAAGAAGGGCAGCCCAGAGATGCCGCGATAGAGGTAAGTCTGTTTGTCTATCTTCTTTATTTAAAAAAATAAGAAAAATTATGAGGGGGGAGGCGCAGAGCGGAGTTCCATGGAGTTTTTGCCCTTCTCCAGGGAACTCCGCATAGTGCAAGCATGCCAGCTCGGCCAGGTCCTAATTGTAGTGGGTTGCAATTAGTGACTTACCTCATGCATATTTATGAGGTAGTTAGAATTGTGACCCACTATGCGTCTGCATTTTGTGAACCAACTGACAAATTTTTTTATCTCGGGACAAAAACTTTTTATTTATATTTTTGTTTTATTATTTAAAGTATGTATGCAGACTTTTATGATTCAATCAAATCAAATAAAGTTATTTGAACTGAACTGACTAATACATAGAGCACCCTAAGCCCTCGGGCACCAGAAAACTAAAAGTCAAAATCTTTGTCACAGTTGACACTTGTTTATTTCTTATTTTAGGAGAGTAGGATCTGCCTCTTATGGTTACCCCCACTTTTTGCTGCTGTAACACTGTTTTTCGACTTTAGTCAGGCTGGGGCCCTGCTATTCAGGACCCCAGCCTAGCTGCTTCCTCTCTAAATTGATTCCATGGACTTTAGGTACACTCCATATTGGATTCTGGGGAACCCTTGTGAGTCCCTAGTATTTGGTATACAATGTACCCAAGGCATAGGTACCCCAGAGGCCTACCGGGGCTGAAGCATGTATTATGCCACCCCTGGGAAGCCCTCCACAATGACACCATGGGTCTGCTACTGCAGCCTGGGTAAGGTGGTGCATGCACCCCTTACAGAGATATAGGTTCACTATAACTCACCTAACACTGCACATACAAACCTATCAGTCACCCCTATGGCAGGCCTTATCAATCCTGAAGGCAGGGTGCTTGGTTATATGTGAGAGAGTGCCCAGGCATGAGCTGAGCCCCTCTGCATCCTTCGAAATCCATCTTCCTGGGTTGTCAGTAGTGCGGCCTAACAATATACTCTTAAGTGGATTATAACCCAACGGTAAATGCTAACTTTGGACTGGCTGCACGGAAACATGTTGTGTTTGGTGTCAAACACCTTGGAATCATCCCCAACACCAGTAACTGGGAGAGACATGACAGCAGCGGTATGCCCGGTACCAACTTAAAAGAGCCCTGGCATCACAAAATAGATGCTGCAGCCACATACACGGGTCTGGCCTCCTGCTGCTGACCGAAACTCTGGCAGGGGAGGCCTGGACAATAGGTTTCCTGTCGCAGGATATATATATATTTTTTTCCTTTAATATCTCAACAACTACTGAACGGATTTACACCATTTAACAAAAAGGGATCTTACTGAACCAAGACCTACCTTTTTGCCAAATTTTGTGTAATTCTGTTCAGCATTTCGGGCTGTAGCTTTGTCTAAAGTTCTCTATGGACATTAACATGGGGAAAACATGTTTTGAGACCCCCCTTTTTTCTCAGCCCCCGCTTGTCGAATCACCCCGAAACTTTCAAGACATGAGCTGACTGGAGCAGGCCACTAGTTTTGAAAATTTTGCGAAGATTCGTCAGCCGGCGCCAAAGTTATTGGGAAAAGAAAACACGTTTTTTTAATGGAAACTGGGTCCTAACTATAACTACCTACTGGAGACCTTATACATTATAGTTAGGCTAAAATTTCACTATTTTACTCGAACAGTACCATTGAAATTTAGCAGTTATAGTTACCTGAGCTAGCTATAAATTTTGCCCTGCAATGCCTGGCCTATGACCTCACATACTAAATCACTCATGGCATGGTCAGTGCCATCACTGAGGCTATGTCAAATGGCGTCACTGATGACATCATCAAGTGAGTGTAAGTGTTTTTGGGTGCTAAACATATACACTAACCTATTACAAAAGTTTATTACTATAATAGTTGTACTACTAACAAGTGATTCTTTCTCTAAAGTGTGATTTGAGGTGGCGAGTGACTGTATAAGTGGGTTTGTGAGTTGCTGTATTGGTGTGTGAGTGCATGCATGAGTGACTTTTTGGGTGAGTGAGTGGATCTATGACTAGGTCTCAACGTGTGAGTGGTTGTCTCAGTGGCTGTATGGGTGTGTGAGTGGTTACGTGTGTATTTGAGTGGCTGTGTGGGTGTGTGAATGGGTGTGTGAGTGGCTGTATTATTTTAAGCAGTCATGTGAGTAGCAGTGTGGGTGAGTGGGTGTGTGTGATTGACTACTTTGCTGAGAGAGTAAATGTATCAGTGGCCGTATGGGTGAGTAAGTGGCTGTGTGAGTAACTGTATGGGTGAGTGAGCTGGTGTCTGAATGACTGTATGAGTGAATGACTGGGTGTGTAAGTGGCTGTATGTGTGAGTGAGTGGCTGTTTCCGTGAGTGTTTGGTTCATTGAGTTTGTGTTTGAATGGCTGTATTGAAAAGTGAGTGTCTGTGTGAATGACAGTGTGGGTGAGTGAGCAGATATGGAAGAGCTTGTATGGATGTATGAATAAGTATATATATGGCTATGTTTGGTATGAGTGAGTGTGTGTGTGTTGTATGGGTGAGTGAGTGGCTGTGTTGAGAGGCTCTATGGGTGTGTGAATAGGTATGTGAGTGGCTGTATAGGTGAGTAAGTCTGTGTGTAAGTAGCCGTATGGTTGAGTGTATGGTTATGTGAGTGGCTGTGAGGGTGAGTGACTGGTTGTATGAGAGGCTGTATGAGTAAATTATGATAGGAACAGACACAATGTTTTCCTTTTCAGTTGTGGGTCTCTTTGTTTAATAGCAAATGTATCAGTAGCTTTATATACATTTGATAATGTTACTACTATTATTAATGAAATTTATAAAGCGCATGTAAACTAAAGTTTTGCTAAATGAACTAGACATGTCTAAGTTTACCTCAAGAGGAAAGGAGGAAACACTTAAAGCACGTTAGAGAACAACATTGTTTTTAGATTTAATTTGTTGCGACAGTTGATGTATGGCATGTTACTAGCAACAGTAGTGCTCACTTTCTAAAGCTGTTTGTTCGTAAAAACTTGTATGTTTCTACCAAACTGTTGTTTCAGTTTACATATTAGTGCAGGCGAAATTCTTGTGAAAAAAAACATAAATGTGTGGGACTTTACCTGAAGCTAAATTAACATTTGTATAGCTCACGTTCAACCTGAAGGACATCTCGGAGCTGGGTGATAGATGAGTACTGATCCTTTTCAAACTGGCTTGCTCCATCACCCACTGAATGATTGACTTTTAATAGCAATTATCTTTCAGGATGCTTCGTCTTATCTAACTTTGCAAGCAGACATGTTAGCAAGTTCCTCGTTCAATGTTGAAGTGCCAATGCACAGATGGTAAAAGCACCTCGTGTTCATATTTTAGACACTGACTTTTTTAATGAACACAAATGCTATACGTTCATGGGCAATGTGCTCAACTGTACCGCTTTCTACATTTAGTGTTGGTGGTTTTGCTTTCACATTGTTATTCAGTCCATTTTTAGAACCTATTTTACTATTTTCCGGTCTAATTCATCCTCCTGTTTTTATTCTGCTGCTAATAGCTGGATGTTTAGAATTTCTTAGCAATAATATGGTAGTGTACATGCTTTTTCCTTGCTGTTTACAAATAACCTTTAACCATTGCTTGTCATACAGTTGCTATCGTAGTGCACACTAGGTAAGCTCCATTTCGTCATGGTCACAAAAAAATTGGATATCTAGATTTTGTTGAAAATGGGTGAGGTTAATGTCATTCTTCTTTCCATGCATGACACAGGGACAGTTTAAGCAGTGCCTCTTTTAAGTTTGCTGTGTAACTACACACTTGATAAAAGTGCCTCAACTCAGATTTTAGACACTGTATTTTATCATTAATACATCTGCTTTATGCCAAGGAAACTATGTGACTCGCTTCACTTTAAGACCTATAACATAATGTTTGTTTTATTTGCTAGCTAGATTTACACTACTTTAACTAACGTATCCACTAATAAACAGTGTGACGGCCAGTGCTATTGGCTGTGCGGTGCTGGTCGAATGTGTTTCCTGGTGTGCAATTGGCTCAGAATCCCCCCAGTAGCTGTGCTAGTATTGTAAAGGTTCTTTGATTAGTAAGTCACCAAATGACCCCAACAATGTCTGTAGAGCTGTCAGAAGAATTCCCGCCTCCACAACTCCCAGTGCTGAATAACCATGATGTGTTGCATGGTTTCTTACCACTGAGAGTAATATCTAACAAAGTTTGCGTAAAAGTCCAAAGTTCGCTCTCAAATGCAGTCTCTGGCTGCTCAGTCTATCCTCCTAGATCTAATAAATTCATGGAGACGAGTCAGGGACTGTGATGCTCTTTCTAATTTATTGGAAAAGTGGCACAAGGAATAGCAGAATCACAAGAGGTTCCTAGAGAATAACGTGTTAAGTTGGAGAAATGGAAGATGATCCCTTGTGTAGAAAGTTGGAAAAGGCCTGTTTCCACCAATCAGTGTCGTTGCAGAATTCATCAAGTAGCATGAAGACCAGGGGCAGTGCTACCCTGCAAGAGAGAAAAACAGACAATGGTGAATAACTCACTCCTGGATGAATGACATGCAAACCCCTCTAAGCAGATCACTGTAAAACCAACTGATGCTGTGCACTTCTTTCGGCACGGTGTGCCAGCATAAGCTTTCATAGTTTTGCCCTTCATGAAGTTGATGCATTAGACAGGGGATGACAGTTCAGAGGGGCATTTAACAGGATATCTCAGGGAACTTGTCCAGATTTGAAAGTTGATATGATACCAGCCTTCTTATTGGTTTAGATTGATACCTGTCTTGTAGTGGCTGTGTGCATGCTGCCTCGGGGAGATCCTGAAAAGATTGTCATTTTTAGTTCACTCTCTAGCCCTGTGAACACAGGCCTGTAAATGAGTGCACTTTGGGTCATGTGCACTTATGAAATTGGTTTCAATGGGGCATATTAACAAGGAACAGGGAAAATTAACGCTAAGGGCGCTTAGCGTTAATTTTTTTAACGCCCGCTATCGCTGGATAATATCGCCTGGTTATCACGTTATTAATGCTAACCGCCTAGGCGAAAAAAAAATCCAGCGATAGCGGCATTTTGGGAGGTTATCGCTGGTTATGCAGCGATAAAACTACAAGGATAGGGATATCCTTGTTGATAGCCCATGGTGGATTTAGCCATGTAATCCACCTCCCATTGGATTACATGGCTAAGTCTGAAAATTAGCAGACGTAAAAAAGCAGGGTAAACCGTGCTTAGCGCTGCTTTTTTTGTCTCTAACAGGGTTAGCGTGAAGCTTGATAATAGGAGAAATGTCGCTTAGCGACATTTCTCCTATTATTTTGCTCTGGAACGCCCACTTTGCATCTCATTGGAGATGCAAAGGGAAGCGTAATGAAAAAGGGTGCTAACATGCGATTTTGCATGTTAGCACCCTGTTGTTGATAGGGCGATGTTTTTATCTCCGCTTCTTTAGCTTTTAAAGCCAAAAAAGCGGAGATAAAGCCCTTGTTAATATGCCCCTTAGTGAGTTTGACTCAGTTCTCTAAAACACATCATCAGTATGTTAATTTGTGAAGCAGACACTGCAATTGAAGGCGTCGTCAGATACATATATTCACCAAGTCACATGTGTAAGTTGAAGGTTACAGTAAGAGACAGAAGTTAATCACCACTCAAATGACCACAGCAGAAAAAAACATTCTTTCCATGACACAAAACGTGTACACAAATTAGAAAAAGTGAAGGGCATTGAAAATGTTACTACTGTTTTTACTGAATTGCTTGTGAGCATTATTTATAAACTGTGTCTTATCTCTCTTCTGATACCCACGTGCACTTGGGCTCTTCCACCTAAGACCTTGGAACCTGGAGTGATCTCTGGGCATCATTTAAGAGGAGAGAGGGAATCTGGTCTTGGTTCTTTTCCTTACTTTCAGTCTACGCGCACTTATAGTTGTTGGGTATTTAAGACTGCTTTTTAAATAGCGTGTGCTATTACTGTTAACAGCGTATATTGTTTTTGTTATAGACTTGGTCCCGAGGCCAGACCTGTCCCCTCGCTGGATCTTGGCCCCTGAGGTCCTGACTGTTTTACTGCAGCAGGTGAAGGGTGAATTCAGCTGCTGCAGCTGTGCCTCGGGTGTTGGGTGCCTGGGTGCTCGTCTTCACAGCACACCATTAAGCTGCACTGTGCCCTCTTTTCTATCACACGCTTGTCAGGTCTGTTTCAGCTGCCTCTTTGTGAGGACTTCTGAAACTATGCTCCTCTTTTGTATCCTCCTTGTAAGTCTGAGCAAAGTGATTTTCGGTCTGATTTGGTTACTCACATTTCCTCAACATTTGCATGCATTCTCTGATATATAAAGGCAGTGTTTATACTAAACTTATGTTTATGGCCAGAAAAGGGCTACAATTTAAACCTGTTAGGATTTTAAAGAAGGATTTTCAACATATTTAAATGGCTTCACTATATTTAATATCTCTGTCAGGAGTGTGGAGAAATCTGCAATAGTAAACCCCATGCAAAGGGGAAGGAGATAGGGTATCATGGAATGGCTTGCCTTGAAAGTTTGTGAACTCTCACATACTTGTGAGTTTGATGGCATTACAGAATTATTATCCAACCATTTAGCAACATGGAAAGGTCAAAGTTTTAACCGAGTCTGGAGTAACACTATTTCCAGTGTAGTTAAGAAGACAGGTCACCTCCAAACTTGGAGGGGACAAAGGTGAAGAGGATTTCTACATGAAGTAGAAAATAAAAATAAAATGTGCAATTGCTCATCAGGCAAACTGTAGACATTGACAATTGTGAACTGGGAAAACATGAGCTTGAAGGGCATGTCACATGACATTCTAGGAGCGCGTGTAACATTCTGTGTGTGGCCACACTTTCTAAGTGTACTATTGGAAATGTTTTTTACTTCCCAAAAGTAAGTACTACATTTTCACCTTTTCATATGAGAACTAATACTGTAAGTGCATAGTTACTACTTGTTTTGAGAATCCTTGCACCAGTATGTGTCTGACACACAATTGCATCATAGCATGACTTTGAATGGAAACATCTTCCTGGGCATCTGGGTGCCATGAAAACCTGGAGGGCTTTACATTCCTCAACACAGACCCACGTGTTCTGAAAGTTGCACTGGCACTTGAGGACTTTTAAAATGGCAATACATTGATGCTGTCTTTTATGTTGTGTTGATTCACACGAGTTCCAGAAATAACTGTAGTAAATATGGGCCCTGGCACCATTACTATATTAGCAGGAAGGTTTTAGTGACAGGTAGTAACAGGCACAAATGTAAGCAATCGGGTGTGATGCTAGTACGATTTGGAAGTTTCTGGCAACACACATTAACCAGCAGCACCCAAATGTTGTTGCAGTAGCCATTAAACAGCAACTGTATGTATGTCATGTTAAGGTATGGTATGCTATTTATTCTATGTCTTTAAATAGCATTAAGAAGAGGCAAACCGAGCAACGTAGCTCATATATCGAAGATCACGTAACAAACAAATGTCCATAAAGTAATCGTTTCTTCTTCTTTATTCCAATCGTGTTTCAAATATTTCTTATCGTTGTACATATGATTCAAGCTTGTGCCTTCAACAAAAATCTTCAAACAGAGCCAAAGCCAACACGTGTTTCGTCCCTGAGGCTATCAGCCCAGGACTTCATCAGGGCTAAAAAAAAGGATAGGCTACATTTATTTACATTGTTCGAAATAATACACATGTGGTAAGGACTACCAACATATCAAATTCCTCCACCACATGTGTAGGCAAAATCCAAAAGGCAAGATAAACGAAAATGAAGAAAGAGGAAAAAAGGAAACAAAAGAGGGAGATAACTGTACATGTGTGTCGTACACCCCAAATAAAAAGAGTCAACAGACGAAATTAGTCATCAGAAAAAGTCTCCTGAATAGTAAAAGGGTATATCACCAATCACCCGAATAAAGTGCAGGTAAGTAAGAAGAAAATAGGTAAACTTCAGTATCATGAATACTCATGAAATATGCCATACTAATCCCTAGGGTTTAAGGTTTCAAGGAGAAAGTCGGCAAGTATGCTGACTGAGATTAACCGGCATTAATCGTGAACAGAAATCATGCCAATACCAGAAGCGCAATGTTTACTCATGAACTACACTTACCTACTCCAATAATCAATATCAAAAAGTAGAATAAACGGACAGTCTCCTATCTCTGAAAGATTAGAAGATACATAGACTCACGTAAGTATATCCTGACACTAAGCAATATTTAGTATAATAACATACGAACACCCGATAACTACGTAATCAAGTACCATAATAATATAAACTAAAGCTTATTGCACGAGCAATTCTAAGTTGATTAATAAATTCAAACTTGAGGTTAAAGAACCGCATGTACCTTAAATAGAAACGTAGATCGATAACTTCAAAATGTCGTATTAGATTCCAAAATCAGTAGCTTCTTATGTTACGGCAAGTTCATAGCCTTATTGTCCTAACGGGTGTGATTAAAAGGAAAAAATCTCAAATCAAACATAGAGACTGCACTTGGTAATGTGCATAGGTTGTAGCACTATTATATCGAAACATTACTGTCTAGGTAATGAGAGAAACTCATAGCAGAGTAAGTGGAATAAAATTGTACATCTCTGTGTAAATTGCATACATAATAACGAAAAAAGCGCCAAAGAGAGATATCACAACTCCAACTAAACATCAACTATTAATGTAGTCTAGGCTCAAATGTCATGAAAACCGTTACTAAAAGTAAAGTAAAAATTCAAAATTTAAGGGAAAAATAATTACGAGTAACGGCTGATACTAATAAGACATCTAACGGGACAGGAGTCCTGTTTACCTTGCACTGACTAGCAGAAATCCGCATTTTGGATCCCTCGTACGAAAATAGGCGTCTAGCTCGCGCGCCATATTGCGACGGGCTTAAATAGTATCGTTTGGGGTGTAGAAATAGACAATGGAAAAGGTATTAATTACCGGTAAGGTAACACCTTAATGAAAATGGACGCCATATTAGAATGGCTTAATAAAAAACACAAGGAATATTCGCTTGTGTATCAGTAGCAATATCAACGAAAAAACGTACTTAAGAACAATCTAAATTGACGCAAATAGTACTTGAATTATAAGTGCCATCTTATATTCATATTAAAAATTAATGAAGTAAAGTGATGAACATGCATATGAGTTCAATATTTGAATAGGAAAAATTTAAAAATATAGAGTAATAAAGAAAATAGCTAATTAAGGGAAGAACATTGAGAGAAGGAAAGTGGAAGCCCAGTGGGCTACAGATAGGCAAAAAAGACTCATTAAGACATGTATCTAAGCCTAATGTAAAACCAAATTTGTTATATACTGATTAAATCATTAGAGAAGTCACCATAAGTCCCTACTGTTACAATATTCCAATGTAATTGTCCATGTTCAAATGTTTGGTAATGAGATATAATATATAACACATTACAGTTGATAACCAGGTTAAACTCATATTCATTAGCAGTGAGAAGAGACTACGTTCACAACAGGATCATAAGCCCAGGGAATATTGCAGTATCCTTATTACTCTTAGGGTAACTAGGCCTAACCATATTGCGAATAGTGAGTCCCTTACGGTATGTTATACTGGGATACTTAGTTAGATGTTTATTCAAATCTGTGTCTGTTGTAAGAAGTTTCCAATGAGATTTAAGAATATTATATATTTTATGTGACCAGGGGTGATAATTAGTGATCATTCTCACTTGCTCTCGTGTTCTCGAGGTCTTAGAGGGATGTGATATCAGTGTGTCGTTTCTTATAAGGGCACAAGCCCTTCTTTTAGCTTGTGTAATAACCTGAGCATCATAGCCACGATCAATAAACCTCTTTTCCATATCAAGAGCACATGTATTAAAATCAGAGTCTTTGCTGCAGTTCCTGCGTGCTCTACGAAATTCCCCAAATGGGATAGAATTAATCTGAGTTTTGGGGTGGGCACTCGCCGCATGTAGTATAGAGTTGCAAGCTGTTTCTTTTCTGTACATTCTGCTATTAATCTTATTGTTTTCTATAAACAATTAAACGTCCAGGAAAACAATTTTTTCAACATTATGTGTCATAGTAAACTTCATATTGTACAAGTTGTTATTAAGGTGATCAAAAAAGTTGTGTAGTTCTTCCATGTTACCTGTCCAAATTAAAAGACAGTCATCTATATACCGCCCAAAGAACATAATGTAATTATGCCAGGCCGCCCCAGGTGGGCCCCAGATATGCGCCGCCTCGAACCATCCCATAAAGAGACAGGCGAAAGACGGCGCAAATCTGAACCCCATCGCGGTACCGCATATCTGTTGGTACCATTCCCCTTCGTATAGAAACACATTGTGTTCAAGAATCATTCGCGACATGTTTATAATCATTTCTGAGTGTTCCAGAAATTCCACCGGTCTTTTGTAAAGAAAGTGGCGCAGTGCTGACAACCCCTTTTTATGTAGAATATTAGTGTACAGTGACACCACATCTAGGGTAACAAGTATCATTGATTCATCCCAAACAATATCATTGATAATATTAAGGATATGTTTTGTGTCTCTAATTGTAGAGGGTAGATTATCTACAAACGGTTGAAGGAAAGTGTCTACAAATTCTGAAATTCGTTCCGTTGGCCCTCCAATTCCAGATACTATTGGCCTCCCTGGAGGAGCAACAGCATCCTTATGAATTTTAGGTACAGTGTAGGGACAAGGATATCTTGGTCTATCTATTAGAAGGTACCGGTACTCATCATCATTAAGCAGACCTTCCGTATTCCACTTCTTAATTTGGTCATTGATCAATCTCTTAATTTCAAACACAGGATTATTAGGCAGTTTCTTATACCACAATACATTCCTGAGTTGACTCATAATCTCATTGTCATAGTATTCTCTTGTCATCACAACAATGTTGCCTCCCTTGTCTGCCTCCCTTATAATGATAGTTTGATCTGACCTGAGTTGTTTAAGGGCTTGTCTTTCATGAGAAGTTAAATTGTCAACATTAGGTAAAAAGTTTCGATGGTTAATACTACTTTCAAGTCTGTCCAATTCTTTTGTAACTACCTTGCAAAATGCATCTATATTGTTGCCCGAGGGCAAATGAGGTACCCACTTTGATTTAGGTTTAAGGCCACTATCCTCCCTCAAGTCAGATACACATTCAAGGTCATGAAGAATTCTATGCATCGTAATTGGATCTTGTTCATTTTCTGCTATTGACAACAACAAAGCTGTATCTCTAACATCTTGAATAGAAAGGTCACCAACAGTAATATCAGATATACTTTGTTTATTTGGCAAAGAAGTCAAGGAAAAATGTTTTTTGAGTTTTAGATTTCTTATGAATTTATAAAGGTCTATTTTTACATCGGTCATGTCACATTGCGATGTAGGACAAAAGCTCATTCCTTTTTCAAGAACAGAGATCATATTTGCTGAAAGTACAATATTAGATAGGTTAATTACCTGAATTTGATTATTGCCTTTAGTTACTGTTTTGCCTTGCTCCATGAGCGAGTATTCACCCTGTCTCTTATTCCTGCTGCCCCCCCTAGACCCTCTCCTGGATTTCCTCTTGCTTCTTCTCTCTGTCTGCTGTTGTTCTCCTTGTTTCCGATCCTTATACGCTGAACTTCGCGTAAAAAACTATTACCCATAGTAGTATTAGTTACTCCCTCGGTTGATCCCTCTGCTTTTGTCACTGAGGTATTACTGGAAGAGGCAGTACTGATTGCGCTAAGTAAAGACGATCTACTACTACCTAGTTGTAAATCCTGTTTCACTAAGTTGTCACATTTTTTGGCAAAGGTGAATACCCTGCCATTCCGATAATCTGTCTCATCCCGTTTTAGTTTTCGGGCTTTCTTTTCTTTAGTTTCTTCCTCAAATTTATTCAAAATTCCTTCCAAAATCGCATAATTCTTTTTAGCTACCTCTGGTAGATTAACATCAGCTATCTCCTTTTCTAGTTTGTCTGCCTCTTCTGCAGCTTTTTGTACTTTTCTTTCTGCGTTTTCTATAAGGATATTCATAAGACGCATTGAGTTACCTGTGAGTTCTTTCTCCCAGAGGAGGAGTAAATCCTCTTCCAGGTCATCATATGTAGGGAAAATGTTAGAGCGAAGACCACGTGGGATCCTCTCTAATTTAATATATTCTTTAAGTGTAGCTCCATCCCACCATTTGCCTATTTCTAATAGTATCATTTGGGGTGTAGAAATAGACAATGGAAAAGGTATAAATTACCGGTAAAAGCCACTGATTTTGGAATCTAAGACCACATTTTGAAGTTATCAATCTACGTTTCTATTTAAAGTACATGCGGTTCTTTAACCTCAAGTTTGAATTTATTAATCAACTTAGAATTGCTCGTGCAATAAGCTTTAGTTTATATTATTATGGTACTTGATTACGTAGTTATCGGGTGTTCGTATGTTATTATACTAAATATTGCTTACTGTCAGGATATACTTACGTGAGTCTATGTATCTTCTAATCTTTCAGAGATAGGAGACTGTCCGTTTATTCTACTTTTTGATATTGATTATTGGAGTAAGTAAGTGTAGTTCATGAGTAAACATTGCGCTTCTGGTATTGGCATGATTTCTGTTCACGATTAATGTCGGTTAATCTCAGTCAGCATACTTGCCGACTTTCTCCTTGAAACCTTAAACCCTAGGGATTAGTATGGCATATTTCATGAGTATTCATGATACTGAAGTTTACCTATTTTCTTCTTACTTACCTGCACTTTATTCGGGTGATTGGTGATATGCCCTTTTACTATTCAGGAGACTTTTTCTGACAACTAATTTCGTCTGTTGACTCTTTTTATTTGGGGTGTACGACACACATGTACAGTTATCTCCCTCTTTTGTTTCCTTTTTTCCTCTTTCTTCATTTTCGTTTATCTTGCCTTTTGGATTTTGCCTACACATGTGGTGGAGGAATTTGATATGTTGGTAGTCATTACCACATGTGTATTATTTCGAACAATGTAAATAAATGTAGCCTATCCTTTGTTTTTAGCCCTGATGAAGTCCTGGGCTGATAGCCTCAGGGACGAAACACGTGTTGGCTTTGGCTCTGTTTGAAGATTTTTGTTGAAGGCACAAGCTTGAATCATATGTACAACCATAAGAAATATTTGAAACACGATTGGAATAAAGAAGAAGAAATGATTACTTTATGGACATTTGTTTGTTACGTGATCTTCGATATATGAGCTACGTGTCTCGGTTTGCCTCTTCTTAATGAACTTACAAGTGGGCTTGCCCATAATTTACGACGTGGGGTGGTCATCGTAAGGTTGACCTTGAAGCAGCAGCTCAATTAAGATATCTTTCTCTGAACATTGTCACTTCTCTGCGCAAAAGTTTTCCCAACCACCTCTGCTTGTTTATGTCTTTAAATAGCATGTAGGTGACATCAAGTCAGCGCGATTCACAAAAAACATAATGTTGAATTTATATAACATGGAATTTGTATAATACCGCGTGGTTTAATTAGTATAATTAGTTTGATGGCATTGATTATGCTAAATAGGAGATGTCGAAGACTCGGAACCATTTCATAGAAAATCCAGCAGGTAGAAACATACTCTGCTTTGGTTTGGTGTTTAAGGAATATTTGAAATGATTTATGATTCATTTAGAAAAGTGTATATGTGATGTGGTCTTTTTTGTTTCTTTTTTAGTGGATGTTTTTAAATCTCTGAACAAACTAATTTGATCTGATCAATGTCTGACGTGAAAGAGTGGTGAAGCTGGATTAGTTGATAGAAATTGCTCTGCGATTGGTTAGAGAAATGCTTGCAAGCTTCACATTGGCAGTCGGTCCCAAGACAGAGATGACTGCTCTTTCTGAGGAGACTACAACAGCCATTCAAGCTCAGTTAGGCCCTCTGAGTCTGGGGTCGTTGGAGACCACACAGACCCTTGTGAACAGTATCAGTGGTGCGTTTTTCTCATCTCCCCCACGCTTGGCTGGTGTAACCTCCAGTTGACAGCCACTTTGTGACCAAACTAAGCCTTTCATCCTGCTCTACTATATTAGACGTTTCTGTCTTCTGGAGAAAGGATCCATGCATACATTACTGGTGGAATTAAGCTCATTTTCAGTTTCCAGCTAATAAAAAAGACACCCCTTTCCGCACCTTTCCATATCATCAGGGCACTTATAAAGTGGGAATCTTACTAGTTGTGTAGAAAGGCAGAGGGATATATGTTCTGAAACATGTTGACTCTACCTCTTTATGGATAAGTGAAAATGCACACTTTTAATATTTTAGGTGGTATACAAATTCAACAATAAAATTAAATATAATCATTCCTTATACACTTTTTACCTTACCAACACACCCTGCTTTACTACAGTATTTTGCATGGTAATCTAAGGTAAATATTGTCGGTGGGTCACTTTTATTAGGCTGCTCTAACAGACATAGATCATCACATGCTAACACGTAGAAGGCATCCATCCTTTAATTTAGGTGCACTTCCAACTTTGGGTTGAGCTAAAGGTGGCTTCACCGTCTATGTTGCGTTGGTGCACACACTTGTCCAAAGCTGGACTTCCGAGTATTAAACAAAAACGTTATACTGAATTAAAAATGACTCATGGAGAAATGATCTTGCGTGACAACTTTCATAGAAATTTTTGAAAACTTCTCCATTTATCAATTTTTTCAGCTGTCAGACTTCTCTGTCACAGACAAAAGGCTGGCCTGGTGGGTAATGGTATTGTGCTAAAGATGTGTTTTCGTTAGCAGATGATTTCAATGCCACCATTTCAGCCTTATGTGCAGTGATTTCTTCTACTGTCCTTTAGTGGTCTCTGTGGATTGGATTGACAGAACTGACTATTTTAAATGTTTTCCCACAGTAACAATGAACATAACCTTCGGGCAGTCTCCTTTTAATTTCCACATTAAAGTAAATTGATACTTGTATAGCGCACTACTCACCCGCAAGGGTCTCAAGGCGCTTGTACGAATACCGCTGGGGAACCCATCCTGGCTTTCCCTGTGAGGCGTCCACTCCTGGGCACCCCCAAGGTGGAGGCCAGGCATCCTTAGCGTTGTGGGGGCCGTTGTGGAGATTAAGCAAGCTATTGCCCAGAGTTGCAGAGTGGGACTCCATGATTGGAATGGCACCGAGGCGAGAATTATCAGGTCCGTGGAATTTTTGAGTCCAAGACCCGCCGAGGCAGGAAATTGAACCCTGGTCCCGGGCTAGACCTCTGCATCAGGGTCTGCCACTCTAATCATTGAGCCACACTTCTCCACATTCACCCCCATGCTGGTTTACCTCTCCCTAGTATTGAAATAATGATCTGAAGTGGCAGAAGGCTGCAATGGGAAAATACAGATATGCTCCTAGTAACCTAAAATGTTGACAGTGCAACTTGTTGATACACTAAACACCTTCCTTGATGAAGGTGCACAGGAATTTAGTGCATTGTAGTTTTGTGTTATTTCTTATGAACCGCCAGCCTCTGCTTTGATTTTTCCCTTCTCCACTTAAACCCCAGGGCCAGAGTCAGAATTAACGGGTCTTTTCCTCAATGTATAATATGATGCAAGAAACGCACCAATGGTGCTCACTATGCCAGCAAGTTTACGCATTAGTGACAGAGGGTCGGACTGGGACAAACAATGGGACTGGGAACCAAAATAAAAGTGACACGCATCGCGAATCAGATAGCTAAAAAATAGGGCGACATTTACAAATCATGTCAGTTTTGAACTTGTAAAGACATGCTGTATGGGTATTTTGCAAGGTATTGGAGACTGCATGTATTTGTGTTTGCTGCAGGCAATGTTTCTGGGAATATTAGGGAAATCAACAGTAAAGACCAACACACAGGGCCATAAAACAGGCCCACAAACAGCTACAAAACCAGCATGCTGATCTGTCAGATCAGCCCAAAGGGCACTTCATTTTTGCCCAATATATCAGGCTGACACTAGCGACAAAGCCACTAGTGTGTGCATTGAACACAACTCTCAAAAGGTGAATAAAAATGTCTCTCTAGGCAGATTATTTTTTGTTATACGCATTTGATCTGGGTGTTAATCTCTCTTCCACCCTACATTTGATTGTCAGCTGTGAAAGCATGTCCAGCCTCAAGATTAACTGGAACATGTTGCTAATGTTTCCACTTATGCAGAGTACTATTCACTGCAGAATAGAGATTCCACTGCCGTGTATGGAGGAGCTGATCCATTATTTGGGTTTCAGAGTACATCAAAATGCATTGGCGGGGTTTAGAGATAACTTTGACGAAGCAATTTACAACTGACTGAGTAAAGTGACCGATGGATCAGCCTTGCTGGTCTTGTATCTTCAATATTAGTATGGTGTGGTGATACTTTCTGGGTTTCTATCTCCTTATCAATCTCCCTTTCAAGGAAAAGCGTAGTTATTTTAATAACTTGAGGTCTTCAGTGATAAAACTGATATGGGCAGGGGAACATTCCAGGGAACAATGGAGTACACTCATTCTGCATTATGAAAACGGGTGATTTTCTACTCCTGATGTTGAGCTACATATTTGATCTTTCATATACCTTGAAGTCTGCTATACCCACAGTGGAAAGGGAGTTGCATCGCATATGCTTTGATGAGTGCCATGTTGCTCATTTCTTTCATGATACCTGATAGGTTGGAATCCATGAGGTGTACAACTGGTGGAAGGTACCAGCTGGGGTTTAGATGTGGGTTGCTGTGGCTCACCCCCTCATACACCAGTAAACAACCTAAGGCTTATCGTCATCTGAGAGCAAAAGAATAAACTACGGCTGGTTAGGCTGGTACGCCACTCTATACATTTACTTGGGTGATTGAAAATTCAAGGCCACAGTTCAAAGCACATAGCATACCAATAGGAAGAGGTGTGGCGCCGTCACCAGGGCGACTGACGCCGGAATCTGGGGATCACGGTTCGAACGCCGGCGGCAGATTAGCCTAGCACCATGTGACTCTGAGCAATAGCTTGCTTAATCTTCCCGACGGCCCCCAGCGCCTAGAGACCCTTCCGGGTGATTGTTTGCGCTTTACAAATGTGGATTACGTAATATAGAGAGGCACTTCCTACTGCACAATTAGAACCCTAAGGTTCAAGTCAACTCAAAAGACCAGCAATTGAAAAATTATCAATTCACGTTTTGTTACAAGCAAATAATAAACTCTCTTTGAACAGCAGTCACAGGCATCTACAATGTAAATTCATTCTAAAGTTTGTATTATATTCCAGTGGGAAATGACAGTTATTCGATTGGTAGCTGATGCTACATGTACTAGATGTTCACATAATAAGGCATATGATGGCACAACACATGGTAGACCTCTCACCCTTAGGGGCACTTTGAGTACAGCAACATTATCCCACTTCCTATGAAAGGCTATTCTGCCTTATCTATCCAACAAGCCAAATGTAGGAAGGCCATGTGCTGGACTAGAGGCCTGCTCTTAATAACAGTAGGTTGAATGAGGTACCTTATTTTCTGTCATATTTATTTGTTACTTACAATTTGCTTCCAACTTCCACATGAAAACCACAAGGAATTTGGGCCCCTTATAGACAGTATTTACAATCAAGAGAACAAAGTCCATTGGTCTCAATCACTCAGGTCTTATTGTTTTTTATTCCACCTGAGGCAGACTTGACAATAGCCAGGCAGTGCAGGAATGCGCCTGCCACTCTTTCACTACTAAATCGCTTTCTTAATCTTTGCTCTTAAGTGTGAGCAGTGCTGTACTAAATAAAGTTCATTCCAATCGGATAGTTATCCTTGGCTAAAAAAGAGATTAGGTTTGGGAAGAGCTTGCATTTACCTGTGTAAATTAGGCATTCAGCTTCATTTTTGAAAGAATGTGATCTATAAACACTCACTGCAACCCAGCAGTGACCACCCCATGGATGCAAATGCTCCAGATGTTTTTTGTACCATCTTATATGGCACCTTTGGAGCTTCAATCTTCTCTGAGGTATTGACTAAGCATAGCACCCCTCAGATTTTCTCACTTGAAATTGTTGCCAAAGCAATCAAGCTTAATCAGTACAAGGTACTCTTCAGCAAAGGAGGAGCAGAACCCTGTCCACCAAATTGATGACTCACCAGTTCAATTTAGAGATGGGGGATGGCCATGTTCATGACAACTGTGCCCCTCTCTTGATTTAGGAACTAGTTTTTGAACAACCAAAAAAGTCTGGTGGTTGGCCACTAGAAACACAAGGGCTACTCACCAAACTTTGAGTGTCTTTAGAGGATCCACTGTGGTGGTGATTCCTTAGAAGGCACAGAGATCTCCACCTGGCCAGTAAAATGCTAGTGTGAGCAAGGCCAGCAGGCCGAAATGGGTTGCATAAATTGGTGTTGGTCATCCCAATAAAGTACTGTGTGCATTGCCCTGAGATTGTGTGTTTCTGAGTTCGAGGGTTTTGCTTCTTGTCGAAGCCACCATATTGGAATGAATAAGCGGGTCCACTCCTGATTTAATGTGACACCCCCATGTGGATGCAGCAAATATTAAGTGGACATATATATAATTTAGTATCTACATCTCACTTTGTATGTGTATATATATATATATAAATATACACATATATGACAGTTATATATGTAAAGATATATAGTTAAATATATATACGCATATATAGTATGATAGCGCCATACACGCACACACACACACGCATATACATGCAAAGTATTAATGCTTTACAGTTAAAAGTGTTTGGGCAAATGTATGTGTGTGGCAACATTCAGTGTCTGTTTAGTTTCATCTCCTTGTAACTTTAGCAGTTGTCATAGTGAGGCACAGGGGGCAGAACAAATAGAACTAGGGCACTCACCAATCTGCCCCCCTCTAGTGCAGCCAATACACCCACGTTCTGTATTTGAACTATACGATCTTCACAGGCAGGCATTATTGACAGATGGCTTATTGATCTGTGGCTTTATACTGTAAAAAGATTTAACCATGATTCTAACTATGAATTTCCTTTGAGGATTACAAGCAGGTAGTAGTTCCTTATTGTGTTGCTGCGGATTTGAGCTAGGTATTCAAGGTACAAAAGCTTAGAAGTACACAGATGTAAAACCAGAACTTGATTTTACCTTTAATTGTTGAATTGCAGTGACCACACTATCCTTTGAGACATTCAGGCTAAAATGGAGATAAAGAAGAACAGTGTTTACAGAAACTATTAGAACTGAGGTTCACTTCAAAATGCATGCTTTCCCTAGTAAAGTGGTACTAATGGCCTTGCAGCATTGATTGTGCCACCAACGTAAGTAGACCTTGAAACATGTCTCAGGCTTAAAATTGCCCCCCACACCACACACGATATTATAACTGTATGATGGAGCTTTAAGTGCACAGAATAGAGAGGTGAGCCAACATACATCTCACATTAGAATGGCTCCGCAAAGCCCTCTTTAACCTAACTTTACACAATGGCTACAATTACAATGGGGTTTGTTTTCCTGTTTTGGGTGCAAACTTCCATTTGTATCCAAATTATGATTACAATATGGCTACACTTTACCCCAAGATGGAAGACAAGGAAAAGTTGAAGCAAATGTGCAAGGGCAAATTGCACCAAATGGCATTTGTGAAGCCCATAATAGACAGAGTCATGTGTAAGTAGGCAGGAGATATGCCATTACTATTTAAGCACATTTTAATCAGGTGCAAATTGAACACTTCCTCATTTGCTCACATTGCCGACTCAAATTAGTGAGCTTGCAATTAGCAAATAATTGTTTTCAGGCCCATTGTATTCACACATTGTGGATTGAACTTACATGATAATTTTGAGGAGATATATGTGCATGAATAGATCGTGTATAAATAAACAAAGTTCAACAATGAAAAACAATAATTTAACATAAGATCAGGAGAAGCTAAGAGATAAAGTCAGGGAGGGTGAGTCAGTGTATGAAAGAGAGTCAGACAGAGGGAAAGATAGAGATAAGGGGGAGACAAAAAGATAGGCATCATCGTAAGGAGTGACAGAGAATATTAGAAAGGAAAAGTAGTGCAGATGGAGGATGAGGGAATTTGAGCTTTAAGGGGAGGTGAGAAAAGGAAGTAAATTATACTTCATCCAGCACCATTAATGTGATTTAATATAATGTCCCTTTAATTAGATTTCAAAAACTTTACACATAAACCCTTTATCTTGGAAAATGATTCAACACTAGATCTGAATAAGTATTGGCAGAGTCAGCATGTCTGACCTTTTGGCTGTTATTGTATACCTATTGGCTTTGCTAATGCTGTGCAACACAGAGACTTCTAACCACAGAATCTTCACCTTTTGAGACCTCATCTTCTGAATACTTTCCCAGGCGTCTGACTGGCACTGGAACATCTTCAACAGAACCCCTGTGTGCTTGTAGGTGGCATTGAAGGCTCAAACCTGACAATGCTCTGTACCAGATATGACCTGTGAGGGCCTAAATAGGTGCCACCCATGAATGTTAGCATCAGTTCTGTTCTTTTTGCTCCAACTGACACAGATCCGGTGCTACCCCTCATCACTTCAAGACCACATTTTGTTCTAAATTTTCAGAAAAAAACATTGTACAAGTGTTTTATGTCACTTCTCAAATCTAGAGGGTTTAAACCCTGTGTGAAATGTTACAAACAAATGTCTGTGATGGACCCACATGGGGTTTGCCTGTGGTGCCTGGGGTCAGATCATGACGCCAAGCCTGCAGTACTTGCGCCTTGATGCACTTCAGGGCCATAGGGATAGAAAAACTAAGCTCTTTGTGGCAAAGCAATGCAAGATTACACGAGAGGCTCAGTCGAGGTCCAAAAGTAGGTTCCGATATCACTGTCAAGGTTACACTCTGATCAGTCTTGATCATGCTCCAGGTCCCCAGGGATATAAAAAAGAAGCCCAAGAACACCAAGCATACCTGTCATTTTCAATCTCCTCAGAAGGCACAAGGATGTCAATATGGCTCCAGGTAGTCCTCTCAAATTCAGTCTGCTTCAGAGATGATTCTGAGCTTGGTACCACGGCAACCAAAAATGTCTGTGTCCATCAGTGATCCCGCAGCAAATTAAGGAATTTAGCAGGTCCATGCTTTGCCTTATTGGCCACAAGGAGCAAGAGGCCTCCCAACTGAGTCAGTGCCAGTCGGACCCTCTGGATCAGCTCATGGTTCTAGACCAGATTCGGTACCAGTTCCCTCCTGGCATCATGGGCCACATTGGAACGTGATCCACTGATGCTGATGCTGTCGAATCCGGAAGCATACTTCTGTCTGATGCTGAGATTGTGCCATTCTGACTTTGACCGAAGCTATGCGCACTCTAAACCCACAAGCCTTCTACCATCCTTCTGATTCAGACACAGTGTCTCTATCTTCCGCAGGGCCTTCAGGAACTTTTTGGCACTGATTCAGGCAATAGGGGCTATGAAATTTGGCACAAGATTGCCCATCTGTCCTCAGAGGACAACTGGTATGAAGATATCCAAGATGCCAGCAGTCTTGATACTTCCACAAACACTGGTCTAGTTTCTCCACCTGGACCTGCCATAGAAGGCAGTGTCTCCTCCACTGGGGTTATGTGAAGGGAGGTGGAGGTCCTTGATCATCCCCTTCCCACTCAGGAGGTCAAAACTAAAGTCCTGACAGTGGTGTTGCAACCTGCCAGGTGCTTTTCAAGCCTCTTCTACCATTTAATGAGGTCCTTGAAGCTATGCTTATAGCCTCCTTGGTCAAGCTGTGCTCATGTCCAAAGTGTATTTACAGATTGTCAGATGCAATCACCCTGCTCCAGGCGACACTGCCTTTCTCACCCAGTACCCCAACACTGAAAACCTTGGGGTGCAGATCTTGGCCAGTAGAATGCACCCAAACTCTTTTCCCTCTTTTCCACCAGACAGGGAATCTAAGAGAATCCTTTCGGAAAAGGGCATTATACTTCACAATTTTGGCCTTCGTTCAGGGAACCCTAGTTGCCTCTCTGGCTGCTCACTCCCACACATTATGGGACTCCATAGTCCAACTATTGTCCATGGTCCCAAAAGAGGCTCAGCCAGCCTTTCCCGGTCCATGGAGAATGGCTGTGATGTGGCTTAGCTCACCATCCACCTCGGAATGAACCAAACTGACTCTTCTGGTAGTGCTATTGAAACTAGTGTGGTCATTAGCAGACACGCTTGGATGTGGTCAACTCCAATTTTGGGTGACGTTTAGGCCAGTCGTATGGACATGCTACTTGGGGCCAGATGCACAACCTTTTTGTGTGATGGCAAATGGGAAATCGGCCCGTTTGTCACTGCAAAAGGGGTCTGCCCCTTGTAAAAACCCTATTTTGTGAGTCAGTAATCTATTACTGAATCGGAAAATATGGTTTGCGACTCACTATTAGGAAGGGGTGCACCAAGGCCGCCCTTCCTAATAGTGACTCACACTTAAATGTACGATTGTTTTGCGACCGTAATTGCAGTCTCAAAACACATTCGCAGTTCACCACAGATTTCAAGTAGGTGGAAAGCCACTCACAAATGAGAAGGGGTCCCCAGGGGACCCCTTCCTCTTTATGAATGGATGCAAAAATATTTTTTAAGAGCAGGCAGTGGTCCCATGGATCACTGACAACCCTTAAAAAATGAAACAGAAACTTTTTTCATTTTTCTTTTTGAAATGCATCCCTTTTCCTTTAAGGAAAACAGGCTGAATTTTTTTTTTTAAAACTGCTTTATTTAAAAAGAAGTCCCAGACGTGGTGGTCTGCTGACCCCAGCAAGCCACCATCCTTGGGAGTGCTAGCCATTCCCAATTGTGTTGCAAATTGCACCTGGTTCATGAATATTAATGAGGCATGCAATTTGCCACCCCATTAGGAATCACAAACAGTGTCTGAGACACTGTTGTAAAATACATTTTGTGATTTGCATATTGCATGTTGCAAAACAATGCAATTTGAGACTCGCAAATTATAAGGGTTGTACGTCGGACCCTTTATGTTTTCTGATCATCCAGTGATAAACAGATTCATCTCAGAAGGGCTTCAAGTATAGCAGGACCAATCAATCAATCAGGATATATATAGCGCTGCTAATCACCCAACAGAGTATACAGACGCCTGGAACTCCTGAAGGCTCTTTGAAGAGCCAGGTCTTGAGGGCTCTTCAGAAGAGAGGTTATGGGCCGCAGCTGCATGACTAGGCTGTTCCTGTACTTTGCTGCGATGTAGGAGAAGGAGTAACATACACTTCTGCTTCAGTCAATGCAAAGCATGTGGGCAAGTTACAGGGAGGTGTAGATAAATCTTCTGGACCGTTGGTGGAAGTTCAGGTGGTGGTTAATGTAGACAGGTCCTTGGTTGTCTAGAGCCTTGTGTGTGTGGGTCAGCATGCCTGAATTGGCATCTCTTTTGTGAGGAAAGCCAGTGGAGTTGCCCGAGGTTGGGTGTGAAGTGGGTTCATCAGGGGAGTTCAAGAACGAGTCTGGACTGACATTCTGTATGGTTTAAAGTCTCTGTAGGAGATGTGTGGCCTTTCCAACATAGAGAACATTGCCACAGTCTAGTAAGCTGGTGGTGAGGGCCTGTGACACAGTGGATCTCACGTGTAGAGGTAGCCATTTGAAGATCTCTCGTAATATGCATAGGGTGAGGAAGCAGGTGGAGGTGACTACATTAATTTATGACTTCATAGTGAGCTTTTTATCAATGATGAATGCAAGGTTTATGGCATTGTCGGCAGGTATGGGTGTGTCCCCCAGTTCTTGGGGCCACGAGGAGTAGTTCCAGGGGTTGCTGTTGTTGACAAGGATCAGTACTTTTGTCATGTTTGTGTTCAGCTTCAGGCAGTTCTTCATGTACTAGGTGGTGCGTGTCATACATGTATGGAAGGTGGTCCTGGTGGTGGTAGGGTCATTGGTGATGGAGTTTATGAGTTTGGTGTTGTCTGTGCAGAATATTATGCTGAGACTGTGAGGTCTGATGATGTTGGCTAGTGGGGGTTTATGTATGCATTGAAGAGAGTAGGGCTGAGGGATGAGCCCTCCTGGACACTGCAGACAATATTCTTGATTTTGGAGGTGAAAGGTGGTAAGCGGATGCTCTGTGTCCTTCCGGTGAGGAGGGAGGTGATCCATATGAGCACGAGCCCTTTGATGCCAATGTGGTGCAGTCTTTCAATCAGAGTGTGGTGATGTATAGTGTTGAAGGTTGCCGAGAGGATGATGATGATCAAGGCTGTTGTTTATGCTTGGTTGAGTAGGGTTTAGATGCAATCAGGGCAGTCTTGGTGTTGTGATCACTGCGGAAACTGAATTGGGAGGCTTTGAGTAGCTCGTTCTGCTCCAGGTGCATTGTAAGTTGCCTGTTAATAGTATTTCCAGTATGGGTATGGGAGCAAGGAGATAGGCCAGTATTTTTTAAGTTTGCTGGGATTAGCAGGGAGTTTTTTGAGTAGTGATCTGACTTTGGCATGCTTCCAGGAGTCGGGAAATCTTGCGGTATTGATTGAGGTGTTAAGCAGGGTGCTGAGTTCCTGGACAATTCTTTGGTTTCCAAAGTTAAAGATATGGTTTGGGAATGAGTCAGTAGGAGCTCCCGAGTGGATGGATTTTGTGATGGAGGTAAGGTCCTGGGTGGACAGCTGGTTCCAGGTGGGCAGTCTGTGGCTTGTGTCGGTTGTGGTGAGGGTGTGTCAGTTGTGGTGAGGGTACATCGGTTGAGGAAGTACATGGGTGTAGATTAGTGTTCAAAGTTTCTGTACATGGTTGTTATCTTGTCATGGAAGAAGTTGGCAAGGCTGTTGCAGAGCTCTTGTGAGGGTGAAATTTTGTTTTTGCTGGAAGTCGAGTTAGGGAACTCCTTAATGATTCATTCCTTGCTGTTGTTGGGGCTTGTTTCATTGCGTTTGGCTAGGGCTGTCTTCATTGAGGAGGTGATGGTAGAGATTATGGGAGGTACTGAAGGCTGCCCTGTCAGGGGGGTCCTTCTTGGTGTACCAACTCCTCTCCATCTGTTTGCTGTCAAGTGTAGCTGTTCTGAGATCTTGGGTGTGCTAGCTGGACTTTTTGGAGAGTCTTCTGTTTTTGTTGCTCTTGATGTTGGCAATCCTTTCGGTGCAATTGGTGATCCAGGTGTAGAAGCTCTTAATTTCCTGTTCCAGGTTGGGGATGCTGGCTGGGTTGGAGGTTTGAGGGCGTCCATCCAGCAGGTCTCTGAAATGTTGATTCAGCTGTGCTGGGGGTGCTTGCTTTCTTTGGGGGGGTGGAGTAGAGATTAGAGCTGCTGAAGGGGATGATGGAGTGATTAGTCCATGGGAGTTCTATAACGTGTCTGCATGTGACGCAGGTGCTGGAGGTGAAAATGGTTGTCAGTGTATGCCCTGTGGTGTGCCTCTGGACACAGTCACGATTTGGGTCAATCTCAGGCTACTCATACTACTAAGGAGGTGGGCGGTGTTGTTGTTGTTGGGGTCATCAAGGTGGACGTTGAGGTCGCAGAGTAACATGTAGTCCTTGTAGTCCAGATTGAGGATCACAATGTGGTCTGCATTGGTGTTGCAGAAGCTGGTGCATGGGCCTGGGGGT
The DNA here is from genome assembly GCF_964204655.1 of Triturus cristatus. Classification (NCBI taxonomy): domain Eukaryota; kingdom Metazoa; phylum Chordata; class Amphibia; order Caudata; family Salamandridae; genus Triturus; species Triturus cristatus. Next base: position 1,086,331,149 of record NC_140590.1, read on the forward strand.
CAGTAGGCGATGGTTCCTCTAATGGTTGTATTGTCATCTGTGTGGATCTTGAAGTTGGGGGTGGTGGTACTGTCAGTGGCGGTGGTGCATTGTATGGTCACTTTGTTAGTGAGGGCTAATCCTCCTCCTGGCTTGTTGGTGTGGTCCAAAAGAATGATTTTATGTCTGTCAGGAATGACCAAGATGATGTCAGGCAAGGAGGAAGGGTTGAGCCATGTCTCAGTGACAAAAACGATGTCAGGTTTTAGGGTGGCAATGAGGTCCCATAACTCGGTGGAGTGCTTGCAAATAGAGCACATGTTGAGGAGTAGACAGTGGAGTCACCAGAGTGCTTCTGTTGTGGTGTAGCATGGCAAGAGGTCAGTGTGGTGCTCTGCGACTTGACAGTGGTCGTGCTGGCGCAGAAGAAGGTGCAGTTACCACATGAAAACTGTCCCACTGTAGAGTGCGGTGCAGCATGGCGCCTGATGTTCAGTCCGCAGAGGACGTCAGCATTGTTCCTGCGGGTGGGCCGGGAGCCAGAGGGCAAGGTGCTGGGAGCCGTTCAAGAGCATATGGATTCAGACATGCTTGCCTTTGGCTAGCAGCATGCCCAATGTGAGTGGCCATGCTGCAACCTCCATTGAGTAGGTCATGTTAGGTGGGAAGGGTGCTGGGAGGCAGTGTGCCAGGCTTGGCCAGAGGCAGTAGAACAGGTGGCACTGATAAGGAGAGGAGCTTTGCAGGAGGTGGAAAAAACATGTAGGGGGAGCACTCGGAATCTCACAAAAATGTTGCCAGAATCAAGAGAAAGGCACAATCAGAGAGGCCGCTTTCCTGCCCTTGCCTGACTTGCTGTCTTCTGTACTCTTGTTGCCTTCTCTGCTGACCCCCTGTTTCCTGTTTTCTTCTCCTTCTCTTGATGCCTTTTGATTGTGCTTTTCTCTTTGATTGAGCCTTTCTCTTTTGTCCTTTTCTCCTTGATTATGCTTTTCTCATTTATGCTTTTCTCTGTGATTGTGTTTTTCTCTTTTACCTTTTCTTTTTTATGCTTTTCTCTCTGATTGGAACCTTCTGTAAGTGCCAGTAAATCCAATAATTTCTGCAAACAAAGAAGCAGAGAACTCTGGGTAGGTTAAAAGTTTTGGTGCTCTCCACATAATCTTGGGAAGTACTTAAAGTTCACTGCTTCTTTTTTGCATATATATATATATATATATATATATATATATATATATATATATATATATATATATATATTCACAGAAAAAACCATAGGTTTCAGGCACGTTATAGTTAGGAATTAGCATTTAAAAAACCTCAGAAATTCACTGAAAAAACCATAGGTTTCAGGGGTGTTATAGTTAGCTGGACTTTTCACTTGTACAAAACCATTGAAATTCCCCCGTTATAGTTAGTTCAGCTAACTATAACTCGCGCGCCCGCAATGCACTGCTGATGACGTCACATATTACATCACTCATGACATGGTCAGTGACATCACTCATGACATCACTGATGACATCTCAAATGACATCACTGATGACATCACTGATGACATCATCCAGTGAATGTGTGTTTTTCTGAAAATTAAATATGTTTTATATATGTATATCTCAAGGTCGATGGAAGAATAAATGGGTATATAAGTGTCTAAATGGATGATTTGTTTTTGAAAAATTGATTGTGTAACTGACTGATTAAGTGTATCATAGTGAATACATGGCTTAGTGAGTAATGTTTAAATATGTAAATATCTGTATCAGTCTCTCACTTTGTGTATAAGTGGCTGCATGGGTTGGTGAGTAGCTACATGGGTGTCTATATAGGTTATTAGTTGGTTTTTTGAGTATCAGTCTGAGTGTCTGCATGGTTCGGTGGGGGGTATTACGTAGTGCATAGGTGCATGAATGAGTGACTCACTGTTTGTATGGGTTGAACACAGCATGTGTGCAGGACTGTATGGGTGGATGAGTGTGTGTATGGGTGTGTTAGTGAGTGAATGACTGTCTCAATAGTGTCTTTATGAGTAACTACATATGTTTTAAACTAGTATATGTGACTATTGGTGTATATATGTGAGTATATGTGAGAGTGAGAGATTGAAAGAGTTCCTGTATGAATAAGTATGTGTTTCTATAAGTGATTGTTTAAAAGACTAAGTATGTGTAAGTTTCCGTAGAAGTAAGTATGGTGGTGTGTGTATAACTGTATATGCAAGTAAATGTATGTTTGATTCTTTATTAGCATGAGTGACTATGTGTGTGAGTAACTCTATGGATGAGTGGCATTGTGTAACAGGATGTATAGGTGTATGAGTACATATGATGAGTGAGTACATGTATGAGTGACTGTATAGGACTGTTGGTGAATGAGTGGATGTGTATGTGGATCTTAGAATTACTGAAGAGGTTGTTGTAACTGGTATTGGTAGGTCCATTGTTTTGAAAATTTTAGTCTCTATTTTTGAATGTGTGTATCAAAGGTTATATTAGGGTGAGAGGAGGTCTGCCACTCTATCACAAGGATGATGTCATCAGTGATGTCATCAGTGATGTCATTTGAGATGTCATCAGTGATGTCATGAGTGATGTCACTGACCATGTCATGAGTGATGTAATATGTGACGTCATCAGCAGTGCATTGCGGGCGCGCGAGTTATAGTTAGCTGAACTAACTATAACGGGGGAATTTCAATGGTTTTGTACAAGTGAAAAGTCCAGCTAACTATAACACCCCTGAAACCTATGGTTTTTTCAGTGAATTTCTGAGGTTTTTTAAATGCTAATTCCTAACTATAACGTGCCTGAAACCTATGTTTTTTTCTGTGAATTTCAAAGGTTTTTTAAATGCTAATTTCTAACTATGCCTACAGAGATAGGACATGTGAAGAAAGAAGAAAAAATGCACAGAAAGAAACAAAAGAAGTGCAGAAAGAAGCAACAGAAGTCCTCAAATACGAAGATAAGTGCAGGAAGAAGGATAACGTGCAGAAAGAACAAAAAGAAGAGCAGAAAGAAGCCTTGTTGCAAAATCATCCTGTACCCTCAACTTTTTCAGACGGATACTGGTGGTAACTGAGTCTGACTAACCAGTCCTAGAGCCAGTGCTATGTTAAAAGACACTTAGAATACAGTGAAAACACCTACATACACTAGGGAACATTATGCGTTGGGGTCCCCCTGTGATTAGCATGACCTCCTCTGTAAGCCCCTAGTATATAATAGGGCATGGGGATTAAAACTACCTCTTAAAACAGGCCACAGGGCGTTTTTGCACACGTTAACTCAGGCCCCGTCCCCTCCATTCACCACTGTGTAAACACGCCCTGTTTCCATTTTTAGTTGGGAGATTAAGTTCATTTGAATCCTGAGGGTCCCTAGGGTCCAGCTAGCCCACTAGGTACCTCCAGTAAGTGCCACAGAGCTGCGTTGCAGAGAGGTGTAAAAAGTGGCACGGCCTGGACCACCTCTCTGCAATGCAGCTCAGTGGCGCTTACTGGAAGCACTTGGTGGGCTAGTTAGCCCCCAGGGGCCCACAGTATTGAAGGGAAATTATATCCCCAATTTAAAACGTGCCATAGTGCGTGTTTGCACACGTCACCTCAGGCCCCGTCCCCTCCCTTCACCACTGTGTAAACGCGCCCTGTGGCTGTTCTAAGTTGAGAGATTAAGTCCCCTTGAATCCTAAGGGTCCCTAGGGTCAAACTAGACCACTAGGTACCTCCAGTAAGCGCCACAGAGCTGCGTTGCAGAGAGGTGTAAAAAGGGGCTTGGCCTCAGAACACCTGGCTGCAGCGCAGCTCCCTGGCGCATACTGGAGATGCCTGTTGGGGGCGCGTTTGCAGAGTGCTGCACGGAGGGGGCATGGCCTCCGGCACGATGCCAGTCTTTTATTTATTTTAGTTTTTTAAGAAGGGGGGCTGTTTGGTTTGGTTTGCCCTGATGACCCCATCCCCCAGGGCCAGTCTCCTAATTATATTTTTTTGACCCCAATCCCCAGGGCCGGCCACTGTTTTTTATTATTTTTAAAAAATATATATTCATAGACACACCTAGGACATGCTGGACAAACCGTACGTACCTATCACCATGACGATTTGCGTGATATTCATTAAAAGGCGACTATGCATGCAATGAATCCACGTGGAATGTATTTACACCACTAGTGAAGCTCTGACATGTCTGATGCCCTACCGTGCCTAATCCTGGTAGACACCCTTGTCGTTTATTTATACAAACATGGGTAACTAATGATGGGCACATTTAATACACATGCACAGCAAGCCATTCAAAGGGGATTCGACAAAAATTCGACCAAAACTATGCAAGAAACCCCCCTCACGGTTAATAAAACACACATCCACTGCCGGATGTGTAATACTTTTTATTTTACTCTCTGGAAAGGGGACGAACATCACTTGAGAGTCACAGCGTGCTCCTGACAGAGCCCAATGCTGTGTTACACCCACCATTGCCTGCCGAGTGCCACACACCTCTGTGTTGTATTCCACTAGCTAGTGCATATGCTATGACACTCTCTAGCCCATGTGCACTGTAACACCACCCCGTGAATATGTCATGCCACACTTGTCTTCGCACGGGTTATATTGCCCCATCTAACGTGCCTTTCTCGATGCCTATGTTATAACGCACAGTGCTATGCCATACATATTACAATCTGGAATCCATATCTTTGTCACAGTGCATATGCAACGTTACACTCCCCAGCACATATTTTATATTACAACTTTAGAGACTAGTTAGGTTACACAACACTGCCCTGTGCATATTACACTCCAAGGCGCATATCGCATAGCACGCGCTAGTGCCTGTGCTATCTCGCGCTCTCCAATGAATCTGTCATTGCGCACAATGTATTGCATATTATATTTCACGCCCGGTTCATCTTATATCACACTTTTTGGTGCATAGTTTATACCATACACTATATCTAGTTTTCATTTTCAATCGTGCTCTCAGGACTATGTTCTATATAACACTGTGTTCACCTACCCTTTTCACGGGCATTACATTTTGCGATAGGGGGTGGAGGGTCAGGGGGTGTTTCTGCCAAGTGAGCCCGGAGTCACAGTCACAAACGTCCTCTTCTTCCTGAATAAAAGTGAGAATATGCTGCATACTTGTTCATATTTTAAGTAGTTCGCACAGACACAATGTTTTAAAAACAATAAAGTTCCTAATACCCGCCTTCTCTGAACAGTTAGCTTGCTGCCCCATCCCCTTCCTCCCTATCCTCTGTTGTGTGAATCCATGGACTAGCCTCCTCCCTCCTGCCATGCATGGTCTGATGTGCTGCCACTGCCCTCAATTTAGTATGATGTACCAGTCCACTCCTCCTGCCCTCCATTGCCCAATTCTATGCCCCATCATTGACCTCCTGCTTAAACTCTGTGCTTAGCTTGCTGCCCCTATTCTCCTTCCCCCTGCCCTCCGATGTCTTTGTGCATGCCCCTGCTCCATCCTTTTTGCCCACCATGTCCCATGGACCTGCCACTCCTATCTACTCTGAGTGTTCTGTTGAGCTGCCACTCCCCTCCCACCTGCCTAGCATTATCAGATGACTGTAACCTGTCCCTGCCACCTCCACCCTGCCTGTCCACATGCCATGCTCCTATCCTCTTCCTCCTGTCCTACATGGTCCATTGTACTGCCACACCCTTCTGCCCTCCCTGGTCTGTTGTGCTGCAACTGCTCCTCCTGCCTGCCCCATGTGGTCTGTTGTGAGGTCCCTTCCCCTGAACTTTCTTGTCTGTGCACAGGTCCTGACCCTCCCTTCTATCCTCCATCGTCCTTTGTGCATGCCCCTCCACCCTCCTTCTTGCCCATCATAGCCATTGTGCTGCCACTAACCCTCCCACTTGCCATGCATGGTCTTCTGTGCTGCCATGGCCCCTCCCACCTTCCCTGTGTGGTCAGTTAGCTGCCCCTGACCCCCTACCACCTTCCCTCCATGGTCTGTGTGTATGCCATCACAGTCTCACTGTTGCTCTTCATGGTGTGTCTTGCTTCTAGTGCCCATCCTGCCTGACCTCCATGGCTATCTTGCTGCTCCTGCCCTGCCCCCTTGCCCCCAGCCCTACTCCCTCCCTCCTGGCTTGTCTGTTCCATTGTAATGCCCCTGATCCGTCCCTCCTGCCCTTTATGGTCTGTTATGCTGCAGCTTTCTCTCCTGTCTGTCCATTATGGTCAGCTAGCTACCATTGCCTCTTGCCCCTCTGTTCTCTGTTGTCCATGTGCATGGTCCTGTCCCCTCCCTCTTGCTTTCTATGGATTGTTGTGCTGCACTCCCGTCCTGCATGCCCTGTGTGGTGTATTGTGCTGCTGCAAACCCTGATGCCTGCCCTGCAGGGTCAGTTTGGTGCACCTCTCCATGTCCCTCCTGTCCTCTGTTATCCAAGTCCATGTCCCTATCCCATTTCCTTCCATGATCCAATGTACCATACTTGCGAACATTTTGAACTTGATAAGAGGGAGATTTTGAAAAAAAACTGGGGTATTGATTTTCCCCTTTGAGTTACATTGAAAAAGAGGATATTGTAGAAAGGAGACAGATCAAATAAAGCCCATTTGAGCTTAAAAACATTGGACGTTTCCTGGCTGAATCGGGTCTGTTGGCATGTATGGTTGTACTACCATTGCCTCTTCCTTCTGCCCACAATGGTCTATTACATTGCCACAGCCTTGAAGGAGGGTAGATTTTGTATCACAGGGGGCCCCTGGCCCGTTCTGTCCACACCTGAAGTATGAGACCCTTGTCCTTGCCCTGCCAGCTGCATTTGTAGGCCGTATTAAATTGACCAGCGGGTCCTGTGTTGCTATATAATTATCCTGAGACATCCTTACCACTCAGCCAGCATAAAACCCCTGTGTAGGCCCTTCTGTTCAATATGTAGGCCTCTTTGTTAAATTGACCATAGCTCTGCAATTTTAGTGTATAGCAGTCTGAAGGCAGGTCTGCGAGGCCTTCTGATCCAAACTAGTAGCCCCCACCCTACCCGAGTGCTCCGTGCTCGGTATCAAAGTTCAACATCCCCCTGAAGCTGTCGACATACAGTAGGCTGCATCCTGGACTGGTACTTGCTTCCTGGGCAGGTTTCCCGCTTTTAAGGAAGTGGCAACCGCAGAGCGTCAAGTTAGGAGAACTGAGGAGATTTTATACATGAATATATTGAATTCCCGTACAATACCCATTATTTTCTGCTTGCTCTATGGAACTTACGATAAGCGATTGGCCTGAGAGACTGACCTTTTCACCCAGTCCATTGTCAGCATTAAGTGGGTAAATGACGAAATGTCTGGTAAAATCTGCAGACGAAGCTTTTGGGTAGCATACGTAGGTATATGTAGCGTGCAAAGGAGCCCACAAAATGATATAAAAAGGGAGCACCCACAGATATCGACGGACTACCTCGCCGTCTGTATGTAGGTTAACAGGCAGTGCAGGTTTTCCCCAAGAGCTGGGAGCTCTTGTCTTCCTTTGCTTAAAATGTCTTGCTCTGCTTTGCTTGAAGTATCTTATTCTATTTTACCTATATGAAATGTCATGTTATGTTTAACCATTGTTCTCTTTACTTTTGCATTTAAAAGATTTTGTATTGTAATTGCAGGAATGCTTGCTCTAAGAGTAAACGTGAGTGTTCCTAGGTAACATTTTCCTTGGTGTAACTTGTTTCTCATGATGCATTTATAGATGTGTTTTCTCTCTCTCTCTGTCAGTACATTAATTGAGATACAGAGAATATTATGACAGCTGTATGATTATCTGGATTCTGTATTTTGTACTTTATGTCTCTATTCTGCAGTTTCTTTGAAGTTGCATCTTCTCATTAAACTGCCATTGTATTCTGCCTCCAATTCCATGTCTCATATGTCTGTTTTCTTCATTTTTGGAGCAAGCGTTCCTAGGCACCCCGGCTCAAATTAAGGTGCCCCTTTTGTCCCTGACTCACTCTCCTGCTCAGTTCTGTGGTGGCTCCCGGGGATCTGGGGACCGCCCCTAGCTTCCTTGACCCGTAATAGATCTTCCCTCCAACAGCCTCTCTTGCAAGTCCTGTATTGTTGGTTTGTTGCCCCTGCCCCCCTTTCCACTGCCCTCCATAGTCTGTTGTGCTTCCACGGCCCTTCCTGCCTGCTCAGTGTGGTTAAATTGTTGCCTTTGCACCCTCCTACCTGCCTTCAATTTTCAGAGTCCGTGCCCCTGGCCTCTGCCTCTCAACAGTATCCTAATGAACAACTAGATTGCTAACATTCTATATTTATTACAAAAGTGTGGAACGCCTGACATCATCTTGATGTAATCAAAACTGTAATACCTAGAGCATTTCCTTTAGAAATTACATATATGAGAGGGTCTTATTGGCATCAAAATTATGGTTAGTGCTCTAAAAGACTAAAATAAGGACATATTTTCTGAGTTTTCAAATAGCGACAAAGCACTTTTAAATTATTTGTTATCTTTATGTTTTTTTATCCAGTTGACCACTTGATTAAATGTTGCACTTAGGGGAGAGGATGTGGTGTTACTTCCAGAACTGCAGACTTTGCAACTGGGGAACCAGGTTGCAGTTTCTGCTTCAGCTCGACATTCTGTGATTCTGGTCAAATCACTTAGTCTCCCCATGTCTACAACCAAAATGAATTTGTTCTTGTGTGATGTAACCAATGCTCATGTAAAGCACTCCAATACCTGACAAGTCTGCACTATATAACACTGCAAAAACACAAAATAATAAGTGTTTTGCACACTTCTGTCATTGGGCTATATTTGGGCTACATCTGGGTGATTTTGGGCTACATTTGGGCTCTTTTGTCTCCGGTGGCCATCTTGGGAGATTTATTTGTTATGAAGTTTCCTAATTTCCTCATGTACTGCAGTCTCCTCAGTAGGAAATGCTTTCAGTTTTTTACTTTGATTCCATCATGAAGGTATTCAGATATGTCACACATTTGCCATAAATTCTGAATGTTAGCACTCTAGTTGCTCATTAGATCACTGTAGTAAAACTACTGCACCATGGAAGTCTGCTCCTGGTATTAAAAGTGCATGTTTCAGTCTGCATGTCAGAATTTTTTAATGAAATAGAAGAGGATTTGAGAAGTCACTCAAAATGTGCCCTCATTTTCTTTCTTCAGCATTAATCATAATTTCTATGGCAAAATGAACCTCCTCATTGTGTTCCTTTTTAAATTAAATGTTTTAAGTGTTACCAGTTTATTCCAATCAAGATGGCTTCAGGTGTGCCATACTTTTGTCATAATGAAGACAGTAAGCGCTCTAGTTGTTTTTAAGAACATTCTGGGACATTCTGTCATTGGGCTATACTTGGGCTACATCTGGGTGATATTTGGGCTACATTTGGGCTCTTTTGTCTCTGGTGGCCATCTTGGGAGACTTATTTGTTATGAAGTTTCCTAATTTCCTCATTTACTGCAGTCTCCTCAGTAGGAAATACTTTCAGTTTTTTACTTTGATTCCATCAAGAAGGCATTCAGATGTGTCACACATTTGCCATAAATTCAGAATGTTAGCACTCTTTTTGCTCATTAGATCACTGTAGTAAAGCTACTGCTCACCAGGGAAAACTGCTGCTGGTATTGAAAGTGCATGTTTCAGTCTGCATGTCAGAATTTTTTAATGAAATAGAAGAGGATTTGAGAAGTCACTCAAAATGTGCCCTAATTTTTCTTTCTGCAGCACTAATCATACTTTTTATGGAAAAATGAACCCCCTCATTTTGTTCCTTTTTAAATTAAATGTTTTAAGAGTTACCACTTTAATCCAAGCAAGATGGCTTCAGGTGTGCCATACGTTTATCATAAGTAGGACTGTTAGCGCTCTAGTAGTTCTTTGGAACACTCTGGGAAGCTGCAGTAGAACACAAAGGAATCAACTGACAGTCTCTGCCCTTGTTGGATGTACATGTTTTACTGAGAATGTCAGACTTCATTCTCACATGACTGAGAAAGATAATGTGAATTTACAGAAAATAAGCTCTCAGTTTAGCCTATAGATCACCTTCCAAACCTCTGTGGTAAAAGCATGAGAAAATATTTTTCTCTCAATCATGATATCCCAGCAGAAGGCTTTTTCACATGGTGAAATCACCTTAGAACATACCACAATTCCTAAAATGAGTATGGTACCATCAACAAATGATTTATAATGTAGCTAAAGTCTTAAAACCTTCTATTAACTGCAATGCTTTTTAATGAGGTGCTATCATGTATATTGGTCCCAAGATGGCTGCCAACACTTCTTGGAATAAGTGCTGACAGCCAATCAGATCTCAGGATGAGATGTGTGGTTAGGCTCCGCCCACATATATATATGCATTTAATTGCTATTTTCTCAGGAAATACTGAACAGATTTACACCAGACCTGCAAAAGGCACTTCCTTGACCTTATGGCTACCTCTCTGCCAAATTTCAAGTAATTCTGTTCAGCCGTTCGGGCTGTAGCTGTGTCTAAAGGTCCTATGGAAAAATGCATGGGGAAAACGCGTTTTGGGACCCCCCTTTTTTCTCGGCCCCTGCTTGACGAATCCCCCCGAGACTTTCAGGGTAGGAGCGGAGCGTAGCGCCCCACCTATTTTGAAAATTTCGCGAGGATTCGTCGACCGGCGCCAAAGTTATTCCAAATAGAATGTTGCGGATTTCCTATGGAAACAGGGTCCTAACTATAACTACCTACTGGCGACCGCCAGTAGGTAATATATATTCACTTAAAAAACCATAGGTTTCACACATGTTATAGTTAGCTGGACATTTCACTCGTAAAAAACCATTGAAATTCCCCCGTTATAGTTAGTTCAGATAACTATAACTCGCGCGCCCGCAATCCACTGCTGATGAAGTCACATATTACATCACTCATGACATGGTCAGTGGCATCACTCATGACATCACTGATGACATCATCCTTGTGATAGAGAGGCGGCCGCGCGAGTTATAGCTTTGGCGCCGGTTGACGAATCCTCGCGAAATTTTTAAAACTAATGGGGCACTCCGCTCAGCTCCTACCCTGAAAGTCTCGGGGTGATTCGTCAAGCGGGGGCTGAGAAAAAAGGGGGGTCCCAAAACGCGTTTTCCCCATGCATTTTCCCATAGGACCTTTAGTCGAAGGTACAGCTCGAACGGCTGAACAGAAGTACTTGAAATTTGGCAAAGAGGTAGTCCTCAGGTCAGGGATGTGCCTTTTGGATATATGGTGTCAATCTGTTCAGTAGTTCATGAGGTAATTGCAGTTAAAAGCGCATAAATATCTATAAGCGCGCACCGTGGCGCGCACCGTGCGCGCACCGTGCGCGCACCATAACGTGCGCGAGCGTAATTCTGATTGGTGGTTACATGTCAGTCAACATTCGAATCGGTCGAAATCAGGAAGTGTCGGTCGCCATTTTGTGTGTTTTGTGTGTGACAGTGAAAAAGAAAGGTGGGGAACGTGAAAAGGGGGCAGGGTAGAGAGTTCCTGACCCCCTAGCCTTTGTCAGGGGGTCCCTGAAGGAAAAAAACATTTTATTTTTCGTTTCAAAAAATCGCGGGGTGAGCGCACCGTGCGTGCACGTGCGCGCACGGTGAAAAACCTTAAAAAAAACATTTTAAACGAGCCATTCCATATTACAGGATACAGTCAATCTATAACTATATACATAGGTAGCCTATTGTAAAATAAATATATAAAAAATAAAAAATATAATAAAACATACATAACTTAGCATTTAAAAAACCTTACAAACTCACTTAAAAAAACCATAGGTTTCACACATGTTATAGTTAGGAATTAGCATTTAAAAAACCTTGCAAATTCACTTAAAAAACCATCAGTTTCACACATGTTATAGTTAGCTGGACATTTCACTCGTAAAAAACCATTGAAATTCCCCATATTGGCAGAGAGGTAGTCCTCAGGTCAGGGATGTGCCTTTTGTAGGTCTGGTGTAAATGTGTTCAGTATTTGCTGAGCAAATAGCATTTAAATCAATATATATATCTATAAGCGCGCTCCGAGCGCGTACGGTAAGCTTACCGTACGCGCACGCTGCCGTGCGCGAGCTTAATTCTGATTGGTGGTTACATGACTGTAAACATTCAAATCGGTCAAAATCAGGAAGTGTCGGCCTCCATTTTGTGTGTCTCACACTGATAAACAAAGGAGGAGAACGTGGAAAGGGGGCAACGAAGAGAGTTGCAGACCCCCTAGCGTTTGTCAGGGGGTCCAAGAAGGTCATAAAAGTATGAAAAATACATTTAAAAATTAAAAAAAAAAATCACGGGGTGCGCGTACGGTAAGCTTACCGTACGCGTATGGTAGAAAAAAAAACTATAAAAAAAATAGAAGTAAAAAACAAATTTAAGTGTTAAGATATTAGGGGGCTCTAAAAAGAGCCGTTGTGTTTATGAAGTGTTTTTCGGTACCTACAAGTAAGTACCGATGCAGAGTCTAAAGTTCAAGAGGAAGACTCTGTTGCCTTCATCAGTGAAATGTACACCGTCTCCTCTATAAATGCCTTGCATGTTGTAACGCAAGTTGTTGTGGTATATAGAACCCATGCCATAGTCTCTGAGGAAAGCAGAAATAGATTTGTTGACGTGCTTTCTTGCTTTGTCAATCTGTGGACAAAATTGGTTGGACCAGTTCCACTTTTGCCTTTGGCATATGTTAGAATATACAAAGGCAGATTGATGAAAAAGCGACATCAATTGCACAAAGGTGTCCTTAATAAGCATTTCCAGACCTACACCAGTTAAAGTGCCTAGGTCATTTCCACCACAGTGCACAATAATAAGGTTAGGCTGTGGGAGATGTTGAAAGGTTTTCACCAAAGGCAATAATTGGTGCCACTTTAACCTTCTCTGACCAATCCATTTAATGTCTACATTTGGCAAAGCAAGGTCTCTCACCATACCTCTTTTTTCTGCATACTTTTCACTCCAGAAGACATAGCTGTGACCTACAATCCACACTGTGAACATCTTTCAAGGAGATCTGGATGCACTCAGAAGGTGTCTTTCAGTAGAATGGCAATATGAAATGAAAGACAGTTGTAAAATGGAGGCATACATATTTTTTTTTAAATAAAAAGAACTCATTGGCTAATTCAAATCTTTTTACAGTAAAAAGTAGGCTGTATGTGTACATTTTTAGAAGCATGTTTTGTATTGGTTCAGAAATTTGTGTTCCCACAGAAGATTAGTTTGGATTTGCTGTTAGGTTCGACAGGTGAAGCACTCTTGCTCTTTGGATTTGAAACATTGTGTGCTGAACTTCTGACCTCTCTCCTCACAGCAGTGTTCCATGAGCTGTTGCTATGGTAGCAGGCAGAAGTCAAGTTGGGGGAAGGGTACATTTGGAAAAGGGTTAAAGTTTTCAACCAATAGAAATGTGTGATTTCATTTGAAAAAATGTGGGAAGCACTGAGATTTGTAATTACCATGTATATGTGTGAAAAAAGAGAGGGAACCATTGCCATTTACTGGTTCTGGAGAGAGGAGAGAGGTGTAGAGCTCTGATATTCTGACTCTGATAGTATGCTGTTTGAGTGCCACATTTCTTTCTCAACTAAGTAATTTTAAAGGTGAGATATGAGTTTGAGAGAGGATGTATGTGGTGATTTTTGATATAAATATTAGAATTGTGATTCTTCTTTAAAAGTTATGTTTTACATTTTGTGGTTTGGGAGATATTTAACTGTCTTTAACTAGTTAAATATTATGGAGTGTGTTTTTACCATAAGTTAAGGTTTACTGGTATCACTGAGTAATACTGTTTTGTGCCTAGAATCAACCCATGAGTCTGTGTGCACACAGGAATTGTTGTTAGAGATTTTAATAGTGATGGTCCGGTTCTGTAAGAATGGCATTTGTAGGAAAGGGGCAGCTTTCTTTTTGTAAATATGATGGTTTCCATTCAGCATAAATCAGTAAGACACAAATGGGAGGCAAATGCTAACACATTTGAAATTGATATCGCAGATTTTGCTTCTAATCATGCAATTGCTGAGCTTGGTCATACATATACAAAACTGCAATTAAACCTTGCCACACATGTACTTTTACATACATTACTACAATGTTTAAGCTGTTATGGATGCATGCATGAATATGTCTCTTGCAACTGAAAATACACAGTCTGCATAAGCAGACTGTTAGCACACACCCAGCAGTTTATCCTGTACAATCATGCTTAGTATTCACAAGTGAGTGGTGTTTCAGGTAGCAGTGAGTAACGCAAATATATTCAACATCACTAAGGCTGATTTGTTTTGCTGGGGTGTAGTCAGTCACCAAGGTCACACATGTTCATGGTCTCAAAAAGCTGTTTGCACATGTGCTGTTTTCTGTTTCTGAAAACTGTAATGAAAATGTATCAGACTATTAGAGTACTTATCACTTGCAGAAAAAAACAGCAGTAAGTGTGCTTTCAAATTGACAAGCAAATTTCGTTTTCTGCCTAGAATCACAGCATGAGTCTGTGAGCACACAGGAATTGTTGTCAGAGATGTATTTTGTGTCACTCTGGTTCTTTTAGAATTGCATTGGTAGGAAAGGGGAGGTTTTGAATGTTGTCAGAGATTTTATTTCTGTTGGCCTGGTTGTGTAAGAATGCCATTTGTATGAAAGGGTCAGCTTTTTTTGGGGTACTGTGATGGTTTCTATTCACTATAAATCAGTATCAGACAAATAGGAGGCAAATGATAACACATTTGAAATAGATATAGCAGATTTTGCTACTAAACATGGAATGGGTGAGGTTGGTCCTACATATACAAAACTCCAATTAAACCTTGCCACACGTGTACTTTTACATACATTACTACAATGTTTATGCTGTTATGGATGTATACATGCATATGTCTCTTGTAACTGAAAATACACAGTCTGCATAAGCAGACTCTTAGCACACACCCAGCAGTTTATCCTGTAGAATCATGCTTAGTATTCACAAGTGAGTGGTGTTTCAGGTAGCAGTGAGTAACGCTAATACATTCAACATCACTAAGGCTGATTTCTTTTGCTGGAGTGTAGTCAGTCACCAAGGTCACACATGTTCATGGTCTCAAAAAGCTGTTTGCACATGTGCTGTTTTCTGTATCTGAAAACTGTAATGAAAATGTATGAGACTGTTAGAGTACTTAACACTTGCAGAAAAAAACAGTAGTAAGTGTGCTTTGAAATTGGCAAGCAAATTTCATTTTCTGCCTAAAATCACAGAAAACAGTAGTAAGTGTGCTTTGAAATTGTCAAGCAAATTTCATTTTCTGCCTAGAATCACAGCATGAGTCTGTGAGCACACAGGAATTGTTGTCAGAGATGTATTTTGTGTCACTCTGGTTCTTTTTGGATGTATCCATGCATATGTCTCTTGTAACTGAAAATACACAGTCTGCATAAGCAGACTCTTAGCACACACCCAGTAGTTTATCCTGTAGAATCATGCTTAGTATTCACAAGTGAGTGGTGTTTCAGGTAGCAGTGAGTAACGCTAATACATTCAACATCACTAAGGCTGATTTATTTTGCTGGAGTGTAGTCAGTCACCAAGGTCACACATGTTCATGGTCTCAAAAAGCTGTTTGCACATGTGCTGTTATCTGTATCTGAAAACTGTAATGAAAATGTATCAGACTGTTAGAGTACTTAACACGTGCAGAAAAAAACAGTAGTAAGTGTGCTTTGAAATTGGCAAGCAAATTTCGTTTTCTGCTTAGAATCACACCATGAGTCTGTGAGCACACAGGAATTGTTCTCAGAGATCTATTTCGTGACACTCTGCTTCATTTAGAATTGCATTCGTATGAAAGGGGAAGCTTGTTTTCTGGAAATGTGATGGTTAGCATTCAGCCCAAAACAGTATCTCAAATAAGAGGCAAATGCTAACATATTTGAAATCAACACGGTAGATTTTTCTTCCACTCTTGCAATGGGTCATGTAGTTGCTACATGCTAAAAACTCAGATTAACCCTTACCACACATGTAGTCATACATACATGTTTACAGTGTTTAAGCAGTTATGTAAGGGTCCATTCAAGTCTCTCTTGCACCTGACAGTAGACAGTCTCCAGAACCACACTCTTAGCAGAGAGCTAGCTGTTTTTCCTGTACACTCATGCTTACTAATCAGCACTGTGTGGTGTTTTAGGTAGGAGTGAGGAACGCTAATGCATTGAACATCACCAAGGCTCATTATCTTTGCTGGAGTGTAGTCAGTGAGCCAGGTTACACATGTACATGCTCTGAAAAAGCTGTTTGGACATGTGCTCTTTTCTGCCTCTCTAAACTATAAAGAAAATGTGTCAGACTGTTAGAGTAATTAACAGTTGCAAAAAAAAAAAAAGTAAGTGTGCTTTTGAATTGCAAATGAAATATCGTGTTCTGCCTAGAATCACACCAAGAGTCTGTGTGCACACAGGAATTGTTCTCAGAGATTAAATTCGTGTTGGTTTTGTTGTGTTTTTCACTTGTAGGAAAGGGGTAGATAGTGTTATAAGATTAGAAAAGATCATAACAAATATAGTAATATATTTAAATTACAAAAAGGTATTTTTTTTTAGTTTCTTTCAGGTATTGCTGCAGAGCAGTGAAGGAAATATAAGATGCCTATAAAATCAAGAAAGCGAAAACAACAGAAAAAACATGTATATTTGAAGACAACTGGAGGACCCAAGTTAGTTGAAGATGCTCATGTTGGGAAAAAGAAAAAGTCTTCTGGTAAGCAGACAAAGGAATTCTTTAAAAATATATTCAAAAAAAGGAAAAATTTAAAAAATGTCCCCATTGGAAAAACTGTTTCAAGTAGAAAACAACAGAACAATAGTGAGAATTTACTAAATGCTAATGTACAAGCAGAAGCAATAAAAATTGACTTGAAAAGAAAATCAGCATTTAAAGAGATCCGTAGGAAAATGTTTCAGAGAAGAGTGATGTCCAATTTGCTAAAGGATGTGAAAAAATATAAGAAAAGAGCTAAATTTTACAAGAGAAAAAAAGATATTGAAGCCATTGTAGCTAAGGCTTTAGAATTAAAAAGAAAACTATTCATTTTAATTTTGAACAGGATGCGTACATTAGAAAAAATAGTCAATGTAATGAAGTCACAAAGCAAAACGAAAAGAGTAGTGAAAAGAAATAACTTTTGTAAAGTGTTTTTAGGAGAATAGATGCATAGTTCAAGTACTGAACCATTTTTTAATGAAGAGAGTTAACTTCAAAGTAATAGTTTGCTGCATGCAGTTGACACCACTGGACGAGCTTATGAAGTAAAATGGAAAAGGAGAAAATGGTTCCAAGAAATGTGGAAGAAGTGATTGCGGATGAGGTTATGGGGAGACGTCCTAAAGCCCCAGTGTATACTTGGAATTGTAGTAGTATTTGTACTTTGCGACAGGAATCTATTGATAAATTACGTGAATTTTTAAGAGAATATAGTAAAAAGAGTGTTAAACAGAAGATTAAGGTGCTTCAAGGACTAGATCCATGCAGAGTGAGAGAGAATACTGGTTTGCAAGGACACTCTCTGGCTTGTCTATCTAGAAAAGTGTGTCAAAGTGTTTTTCACCATTTTAGGATGCTGGCAGTTCATCATACTGAAATTAGAAAATTTGTGAGAAGATTGTATTTTGCTAAAAGTCCAGCACTAAAGTTAAATGAGTTGAATAAGGCTCTGTTCCGTGAAACTGTATCAGATGTTGAGAAGGTTACTGATGAAATTCAGTTAAGTTACTTTGGTCCGGAACAAGAAAGTGCAGGGAATGACACAGTTATTGAGGAAAATGTGGAAGAGAATGTAGAACCCTCCGTAAATAAGAAATTTGAAGATCAAATAACAAAATTTGCTATCATCTCTAATGAAAGACCAAATATTACTTGTATTTGTTGCCAGAGAAGCCATTATAAAATCCAAACAAGGAATGTTGATCTCTACAAAAAAAGTGAAGAAGAAGATAATTATAAGTGGAAGGATTGGGGGCGTGGCTAGACGCCCAAGGAGTATGGACGCATCTCCGTGAGGCTCCCGGTCCCGGAGCGGAGAAGTCCGGCTTCCCGATGATTTCCTGAGAAGCGGCTGGCAGCATTCAGCATCGGAAGCGCTCCTACATCGCGCACGATGTCACACGAGCAGATTTGAGCCGGTTTACTTTGCCTTTATCAGGTAATGAGCGTCTGCCCGTCTCTGCAGCATCGCGGCCGCCATTTTGAATTTCGGCGGAATGACCTCTCTTCTCACGAGCTTCCACTACAGAGCGATATCAAGACATAATCCTAGTGGCAATTGATGTCTCCTTTACTCATGATGCCTGCAAGACCGTTTTTCCTGGTTTTTTTTTGTTGCTGTTTCTGTTTTTACCTCAGCCTACGGGGATGCTAGCAGTGGCCGCCATTTTAGGTGCTGGTTTGCCTCATCATTCTTTCCCGTTATATTTTTGCTGCCCAATTCCGGATAGGCGCTGACTGGGACTGCATAGTTTTGCTCTGGGTCCACGAAAGCTCCTCGCTGTTATTCTCCATTACAACTTTTTTCATGGATTGTAGCTTCTAGTAACCTTATTGGCAAATGAGTTCTGGACTGCTTCTTCACCCTCGCTACCACCTTGCTTGTTGACTCACGACTAGCTACTGCGCACCATATTGGGTGGTCTCTTCTCCTCTGTGCCTTGCTACTAGTCCTACTAATTTATGGGTAGAACACGGGGCGCTCACACCAGTCCGTCCCTACCGCCCCGTTCATTCGTCAAAAATTCTACTTTGTTTTCACAACTTTCCAAGCTGGAAGATTCGCAGCTGCCTGAGGAAGGAACTGAGCATTTGACGATGGATCCTGTACCTGCTACAAATGCCAAGTCGAACGTGAAGAGGCTAAAAAAAGACCCTCCCTCGCCCCCCAAAGCCTCCTCGGATATCTCCATGGAACTATTGCTACATGAAATACGGGCTCTTAGACCCTTTATGGAGGAAACAAATTCCAAATTACAAGCTCTTTCTGACAAGTGGGGGCAACTCGACCCAAGGCTTACAGCGGTTGAACATAGTGTTGCCACCCTCAGTGACACCACTAAGACTGTTCCTGTCTTGCACTCGCAAATTATTAGCCTCCAGAAACAGGTCGAAGACCTTGAAAATCGCAATCGGAGGAACAACCTCCGCATTTTTGGCCTGGGGGAGGGAATTGAAGGGAGCGACCCTATTGCGTTCTTTAAGACTTTCCTCCCTAAAGTCCTTCACTTGTCGGACGGAACTATGCTCAACATCCAACGAGCCCACAGGTTAGGGCGTGCTCCTTCTGTTGGCTCCTCTCCCCAACGGCCGAGGGGCGTCATCATCTACTTCTTAGAATATACAGATTTGCTAAAGGTGTTGGCGGCAGCTAAAGCTCTTCAACGTGTCACATGGTCAGGTTCCACGCTGTTTTTTGCGCAGGATTACTCTAAGGCCACTGCCGACAGGCGCAAAGCTTTCCTGAATCTCCGACCTGATCTTCGTTCTATGGGGGCTAGATTTGGCCTCTTTCACCCTTGTCTTTTCAAGGTCACGTACAATAATAGGACTACGACTTACGAAGATCCTGGGCGCCTGCAGAGCTTTATCGACTCACACAGGATGGATGCCACCACCTCTTCGGGAGCTCCCTCCTCACATGTTGCTTAATCGTTACTCAATGTTTTTGTCTTTCTATCATTCTTCCTGCTTTATAGGCTCTCCAATTGCTAGTTGAAAGTTGTTCCCATTTTATTCTATATAGTAGTGCTAGTTATTTGTACCGATCTTCACTGCATTAATGGTTCTGCATTTTCACAGTATTGCTCTTTTATATTTTTTAGGCTCGTATTTTCCTGGTGCTTGTCTTTTACAGTTGCCTCTTGAGACTAATTTTTGTCATATGTTCTTGTTTCACAGTTATGATGTCCTCTCATACGGTGTTCCCCGTTCCCCACCGGATCCTCCCTGGACGTGTGTCTGCTCCATGTGGTTCCACCCACCCTCCCATCCATTCTCTCCTTTTGTAGGTATGTTTTATATTTTGTTGTGCGTCTTCTCTGTTGTATTGTTTTTGTTTTGGTGTTCCACTTCTTCATGTGTATCTCATTGCCTTTCTGGTATCCCTATTGTTCCGACCTTCTATCTCTTATTTACTTCTATCCTCTTCTCTATGCTTGCTTCGTCTTTTTCTTCTGTTTCTCTCTTCAACCAACAGATTTCTTTTGTGCCATGCATCTTTTCCATTTTCTACGGATTCTGTACTGCATTGACTTTATGCTTTCTAATTGCATTCTGTTTTATTTATGATTGCTCATGTCTTTGAAACTAGTTACATGGAACGTCAGGGGTTTACATTCTCCCATTAAGCGGCAAAGGATCTTGACCCATCTGGCCAAATTAAATGCGGACATTGTTTTTTTACAAGAGACTCACCTCTCCGCTGATGAATCGTTAAAGCTGAAAAGGGGTTGGGTAGGGGAGGTCTTCTTCTCTCCCGGGGATGGCAAACGGAATGGGGTGATGATCCTTTGCCGCAAATCTCTCCCACTTACGTTATTGACCCAGAATTCAGATGTTAACGGACGATGGTTAAATGTTAAACTGTCCTTTAAAGGGGTTCCTGTTTCTCTGTTCAATGTATACGCCCCAACCTGCGGAGATCCATCTTTTTGGTCCAACTTAGCTGCTCAGATTGCCCTTGGTTTAGAGGATAATTTTATTTTTGCTGGTGATTGCAATCAGGTTTTTGATCCCTTTATTGATAGAAGCTCCAAGGTTCCTTATATTCCTAACAAACCTCAGAAATCATTTGTACGAGTTATTTCCCAACACCATCTCTTTGACGCCTGGCGTCTCTGTAATCCAACCACCAGAGAGTACACTTTTTATTCCCCCTCACATCACACTCAATCGAGAATTGACTACATTTTTGTTTCTCACTCTATCTCACAAACCCTTACACACGCAGAAATTGGCCCTATTTTGTTATCAGATCATGCCCCTGTGTCAATTGGTCTCGAAATTCTCCCTCAAGCCGCAGGTCCTAAAAGGTGGCGCTTTAACAATGCCCTCCTTCTGGATCCGAAATTCACTGCTGCTTTTACTACTTTTTTTGAAGAGTTTTTTGTGTTTAATACTGACCAGTCCATGCCCTTCTCAACCATTTGGGATGCTTTCAAGGCCTCAGCGAGGGATATCGTAATTGGCTTTGTTGCTAAGAGGCGGAAACTTTCCCGCAAATTTACTGCTGACCTTTTACGGGACATCAAAGCATTGGAACATTCCTTTTACACTTCGCATTCGAGCCATTCCCTCGCGGCCCTCATTAACGCCAAATTAGCATTTAACAAGAAATCTACGGAAGATGCTTCATTGTACTTGCTAAAGTCCAGTGCTAAATTTTATGGAGGCAAAAACAAGGCAGGAAAGATACTAGCTAACTACTTGAAAGTTAAACAGAATAGACTTAACATTGAGTCCATCTATGATGACTGCCTGGATTTAAAATTTAAAGATTCGGATATTCTGAACGAATTCTCCCTGTTTTACAAATCCCTCTATACCTCAGAATCGCAGCCTTCTGATGACTCTCTTTCCCAGTTCTTTTCAACACTTCAGGCTCCTCCCTGTCGTCAGCCGGATCTCAGTCTCCTGGAGTCCGATCTGACGCACCAAGAACTGTTAGCGGCACTCCAGCTGCTCAAGAAAGATAAGGCGCCGGGGCCTGATGGTTTCACAGTAGAGTTCTTCCAGCACTTTTCCAAACTCCTGTTACCCAAGTTGCACTCCCTTATTGCTTTCTTTAATACCCTGGGTTGTTCTTCAGGTTCCTTTTCAGAAGCACACATATGCCTGATACCGAAGGAAGGGAAAGACCACAGACACTGCAAAAATTATAGGCCTATTTCTTTGGTCAATATAGACTATAAGATTTTCTCCAAAGCCTTAGCCATACGTCTTGACTCCTACTTGCCTGATTTACTAGATGCGGAACAATCGGGCTTTGTCAAAGGCAGATTTATCACGGACAATACCAGACTTCTTTTCGATGTCTTGTCCAAATCCTCATCCTTGAAGCATCCCCTAGCGGCAATTGCGCGTGATGCCGAGAAGGCGTTTGATAGGGTTGAATGGAAATACTTATTTTATACTCTTCGTTGGTTTGGTTTCGGTCCCAAGTTTGTGTCCTTGATTTCTCTTCTTTATTCCAACCCGCGTGCGGCTATTTGTGCCAATGGTCTGATTTCCTCATATTTTGATTTGGGCAGGGGAGTCCGTCAGGGCTGCCCTCTCTCTCCTTTTCTTTTTAATTTAGCTTTGGAGCCCTTTCTTTCTAAGCTTCGTCAGAATCCAAATTTATTTGGCTTTCAATCAACGAACATTCACCTCAAGTTAGCTGCCTATGCAGATGATATTTTACTTTTTATGTCCAACCCTAGTGTCTCTGTTCCCGCCTTTTTGATGGATGTACAGGCATATTCTAATATTTCTGGCTACAAATTAAACAGCGATAAATGTGAGATTCTTCCCCTGACCAAGTACACATTTAAAGCAGATTTCAGCGCCTCAAACTTTACGTGGAGCCCCTCTCATATTAGATATTTGGGCATGTATATTACTCCCTCAATATCTGACACAGTGGCGCTATGTTTAAACAAATGTATACAAAAAATTACTGACTTAACGGCCAAGTGGCATCCACTGTACCTATCATGGTGGGGTCGGTTAGACACCATAAAGATGATGCTAGCACCCATTGTACTATACACCATCTCCAATATTCCAGTCCCCATCCCGGCCAAATTTTTTAAAAAGATCAATTCCACCCTTTCTTCCTTCTTGTGGAATTCAAAGCGGCCTCGTATGTCATTAGCTAAATTAATTCGACCAAAGGCTGAGGGTGGAGTTAATTTTCCTGATTTCCAGGTTTATCAAAAAGCTTTCCTTCTGCGACAAGCCTCACTCTGGTTGCTCGACCCCTCGGAGAACTGTCCTCTATGGCTTAGGACAGAGCGTCTTTTCCTTTCTCCCTTCTCCTTTTCTGAATACCTTTCATTTTCACGCAAACCGCAGGCGGTGTCCTCTCCTATAATTAAATTGACTTCCAAGCTCCTGTTGTTCTCATCTTCTCCCCCCCCGGATTCGATTGACGACTTCCTAAATTCAACAATCTGGCATAATAAAGACTTGGTTGTGCGTGGTAAACCATTCTACTGGAAGACCTGGCGTCGAAAGGGTTTAATATGGATACACCAGTTATTCTCAGATTCAAATTTTATGTCCTTTCACTCACTTAAGCAGCGTTTTGACTTGCCTGCCTCATTCATACATAAGTATCCTTTACTCAAGTTGGCTGTGATGGATAGGTTTGATCGCCTATCTGCTTTGCCTCAGGTCCCCACACCCCAGACTTCTTTCTCACAACTCTCCTCCCTACTTAAGTCTAAACCCTCGGCTTCTAGCATATATAAGCACTTACAGGGGATAGACGTTCTTAGACAGAAATCTAAAGTGGAGGATGCTTGGGAGCGCGATCTTCAACTCTCATGGCCATTATCTCTTTGGAATAATATCTGGCTCAATTTGCGTAAATCCTCCAGGGCAGCCAATCTCACACAAACGCTATTTTTTGTGTATAATCGTATTCTACTTACTCCAAGTGCTTTGAGCAGAAGATTCACATCTACTCCTGATACGTGTTGGTCATGTTCGTCCCCAAACGCTGACATATTCCATGCGCTATTTCTATGCCCGCTTATGCATAGCTTTTGGGAGCGAGTTTGGTCCCAAATAAATTTAATTTTTGATACTACATTTCCCTTTTCTATCCCTCATATTTTCTTAGGGAGTCTCTCACCATACTGGGAGAATGTCCCAGGTAATACTAAAATTGTTGATTTGCTTTTAGCGGCTGCGTTTCAGCAGATCACGGTTAATTGGAAGGACTCTACTAAAATTTCTTACAAGGCGTGGTGGTATGTAGTCTGCCATAATCACAGACTGGACACCTCCTTTGTATATCCAATGCAGTTGGCAACGAAGCGTTTGGACTTGTGGTCCCCTGTTACACTTTACCTTGACTTGTGTGCCAAAAAATCCTCTCAGCTAAAGCCGTCCCAACCAGAGGTCTTGAAACCCCCATGAAACCCTTATGCGTTCCCAGATTTATTTCCAAATTTTAATACTGTTTTGAGTTATTTTCTTTGCATCACTAGCCTATCTTTTACTTATGACTTTGTCTTTGTATTTTTAGCAGTATAAGTCTATTGTAATGTAATGGCTTGAACTTACCGCTTTCTTTTTGTTCTATGTCAATGGATTTCCTTGATATGTATTTATTGTTATTGCTTACAGTATGGATACCTCTGTTTATCTCAATAAAATTCTTTTTCAAACTTAAAAAAATAAGTGGAAGGATTTTGCAACATATATATTTCTTGAAAATTGTTTTGATTTGGGTGAAGATCATCGTATTTGTAAATACTGTTACAACAAGTTAGAAGAAAATAAAATGCCAGCTAGAGCTGTACATAATAATTTAGAATTGGTTGAAGTTCCTGCAGAACTTTCTGATTTAAATACGTATGAGTCTATACTCATTCAATGTGTTCATCCGTTCCAGACCATAGTACGTATGGAGCCAAAAACAGGCAAATTACCTCCTTCAGATTTACAGAGAGGTTTAAAAGGAAGAGTTGTCTATTTGCCGTTGGATTTGAAAAAAAATATGGAAACTATTCATACAGATACTTTGGAAACTAAACCATTAGTTATTCTGGTTAATGGTGTACCTACAAAGAGTAAGCAAATTTGGCAGGAGCTGGTAGATGTACGGAAAGTACAAAGAGCAAATTTATATTTGAAAAGGAATAATAAGTGGTATGAGTCAATTTATATAGATGAAGATGAAGAAGATTTAGTAGGAGACACAGACACACCAACTGGGCAAATTGAAAAAGTGGACAAGTCAAAAGAAGAAGAAATTTATGAACATTTCAGCATACATCCTCTTCATTCAAAAGAAGTTATGGCAAACACCATTGATCTATTTCAGATGAAAAAAGCCAAAGGAACTCCCATAAGTGTATGGGAGGAGAGTTTGGAAGCTTGTTGTTTTCCCCAGCTGTTTCCTACAGGAGAAGGTGGACGATATGATGAACGTCCAGTACAGATTCCTGCTTCGGAGTATCGGACTACAAGATTATATGCAGAAGATCCCAGATTTCGTCAAAGTATTCCTTATTTGTTCCATCTTTTATTTGAAAGTGACTTGTCTGCACTATCTTTTGCAGTAAATCACATTTTAAAAAGTGGAGTAAATCTACATAATGTGTCTGCTAAGGATTTTATGAACAAAGTGCAGCAGCGAGATGATCATTTGGAATCACAATTGATCAATCTAATGGCTTGTCAGCGTGGGACTAATGAATATTGGTACCGACGCCATGGAGAATTGAAGTGCATGTTACGGAATTTAGGAACTCCTACATGGTTTCTCACCCTAAGCTGTGCTGAGTACGCTTGGGATGATCTTCTGGATTTTCTACGAGAGGCAAATTCAAACATTAAAAACATCGAATACAAGACAGCAGGAGAACTGTGCTCATTGGATCCGGTTAATGTTTGCAGATATTTCAATCATAGATTTGAGGCTATGATGTCCTTCATCTGCAATAAAAAAAATCCACCTCTTGGAGAAGTTGTGGATTTCTTTTGGAGAAAAGAGTACCAAGCAAGAGGTGCTCCTCATATTCATATGCTGTTGTGGATCAAGGATGCCCCAAAATTTGGAACAGATGCTGATGAAGCAGTTTTATCTTTCATCGAAGAATATGCAACATGTGCTATACCTAAAAGCACAGAAGAGAAAAAGTTAAAAGACCAAGTTTTACGTTTCCAAAGTCATCGGTGTGGAAAATACTGTCGACGGAAGTACAAGAGTAAAGATAAATTCTACACAAAATGTCGATTTGGATTTCCACGACCTGTTCTTTCAAAAGGAAGAGTCAACAGTTTTATGTCAGCTGTGCGACATACTATTACAAGAAAATCTCCAAAAAATACGTACAACCTAAGTAGAAAAGAAGAGTCAAAGTATATAAATGACTACAACCCAGTCATTTTATCCATGTGGAATGCTAACATGGATATTCAGTATGTGGCAGACAATTCTATTGCTGTTGCTCGGTATGTCACATCGTACATTACTAAATCTGAGAAAACGGAATTGAAGGAAATGTGGGAAGAGATTTCTCACGAGAAAACTGTCAGTAAGAAACTACACAGTTTCAGTTTAAAGATGTTATCGCATCGAGAAATTGGATCCTACGAATGCTCAGATAGGTTATCATCTGCAAGTCTGTACTCGAAATCCAGAAGAATAATTTGGGTAAGTTTAGGCCTTGCAGCAATGCGAAATCGGGTACTGAAATCTGTTGCAGAAATTGAATATTTGGCCGAGAACGACCCGGAAAGTACAGATATTTTGAAAACAAACATGTTGGACACGTATTACCCAAAAAGAAGTTGTCATCTTGAGAACATGTGTCTCTATGAAGTGCTGCAGAACTACATTTTTTCACGGAATGCCACAGAAGACATCAACAATGGAAAATATAAAGTCATTGGTGAGGAAGGATGTTTGGTGAAGCAAACAAAAGGAAGTTTGATTAATCATAGGAAGCTGAGTTGCGACACTACTGACAAAAAGGAATTTTACTACTTGGCACTTTTACAGCTGTTTAAACCATGGCGTACAGAGGACAAACTACTTGGAGAATTTGAAAGCTATGAGGATTCATTCAATGCATGTAAAGATACGATTGAATGCAGTACTTTCATAAATTATGTCCAAATGTTAAATGAAGAAATTGAACAGGAAGCAACAATTGCAGCTGAAGTAGCTAGAGACAGTTCTCAAGACAGCCAAAGTTCTGAAACGCTCAGTCAAGATCCCCTAGGACAACCAATTGTAGAAAATGAAGCTGCAATAGCCATGAATGAAGTTGAAACGGCTATGAATCAAGCTCAAGAAGATTTAATAGACTTACCAAATTTGGAACAACAACTGAATAAAGAACAACAACAAATGTATGAAGAAGTCAGAAAAAAAATTGATCACGGATTACTACATGAAAATAAAGAGTGCACATGCACATAATTTGAACCAATCAGGATGTATGTGAGTGGACAAGCTGGAACTGGAAAAAGTTTCCTAATTAAAGTCATCAGAAGCTACCTACAGCAAAAAACAGATTCAAATTTGTCTTGTGTTGTTACTGCTCCAACTGGGTTAGCAGCATATAACATAAAAGGAATTACCTTACATTGCTTGCTAATGTTACCAGTGGAGCATGAGAACAAAATAGAATATCACAAGCTTACAGGAGAAGCATGCTTCGAAGTTTCAAGAGTGTTGAAGAAGATGCAAGTTCCCATTATTGATGAGGTAAGCATGGTATCAAACTTAATGCTTGCCTTTGTGCATTTAAGAATGCAGCAAATTCTAAAGAGAGACTATGACGTGTTATTTGGAGGAAAACATGTTATAGTTTTTGGGGATCTTCTACAGCTTACTCCAGTTAAAGGACAACCAGTGTTTAATACTGTGACACATGAAGACACGAAGAAGTCAATAGGAAGCATTGGTAATGCGAATATTTGGTCGTTCTTTGAGTACAAAGAACTTACTACCAATATGAGGCAAGCAAACGATGAAGATTATGCAAGTATTCTGAAAGATATCAGAATTGGACTACTGACAGAAGTTGGCAGAAAAGCATTACAGAGTCGGTTGCTACATAATTTATTTCCAAAGGAAGAAATAGTTGCAGAGAAAATATACAAGGACATTGCAGAAAATTATACTGTAATCTGCTTAATGCCAACACTACGTGAATGCTCGATATTCAATGAGGAACTTTTGAAATTGGAAAAGGAAGAGATTAAGAAAATGGAAGCAGTTGACAAAATTCAGCATGAAGGAATTACTATTACATTAACAGGCAAACTGCAAAATAAATTGGATTCTCTAGAGAAGAACATTTCGAAAACAGCTGGATTAGAAAGAAATCTATATCTTTGCATGAACTGTCGAGAATTTTTAAGGAGAAATTTGGATGTTGAAAAAGGTTTAGTGAATGGAGCTATGGGTAAAGTTGTGGGTTTTGTGAAATACCAGAAAAAAGATGGAATTGAATTTTTAAAAATAAAATTTGATCGGATTGCAGAGATTAAAGATATTAGTCGTTGTTCAGTCCGTTTTTTGCTTGTAAAAGACTTATATGTACGTAGGAAGCAGTTTCCATTTTCTCTAGCATATGCTGTAACTATTCACAAGTCTCAAGGATTAACTGTAGATAGTGCTTTTGTAAACATTGGATCTACTGTGTTCAAAGAAGGTATGACATATGTTTATTCATGATAGACTTTGATGACTCAAAAGTTAGTGCAGATGCAAATTGTGTAAAGGAGTATAATAGATTAAGAAGAACCTATGCTCCTCATTTAGGTCAGTATCCTGTGTTGGAGAAACGTGTTGTTTCTCGGAAAAGGAGATTTGAGAATATCTGTAATGAGGATGCTTCCAGTAAGTGCCACTGCGCTGCGTTGCAGAGAGGTGGTCTAGGCCGTGCCCCTTTTTACATATCTCTGCAATGCAGCTCTGTGGCGCTTACTGGAGGTACCTAGTGGTCTAGTTGGACCCTAGGGACCCTCAGGATTCAAGGGGACTTAATCTCCCAACTTAAAACGGCCACAGGGCGTGTTTACACGGTGGGGAAGGGAAGGGACGGGGCCTGAGGTGACGTGTGCAAACACGCCCTGTGGCGCGTTTTAAGAGGTAGTTTTAATCCCCTGCCCTATTATATACTAGGGGCTTACAGAGGAGGTCATGCTAATCACAGGGGGACCCCAACACATAGTGTTCCCTAGTGTATGTAGGTGTTTTCACTGTATTCTGAGTGTCTTTTAACATAGCACTGGCTCTAGGACTGGTTAGTCAGACTCAGTTCCCACTAGTATCCATCTGAAAAAGTTGAGGGTACAGGATGATTTTGCAACAAGGCTTCTTTCTGCTCTTCTGTTTGTTCTTTCTGCACGTTATCCTTCTTCCTGCACTTTTCTTCGTCTTTGAGGACTTCTGTTGCTTCTTTCTGCATTTCTTTTTTTTCTTTCTGTGCGTTTTTTCTTCTTTCTTCACATGTCCTATCTCTGTAGGCATAGTTAGAAATTAGCATTTAAAAAACCTTTGAAATTCACTGAAAAAACCATAGCTTTCAGGCACGTTAGGAATTAGCATTTAAAAAACCTTAGAAATTTACTGAAAAAACGATAGGTTTCAGGGGCGTTATAGTTAGCTGGACTTTTCACTCTTACAAAACCATTGAAATTCCCCCATTATAATTAGTTTAGCTAACTATAACTCGCGCGCCCGCAATGCACTGCTGATGACGTCACATATTACATCACTCATGACATTGGTATGTCCATTGTTTTGAAAATGTTAGTTTCTATTTTTGAATGTGTGTATCAAAGGTTACATTAGGGGGAGAGGAGGTCTGCCACTCTATCACAAGGATGATGTCATCAGTGATGTCATTTGAGATGTCATCAGTAATGTCATGAGTGATGTCACTGACCATGTCATGAGTGATGTAATATGTGAAGTCATCAGCAGTGCATTGCGGGCGCGCGAGTTATAGTTAGCTGAACTAACTATAATGGGGGAATTTCAATGGTTTTGTACGAGTGAAAAGTCCAGCTAACTATAACGCACCTGAAGCCTATGGTTTTTTCAGTGAATATATATATATATATAAATTCACTGAAAAAACCATAGGTTTCACACATGTTAGAGTTAGCTGGACATTTTACTCGTAAAAAACCATTGAAATTCCCCCGTTATAGTTAGTGCAGGCAACTATAACTCACGCGACCGCAATCCTCTGCTGATGACATATGTGTCTTTATGAAAAAAAAATATTTGTAATATATGTATAGCTAAAATTTAATGGAAGAAGACATGGGCAAATACGTGTCTAAATACAGTATTAGCATCAGCAGAGGATTGCGGTCGCGTGAGTTATAGTTGCCTGCACTAACTATAACGGGGGAATTTCAATGTTTTTTTACGAGTAAAATGTCCAGCTAACTCTAACATGTGTGAATCCTATGGTTTTTTCAGTGAATTTGCAAGGTTTTTTAAATGCTAATTCCTAACTATAACGTGTGTGAAACCTATGGTTTTTTCAGTGAATTTGTGCGGTTTTTTAAATGCTAAGTTACTTTACGCCGTTCGTGGCGTGCGCGCCCACTTATCGCAGTTTGTTCAAAACCAATGAAATTCAGCAGTTCTAGTTACCTGAGCTAACTATAACTTACCCCCCCAGAATATACTACTTATGACCTCACATATTACATCACTCACGACATGGTCAGTGACATCACTGATGGCATCATTGATGACATCTCAAATGACAGCACTGA
This sequence comes from Triturus cristatus, assembly GCF_964204655.1. Lineage (NCBI taxonomy): Eukaryota > Metazoa > Chordata > Amphibia > Caudata > Salamandridae > Triturus > Triturus cristatus. Next base: position 1,086,361,612 of record NC_140590.1, read on the forward strand.
TGACATCCTCCAGTGAGTACAAATGTTTTGTATATATTTCTGAGAGTTATAGATATATACTAAGCTACCGCAGAAGTTAAATGAATATTCCTTTTGTACTACTGATGAATGATACTGTTTCTAATATATATCATCTGAGTGGTACTGTGACTTTCAGCATCATTGCAACTCTGAGTGGGAGTGGGTATCTGAGTGGCTGTATGGGTGTGTGAATGGGTGTGTAAAAGCCTGCATGGGGAAATAAGTCAGTCTTTGATTAGAGGTATGGGTGAGTGAGTTTGTGTGTGAGTGACTGTATTGGTGAGTGACTCTATGAGTGGATGAGTGTGTATGAGTGGCTGTATGGGTGACTGTGTCACTGTGTCAATAGTTCTATAGGTTAGTGACTGGGTGTGTAAGTGTATGTATGTGTAAGTGAGTGGTTGTTTGACTGAGTATGTAGATAAGTGAATGGGTTTCTTTGTGGCTATTCAATACAGGATAGATTTGTGTGAGTGTGTGTATAGATGAGTGAGTGGGCATGTGAGGGATTGTATTGATGTGTGAATGGAATTGTAAGTGGTTTTGTGGATGAGTGAATGGAAGTGTGAGTGACTGTATCGATGTTTGATTAGCTCTGATAGTAGTTGTATGGCTGAGTGAATGGCTGTATGGATGAGTGAGTGGTTGTGTGAGTGGCTGTGTGAATGGTTGCATGAGTGGTTGTATGGGTGTGTTAGTGAGTATGTGAGTGGCTGTTTGGGCCTGTGAGTAGGAGTGGGAGTGGTTGTGTGGGTTGGTGAGTAGCTGTATGGGCCCGTGAGTGGTTGTGTGAGTTGGCTGTATGCAGGAGTCAGTGGTTGTGTGAGTAGCTCTATGAGTGAGTGAGTATGTGTGTCAGTAGTTGTATGTTTTTGTGAATGGGTATGTGATTGGGTATGTGAGTGGGTGTATGAGAGGTACATGTAGTATGAGTGGGTTGTGAGTGTGTCCTTGGATGATCTCTTCAGTGATATAATCAGTGATGTCATTTGAGATGCTATCAGTATAGTCCTCAGTGATGTCACTGACCATGTCATGAGTGATGTAATATGTGAGGTCATAGCAGTTCATTACAGAGACATAAATTATAGTTATCTCAGGTAACAATAACTTCTGAATTTCAATGGTTTTGTACAAGTATTATCAGAGCTTAACAATAACACCCCTTTAATCTTTTTTCAGTGAATTTTCAAGGTTTTTTAAATTCTATTTCCTAAGTATAGCACACCTGTGACCTTTGTTTCTTTCAGCAAATGTGTACGTTTTTATAATTCTATTTCCTAACTATAACTTCCCTGTAGCATTTGCATTTTTAATTTGATTTCCTAACTGTAACCTGTAAACTTGAAGAATGGGTGTGTGAGTGGCTGTTTTGATAGGTGAGTGGGTGTGTGAGTACCTGAGTGGGTCTGTGAGTGGGTCTGCAAATATCTGAGTGGGTCTGCGAGTGGATGTGTGAGTCTCTGAGTAGATCTGTGAGTGAGCGCATGAGTCTGAGTGGTTCTGTGTATAGGAAGATGATATCTGAATGGGTAGATTTGTGTCTGAATGGGTCTGTGAGAGTGTACAAGTGTCTCTGAGTGGGTCTGTGAGTGGGTATCTGAGTTTCTGAGTGGGTCTGTGAGTGGGTACTTGAACCTCTGAGCTGGTCTGTGAGTGGTTGCATGAATCTCTGAGTGGGTTTGTGAGTCTCTGAGTTGGCCTGTGAGTGTGTTTGTGAGTTTGTGGGTGAATGAGTGCTTGAATGGATCCGTGAGTGGGTGGATGAGTGTCTGAGTGTATCCTTCAGTGGGAGCGGGAGTCTCTGAGTTGGTCTGTGAATAGGTGTATGAGTGTATGAGTAGGTCTCTGAGTGGGAGCATGAGTTTATGAGTGGGTCTGTGAGTGGGAGCATGAGTGTATGAGTGGGTCTGCCAGTAGGGGTACAGTAAAAAAATGTAGAGGGGCACATGGGAGAAGGTCCTCATGCCAGCTGTCCCTGTGATGTTCTCCTGTCCAGATGGCCTGCAGTCAGCTCCCTTCTGCTGCCTTTGGTTTTGTGCCTCCTCTGCTTGTTTTCTGCTAGTATTTTTATCTCTTCTATTCTCACTCTTGTCCTCTATGTTGCCTCATTCTGCTTGTTCTTTATATTATTTTGCCACTATCTGCTTGCTCCTGGCCTTTATTCAGTGTCATGCTGATAATTCCTGACCTCTATTTTGCCTCTTGCTGCTGGTTTCTCATCTCTATATTTCTTCTTTCTGCCCTTTATTTGTCCTCTTTCTGCTCGCTCCTGACCTGTATTTTGCCTCCTGCTCATTTCTGACCTTTATTCTGCCTCTTTCTGCTCATTTCAGACCTTCATTTTGCCTCTTTCTGTGCATTTTTCACTTTATTGTGCCTCTTTCTGCTCATTGCTGACCTTTATTTTGCCTCTTTTTGCTCATTTCTCACCTTCTCACCTTTACTTTGCCTCTTGCTGCTGGTTTCTGACCTCTATTTTGCTTCTTTCTGCTCTTTTCTGACCTATATTCTGCCTCTTTCTGCTTGTTCTTGACCTTTCTTTTGCCCTTTTCTGTTTGTTCCTGCCCTCTATAGGGCCTCATCATGCTAATTTCTGACTTTATTCGGCCTAATTCTGACTCTTTTTCTCATTCTGCTAATTTCAGATGACTATTCTGTCTCTTTCTGCTCGTTTATGACTGTTATTCTGCCTCTCTGTCCATGCTTGATCTCTATTCTGCCTCTTGCTGCTCATTTCTGACCTCTATTTTGCCACTTTCTGCTAGTTTCTGACCTTTGTTCTGCTCAGTTCTGCTGGACTCCTCTTTATGTGGCCTCTTTCTTCTTGCCTTTATTCTGCCTGTTTCTGGCTGCTGCTGACATTTATTCTGCTTCTTTCTGCTCATTTCTCACCTTTATCTTACCTCTTTCTGCTTGTTGCTGATCTTTATTCTGCCTTTCTGTGTGTTTTTGAAGGTTCTTATGCATCGTTCAGACCTTTATTTTGCATCTTTCTGCTTTTACTCTGGGACTGTGGGGGGGGGGAGCCTCAAGCCCTTGTGGTCCCAGCCGTCTCCATGCCTACTGATTGTGAGAGTTGCTGTATGGATGAGTGTGTGCTTGTATCAGTAATTGTATAAGAGAGTAAGTGTGTGTTAGAATCTGTATGAATAAGTGAGGTGGTGTGTATAACTGTATAGGTGAGTAAATGGGAGTATGATTGATTCTTAGCATGAATGACTAGGTGTGGGAGTAACTCTATGGATGAGTGGTGGTGTGTGAGAGTCTGTATAGGTGCATGAGTACATATGGTAGTGGCTATATTGATGAGTGACTGCATGTATGAGTGACTCTATGGGTGAGTGAGTGGATGTGTGTATAGACCTAGGAATCAGTGAGTGGGTACATAGCAATTGGTATTGGTGTGTCTATGGTTTTCGAAAATGGTAGTCTGTATTTTAGAGTGGGTATATGAAAGGTTATATTAGGGTGTGAAGAGGTGCATCAAATATTAAGTGGATGATGTAATCAGTGATGCCATTTGAGATGTCATCAGTGATGTCACTGACCATGTCATGCGGAAAGAGGCAAGAGGGGTGCAGAAGAAAAAAAACAGAAGTACAGAAAGAAGGAACAGAAGGGAAGAAAAAAGGCAAGAGGGGTGCAGAAAGAGGCAAAGAGGTATAAAAAGAGGCAGAAGGGGTGCAGAAAGAAGCAAGAGACATGCAAAAAGAAACAAAAGAAGTGCATAAAGAAGGAACAGGAGCAGAAAGTGGCAACAGGGGTAGAGAAAGAGGAAAGAGGGGTGGAGAAAGAGGCAAGGGGTGCAGAAAGAAGCATAAGCGCTGCAGAAAGAAACAAAAGAAGCGCAGAAAGAATGAAGAGAGGTACAGAAAGAGGCAAGGGTGTTCAGAAAGAGGCAAAAGGGGCGCAGAAAGAAGCAAGAGGTGCAGAAAGAAACAAAAGAGGTGCAGCAAGAAGGAGCAGAGGTGCAGAAAGAGGCAAGATGGTTGCACAAAGAGGGAAAAGGGGTGTAATAGAGGCACACAGAGTGCAAAAACAGAAAAAAGCACGAGGAGTGCAGAACGAAGGAACAAAGGTGCAGAAAGAGGCCAGAGGGGTGCACAAAGAGGGAAGAGTGTTACAGAAAGAGGGACAAGGGATGCAGAAAGAAGCAAGAGAAGTGCAGAAAGAAACAAAAGAAGTGCAGAAAGAAGGAGCAGAGGTGCAGAAATGGGCAGCACAGGTCCAGAAACAGGAAAAAGGCAAGGGTGTGCAGAAACAAGCATGAGAGCTGCAGAATGAAACAAGACATGCAAAAAGAAGGAAAATAGGTGCAGAAAGAGGCAAGAGGGTTGCAGAAAGATGGAAGAGAGGTCCAGAAAAAGGCAAAAGGGGTGCAGAAAGAAGTAAGAGGTACACATAAAAACAAAATAAGTGCAGAAAGAAGGAACAGAGGTGCAGAAAGAGGCAAGAGGGGTATGGGAAGAGGTGTGTGAAAGAGGCACAAGGGGTGCAGAAAAGGCAAGAGAGGTAAAGAAAGAAGCAACAGAGGTGCAGAAAGATAGAAGAGGGGTGGAAAAAGAGACAATAGAAGCACAGAAAGAAGCAACAGAGATGCATAAAGGGGAAGAGGGGTGGAAAAAGAAGCAACATAAGTGCAGAAAGAAGGAACTCATGTGCAGAAAGAAGCAAGAGGAGTGCAGAAAGAGAAGAAGTGTGCAAAAAGAGGCACAAGTGGTGCAGAAAGAAGCAATAGAGGTGCAGAAAGTCAGAAGATAAGAACAGGAAGAAGCAACAGAGATGCAGAAAGAGGAAAGAGGGGTGGAGAAAGAGGCAAGAGGGGTGGAGAAAGAAGCAAGAGAGGTACAGAAATAAGCAACAGGGGTGCAGAAATAGGCAAGAAGGGTTTGGAAATAAACACAAGAAGTGCAGAAGGAAGCAACAGAGGTGCAGAAAGAGGCTAGAAGAGTGCAGAAAGAGGGAAGAGGGATACAGAAAGAGGCACAAGGTGTGCCAAAAGAAGCAAGAGAGGTGCAGAAAGAAGCAAGAGAGGTGCATAAAGAAGCAACAGAGATGTAGAAAGTGGAAGTGGGCTCATTAAAGAGGCAAGAGGGATACAGAAAGAAACAAGAGAGGTGCAGAAAGAAGGAACAGATATGTAGAAAGAGGGAGGAGGGAAGCAAAAGAGACAAGAGAAGTGCTTAAAGAAGCAACAGAGATGCAAAAAGGGAGAACAGGGGTAGAGAAAGTGGCAAGAAGGGTGCAGAAAGAAGCAAGAGAGGTGCAGAAAGAAACAAAAGAAGTGCAGTAAGAAAGAACAGAGGTACAGAAAGAGGCAAGTGGGGTGCAGAAAGAGGGAAGAGGGGTAGAGAAAGAAGCACAAGTGATGTAGAAGGAAGTAAGAGAGGTATAGACAGAAGTAAGAAGAGAGTAGAAATAAGCAACAGGGGTGCAGAGAGAGGCAAGAGGGGTGCAAAAAGAGCGCACATGGGATGCAGAAAGAAGCAAATGAAGTGAAAAAAGAAGGAACAGAGCTGCAGAAAGGGGTAACAGATGTGCAGAACGAGGCAAGAGTGGTGCAGAAAGAGGCAATAGCAGTACAGAGAAAAGTGAGAGGTACAGAAAGAACTAAAAGAAGTACAAACAGAGGGAACAGAGGAGCAGAAAGAAGAAAGAGGGGTGCACAAAGAGGGAAGAGGGGTGTAAAAGAGGCATGAGGAGTGCAGAAAGAAGCAAGAGATGTGCAGAAAGAAACAAAAGAAGTGCAGAAAGAAAGAACAGAGGTGAAGAAAGAGGCAACAGGGGTGCAGAAAGAGGGTGGAGAAAGAGGCATGGGGTGAAGAAAGAAGCAAGAGAGCTGCAGAAAGAAACAGAAGAAGTGCAGAAAGAAGGAACAGAGGTGCAGAAAGAGGTAAGATTGATGCGGGAAGAAGGGTGTGAAAGAGGCACAAGGGGTGAAGAAAGAGGCAAGAGAAGTGCAGAAAGAAGCAGCAGAGGTTCAGAAAGACGCAAGAGGGGCAGAGTAAGAGACAAGAGAAGTACAGAAAGAAGCAACAGAGATGCCTAAAGGGTGAAGAGAGGTTGAGAAAGGGGCAAGAGGGGTGCAGAAAGAAGCAAGAGAGGTACCAGAAAGAAAGAAAGAAAGAAAGAAAGGGCAGAACGAAGGACAAGAGGTGCAGAAAGAGGCAAGAGGAGTGAAGAAAAAGAAGAAGGTTGCATAAAAAGGCACAAGTGGTGCCTTAGAAAGAATCAAGAGAGAGGCTGAAAGACGCAAGATACGTGCAGAAAGAAGCAACAGAGATACAGAAAGAGGGCAGAGAGGTAGTGAAAGAGGCAAGAGAAGTGTAGAAAGAAGTAAAAGACATGCAGAAAGGGGGAGATGGGTGGAAAAAGAGGCAAGTGGGATGCAGAAAGAAGGAAAAGAGGTGCAGAAAGAAACAAAGTAAGTGCAGAACGAATCAACAGAGATGCAGAAAGAGGCAAGAGGAGTGCAGAAAGATGGAAGACAGGTGCAGAAAGAGGCACGAGGGGTGCAGAAGGAAGCAAGAGAGGTGCAGAAAGAACCAAGAGAAGTGCATAAAGAAGCAACAGAGATGCAGGAAGGTGGAAGTGGGGTGGAGAAAGAGGCAAGAGGGATACAGTAAGAAACAAGAGAGGTGCAGAAAGAAACAAAAGAAATGTAGAAAGAAGGAACAGAGATGAAGAAAGAGGCAAGATGGGTGCAGAAAGAAGGAAGAGGGGTGTGAAAGAGGCCTGAGGGATGCAGAAAGAAGTAAGAGGGGTGCAGCAAGAAGCACAAGAAATGCAGAAACAAACAAAAGAAGTACAGAAAGAAGGAATAGAGGTGCAGAAAGAGGCAAGAGGAGTGCAGAAAAAGGCGAAAGGGTTGCAGAAAGAAGGGACAGAGGTGAAGAAAGAAGCAAAAGAAGTGCAGAAAGAAGCAACAGATTTGCAGAGAGAAGGTTGAGGGGTGGAGAAAGAGGCAAGAGAAGTGCATAAAGAAGCAACAGGGATGCAAAAAGTGGGAACAGAGGTGCAGAAAGAGGCAAGAGGGGTGCAGAAAGAGGGACGAGGGATTCAGAAATAAGCACGAGTGGTGCAGAATTGAATCAAGAGAGGTACAGAAAGAAACAATAGGAGTCCAGAAAGAAGCAATAGAGGTGCAGAAAGAGGTAAGAAGGGTGCAAATGGAGGTACGAGGGGTACAGAAAGAGGAACGTGGGGTACAGAAAGATGCAGGAGATGTGCAGAAAGAAAAAGAAAGTGCAAAGGAAAGAACAGAGATGCAGAAAGAGGCAACAGGGTTGCAGGTAGAGGGTGGATGGGGAGAGTAAGAGGCAAGGGGTTTCAGAAAGAAGCAAGAGAGCTGCAAAGAGAAACAGAAGAAGTGCAGAAAGAAGGAATAGAGGTGCAGAAAGAGGCAATAGGGGTGCAGAAAGAGGGAAAAGGGGTGCAGAAAGAGCCAAAAGGAGTGTAGAAAGAAGTGAGAGGTGCAGATAGAAACAAAAGAAGTGCAGAAAGAAGAAACAGAGGTGCATTAAGAGGCAAGAGGAGTGCAGAAAGAGAAGAAGGGTGCAGAAAGAGGCACAAAAGTTGCAGAAAGAAGAGAATTTCAGAAAGACTCAAGATCAGTGCAGAAAGCAACATCAGAGATGCAGAAAGAGGGAAAAGAGGTGGAGAAAGAGGCAAGAGAAGTGCAGAAAGTAGGAACAGACATGCAGAAAGGATGAAGGGGTGGAGAAAAAGGCAAGAGGGGTGCAGAAAGAAGCAAGAGAAGTGCAGAAAGAAACAAAAGAAGTTCAGAAAGAAGGAACAGAGGTGCAGAAGCAGGCAGGAGGAATGCAGAAAGACGAACGGGGATGCAAAAAGAGGCAAGAGAGGAGTAGAAGGAGGTAACAAAGGATGATTTCAAACCCGGAAACCCCACCCCCCTGGGCATGGCCAATTTTTTCAAATAAAAAAATAAACAGCATTTAAAGGAGGGGGACACGCAGCTCCCGTCTGAGGCCATTTTTTGCCCTGGTGACCCCATCCCCTGGGGCTTTGCCTCTTTTTTTTTACAGGAGCTGCTTGGCCCCCCCCTACCCTGGGCAAATTTGGCCCCAGGGACCCCATCCTTGGGGTCCTGCCCAGCCTTTCTTTTTTTATATTGGAGGGAGGCAATGTCCCCCCCTCCTGAGGCCAATTTTGGCCCCAGGGACCTCATCCCTTTGGGCCATCCTTACTTATTTTTTTATGAAAAAGAGGGGGGAGCCTCATGGCCCCCCTTCCTTCAGCCACATCTGGCCCCCGGGCCCATTTCCCGGGGCTTGGCCTCATGTTGGGGGCCACAGTGAGGGCCCCAACGCCCCCAAGATCCCAGCCAGCTCACTGCCTCATGCGGGAGCCGGCATTGCTTTTGGACAAGCGGAGATGCTGACATGCAGCTCCTCTTGTCCAAAAGCAATCTGCATGAATTCCATGAAGCGAAGCAGAGTTTGCAATGACAGGGTAGGAGCCGTCCTCCCACCCTGTCATTGCAAACTGCAATGTCCCAGGGGTGGGCACCCCAGGACGATGCTGGGGCCGGCCCTGAGAGCTGGCGGTCCCCAGGGCCATCGATGTCTCCATGAGGGGTGCCATGCTGCCCACCTATAACAAGTTTAAAGCCCTAGGGAGATGGTGGTCCCCGGGGGCCAGGGGTCCGCAATGGATCCTAACATAATTAGTGTCCCAGGGAGGTGGTGGTCTCTGGAGCAGTGTGGGGAGGGGCTGGAGCCCCCCACACGTCTTTAATTCTATCAGAGCCCTAGGGAGGTGGCAGTACCTAGGGCTTTGGGGACCCGCAAGGACCCCCTGCCCTTATTTTCAGTGTGTCCCAGGGAGGACTTGGTCCCTTAGGGCAATGTGGGGGGGCAGGAGCCCCCACACTTCTGTACTTGTATTTATGCCCCATGGAGGTGGTGGTCCCAGTGCTTGGGGGCCCATGTGGCCCCTGCCCTTAATTTCACTAAAGTCCCAGGGAGGTGGTGGGCCTTGGGGCTTGGGGCCCCATGAGGCCCCCCACCCTAAATAAATAAAAGCCCCAGGGTGGTGGCAGTCCCCAGGGTTGCAGGGCGACTGCGTGCTCCCTGCACATAATTAATAAAGCTTCAGGGAGGTGGTGATCCCCGGGGATAAGGGGGCCTCAACAGGCCCCCGGACCAAAATAAAACATTGGCCCCGGGACCTGGCCCATCTGGGAGCTTAAAGAAACAAAGCACGGGAGACTGCACCTCATTTATTTTCTGTTTTTTATCCGGATTCACGCACTCAGAGATTTTTTCTCCTTTTTTCTTGTGATGCGGTTCTACCGAGTCACAAGATGGCTGCCAACACTTTCTGGTTGAAGTATTGGCAGCTAAACAGGGTCAAGCTCATGATCGTGAGGGTTCGCGAATCCTCCTCATTCACCAGATATCGATATTTTTATTTTTTTTGAATTTGCAGGAACTACTGAACCAATTTACACTATTTAAAAAAATGAACACTTTCTGAACCAAGAGCTTCCTTTTTGCCAAATTTGGTATAATTCCATTCAGCAGTTTAGGCTGTAGCTTTGTCTAAAGTTTCCAATGGAAATTAACCTGGTGAAAATGTGTTTCGGGACCCCCTTTTTTCTCAGCCCCTGCTTGATGAACCACCCCGAAACTTTCAAGACTGGCAGTGATCTGAGTGAATCACTAGTTTGGAAAATTTTGCAAAGATTAGTCAAACGGCGCCAAAGATATTGGCAAAAGAAAAAACGCTTTTTGAATAGAAACAAGGTCCTAACTATAACTACCTACTGGCAACCGCGAATAGGTCCTTTCATTCAACACAAATCAAAAAGTGATATATATATATATATATATATATATATATATATATATATATATATATATATATATATATATATATATATATCTATATATATATATTCTGTATATATATTTATTTATATATCTATATATCTATATATCTATATCTATATCTATATATTATCTACTGGAGGTCGCCAGTAGATATTTATAGTTAGGACCGTGTTTCCATAGGAAATCTGAAAATTCTATTTTGAATAACTTTGGCGCCGGTTGACGGATCCTCGTGAAATTTTCGAAACTAATGGGGCGCTCCGCTCAGCTCCTACCCTGGAAGTCTCGGGGTGATTCATCAAGCGGGGGCTGACAAAAAAAGGGGGGTCCCAAAACGCGTTTTCCCCATGCATTTTCCCATAGGACCTTTAGTCGAAGGTACAGCCCGAACGGCTGAACAGAATTACTTGAAATTTGGCAAAGAGGTAGTCCTCAGGTCAGGGATGTACCTTTTGCATATATGGTGTCAATGTGTTCAGCAGTTCCTGAGAAGATTGCAGTTAAAAGTACATACATATCTATATGCGCGCACCTTAACGTGCGCGAGCGTAATTGTGATTGGTGGTTACATGTCAGTCAACATTCGAATCGGTCGAAATCAGGCAGTGTTGTCCGCCATTTTGTGTGTGACAGTGAAAAAGAAAGGTGGAGAACGTGAAAAGGGGGCAGGGTACAGAGTTCCTGACCCCCTAGCTTTTGTCAGGGGGTCCCTGAAGGACCCTGAAGGGTGAAAAAAACATTTTTATTTATTTTTTAAATCGCGGGGTGCGCGCACGGTGCGCGCACCGTCGCGAGGTGCGCGCATGGTGCGCACACGGAGAAAAAAAAAACATAAAAAAAATAGAATTAAAAATCAAATTTAAGTGTTTAGATGTTAGGTGGCTCTAAAAAGAGCCGTTGTGTTAATTGAGGAACAGAGGAACAAAAAAATGAAAAAAATTATGGGGTGCCGCATGTCTGCTGCTGTATCTTGCTCTCTATTAGGGGAATGCTGGTGTCCCCATAAGAGAGAAGAGCATTGCACGCATTGCACCGTATATGTACCCTCTTGAACAGAGGGTGTATATCCAGAGGAACAGAAGCAGGTGAAGCTGCCGCCGCAGATGAAGTGCTCGGCTGAGCTGCCGATGATGTGCTCGGCTGAGCTGCTGCAGATGTGCTCGGCTGAGCTGCTGGAGGGTTGTCTCTAGCAGCTCGAGCAAAAGCCACAGGATGTACTCCTTTAATGTGCCTGATCATAGTGAAAATACTAAAAGAGTATTTCTTTTTAGGATCTCCTCTTGATAAGACAACACCACAAATAGTGCAGGTGACTTTTGGAGCATTCACCTTCTTCTGCCCCTTCTGGAAATCTAAAACATTGCCAGATAAAAGAGTCTTTCTGTTTCCTCTGTCTCACAAGGGTCTCCTGCTCACTCCCAGAAGATGACTGCTGCTCTGCCATTCTCAAGTACTGGAGTACTGGAAAAGCTGCTCAGCTCCTTCTCCCAGGGAATCAGAAGAAATAATGAGGGGAGTGGGTGTGGTGTTGGAAGTTTCTGGACCTGAAACTACTATAAACCAATGAAAAGTGTTGTTTCTAAATCACATGACTTGCCGTGCGCACACCGTGCGCACACGGTGCACGCACGGAGCACGCACGCATGCGCGTACGGAGCACGCGTTCAAGCGTGTACGGGGCACACGCTTCCGGAGCAAGTGGCATGCGCGTACGGAGCACGCGCGTACGGAGCACGCACGACGTACGCATGCGCACGTGGAGCACGTACGCATGCGCACACGGAGCACGTACGTATGCGTGCACCGTGCGCGCACGGTCAAAAACCCTTTAAAAAAATAATAATAATTTTTAAGTGTTTATACGTTTATAGAAGATATTAACTATGCTGTTCAACTTTATCCAAATTAAAAAAAAAGAGCTGAGCCAGTCCATATTACAGGATAAAGTCAATCTATAACTATATACATAGGTAGCTTATTGTAAAATAAATATTTTAAAAATATAATAATACATTCATAAATTAGCATTTAAAAAACCTTGCAAATTCACTTAAAAAACCATAGGTTTCACACACATTGTAGTTAGGAATTAGTATTTAAAATCCTTGCAAATTCACTGAAAAAACCATAGGTTTCACACACGTTATAGTTAGGAATTAGCATTTAAAAAACCTTGCAAATTTACTGAAAAAACCATAGGTTTCACACATGTGATGTCATCAGTGATGATTACAAAAAAAGGGGGGAGGTAGAGGTTAAAGGTTAGGTTCACCCTCCACTAGTACATATCTCAAAACAAAAACCTGAGCAAGTCAAGTAAAAAGAACCTAACCAGGGTAGACAGGTGGTGTCAGAAGTCAACTTGATCCTGAAGGACACCAATTGGAAAGAAAGGGAAAGATTATCTCTTTCTTGAGTCCCCTCACTCACCAGGGTTTCCCCACGGTGACATGCTTCATCATTGGGGTCCTCCCAGTCCTCTACGGACTGAGGCGTGCTACAACTTACGAAATTACGTAGGAGCACTAAAAAATAGAGTATGTGTAGTGCAAGTGAAAAAGTGGTGGAGTGGGATAATTAAAATAATCAGCTAGTGGGCCAAGAATAAACTTTATTAGTGCTCGAAGCTGAAAAAATTAAAACGGGGTGATATGCTAGAAAACCCTCACTATAATGGAAAGGTGTGCCTAGCATGATCTGGTCAACTAGTTTCGAGCTTCCCCAGCTCTTCTTCAGGACTACACTGGGACCAGCCCAGTGCTGAGAAACTTGCCACTCCTAGTTAACCTGAATAAGGTGCAATAAATGTGATGCTGCAACTATAAGGCATGCGTTTTAAAATACATACATAATGTACGTCAGCAAATAATCTGTAGGATATAAAACAAAGGTTAAAAGGAAAAATATCTGATCATAAGTACTGTAGTCAATGTTAATTGTGAGCACACTACACCCAAGTGTTCGCACACTTTCCTTTCTGATGTGCCTCTATGTGATTTAAAATGAAGAGAAATGTAATTATTCACTCCATGCCGGCGTTGTGCTGAAAACAGTGAATCGAGATTCGTAATACTGACATGTCTGACATAACATATACACAAACATACAATAAACAAAGAAAAAGACATTACATACTTAGTACAAAGCAACAATGTGCTTCATGGTCAACGGAGGGGGTGCGGCGATCTCGTACATCTAGGGAAGGATAGTAATTGAGATCGTTAAGATAATGGCGTGCTCCGTAGTGAAGGTTCGCCCTACGGGGAGGAGAGATGCGAAAAATGATCACCTCGTAGGGTGAGGGTAAGGAGATCTAGCCCCTCAGGAAACACTTACTTGTACGTGGAAAACCACACTCGTTGATACCTAATTGGAACCAAACCTCACGGACCGCATTCTGGCGTGTCCTCGGAGCAGAGCTGTTTATCAGCGATTGGGACTGCATAGAAAGCGAGAAAGGCTCCTGTGCCGGTACTCGGATGGAGCCGCCATATTGGATTGGGATGGGAGATGAAGTAAAACAATTTGAAATCAAATAAAGATAGACTGGCGGAGTCTGGTGTTAGTAATGTGCAATGGCCCTAGGTGGATAGCAACTGTAGCCACAAGTGGCCCAAAAAGGTAGTAGTGAAGGTGAGATATTTGCTACCAGGGAGTGTCTTTTAAAAAGTTTTTTTCACAAAAACTTTTTTTCTTTTCACAAAACTTTATCGTTCAGAGTTCTGACAACTATGCATCGGTGACCAGTTAGATGGGTAATCGAAGGTTGTGAAGTTCTTATGATCACTAAGGCGAATCTGAAGGTGATAAAAGAAATGTAATTGACATAATTTCACAGAACACACCATGTTCAATGGGTAGATGTACGCAGCTTATCAACCAGCTTCCACTAGAGAAGAAGGATAATCATGAGAACTGGCTCCAGGGTATATCATCGTTAAGACCCTTGTTGTCTGAGCGTAGCTTGAAAACCCAGCGTTGTTCTTTTTCATGAAGTTGTCTTTCCATGTTGGGGTGATTGTTGACATGCTCCAAGATGACCCAATTGAAGTCGTTTGGTGTATGTTGCTTTTCCAGAAAATGAGTAGTCATCTTTGTGTTGTCGCGTTTGCACCTAAAATTACTTCGGTGTTCAATCATTCTGGTGTTTACCTTCCGTGTGGTCATCCCTACGTAATGGAGGTTACAAACGCAGGTGATCAGGTAAACCACCCCTGTTGTATTGCAGTTAGTGAAAGACCGAAGGTTCCATGTCATTCTATTGTTGCAGGTAACTGTTTTGGTCACCTTGGTGAGGTGGCATACACTACAGTTGCCACATGGGAAGTGGCGCTCAGGTAGGGGATGGAGCAGACGTTGGGGACATATGGTTTTCGTCGAGGTGGGACGGGTGTGGACAAGAACGTCCCTCAAATTTCTAGCTTTGCGATGGCTGAACATAGGTTTCTGTAGGTCCAAACCACCACTATTCAAGATACGCCAGTGTTTCTTGATTATTTTGCTGACCAGGTTAGAGGCAATGTTGTACGTGGTGATACAAATTTGTCTTCGCGGCTCATTTTTTGTGGCCACAGGTTTATCTTCCAAAAGTGCCTCCCTGTTGTTGTTTGAAGCTCTTTTTCTGGCTCTGGACACAAGATGCTGTGGGTATTGACGTTGTATCAGTTTTTTTGATAGGTCCTTGGCTTGGATGTTATAATCTTGTTGTGTGGTACAGTTCCGTCTGAGGCGCAGAAATGGGCCAAACGGAAGGTTGTCTTTTAGGCTGCGGGGATGAAAACTATCGTACACCAGTAGGCAATTCCTTGCTGTGGGCTTGAAGTGTGTGGTACTGATGAGATGTCCGTCAAATGCTGATATGTTAAGGTCTAAGAAGACCATACTAGATCTGCTCATCGTGAAAGTGAATTTCAAGAAAGGGTCTTGTTGGTTGAGCCAGACTAGGAAAATTTCAGCCTCTTGTTCATTCCCTTCCCAGATCAGCAACACATCGTCTATGTACCTTTTCCATAGTTTTATATGTTTGATGTGTGGGTTGTGATGGTGGAGAATGTTCTGCTTCTCCAAATGGTGTACATATAACCCTGCTACACTCGGCGCAAAAGTGCTTCCCATACTGGTACCGTGGGTTTGTTTGTACAGGGAATCGTTAAACTGAAAGAAATTCTCAGTCAATGCCAGGCGACAACACTCCAGGACCACATGTCTGGGTGTATGGTAACCCCAATTATTTTGAAAGAGTACCTCCTCCAGGATGTCTAAGGTATCCTTGTGTGGGAGACTGGTGTAAAGGCTCTCTACATCCAAACTAATCAGTATGTTGGTTTTAGGGTTGAATTCAAGGTCCTGGATTAGACAAAGGACTGCCTTAGTGTCTTGTAGGTAGGTTTCGGTAGCCTGGACCAAGGGTCTTAAGAATGCGTCTGCGAACTTAGATAAAGGTTCTAAGATGGAACCAATTCCCGATACTATGGGTCTTCCTGGGGGTGCCACCATTGATTTATGTATTTTTGGGATCGTGTAAAAATAAGGGATTATAGGTTTCTTATTTTCTAAGAAATCCGCTTCTTTTTTACTGATCCAGTCATTGGTCAAAGATTCTTCCACTAGGCTCGCGATCTCTATCCGTAGGCGTTCAGTGGGAACCAGTTGTATTGCCAGATAGTTCCGTTCGTCACCCAACAGGCGTAGGCATTCTTGTTGGTAGTCAGTCGTATTTTGTAATACGATAGCTCCACCTTTGTCGGCTGGTTTAATAATGAGGTCTTTGTTGTTTGAGAGTTGGTGAATCGCCTCTAATTCGACTTTGCTCGTATTGTGGAAGACTTTTATAGTTTTGGGGTCTATTTCAGTCACCTCTTTCATAACCACTTTCTCAAAAGCTAGTAGCTTAATTGGAAGGTTATGTGGTGGAGGGGTGAAATTAGATTTTTTGTGTAGTCCCGTATCTGTAGAGGTGTTACTGCTGGGCTCTTTGTCTTTAAAGAAGATTTCCCGTTTAAGCTTGCGAATAAACTCTTTTAATTCGCACATCAGCTTGAATTTGTCCAATGATGCTGTGGGGACAAATCCTAATCATTTTTCCAAAACAATTTTTTGTATGGTTGTGATGGTTATACTGGACAGGCTTACTGCTAGGCTTGGTTGTGGCTCGTTGAGGGCATGTTCAGTGGTCCCATGCTCCGTGTATGGCTCCTCGCTATCTCTAGTGGTTGGGCCCATTGTACTTGTTGACCTTGTCTGGTTTTTCCTCTTCGTGGAGTCTTTCCTCTCCCTAAAAAAGACTGATTTTGTTCCTGATTCTGTGGTCCTTCCCAGTATGGGTATGGTTGAGGTGGGAAGGATTGATGGAAGGGAGGTGGTCCATAGAAAAACTGCGGAGGTGGGGCGTATGGTGGCATGTTTTGATAAGGAGACCAGCCAAATCTTGGACCGCCTCTACTTCTCTGACGTCCTCCTCTTGATCGTCTGTTTCTGTTGGTTGGGTTATAATTCCTACCAGAGTCTGAGAAATCTGAGCCTGTATCAGAGCCATCGCTGTCCGTATTGTAACCTGGGTTACGATTTGTGGGAACGTAGTCGTCTCTAGTGTAAGGGTATACATTTTCCAGAGAGAAATTTTGCTGATCTTTGCGCAGTTTTACGTATTTCGTATCTTTTAGACTTATTTCAAACTCGGTCATGGTCTTGTTCAGTTCTTCAAGTCTTTTCTTCAGTTCAGCTGTACTTTGATATGTTGTAAGGCGTATTTCCAAATCATGAATGTTGATTTTCATTTCTTCAGAGAGGCGTGCTGCAGTTTTTATAATTAGCACAAGCCAATCCCTGGTGCAATGCCATGATATTAGCGACCAATCTTTTTTGAATAGTTTGTCACTTTGAAAAATGAACGGTTCATTTCTGACTATAAGGCCACGTGGGGCCATGTTAGCTCTTACATATTCAGTCATCATGATCCCATGTATCAGGGTTTTTATTTGTTCGCGTTTCAATTCTGTCAACTCATCCCAATACTGGCTAGCTTCGTTGGAGTCCCTGGTACTGGTCCCAGCCAGGGGAAGCATGGATGCTATAATTCTGTCTACCTCATCTTGTGAGTAGGTGAGGCCTGTTATCTCGGTCATTGTGATATTTCACAGGGGATGTAGATTGTGTGAAAGAAAGTCAGACAGTGGTTAATAAAAAAGGAACAGGGTTTCCCACAGCTACACGCTGTAAATGATGATTACCAAAAAAGGGGGGAAGTAGAGGTTAAAGGTTAGGTTCACCCTCCACTAGTACATATCTCAAAACAAAAACCTGAGCAAGTCAAGTAAAAAGAACCTAACCAGGGTAGACAGGTGGTGTCAGAAGTAGGGGTGGGCGGAATTTGCGAAATTGCGTTACGCAAATCTCCGCGAAACGGTAAAAAATCTCCGCGAACACGCAGAAATTCCGCGAACATGCGGAATTGCTTGTTTGCGATACTTTTTTCCTGTTCGCGATCGCTGTTTGCGTGCTCGCGGTGAAATATCTCGCGAACACGCATATTGAGAGCGCGAACAAGCAAAAAATTTCGCGAAGTCGCGGAACGCAGATTTTCGGGCAACTTCGCGTTCTCCGCGGAACGCGAAATTACCCAAATTCCGCAAATTCCGCGAACGGAACGGAATTTACCGCCCAGGCCTAGTCAGAAGTCAACTTGATCCTGAAGGACACCAATTGGAAAGAAAGGGAAAGATTATCTCTTTCTTGAGTCCCCTCACTCACCAGGGTTTCCCCACGGTGACATGCTTCATCATTGGGGTCCTCCCAGTCCTCTACGGACTGAGGCGTGCTACAACTTATGAAATTACGTAGGAGCACTAAAAAATAGAGTATGTGTAGTGCAAGTGAAAAAGTGGTGGAGTGGGATAATTAAAATAATCAGCTAGTGGGCCAAGAATAAACTTTATTAGTGCTCTAAGCTGAAAAAATTAAAACGGGGTGATATGCTAGAAAACCCTCACTATAATGGAAAGGTGTGCCTAGCATGATCTGGTCAACTAGTTTCGAGCTTCCCCAGCTCTTCTTCAGGACTACACTGGGACCAGCCCAGTGCCGAGAAACTTGCCACTCCTAGTTAACCTGAATAAGGTGCAATAAATGTGATGCCGCAACTATAAGGCATGCGTTTTAAAATACATACGTAATGTACGTCAGCAAATAATCTGTAGGATATAAAACAAAGGTTAAAAGGAAAAATATCTGATCATAAGTACTGTAGTAAATGTTAATTGTGAGCACACTACACCCAAGTGTTCGCACACTTTCCTTTCTGATGTGCCTCTATGTGATTTAAAATGAAGAGAAATGTAATTATTCACTCCATGCCGGCGTTGTGCTGAAAACAGTGAATCGAGATTCGTAATACTGACATGTCTGACATAACATATACACAAACATACAATAAACAAAGAAAAAGACATTACATACTTAGTACAAAGCAACAATGTGCTTCATGGTCAACGGAGGGGGTGCGGAGATCTCGTACATCTAGGGAAGGATAGTAATTGAGATCGTTAAGATAATGGCGTGCTCCGTAGTGAAGGTTCGCCCTACGGGGAGGAGAGATGAGAAAAATGATCACCTCGTAGCGTGAGGGTAAGGAGATCTAGCCCCTCAGGAAACACTTACTTGTACGTGGAAAACCACACTCGTTGATACCTAATTGGAACCAAACCTCACGGACCGCATTCTGGCGTGTCCTCGGAGCAGAGCTGTTTATCAGCGATTGGGACTGCATAGAAAGCGAGAAAGGCTCCTGTGCCGGTACTCGGATGGAGCCGCCATCTTGGATTGGGATGGGAGATGAAGTAAAAAAATTTGAAATCAAATAAAGATAGACTGGCGGAGTCTGGTGTTAGTAATGTGCAATGGCCCTAGGTGGATAGCATCTGTAGCCACAAGTGGCCCAAAAAGGTAGTAGTGAAGGCGAGATATTTGCTACCAGGGAGTGTCTTTTAAAAAGTTTTTTTCACAAAAACTTTTTTTCTTTTCACAAAACTTTATCATTCAGAGTTCTGACAACTATGCATCGGTGACCAGTTAGATGGGTAATCGAAGGTTGTGAAGTTCTTATAATCACTAAGGCGAATCTGAAGGTAATAAAAGAAATGTAATTGACATAATTTCACAGAACACACCATGTTCAATGGGTAGATGTACGCAGCTTATCAACCAGCTTCCACTAGAGAAGAAGGATAATCATGAGAACTGGCTCCAGGGTATATCATCATTAAGACCCTTGTTGTCTGAGCGTAGCTTGAAAACCCAGCGTTGTTCTTTTTCATGAAGTTGTCTTTCCATGTTGGGGTGATTGTTGACATGCTCCAAGATGACCCAATTGAAGTCGTTTGGTGTATGTTGCTTTTCCAGAAAATGAGTAGTCATCTTTGTGTTGTCGCGTTTGCACCTAAAATTACTTCGGTGTTCAATCATTCTGGTGTTTACCTTCCGTGTGGTCATCCCTACGTAATGGAGGTTACAAACGCAGGTGATCAGGTAAACCACCCCTGTTGTATTGCAGTTAGTGAAAGACCGAAGGTTCCATGTCATTCTATTGTTGCAGGTAACTGTTTTGGTCACCTTGGTGAGGTGGCATACACTACAGTTGCCACATGGGAAGTGGCCCTCAGGTAGGGGATGGAGCAGACGTTGGGGACCTATGGTTTTCGTCGAGGTGGGACGGGTGTGGACAAGAAAGTCCCTCAAATTTTCAGCTTTGCGATGGCTGAACATAGGTTTCTGTAGGTCCAAACCACCACTATTCAAGATACGCCAGTGTTTCTTGATTATTTTGCTGACCAGGTTAGATGCAATGTTGTACGTGGTGATACAAATTTGTCTTCGCGGCTCATTTTTTGTGGCCACAGGTTTATCTTCCAAAAGTGCCTCCCTGTTGTTGTTTGAAGCTCTTTTTCTGGCTCTGGACACAAGATGTTGTGGGTATTGACGTTGTATCAGTTTTTTTGATAGGTCCTTGGCTTGGATGTTATAATCTTGTCGTGTGGTACAGTTCCGTCTGAGGCGCAGAAATTGGCCAAACGGAAGGTTGTCTTTTAGGCTGCGGGGATGAAAACTATCGTACACCAGTAGGCAATTCCTTGCTGTGGGCTTGAAGTGTGTGGTACTGATGAGATGTCCGTCAAATGCTGATATGTTAAGGTCTAAGAAGACCATACTAGATCTGCTCATCGTGAAAGTGAATTTCAAGAAATGGTCTTGTTGGTTGAGCCAGACTAGGAAAATTTCAGCCTCTTGTTCATTCCCTTCCCAGATCAGCAACACATCGTCTATGTACCTTTTCCATAGTTTTATATGTTTGATGTGTGGGTTGTGATGGTGGAGAATGTTCTGCTTCTCCAAATGGTGTACATATAACCCTGCTACACTCGGCGCAAAAGTGCTTCCCATACTGGTACCGTGGGTTTGTTTGTACAGGGAATCGTTAAACTGAAAGAAATTCTCAGTCAATGCCAGGCGACAACACTCCAGGACCACATGTCTGGGTGTATGGTAACCCCAATTATTTTGAAAGAGTACCTCCTCCAGGATGTCTAAGGTATCCTTGTGTGGGAGACTGGTGTAAAGGCTCTCTACATCCAAACTAATCAGTATGTTGGTTTTAGGGTTGAATTCAAGGTCCTGGATTAGACAAAGGACTGCCTTAGTGTCTTGTAGGTAGGTTTCGGTAGCCTGGACCAAGGGTCTTAAGAATGCGTCTGCGAACTTAGATAAGGGTTCTAAGATGGAACCAATTCCCGATACTATGGGTCTTCCTGGGGGTGCCACCATTGATTTATGTATTTTTGGGATCGTGTAAAAATAAGGGATTATAGGTTTCTTATTTTCTAAGAAATCCGCTTCTTTTTTACTGATCCAGTCATTGGTCAAAGATTCTTCCACTAGGCTCGCAAACTCTATCCGTAGGCGTTCAGTGGGATCCAGTTGTATTGCCAGATAGTTCCGTTCATCACCCAACAGGCGTAGGCATTCTTGTTGGTAGTCAGTCGTATTTTGTAATACGATAGCTCCGCCTTTGTCGGCTGGTTTAATAGTGAGGTCTTTGTTGTTTGATAGTTGGTGAATCGCCTCTAATTCGACTTTGCTCGTATTGTGGAAGACTTTTATAGTTTTGGGGTCTATTTCAGTCACCTCTTTCATAACCGCTTTCTCAAAAGCTAGTAGCTCAATTGGAAGGTTATGTGGTGGAGGGGTGAAATTAGATTTTTTGTGTAGTCCCGTATCTGTAGAGGTGTTACCGCTGGGCTCTTTGTCTTTAAAGAAGATTTCCAGTTTAATCTTGTGAATAAACTCTTTTAATTCGCACATCAGCTTGAATTTGTCCAATGATGCTGTGGGGACAAATCCTAATCCTTTTTCCAAAACAATTTTTTGTATGGGTGTGATGGTTATACTGGACAGGTTTACTGCTAGGCTTGGTTGTGGCTCGTTGATGGCATGTTCGGTGGTCCCATGCTCCGTGTATGGCTCCTCGCTATCTCTAGTGGTTGGGCCCATTGTACTTGTTGACCTTGTCTGGTTTTTCCTCTTCGTGGAGTCTTTCCTCTCCCTAAAAAAGACTGATTTTGTTCCTGATTCTGTGGTCCATCCCAGTATGGGTATGGTTGAGGTGGGAAGGATTGATGGAAGGGAGGTGGTCCATAGAAAAACTGCGGAGGTGGGGCGTATGGTGGCATGTTTTGATAAGGAGACCAGCCAAATCTTGGACCGCCTCTACTTCTCTGACGTCCTCCTCTTGATCGTCTGTTTCTGTTGGTTGGGTTATAATTCCTACCAGAGTCTGAGAAATCTGAGCCCAGCGGTAACACCTCTACAGATACGGGACTACACAAAAAATCTAATTTCACCCCTCCACCACATAACCTTCCAATTGAGCTACTAGCTTTTGAGAAAGCGGTTATGAAAGAGGTGACTGAAATAGACCCCGAAACTATAAAAGTCTTCCACAATACGAGCAAAGTCGAATTAGAGGCGATTCACCATCTATCAAACAACAAAGACCTCACTATTAAACCAGCCGACAAAGGCGGAGCTATCGTATTACAAAATACGACTGACTACCAACAAGAATGCCTACGCCTGTTGGGTGACGAATGGAACTATCTGGCAATACAACTGGATCCCACTGAACGCCTACGGATAGAGATCGCGAGCCTAGTGGAAGAATCTTTGACCAATGACTGGATCAGTAAAAAAGAAGCGGATTTCTTAGAAAATAAGAAACCTATAATCCCTTATTTTTACACGATCCCAAAAATACATAAATCAATGGTGGCACCCCCAGGAAGACCCATAGTATCGGGAATTGGTTCCATCTTAGAACCCTTATCTAAGTTCGCAGACGCATTCTTAAGACCCTTGGTCCAGGCTACCGAAACCTACCTACAAGACACTAAGGCAGTCCTTTGTCTAATCCAGGACCTTGAATTCAACCCTAAAACCAACATACTGATTAGTTTGGATGTAGAGAGCCTTTACACCAGTCTCCCACACAAGGATACCTTAGACATCCTGGAGGAGGTACTCTTTCAAAATAATTGGGGTTACCATATACCCAGACATGTGGTCCTGGAGTGTTGTCGCCTGGCATTGACTGAGAATTTCTTTCAGTTTAACGATTTCCTGTACAAACAAACCCACGGTACCAGTATGGGAAGCACTTTTGCGCCGAGTGTAGCAGGGTTATATGTACACCATTTGGAAAAGCAGAACATTCTCCACCATCACAACCCACACATCAAACATATAAAACTATGGAAAAGGTACATAGACGATGTGTTGCTGATCTGGGAAGGGAATGAACAAGAGGCTGAAATTTTCCTAGTCTGGCTCAACCAACAAGACCCTTTCTTGAAATTCACTTTCACGATGAGCAGATCTAGTATGGTCTTCTTAGACCTTAACATATCAGCATTTGACGGACATCTCATCAGTACCACACACTTCAAGCCCACAGCAAGGAATTGCCTACTGGTGTACGATAGTTTTCATCCCCGCAGCCTAAAAGACAACCTTCCGTTTGGCCAATTTCTGCGCCTCAGACGGAACTGTACCACACGACAAGATTATAACATCCAAGCCAAGGACCTATCAAAAAAACTGATACAACGTCAATACCCGCAGCATCTTGTGTCCAGAGCCAGAAAAAGAGCTTCAAACAACAACAGGGAGGCACTTTTGGAAGATAAACCTGTGGCCACAAAAAATGAGCCGCGAAGACAAATTTGTATCACCACGTACAACATTGCATCTAACCTGGTCCGCAAAATAATCAAGAAACACTGGCGTATCTTGAATAGTGGTGGTTTGGACCTACAGAAACCTATGTTCAGCCATCGCAAAGCTAAAAATTTGAGGGACTTTCTTGTCCACACCCGTCCCACCTCGACGAAAACCATAGGTCCCCAACGTCTGCTCCATCCCCTACCTGAGGGCCACTTCCCATGTGGCAACTGTAGTGTATGCCACCTCACCAAGGTGACCAAAACAGTTACCTGCAACAATAGAATGACATGGAACCTTCGGTCTTTCACTAACTGCAATACAACAGGGGTGGTTTACCTGATCACCTGCGTTTGTAACCTCCATTACGTAGGGATGACCACTCGGAAGGTAAACACCAGAATGATTGAACACCGAAGTAATTTTAGGTGCAAACGCGACAACACAAAGATGACTACTCATTTTCTGGAAAAGCAACATACACCAAACGACTTCAATTGGGTCATCTTGGAGCATGTCAACAATCACCCCAACATGGAAAGACAACTTCATGAAAAAGAACAACGCTGGGTTTTCAAGCTACGCTCAGACAACAAGGGACTTAATGATGATATACCCTGGAGCCAGTTCTCATGATCATCCTTCTTCTCTAGTGGAAGCTGGTTGATAAGCTGCGTACATCTACCCATTGAACATGGTGTGTTCTGTGAAATTATGTCAATTACATTTCTTTTATCACCTTCAGATTCGCCTTAGTGATTATAAGAACTTCACAACCTTCGATTACCCATCTAACTGGTCACCGATGCATAGTTGTCAGAACTCTGAACGATAAAGTTTTGTGAAAAGAAAAAAAGTTTTTGTGAAAAAAACTTTTTAAAAGACACTCCCTGGTAGCAAATATCTCGCCTTCACTACTACCGTTTTTGGCCACTTGTGGCTACAGATGCTATCCACCTAGGGCCATTGCACATTACTAACACCAGACTCCGCCAGTCTATCTTTATTTGATTTTAATTTTTTTTACTTCATCTCCCATCCCAATCCAATATGGCGGCTCCATCCGAGTACCGGCACAGGAGCCTTTCTCGCTTTCTATGCAGTCCCAATCGCTGATAAACAGCTCTGCTCCGAGGACACGCCAGAATGCGGTCCGTGAGGTTTGGTTCCAATTAGGTATCAACGAGTGTGGTTTTCCACGTACAAGTATGTGTTTCCTGAGGGGCTAGATCTCCTTACCCTCACGCTACGAGGTGATCATTTTTCTCATCTCTCCTCCCCGTAGGGCGAACCTTCACTATGGAGCACGCCATTATCTTAACGATCTCAATTACTATCCTTCCCTAGATGTACGAGATCGCCGCACCCCCTCCGTTGACCATGAAGCACATTGTTGCTTTGTACTAAGTATGTAATGTCTTTTTCTTTGTTTATTGTATGTTTGTGTATATGTTATGTCAGACATGTCAGTATTACGAATCTTGATTCACTGTTTTTAGCACAACGCCGGCATGGAGTGAATAATTACATTTCTCTTCATTTTAAATCACATAGAGGCACATCAGAAAGGAAAGTGTGCGAACACTTGGGTGTAGTGTGCTCACAATTAACATTGACTACAGTACTTATGATCAGATATTTTTCCTTTTAACCTTTGTTTTATATCCTACAGATTATTTGCTGACGTACATCATGTATGTATTTTAAAATGCATGCCTTATAGTTGCGGCATCACATTTATTGCACCTTATTCAGGTTAACTAGGAGTGGCAAGTTTCTCTGCACTGGGCTGGTCCCAGTGTATTCCTGAAGAAGAGCTGGGGAAGCTCGAAACTAGTTGACCAGATCATGCTAGGCACACCTTTCCATTATAGTGAGGGTTTTCTATCATATCACCCCGTTTTAATTTTTTCAGCTTAGAGCACTAATAAAGTTTATTCTTGGCCCACTAGCTGATTATTTTAATTATCCCACTCCACCACTTTTTCACTTGCACTACACATACTCTATTTTTTAGTGCTCCTACGTAATTTCGTAAGTTGTAGCACGCCTCAGTCCGTAGAGGACTGGGAGGACCCCAATGATGAAGCATGTCACCGTGGGGAAACCCTGGTGAGTGAGGGGACTCAAGAAAGAGATAATCTTTCCCTTTCTTTCCAATTGGTGTCCTTCAGGATCAAGTTGACTTCTGACACCACCTGTCTACCCTGGTTAGGTTCTTTTTACTTGACTTGCTCAGGTTTTTGTTTTGAGATATGTCATCAGTGATGTCATGAGTGATGTCACTGACCATGTCATGAGTGATGTAATATGTGACATCATCAGCAGTGGCTGTTATGTCTATGTAATGTCATATGGAAAATACAGAAAAGAAAAATAAATAATGAAAACCGAAATACATCTTGGATCTGTTTGTGGACTTTTGAATTTATATTTACTTTGACTCTGTGAATACATGTTTAACGAATACCTATATTTGCCTCAACCGTTTTGTGATTAATCAGCAGTGGATTGCGTTCGCGCGAGTTATATTTAGCTGAACTAACTATAACGGGGGAATTTCAATGTTTTTTTACGAGTGAAATGTCCAGCTAACTAAAACATGTGTGAAACCTATGGTTTTTTCAGTGAATTTGCAAGGTTTTTAAAATGCTAATTCCTAACTATAACGTGTGTGAATCCTATGGTTTTTTAAGTGAATTTGCAAGGTTTTTTAAATGCTAATTTCTAACTATAACGTGTGTGAAACCTATGTTTTTTTTAGTGAATTTGTAAGGTAAATGCTAATTTATGTATGTATTATTATATTTTTTATATATTTATCTTACAATAAACTACCTATGTATATAGTTATCGATTGACTGTATCCTGTAATATGGAATGGCTCGTTTAAAATGTTTTTTTTTTAAGGGTTTTTCACCGTGCGCGCACCGTGTGCACACCCCGCGATTTTTTTAAAGAAAAATAAATGTTTATTTCACCCTTCAGGGTCCTTCAGGGACCCCCTGACAAAGGCTAGGGGGTCAGGAACTCTCTAACCTGCCCCCTTTTCACGTTCTCCACCTTTGTTTTTCACTGCCACATACAAAATGGCGTCCGACACTTCCTGATTTCGACCGATTCGAATGTTGACTGACATCTAACCACCAATCAGAATTACGCTCGCGCACGGCCCTGTGCGCGCACTGTGCGCGCTCCGTGCGCGCATATAGATATTTATGTACTTTTAACTGCAATTTTCTCAGACACTACTGAACAGATTGACACCATATATGCAAAAGGCACATCCCTGACCTGAGGACTACCTCTTTGCCAAATTTCAAGTAATTCTGTTCAGCCGTTCGGGCTGTACCTTTGACTAAAGGTCCTATGGGAAAATGCATGGGGAAAACGTGTTTTGGGAACCCCCTTTTTTCTCAGCCCCCGCTTGACGAATCACCCCAAGACTTTCAGGGTAGGAGCTGAGCGGAGCGCCCCATTAGTTTTGAAAATTTCGCAAGGATTCGTCAACCGGCGCCAAAGTTATTCAAAATAGAATTTTCAGATTTCCTATGGGAACTCGGTCCTAACTATAACTATCTACTGGCGACCGCCAGTAGATAATATATATATATATATATATATATATATATTCAGTGAAAAAACCATAGGTTTCACACACGTTATAGTTAGGAATTAGCATTTAAAAAACCTTAGAAATTCAGTGAAAAAACGATAGGTTTCACACATGTTATAGTTAGCTGGACATTTTACTCGTAAAAAACCATTGAAATTCCCCCGTTATAGTTAGTTCAGCTAACTATAACTCGCGCGCCCGCAATGCACTGCTGATGACGTCACATATTACATCACTCATGACATGGTCAGTGACATCACTCATGACATCACTGATGACATCTCAAATGACATCACTGATGACATCACTGATGACATCATCCTTGTGATAGAGTGGCAGACCTCCTCTTCCCCTAATATAACCTTTGATACACACATTCAAAAATAGAAACTAACATTTTCTAAACACTGGACACACCAATACCAGTTACAACAACCTATACAGTAATTCTAAGATCCACATACACATCCACTCATTCACCAACAGTCCTATACAGTCACTCATACATGTACTCACTCATCATATGTACTCATACACCTATACATCCTGTTACACAATGCCACTCATCCATAGAGTTACTCACACACATAGTCACTCATGCTAATAAAGAATCAAACATCCATTTACTTGCATATACAGTTATACACACACCACCACACTTACTTCTACGGAAACTTACACATACTTAGTCTTTTAAACAATCACTTATAGAAACACATACTTAGTCATACAGGAACTCTTTCAATCTCTCACTCTCACATATACTCACTTATATACACCAATAGTCACATATACTAGTTTAAAACATATGTAGTTACTCATAAAGACACTATTGAGACAGTCATTCACTCACTAACACACCCATACACACACTCATCCACCCATGCAGTCCTGCACACATGCTGTGTTCAACACATACAAACAGTGAGTCACTCATTCATGCACCTATGCACTACGTCATACCCCCCACCGAACCATGCAGACACTCAGACTGATACTCAAAAAACCAACTAATAACCTATATAGACACCCATGTAGCTACTCACCAACCCATGCAGCCACTTATACACAAAGTGAGAGACTGATACAGATATTTACATATTTAAACATTACTCACTAAGCCATGTATTCACTATGATACACTTAATCAGTCAGTTACACAATCAATTTTTCAAAAACAAATCATCCATTTAGACACTTATATACCCATTTATTCTTCCATCGACCTTGAGATATACATAAATAAAACATTTTTAATTTTCAGAAAAACACACATTCACTGGATGATGTCATCAGTGATGTCATCAGTGATGTCATTTGAGATGTCATCAGTGATGTCATGAGTGATGTCACTGACCATGTCATGAGTGATGTAATATGTGACGTCATCAGCAGTGCATTGCGGGCGCGCGAGTTATAGTTAGCTGAACTAACTATAACGGGGGAATTTCAATGGTTTTTTACGAGTAAAATGTCCAGCTAACTATAACATGTGTGAAACCTATGGTTTTTTCACTGAATTTCTAAGGTTTTTTAAATGCTAATTCCTAACTATAACGTGTGTGAAACCTATGGTTTTTTCACTGAATTTCTAAGGTTTTTTAAATGCTAATTCCTAACTATAACGTGTGTGAAACCCATGGTTTTTTCAGTGAATTTGCAAGGTTTTTTAAATGCTATTTTTTTTTTTTTTCTTCTATTTTTTTAAACATATTTTTATTTTAATTTTCTAACCTTTTATAAAGACTATGGTTAAATTTTTAAAATTCTTTAATATGTTTTTTTAAATATATTTTATAAAATAAACATGTAAAATTTATTTGCAGTACATTTTTTCTTTTTTTTTTATTATTTTTTTTAGTACACGTACCGTAAGCTTACGGTAAGCGTACGGTTTACGCAACGTCCGTAATTTATCTACGCTGTTTGCGTATATTTACGCAATTTGCGTAGCCGCGCGTACTCTGCGCGGGACGTGTACGCGTGTACGCTACACGCGCACGTTACGCGGAAGTGTCGGGGAGTGACTGTTAAGCGCATGCGCGCAAGCGCGTGTCTTTTTTACGCGCATGCGTACTTTTGCCGTAAGCGTACCGTAAGCGTACCGTAAGCGTACGGTGGGTCATGTGATCATGAAACACAACTTTTGATTGGTTGAAACTACTTTCAGTTCTAGAACTCTCCTACACCACACCCATTCCCCTCATTTCTGCTTGTGATCCCTTAGGAGAAGGAGCTGGGTTGTCTTTGTGATACGATGGCAGAACAGCAGAGCTCTTCTGAGAGTGAGGCTAGCACTAGCAGCACTACCTTGAGGCAGAGAGCGAGGAAACAAAAGACCTCTTATGTATGAGATTATTTTACTTTTCCTGAAGGCCAGCAAAAGGTAAATGCACCCTTAGTAACTTGTAAGCTGTGTAAGCGTGTACTTTCAAGAGGTAATCCTGACAGGAAGTATTCCTTTGGGAATCATACCATGATGAGGCACCTCAGGGATGTACACAGAAGGACACATGCTCGACTTACTGAAGGTAACCCTTCAGTAAGTCATCCAAGCACATCCACAGCAGCTCAGCCTGGACCATCATCTGCAGGGCTGACTCCTTCTTCTGCAGGTCAGGTGAGCCCTTCATCTGTGGGGGGAGCATCTCCTTTTGCTGGCCCTCTGGAAATTAACCCTCGATTTCTGAGGGTTGATATTCGATGCGCCTCTTGTCATGATCTAATTTGTCATAGGGAGACTAGTGTTTCCCTAGTGAACCTCAAAATAGATCAGCACACTTGTCGCAGAGACTAATTTTCCCATTCTTTCTTTCCTCTCTCCCTGCATGAACACAACGGCTCTTTTAAGAGCCAACCTTATCTTTCATCTTTTTTTTATATATGTTTTTTAAAACTTTTTTTATTTTTTTTTTTACCGTACGCGTACGGTGCGCGTAATTTTTTTTTTTTTTTTAAAAAACACTAAAAATCAATTATCACATTACAAGGTCTTTGAGAGACTACAATTATTATTATTGACTTACCATACTCACTCAAAAAAATATTTATTCTTTTTTTTTTAAAAAAAATTGCTTTAAAAATGGTTCTAGTTTTCGAAAATTTTCTATATCAATCTGAAAAACAAGAAAAAAATATTAATATTTTTTAAACATTTTAAAATACAGTACACATATTTACATATTTACCAAAAAATATTTTTGCCTTATTTTTGCTGTTTTCAGAATATATTGCATTTCACTATAAATTGTGAAAGCAATTGCATTCATCATTTAACAGCGGGCAAAAAAAAAAAAAACAATCTCAAAGATTGTATTAAAAAAGCCCAGAATCTCTTCTCACTTAAACTTAACATTACAGAAATGCATAATATTCTAAAAAAATATCATCTAAAAACAATACTTTTTTCTTTAAAATACCGTCTAATATTTTTGTTTCAGAAGTATAATCACAATATTATATCTCAAATAACTCCACAATACATCTGATTCCATTTCCTTTAGGCCAAAAAATAATTATAAAATTCTTTTTTGATTAAATTTCCAATGGTAATCCAATAAAATTCTAAAGTTTAATTTGTACAGATCTCACCGATTCTCTGTAACATTTTGGTTCCCGAAAGATTTATTAATAATTTATTCAGTCCACAATAGAATTGGTTACTTTTCCGCATGGCCAAATAGTAATTTTAAAAATCTTTTTTGAAAAAATTTCCAATGGCACCCCAATAACATTCCAAAATTTAAATTGTGCAGATGTTACCGATTTTCTCTAAATTTTTGGTTTTTGAAAGTTTCATAAAAAATTTAAAAAGTCCACATTACAATTGGTTATCTTTCCATTAGGCCAAATGATAATTTGTAAAATCATTTTTTAAGAAAAATCCAATGGTAATCCAATAAAATGGTAAAATGGTTTTGTCCAGATCTTGCCAAGTCTCTCTAAAATTTAGGTTTCAGGAAGATTAGATAGGAATTTGCTAAATCAAAAGGCAAACGTTGCTTGAAAACCAATTGGGAATCATTACACTGTGTCCAGCCTTTTTCACATTTAAGATAAACTGAGTAATGTCCAGAAGTAACAGTAGGTCCTTCATGGAAAATTATTGCAACAGTTACAAAAGTTTTTCCTGAAATTGATAATTGCTGTCCTGTAAACTTCTTTATTAAAGTATCCAATTTTGAACCATCAGCTCTACATCGTTGCATCATTAAAATTACATACTGTCCGTATTCCTTTAAAATTAATGTTGAAAACATGTCAGATTGACACTCACCGCATTGCATGCTATGATTAGCATCTTTAACTAATTTTGCAAAAGTGACTGTTTTACT
Source organism: Triturus cristatus (assembly GCF_964204655.1). Taxonomy (NCBI): domain Eukaryota; kingdom Metazoa; phylum Chordata; class Amphibia; order Caudata; family Salamandridae; genus Triturus; species Triturus cristatus. The sequence continues at coordinate 1,086,392,706 of NC_140590.1, forward strand.
CTCTGGCAATGTCAAATAAATAAACCTTTCATTATCAACATTATAGCCACATATATTATAACAGTTTTCACAACTATGTTCCCATTTATAAGAGAGACCAAATAAAATATCAATTGCAACTTCTTCTTCTTCCAGTACCTGAAGAAAATACATCAGAAATTCGTGTGCATCTTGCTGTTCATTTTGAGAAAACTGTGTTCGTCCTGAACATACATCTAAAAGTTTTCTAATTTCAGTAGCACTTTCTATTTGAGTTTTATCATTACTCAGCTTTTGAAAAAGGAGACTCAGCTCAGAACAGAATCTTTTTCCCTGATTTACTATTATCTGCTCTTGCAAACTTTCCAGATAAAATGCAACATTCAGCACTACATTTGCGTAGCAGTTGACACCAGAGCTATTTTCAAAATGACATCCTACAACCTGTTCTTCTTTTTCCTTACTCTTTTCGCTTGCAATTACATCACTCCTCTTTTTTTTCCTCCTCTCTACATCGTCATCACAGATATTCTCATTTCTCCTTTTACGAGAAACTACACGTTTCTCCAACACAGGATACTGACCTAAATGAGGAGCATAGGTTCTTCTTAATCTATTATACTCCTTTACACAGTTTGTATCAGCACTAACTTTTGAGTCATCAAAGTCTATCATGAATAAACCTGATAATGTTTTCACTCGTGACAAAGCAACATATGCCATACCTTCTTTGAACACAGTTGAACCAATGTTGACAAATGCACAATCTACAGTCAATCCTTGAGACTTGTGAATAGTTACAGCATATGCTAGCGAAAACGGAAACTGCTTCCTACGTACATATAAGTCTTTCACAAGCATGAAACGAACTGTACAACGACAAATGTCTTTAACATCTTCTATCTGATCAAATTTTATTTTTAAACATTCAATTCCATCTTTTTTCTGATAATTAATAAAACCCACAACTCTTCCCATAGCTCCATTAACTAAACCTTTTTCAACATCCAAATTTCTCCTTAAAAATACTCCACAGTTCATGCAAACGTATAGATTTTTTTCTAATCCAGCTGTTTTGGAGATGTTCTTCTCTAGTGAATCCAATTTATTTTTCAGTGTGCCTGTTACTGTGACAGTAATTCTTCCATCCTCAATTTTGTCCACTGCTTCCAATTTCCTGATCTCTTCCTTTTCCAATTTCAAAAGCTCCTCATTGAATATTGAGCATTCACGTAGAGTTGGCATTAAGCAGATGACACTTTTGTTTTCTGCAATGTTCTTATATATCTTCTCTGCAACTATTTCTTCCTTTGGAAATAAATTATGTAGCAGCCGACTCTGTAATGCTTTTTTGCCAACTTCTGTGAGTAGTCCAATTCTGATATCTTTCAGAATACTTCCATATTCTTCATCGCTTGCTTGCATCATATTAGTAGTAAGTTCCTTGTACTCAAAGAAGGACCAAATATTTGTATTTCCGATGCTTCCCAATGACTTCTTCGTGTCTTCATGTGTGACAGTATTAAACACTGGTTGTCCTTTAACTGGAGTAAGTTGCAAAAGATCTCCAAAAACTATGACGTGTTTTCCACCAAATAACACGTCATAGTCTGTCTTCAAAATTTGCTGCATTCTTAAATGCACAAAGGCAAGCATTAAGTTTGATACCATGCTCACCTCATCAATAATGAGAACTTGCATCTTCTTCAATATTCTTGAAACTTCCAAGGATGCTTCTCCAGTTAGCTTGTTGTATTGTATTTTGTTCTCATGCTCCACTGGTAACATTAGCAAACAATGTAAAGTGATTCCTTTTATGTTATATGCTGCTAACCCAGTTGGAGCAGTAACCACACAAGACAAAGTAGAATCCGTTTTTTGCTGTAGGTAGCTTCTGATGACTTTTATAAGGAAACTTTTTCCAGTTCCAGCTTGTCCGCTTACATACATCCTGATTGGATGAAATGATGTGAATGAGCACTCTTTTTTTTCATGTAGAAATCCGTGATCAATTTTGTTTCTGATCTCTTCATAAATTTGTTGCTGCTCTTCGTTCAGTTGTCTTTCCAAATTTTGTAAGTCTATAAATTCTTCTTGAGCTTGATTCATAGCCGTTTCCACTTCATTCATGGCTATTGATGCTTCATTTTCAACGATTGGTTGTCCTAGGGGATCTTGACTGAGTGTTCCTGAACTTTGGCTGTCCTGAGAACTGTCTCTAGCTACTTCTGCTGCAATTGTAGTTTCCTGTTCAATTTCTTCATTTAATATTTGCAGATAACTTGAGAATGTACTGCATTGTATGCTGTCTTTGCAAGCATTAAAAGAATCTTCATAGCTTTGAAATTCTCCCAGTAGTTCATCCTCTGTACGCCATGGTTTAAACAGCTGTAAAAGAGCCAAGTAGTAAAATTCCTTCTTGTCAGTAGTGTCGCAACTCAGCTTCCTGTGATTTATCAAACTTCCTTTTGTTTGCTTCACCAAACATCCTTCCTCACCAACGACTTTATATTTTCCATTGTTGATGTCTTCTGCGGCTTTCCGTGAATAAATGTAGTTCTGCAGCACTTCATAGAGACAGATGTTCTCCAGATGTTGACTTCTCTTGGGATAATATGTGTCTAACATGTTTGTTTTCAAAATATCTGTACTTTCTGGGTCATTCTCGGCCAAATATTCAATTTCTCCAACAGATTTTAGTACCCGATTTCTCATTGCTGCAAGGCCTAAACTTGCCCAAATTATTCTTCTTGACTTCGAGTAGAGACTTGCAGAAGATAACCTATCTGAACATTCGTAGGATCCAATTTCTCGATGCGATAACATCTTCAAACTGAAACTGTACAGCTTCTTACTGACAGTCTTCTCGTGAGAAATCTCTTCCCACATTTCCTTCAATTCTGTTTTTTCTGATTTCGTAATGTAAGACGTTACATATCGAGCAACAGCAATGGAATTGTCAGCTACATACTGTATTTCCATGTTAGCGTTCCACATGGATAAAATGACTGGGTTGTAGTCATTTATATTTTTTTATTCTTCTTTTCTTTTTAGGTTGTAGGTATTCTTAGGTGATTTTCTTGTGATAGTATGTCTCACAGCTGACATAAAACTGTTGACTCTTCCATTTGAAAGAACAGGTCTAGGAAATCCAAATCGACATTTAGTGTAGTATTTATCTTTGCTCTTGTATTTCCGTCGACAGTATTTTCCACACCGATGACTTTGGAAACGTAAAACTTGCTCCTTTAACTTTTTCTCTTCTGTGCTTTTTGGTATAGCACATGTTGCATATTCTTCAATGTAAGATAACACTGCTTCATCAGTATCTGTTCCAAACTTTGGGGCATCCTTGATCCACAACAGCATATGAATATGAGGAGCACCTCTTGCCTGGTACTCTTTTCTCCAAAAGAAATCTACTACTTCTCCAAGAGGTGGATTTTTTTTATTGCAGATGAAGGACATCATAGCCTCAAATCTATGATTGAAATATCTGCAAACATTAACCGGATCCAATGAGCACAGTTCTCCTGCTGTCTTGTATTCGATGTTTTTAATGTTTGAATTTGCCTCTCGTAGAAAATCCAGTAAATCATCCCAAGCGTACTCGGCACAGCTTAGGGTAAGGAACCATGTTGGTGTTCCTAAATTCCGTAACATGCATTTTAATTCACCATGGCGTCGGTACCAATATTCATTTGTCCCACGCTGACAAGCCATCAGATTGATCAGTTGTGTTTCCAAATGATCATCTCGGTGCTGCACTTTCTCCATAAAATCCTTAGCAGACACATTTTGTAAATGTACTCCACTTTTTAAAATGTGATTTACTGCATAAGACAGTGCAGACAAGTCGCTTTCAAATAAAAGATGGAACAAATAAGGAATACTTTGTCGAAATCTGGGATCTTCAGCATATAGTCTTGTAGTCCGATACTCAGAAGCTGGAATCTGTTCTGGACGTTCATCGTATCGTCCTCCTTTTCCTTTAGGAAACAGCTGGGGAAAACATCGAGCTTCCAAGCTCTCCTCCCATACACTCACGGGAGTTCCTTTTGCTTTCTTCATCTGAAAGAGATCAATATTGTCTCCCATAACTTCTTTTGAATGAAGAGGATGTATACTAAAATGTTCATAAATTTCTTCTTCCTTTGACTTGTCCACTTTTTCAATTTGTCCAGTTGGTGTTTCTGTGTCTTCTTGTAAATCTTCTTCTTCTTCTTCTTCTATATAAATTGATTCATACCATTTGTTATTCCTTTTCAAATACAAATTTGCTCTTTGTACTTTCCGTACATCTACCAGCTCCTGCCAAATCTTCTTATTCTTTGTAGGTACACCATTAACCAGAATAACTAATGGTTCAGTTTCCAAAGTATCTGCATCAATAGTTTCCATATTTTTTTTCAAATCCAAGGGCAAATACACCACTCTTCCTTTTAAACCTCTCAGTAAATCAGAAGGAGGTAATTTACCAGTTTTGGGCTCCATACGTACTATGGTCTGGAACGGATGAATACATTGAATGAGTATAGACTCATATGTATTTAATTCTGAAAGTTCGGCAGGAATAGCATCCAATTCTAAATTATTATGTACAGCTCTGGTTGGCATTCTATTTTCCTCTAACTTGTTGTAACAGTATTTACAAATACGCTGATCTTCACCCAAATCAAAACAATTTTCTAGAAATATATATGTGGCAAAATCCTTCCACTTATAATTATCTTCATTTTCACTCTTTCTGTAGAGATCAACATTCCTAGTTTGTTTTCTATAATGAGTTCTGCGGCAACAAATACAAGTAAAATTTGGTCTTTCATTAGAGATTATTGCAAATTTTGTTATGTGATCATTAAATGTGTTACTTACAGAGGGTTCTACATTCTCTTCCACTTCTTCCTCATTTACTGTGTCCTTCTCTGCACTGTTTTGTTCAGGACCAAAGTAACAAAACTGAATTTCATCAACAACCTTCTCTACATCTGATACCGTTCCTCGGAACAGAGCCCTATTCAATTCATTTAACTTTATTGCTGGACTTTTAGCAAAATACAACCGTCTCACAAACTTTCTCATTTCAGTATGATGAACAGCCAGCATCCTAAAATGATGGAAAACACTATTACACACTTTTCTAGATAGACAAGCCAGAGAATGACCCTGCAAACCAGTATTCTCTCTCACTCTGCATAGATCCAGACTTTGAAGCACCTTAATCTTCTGTTTTATACTTTTTTTACTATATTCTCTTAGAAACTCTCGAAATTTGACAATAGATTCCTGACGCACAGTGCAAATACTACTACAATTCCAAGTGTACACTGGGGCTTTAGGACGTCTCCCCATTGCCTCATCTGCCATCACTTGTACCTCATCTCTTGGAACCATTATCTCCTTCTCCATTATGCAACCATTTTTTACTTCGTAAGAACGACCTCTGGTGTCAACTGCATGCAGCAAACTATTACTTTGAAAATAGCTCTCTTCATTAAAAAAAGGTTCACTACTTGAACTATGCATCCACTTTCCTAAAAACACTTTACAAAAGTTTGTTCTGTTCACTACTCTTTTCCTTTTGCTATGTGATTTCAGTACATTAACCATTTTGTCTAATGTACGCATCCTATTCAAAATTAAAATGAATAGTTTCCTTTTTAATTCTAATGCCTTTGCTGCAATGGCTTCTATTTCTTTTTTTCTTTTATAAAACTTTGTCTTTTTCTTATATTTCTTCACATCCTTCATCAAATTAGACATAACTCTTCTCTGAAACATTTTTCTACGTATCTCTTTAAACGCTGTTTTTCTATTTATATAAATCTTTTCAGTTGCTGAAGGTATATTTGCATTAACTAAATTGTCAATTTTTTCCTCTCCTCTTTTTTTAAAAACATCCTTTCGAGTACAGACATTTTGTACATTTTTCATTCTTTTGAATATATTTTTTAGAAATTGTTTTTTCTGCTTACCAGAAGATTTTTTCTTTTTCCCAACATCAGCATCTTCTACTAACTTTGGTCCTCTAGTTGTCTTCAAATATAGGTTTTTTTTTTGCGTTTTTTGAACTCTGGATTTTGTAGGCATCTTAAATTTTGTTCACTGCTCTTCAGCAATACCCGAAAAAAACGAAAAAAAAAATCCTTTATTTTATTTAAATATATTACTACATTTCTTTTCACAATAGTCACAACACGAAATTTCTTTGCCAATTTGAATGCACACTTACTGCTCTTTTTTTTTGGCAAGTGATAATCACTTTTACAGACTGACACATTATGAAACCACTTTTCAGATTTTTTTTAAAAAGCCCATGTCCAGACTGCTTTTTCAGACCAGCACCATTTGTAACCTGGGTGACTGCCTACACTCCAGCAAGGGCAACCAGCCTTAGTGATGCTGAATGTATTTGCATTACAGACTGAAACCTCAAAACCCCACTCGCTTCTAAATACTGTGCATGATTATACATTGAAAGGAGCTGGGTGTGTGCTAAGAGTCTGCTTCTTCCCCCAAATAATCGCTCCCCCTTTTTCCTACTAATGCAACTGTGAAATCACCAGAGCAAAACGCAATAAATCTCTGCCTGTAATTCCTATTTGCACACAGAGTCATGTTTTCACATTAGTCCCAAACCGAAATTTCTTTGCCAATTTGAATGCACACTTACTGCTCTTTTTTTTTGGCAAGTGAAAATCACTTTTACAGTTTGACACATTATGAACCCACTTTACAGTTTTTTTAAAAAGCCCATGTCCAGACTGCTTTTTCAGACCACCACCATGTGTATTCTCGGTGACTGCCTACACTCCAGCAAGGGCAACCAGCCTTAGTGATGCTGAATGTATTTGCATTACAGACTGAAACCTCAAAACCCCACTCGCTTCTAAATACTGTGCATGATTATACATTGAAAGGAGCTGGGTGTGTGCTAAGAGACTGCTTCTTCCCCCAAAAAATCGCTCCCCCTTTTTCCTACTAATGCAACTGTGAAATCACCAGAGCAAAACGCAATAAATCTCTGCCTGTAATTCCTATTTGCACACAGAGTCATGTTTTCACATTAGTCCCAAAACGAAATTTCTTTGCCAATTTGAATGCACACTTACTGCTCTTTTTTTTTGGCAAGTGAAAATCACTTTTACAGACTAACACATTATGAAACCACTTTTCAGTTTTTTTAAAAAGCCCATGTCCAGACTGCTTTTTCAGACCACCACCATGAGTATCCTCGGTGACTGCCTACACTCCAGCAAGGGCAACCAGCCTTAGTGATGCTGAATGTATTTGCATTACAGACTGAAACCTCAAAACCCCACTCGCTTGTAAATACTGTGCATGATTATACATTGAAAGGAGCTGGGTGTGTGCTAAGAGTCTGCTTCTGCACCAAAAAAATCGCTCCCCCTTTTTCCTACTAATGCAACTGTGAAATCACCAGAGCAAAACGCAATAAATCTCTGCCTGTAATTCCTATTTGCACACAGAGTCATGTTTTCACATTAGTCCCAAACCGAAATTTCTTTGCCAATTTGAATGCACACTTACTGCTCTTTTTTTTTGGCAAGTGAAAATCACTTTTACAGACTGACACATTATGAAACCACTTTTCAGATTTTTTTTAAAAAGCCCATGTCCAGACTGCTTTTTCAGACCACCACCATGTGTATCCTCGGTGACTGCCTACACTCCAGCAAGGGCAACCAGCCTTAGTGATGCTGAATGTATTTGCATTACAGACTGAAACCTCAAAACCCCACTCGCTTGTAAATACTGTGCATGATTATACATAGAAAGGAGCAGGGTGTGTGCTAAGAGTCTGCTTCTGCACCAAAAAAATCGCTCCCCCTTTTTCCTACTAATGCAACTGTGAAATCACCAGAGCAAAACGCAATAAATCTCTGCCTGTAATTCCAATTTGCACACAGAGTCATGTTTTCACATTAGTCCCAAACCGAAATTTCTTTGCCAATTTGAATGCACACTTACTGCTCTTTTTTTTTGGCAAGTGAAAATCACTTTTACAGACTGACACATTATGAAACCACTTTTCAGATTTTTTTTTAAAAAGCCCATGTCCAGACTGCTTTTTCAGACCATCACCATGTGTATCCTCGGTGACTGCCTACACTCCAGCAAGGGCAACCAGCCTTAGTGATGCTGAATGTATTTGCATTACAGACTGAAACCTCAAAACCCCACTCGCTTGTAAATACTGTGCATGATTATACATAGAAAGGAGCAGGGTGTGTGCTAAGAGTCTGCTTCTGCACCAAAAAAATCGCTCCCCCTTTTTCCTACTAATGCAACTGTGAAATCACCAGAGCAAAACGCAATAAATCTCTGCCTGTAATTCCTATTTGCACACAGAGTCATGTTTTCACATTAGTCCCAAACCGAAATTTCTTTGCCAATTTGAATGCACACTTACTGCTCTTTTTTTTTGGCAAGTGAAAATCACTTTTACAGACTGACACATTATGAAACCACTTTTCAGATTTTTTTTTAAAAAGCCCATGTGCAGACTGCTTTTTCAGACCACCACCATGAGTATCCTCGGTGACTGCCTACACTCCAGCAAGGGCAACCAGCCTTAGTGATGCTGAATGTATTTGCATTACAGACTGAAACCTCAAAACCCCACTCGCTTGTAAATACTGTGCATGATTATACATAGAAAGGAGCAGGGTGTGTGCTAAGAGTCTGCTTCTGCACCAAAAAAATCGCTCCCCCTTTTTCCTACTAATGCAACTGTGAAATCACCAGAGCAAAATGCAATAAATCTCTGCCTGTAATTCCAATTTGCACACAGAGTCATGTTTTCACATTAGTCCCAAACCGAAATTTCTTTGCCAATTTGAATGCACACTTACTGCTCTTTTTTTTTGGCAAGTGAAAATCACTTTTACAGACTGACACATTATGAAACCACTTTTCAGATTTTTTTTTAAAAAGCCCATGTCCAGACTGCTTTTTCAGACCATCACCATGTGTATCCTCGGTGACTGCCTACACTCCAGCAAGGGCAACCAGCCTTAGTGATGCTGAATGTATTTGCATTACAGACTGAAACCTCAAAACCCCACTCGCTTGTAAATACTGTGCATGATTATACATAGAAAGGAGCAGGGTGTGTGCTAAGAGTCTGCTTCTGCACCAAAAAAATCGCTCCCCCTTTTTCCTACTAATGCAACTGTGAAATCACCAGAGCAAAACGCAATAAATCTCTGCCTGTAATTCCTATTTGCACACAGAGTCATGTTTTCACATTAGTCCCAAACCGAAATTTCTTTGCCAATTTGAATGCACACTTACTGCTCTTTTTTTTTGGCAAGTGAAAATCACTTTTACAGACTGACACATTATGAAACCACTTTTCAGATTTTTTTTTAAAAAGCCCATGTGCAGACTGCTTTTTCAGACCACCACCATGAGTATCCTCGGTGACTGCCTACACTCCAGCAAGGGCAACCAGCCTTAGTGATGCTGAATGTATTTGCATTACAGACTGAAACCTCAAAACCCCACTCGCTTGTAAATACTGTGCATGATTATACATAGAAAGGAGCAGAGTGTGTGCTAAGAGTCTGCTTCTGCACCAAAAAAATCGCTCCCCCTTTTTCCTACTAATGCAACTGTGAAATCACCAGAGCAAAACGCAATAAATCTCTGCCTGTAATTCCTATTTGCACACAGAGTCATGTTTTCACATTAGTCCCAAACCGAAATTTCTTTGCCAATTTGAATGCACACTTACTGCTCTTTTTTTTTGGCAAGTGAAAATCACTTTTACAGACTGACACATTATGAAACCACTTTTCAGATTTTTTTTTAAAAAGCCCATGTGCAGACTGCTTTTTCAGACCACTGTGGAAATGTGGATTTTCCTGGTCAGTTATGTCCCCTATCTTGGACCCCAACGGTTCTATGTGCATGTCACAAGTACATGTATGTTCCCTCCAGTTCCAGTTATGAAGACGCAAATATATGTGCGTCCACCGTCAACATGTCCTCTGTCAGATCCGCCATGAATATGTCGGATACTCCATTCCTAAATATGAAAGGCCACCGGCTTTATATGGTTCACTTATGCCATTTTACAGTCCAAGGCAAGTAGGCCCTGATTCTGTCATCAAACTCCTTTTGCCTTCTGCCTCTGAAAGCTCCAGTCTGAGCCTGCATCTGTGACCATGAACTCTGTCTCATTCTCTGCGCGGCCCACGAAGCCTGACATCAGCCTATTCTCTGCCAAGAGCTGTATTTCACCTTCGAATTATCTGCTTCCCCCTCAGCCGATGCATTCCTGCCTAGTAGTTTAAGTAAACATTCTTCCAGTTACCAAGCAAAAAGGCCCATCTTCTCTGTCCTCATGCAAGTAATTCATAGCCCTGTTACCATGGAATATTCCTACCCCCTCGCATTCAGTGTAGACACTTAGACGCTTGTACACACACGCACAGTCAGTATAGAATAGATTCTGTCCGAGAGTCCTTCTTTATGGATAACATAGTTCTTTAAACATAGGATGTTAGATATGATTTGGGATTAGGTTGATCTGACCCCCAGACTTTTCGTCTCCACATGTAGAGCTAACGTCAAGTTCCCGTCACCCCCTAGTTACACGTCAATTACACGTCATGCTGCTGCGCGCGCATCTATGTCAAGTATTATCTTATAGATCCACCTATGCATGATATCATAACCAATCATGTGTCTTTTTACTCCTTGTAAACACCCATTTTCGGTTACGCAGGTACCACGTCAAGTTCCTTATCAATTATTACGCCTACTGTATTTGCTCCATTATAACGTATGTACTATAAAAGTTACTTCTTGTCAATAAAGTATGTACTTCACTTCCTGAACCCCCGTGGTGATGGAACTCGAAGCATCCGATTATAATCGTTTATTGGAATAAAGCCCATTCCGAAACTCTAATATCACGGATTCTGCCTCTCATTTTACTGAGCTATTTTATTATGATTATGTATCAAATTCAGTCCCGGTAAAGGAATTTTTATTTACCACATGATGGCGCCCGAACAGGGACACTTTCTCATCTCACGCGCCGGCGGTGCGTTGCAGGCCCGGTCTCCTGCCACAGCTGGACGGACAATAACGCGTACCAGCAGGATTTCCTGTATCTCCCTCCGGTCAAGCGGGGGCGACTGAGACTGCGATCAACACCCAGACGAGGCGGTGAGAAGTGCGAAGTATCCCGACCAGAGCCTAGCTGAGAGAGCAAGATCCGAGGTATACAGAGACCCACCAGTCCGAAGTCAAGCCCAGTGTCCGACGAGTCGAGTCGAGTCGAGTCCAGTCCGGTTCAAGTTCAAGTTACTGAGGCCTTCCGTTTCCGAAGCTACCCGGTGAGTACCATTGCTGGGGAGGCATTTCTGACGTGCACATAGGTTGTGCCGGTCAAGACGGGTTTGGGTACACAAATCCGGTCTGCACTGTTTTAGCAGTGTATCTGTACTGTTTAGCAGTATATCAAGTATTCCGAAGTATTCCGAAGTATCTAGTTATTGTCTAGTTATTGTCGAGAATTAAGCTTGGTGATTAGTTATGCAGACGATCATCATTGTTGTTTCAGTTAAAGGTTTAATGTTAAATGTTTAAAGTGTTTAAGTATGTTCTGAGTATCGTGGTATGAATGACTGTTCATTATCGTGTTTATTGTATTAAGTCTGTTCAAATTCAAGTATCAGGTCAAAATCAAGTATAAGGTCAGTTCTCAATATGCCGCTCTTTTCGAAATTAAGACAGATCACTACCAGAAAAGGGGTTCTCGAAGAAGCCGTCCCTATTCCTCCTAGGGACACTCCAGGGCACTTTATGTATCACAAACATGGCTTAGACGCTATATTATTTCTTGATTTATGGGTAGACTATACCAAGGGATTACCAGAAAGTCAGAGGTGGCCCACAGCGGGGACCTGGGATGCAGAATGCATCATGAAAGTCGAGGAAGAGTTATGGAAAAGAAAAGTCAGACAGTCACAGAAAGACGCCGTTGAATTATGGCGTAAAGAATCACATAGACGAACAGAAAAAGCACGTAGACAGGAAGAGAAGAGTAAAGAGAATTCCAATAAAGTTCGAGAGAATCTATTAATTGAGGAAGGTATCCGAGTGAAATCAGAACAAGTAGACAGACAAAGAAATGCCCTTATGAATGGTATGTATCCCCTTCTGGCCGAAGGATTACCTAAGGCTACTCCAGAGATACCGAAAGACTTGCCACCCCCATTATTCCCAATCAAGGTACATCCTAAGGGGCATCCTAGAACCGCAGAAGATGTTTTTCTTTCCTCATATTTAGATGACGCAGCTCCCGAGTATGCTAATTCCGCCCCACGTAGACCGCATACCAGGGAGGTCCAACGCCAAGATCCAGCACCCGTATCCCTGCAGCAACAAATCGAGTCACAAGTTCCGGCAAGCACATCTGTTTCTGCATCTGTTCCTACAAGTACTTCTATAGCTGAGTCCACACCTATAGTTGCTGTGTCACGTTCGACGAATCCTTTCACACCCGACGCCCCAGACGGGGCCACGGGAGGTGCTACCAATATTTTTTCTACGCCACCTAGAATAAATAAACTTATTTTCCAAGAGTCAGCGCATTCACGTACACCCAAATTCGTAAGTGATCGTACGCTTAAGGAACTTCTTATAGATTGTAGATATGACCCGGTGCTCGGTAAAGAGGACGAAATGATCCTGGCATCATTACGTATCAGACGAGCCGCAGGGTATTTAGCGAAGCTACCAGGAATGACTGCGCATCTAGATAAAATATATCATTTTGTTCAAACAGGGCGAGATCCAGAATGTATTAACAGAGCTATGGAATACCAGAAAGTAGAGATACAGGGGGAACTGTTGCGTTTCCTCATAAACTGTATGATCAGAAATCAAGACCGACCGGGGGTAGATCCGGAAGCAATGAAAATTCTTACAAAATGGAGCCAGAATATATCAGAAGGGAGACACGATAAGCAAAATTGTATAATAGCCATGTGCCGAAAGATCCGTAAAGAAATAGAACGCCTACACGAAGAGAGATTAGAGACAGACGAGTTCGAGCAGAGCGAGGAAGAAGGGTCAGGACTGCCCGCCGGACAGTCAGACACCATAGCCTATGTAGGTAGAGGAAGATCTTGTAATAGGAATCAGACTAGATGTCATACTGACCCAATACGTCCAATATGTCCAGATAATGACAGGAATTTCCAAATACCTATAATTAACATAAGGTCTAACGAGCATTCGTTCCAAACCGCCGACAAACTACTCCGAGAACGAAGAGGTTATCATTTTCTCGATTCTATGGATGAACAAGATTTAGCGAGGGCAGCTGTTCATTGGGTGGACAGTCCCGGAAAATATAGTGATGCTACAGTAGTACGCACATTTTTGAATCTCACCCCAGATGAACAGAGGTTGGCTGGGATTTATATGATTCAACAACTCATTATACTATATCGGAGTCAGCATTCGGACCCTGGTCCGTTACCTGACATATTGACTGAATTGCTTACAAATAAATGGAGGGGTCCAGGTACTGAATTAATTAAAGAAATTCTAATGTCAAGAAAACAGTATATTCTTTTTATATGCTCAGAACATGTCTCATTGCCTGTCAAGGAAAGAACGACGTATCACCTGGATAGACAGAATCCTTTACGAGAAGTACACCCAATAAAAGGCGAGGACAATCAGTTTAAACGTGTATTTGTATATACGCCTATATCGAAAATAGAATTGTTAGAAATGAAGAAAGTAGTACCCAGTCATGACAAGGACCCAGCGGGTTTTCACCGAGAAATTAAAGACATGTTACTCATGGGAGAGTATACCTACCCCGACATTATGACAATATTAAAGGTGTTGATGCCTGCTGGCATTTATGAGAAACTCAAGGAAAAGGAGTGGGAGGTAGGTGAACAAAAGATAGAATGGTCAGCATTAGAAGCAGAAGAAAGGGCCCGAGGTCCAGGTTCGGGGCTTGGGGACAAAACTAAAGCACTACCAGGTCTACTAGTACAAGTACTGCCACGTTTATTAACTACGAAAAAGGAAGATTGGGGTACAATTTCAGCCTGTAAACAGAAGCAAGATGAAGACACTAGCGATTACTATGCCCGATTCGAGAAATGTTTTGGTATAAATAGTGGCATAAAAGCAAGTAGCGAATCATACCCGCATCTGTTTGTAACAAAATTAGTGGAAAATGCCCTGCCCCCAGTAAAGAATAGAGTATTAAAATTCGAGAGTACCTGGCAAGGTAACACTCCAACACAAATGTTACAAATGTTACAGTACCACCACAATAGAATTAAAGAGGAACAAGAACATGAACACAGACGCATGAAAGACACGAAAATGAAAATGCTAGTTTCCCAGACAGTTCCAGCTGAAGGACACAAAAAGGGTATGACACATTCCGATTCAGCAGGACCTGTAAAAGGGACATGCAATTATTGTAAAAAGCCAGGTCATTACGTACACGATTGTCCAGTGCTAAAACATAATATCGCCATAGGTAAAACACAAGAAAGATCACGGCCACTAAGACAAGATCAGAATGAACAAGGAGCTACGCAGCATGCCCAGGCCATGCCAGCCGCACAATAGCCAATACAGTTTGTGCCAGCTGCACCACCGTTGCCTGCTGCTGCCACACAGACCACAACACGACAAATGTATCAGACTGCACAGTATGAATATCCTGAGTATCAGCGTTACGCATGAACTAGCCTAGAGAGGGAAGTTGACTTACCCCTTATCGAGATTCCTGTAGATCAAGAAGGACCTTATGTACATAGTGAATTATTAGGTCAAGATAGAAAATTTTTACTCGATACAGGGGCAAGTCGAACAACTATAAAACGAAGTGAAGTCCCAGGGGCACCCCTCTCAGGCTCACAGAATATTTCCCTTGGTTTTTCAGGAAAACCTATTGTTAATGAAGTATCACAGCCTCTGCCACTTACGATAGGACCTCTGACCCGAACTACAGATTTATTGCTTACTAAATCATGTCCAGAAAACTTGTTAGGAATAAAAACGTTGAAAGCCCTAGGAGCCATAATATGTTGTTCTCCGGAAGGAGTAAGGTTGTTTTTACGTGATTTTAAAGGTCACTATGTATCTAGAGACATGGATCCCCGACTGCAGACTTTACCTACACATCTATGGGCACAAGGCCCTACTGATGTTGGTTGCATGAATATTACACCATATCGAGTCACACTAAAGGCAGGAGTGGTGCTACCACGAATGCGACAATACAAGTTACCACCAGATGCTGTAGTGGCTTTACTACAAATCATTGACGAACTAATTGCCCAAGGAGTAGTTGTAGAAACAGACTCCAATGTATGTAATTCACCGATAATTCCGATTCTTAAACGAACAGATCCTACAGCTCCGCCAGTATATCGATTGGTTATTGATCTGCGCGAGTTAAACAAATGTATTGTGCCACAATTTCCCGTGGTCCCAGATATCTCGTCATTACTGACAGCTATTGATTCCGAAGCAACATTCTTTACTGTAATTGATCTCAAAAATGCCTTTTTCAGCGTCCCAATAGATCCGGAAAGCCAATATTTGTTCGGATTTAGTTTAAATGGGCGTAGCTTTAAATTCACCCGCGCACCTCAAGGATTTACAGAAAGCCCCAGCATCTATAGCCAAGCACTGAAACGAGAACTCGACAGTATCCACATGCCAGTTAACACTGCTCTGCTTCAATATGTCGATGATCTGCTGATCACCGCAAGAAGCGAACCTGAATGTGAAAAAGCATCACTGACAGTTTTACAATTTCTAGCCGAAAAGGGGCACAAGGTGTCCCCTTCTAAGCTGCAATTCTGTGTCCAGCGAGTTATTTATCTTGGTCACTCGCTGTCCAAGGAGGGAAGGCAGCTTACACCCGACCGCATTCAGTTAATTGCTAACATGTCGATACCCAAGACACAGAAGGAGGTGCGGGCTTTCATAGGCCTCACTTCATATTGTAGACAGTGGATCCCTCAATATGCATTTCTAGCAAAACCACTCATTCAATTGACAACACAGGAGGCAGCCACACCGACTGTTCTCCCTTGGGCTCAGGAACACACACAAGCTTTTGAAAGCTTAAAGAAAGCTCTATGTCAAGCACCCGTTTTAGCAACACCATGTTACAGAAAACAGTTTACACTCTTTGTTACAGAACGCGAAGGTACGGCCTTGTCAGTACTCACACAGGAACAAGCAGGAGCACACAAACCATGTGCTTATTTTTCTAGTACATTAGATCCCGTAGCTCAGGCTTTACCTGCCTGCCTAAAATCAGTAGCAGCAACAGCTTTAGCAATCAGACAAAGCGATGCCATAGTGTTAGGACATCCATTGACAGTTCAAGTACCACATGCAGTAGAGGTTCTTGTAAATAGAACGCAAACACAACACTTGACTGTAGCGCGACTTACAGGATACGAGCTTACATTGTTTCAGCCACATATAGAAATCAGACGCTGTAACACAATGAATCCTGCCACACTTTTACCAGTAGTCGGAACAGACCCACTAGCCCATGACTGTATTGAAGTTATTACAATAACAACAAAACCCAGACAAGACTTAACCGATGTCCCATTGTCAGATCCAGACCTGACCTTGTATGTAGATGGTTCATGCATGAGAACAAGTACAGGAGAGTTAGTAGCCGCCTACGCAGTCACAACAGATACTGAGGTCATTGAAACTAATCGTATAACTACTTTGTCAGCTCAAGCCGCAGAACTTATCGCTCTGACACAAGCCTGTATTCAAGCCACGAATAAAAAAGTCAACATATACACTGACTCACGTTATGCATTCGGAGTTGTACATGACTTCGGCGTGCTGTGGCGAGAGAGAGGTTATTTAACTTCCCACGGTGCCCACATTCAGCACGGACCCCTCATTCATGCATTATTAGATGCAATACATCTGCCCACTGAAATATCAATTATGAAATGTAAGGCTCATACGAAGGTTACTGATATCATTTCTCAAGGCAATGATCTAGCCGACAGAACAGCTAAACAGACTGCTCAAACTCAAATCCCCGACGTGACAAAGACAATAGTCCCGACACATTGTATGACAGTTAAAGATCCTACTCTTGACGTAATTGACATACAGACACATGCTACACCAGACGAAATAAAGAAATGGACTGAATTAGGGGGGATCCAAACGGACCAAGGATGGATGATGAAGGAAAAGTCTGTATGGTTCCTTCCTGACTCAATGGTCCAAGTTATAATAAACACTATACATAGTCCAGCGCATCTAGGAGAAAAAGCTATGCTAGACAGCATTCAACACATTTGGTTCAATAAACATTTACGAGCAGCAGCAAAACAAAAGGTTCGTACCTGTATGATCTGTTGTCAGTTTAACCCAGGAAAAAGCGTTCCCGTAGAACAGGGTGGATTTCATACTCCTAACCATCCTTTTGAAGTACTCCAGATGGACTATATCCAGATGGAACGATGTCGAGGATTCAAATATGTTCTTGTAGTTGTCTGCGCTCTGTCCCGTTGGACAGAGGCATACCCAGTTTCAGATTACACTGCCCCGACTACTGCCAAACAGTTGGTTCGAGAATTCTTCCCACGATACGGTTTACCACGTGCTGTTTACTCAGATAACGGCCAGCCGTTCTCATCCGAATTAATGAGACACGTTTCCCTTCTGTTAGGATATCAGTGGAAATTCCACTGTGTCCGACACCCCGAGGCAGCAGGCCTCGTAGAAAGACATAACCAGATCCTGAAAATCAGAATGTCCAAAATATGCAGAGAAAAAGGTGTCGGCTGGGTAGTAGCGCTACCCGTTGCACTCTTCTACGTGAGAATGGTAGCACACTCTCGAACAGGGCTATCCCCGTATGAGGTGGTCTTTGGAAGACCACCGAATATGTGGGGGACGCCTATACCTCGCAAAATAACTGATATTGACTGTAATATGCTGACAGATTACTTGGCTTCCTTGATGTCTGCACTACAATCTTGTCGTTCACAGGTAGCTGCAGCCTTTCCCGACAACACTGAGGTGAAACCCCATGACGTTGTTCCGGGTAATCTCGTCTTTGTGAGGAATTTCGACCGAAAGACTCAGCTGGAGCCCAGGTGGAAAGCACCCAAGTTGGTCCTGTTGACCACAAGAACAGCCGTGAAGATCGAGGGCCGCAAGGGCTGGATTCATTCAAGCCACATCAAGAAATTTCATGGACAATTCTCGGATATAGACATTGTGCCCTGCACTACCTCACAGACTGATTCAAAACTTCCTTTGGTGGAAAAAACTGAAAGCGAACTTTACAAAGTTAAGTTAAGGCCTAGGACGTCAGACGGTTTGATTGTTTAAGTCCTCCCCTAGGTGAAGCGGTTGAATTGTCTCTGACATGTATCCCTTGGACCTGAGTAGAGAAAATACCCGGAAAATGTTGAAACGACAGGCGTATTGTAAATCATTGCGTAGCCACTGTATAGTGACATTATTAATTCTGTTTTTATTGAGTCTTTTAATAATTATTACGAGTATGTTGTTGCACATATATTACCCTATTTCTAGACATGTTTATAATGTTACTACTGAACATTCTTTTAGTGACTTACCTCCGCATGAATTATCTTATAGACTTGCGCTGCGCAATAACACATTCATTAGTATGTTACATCATTCCCATCAGACTAGTAATGCCACCAATTGTTGGGTGTGTGGCCGACTCCCTCCCTATCAGAATTATGAAGGAGTCCTGCCTTTCTTTCCACATCCATTCACACATAATGGCTCCTGTGGAGCATGGTTTAGTTTAATCAATTCCATAGACTCAGACACAGCAGTTTACCAAGATCATTGGATATGGGGAAACCTGAACCTAGTCTTACTCAAGGTCTGCTACCCTGACAAGGAGGGTCGCCCCAAAAGAACAGGAACTGATCTAGAAAATGAAGTATATGGATTAGGTAATTTTACACCTAATCTCATGATTCTAAATGTCGTATCTGAAATTGAACTAGTCTTGCCCACCATGTCAGTATTCCCAGCGAAGGGTGAATTGTGTGTAAGAAAGGTTGGTTCCATACCTATGGGCCATAGTAAATGCAATACTATAGTAGAATTCCGTGATCAAGGCAAATCTTCATTTAGAGCTTCTCGCCACTCCTACTTTATATGTGGTCAGACTGCATATATGCGTCTACCTCTAGATTGGGATGGTACCTGCTACATTGCATTCCTTTTGCCACCTGTTTTCCTAGCTCCTCCTGATTATTACAGAAATATTCATTTAGTACACAACAGAAAGCGGAGAGATCTCCCCATTGTCGATTACACTGAGACGGCATGGGACAAGTATGTAGATTTTAATAAAGGCATCTTTCCCTATATAGGTACCGTTACTAATAGTAAGCTGATACGTAGATTAACTAGAACCCTTGAAGCAGTAGTGAATGAGACTATTTCCGCCTTAGGCAATTTAACAGAAGAGCAGTCTGCTATGCGGATTGTTGTGCTTCAAAATCGTCTTGTCCTTGACGTCATCCTGGCTGATAGGGGCGGAGCTTGTAGGGTCATCGGATCAAGTTGCTGCGTATTCATACCAGAAAATTCGCCATCTGTATATAAAGCCATCACTCGCCTTCATAAGATTGTAAGCCAGATACACCAGAACACAGGCACTTGGACTTGGTCCAGTTGGTTTTGGAATGTGGTATCAGCCTGGGGATGGAGAGTTTTATCCTTCCTAGGTATTGGCCTTCTCATACTATTCAGTTGCTGTCTATGTCTACAATGTGGACCAGCAATTTGTGGTCTGTGTGCCACATCGTGCATTCCACATCAAGATTTTCATTCAAGATCCCGGAAGAAGAAAGAAGAACAAATGATGCTATATGAACAGATCGATGGATTGATGAAGATCTATATCTCTTGAAGGGCAAGTAGGGGGACAAGGAGGGAATGTGGAAATGTGGATTTTCCTGGTCAGTTATGTCCCCTATCTTGGACCCCAACGGTTCTATGTGCATGTCACAAGTACATGTATGTTCCCTCCAGTTCCAGTTATGAAGACGCAAATATATGTGCGTCCACCGTCAACATGTCCTCTGTCAGATCCGCCATGAATATGTCGGATACTCCATTCCTAAATATGAAAGGCCACCGGCTTTATATGGTTCACTTATGCCATTTTACAGTCCAAGGCAAGTAGGCCCTGATTCTGTCATCAAACTCCTTTTGCCTTCTGCCTCTGAAAGCTCCAGTCTGAGCCTGCATCTGTGACCATGAACTCTGTCTCATTCTCTGCGCGGCCCACGAAGCCTGACATCAGCCTATTCTCTGCCAAGAGCTGTATTTCACCTTCGAATTATCTGCTTCCCCCTCAGCCGATGCATTCCTGCCTAGTAGTTTAAGTAAACATTCTTCCAGTTACCAAGCAAAAAGGCCCATCTTCTCTGTCCTCATGCAAGTAATTCATAGCCCTGTTACCATGGAATATTCCTACCCCCTCGCATTCAGTGTAGACACTTAGACGCTTGTACACACACGCACAGTCAGTATAGAATAGATTCTGTCCGAGAGTCCTTCTTTATGGATAACATAGTTCTTTAAACATAGGATGTTAGATATGATTTGGGATTAGGTTGATCTGACCCCCAGACTTTTCGTCTCCACATGTAGAGCTAACGTCAAGTTCCCGTCACCCCCTAGTTACACGTCAATTACACGTCATGCTGCTGCGCACGCATCTATGTCAAGTATTATCTTATAGATCCACCTATGCATGATATCATAACCAATCATGTGTCTTTTTACTCCTTGTAAACACCCATTTTCGGTTACGCAGGTACCACGTCAAGTTCCTTATCAATTATTACGCCTACTGTATTTGCTCCATTATAACGTATGTACTATAAAAGTTACTTCTTGTCAATAAAGTATGTACTTCACTTCCTGAACCCCCGTGGTGATGGAACTCGAAGCATCCGATTATAATCGTTTATTGGAATAAAGCCCATTCCGAAACTCTAATATCACGGATTCTGCCTCTCATTTTACTGAGCTATTTTATTATGATTATGTATCAAATTCAGTCCCGGTAAAGGAATTTTTATTTACCACACCACCACCATGAGTATCCTCGGTAACTGCCTACACTCCAGCAAGGGCAAACAGCCTTAGTGATGCTGAATGTATTTGCATTACAGACTGAAACCTCAAAACCCCACTCGCTTGTAAATACTGTGCATGATTATACATAGAAAGGAGCAGGGTGTGTGCTAAGAGTCTGCTTCTTCCCCCAAAAAATCGCTCCCCCCTTTTCCTACTAATGCAACTGTGAAATCACCAGAGCAAAACGCAATAAATCTCTGCCTGTAATTCCTATTTGCACACAGAGTCATGTTTTCACATTAGTCCCAAAACGAAATTTCTTTGCCAATTTAAATGCACACTTACTGCTCTTTTTTTTTGGCAAGTGAAAATCACTTTTACAGACTGACACATTATGAATCCACTTTTTAGATTTTTTTAAATGCACATGTCCAGACTGCTTTTTCAGACCACCACCATGTGTATCCTCGGTGATTGCCTACACTCCAGCAAGGGCAACCAGCCTTAGTGATGCTGAATGTATTTGCATTACTGACTGCAACCTCAAACCCTTAAAGTATTCCTTATTTTTACCAGTACACCTTAATTTATCATGAAAAAATAGTCCATATTATTTTACATGTTCTTCACATTTAAATTTCTCCCAAAACACAAAATAATAAACACAACTTCTCCAAAAGGAATTCCAATTCTATTATTCATTTCTTAATTTACCATATACATCCCCTCTCAAACTCTAAACTCACCTTTAAAATTAGTTAGTTGTGAAAGAAATGTGGCACTCAAACAGCAGATTATCAGAGCCAGGATCTCTGTTCTCTACACCTCTCTCCTCTCAGCAGAACCAGAAAATGGCAAAGTTTCCCTCTATTTTTCCACACATATACATGTAAGTTTCAAATCTCAGTGCTTCCCCCTTTTTTTCAAATGTAATCACACATTTCTATTGGTTGAAAACCAACCCTTTTCTTAAAGTACCCTTCCCCCAACTTGACTTCTGCCTGCTACCATAGCAACAGCTCATGGAACACTGCTGTGTGGAGTTAGGTCAGAAGTTCGCCAAACAATGTTTCAATTCCACAGAGCAAGAGTGCTTGACTTTTCAAACCTTACAGCAAATCCATAGTACTGTTCTTTGGTAACACATTTTTCTGTACCAATACAAAACATGCTTCTATAAATTTACACATACAGCCTAGTTTTTAGTGTAGAATGGTATGAAACAGCCAATCAGTTCTTTTTTTTTATTTAAAAATATGTATGCCTCCATTTCCAACCTGTCTTTCATTTCTTTTTCCCATTCTACTGAATTACACCTCCTGAGTGCATCCAGATCTCCTTTCAAGATGTTCACAGTGTGGATTGTAGGGCACAGCTATGTCTTCTGGAGTGAAAAGTTTGCAGAGAAAACAGATATGGTGAGAGACCTTGCTTTGCCAAATGTAGACATTAAATTGATTGGTCAGAGAGGGTTAAAGTGGCACCAATTGATGCCATTGGTGAAATCCTTCATGCAAAACCAACACCCTGACCTCATAATAGTGCACTGTGGTGGCAATGACCTAGGCACTTTGACTGGGGTAGGTCTGGAAATGCTTATGAAGGACACCTTTGCACAACTGTTTTCTCTTTTCCCTAAAACTGCCTTTGTGTTTTCCAACATATGCCAAAGGCAAAAATGGAACTGGTCCAATCATTTCTGTCCGCAAATTGACAAAGCAAGAAAGCACGTCAACAAATCTGTTTCTGCTTTCCTCCGTGACTATGGTATGGGTGCCATTTACCACAACAACTTGCGTTATGACATGCAAGACATTTATAGAGGAGATGGTGTGCACTTCAATGATGAAGGGAAAAGAGTCTTCCTCTTGAACCTTAGACTCTGCATCGGTACTTACTTGTAGGTACCAATAAAAAATCACTTCATTAACACAACGGCTCTTTTTAGAGCCCCCTAATATCTAAACACTTAAATCTGAATTTCATTTTTTTTATTATTTTTTTTTGTTACCGTACGCTTACCGTACGCGTACCCCGTGATTTTTTTAAAAATCAATAAATGTTTTCTTTGTACTTTTCTGTCCTTCTTTGACCCCCTCACAAATGTAAGGGGGTCTGTAACTCTCCTCCTTGCCCCCTTTTCTTGTTTTCACTCTTTTTTTTCAGAGTGAAACACACAAAATGGCGGCCGCCGCTTCCTGGTTTCGGCCGATTCGAATGTTTACTAAGATCTAAGAGCCAATCAGAATCGCGCTCGCGCACGCCACCGTACGCGTACGGTAAGCGCACCGTAAGCGTACCGTAAGCTGGCTCAGATATATATATTGATTTAAAGGCTATTTTCTCAGAATCTACTGAACAGATTTACACCAAACCTACAAAAGGCACTTCCTTGACCTAGGGACTACCTCTCTGCCAAATTTCTAGTAATTCTGTTCAGCCGTTCGGGCTGTAGCCCTGTCTAAAGGTCCTATGGAAAAATGCATGGGAAAAACGCGTTTTGGGACCCCCCTTTTATCTCAGCCCCCGCTTGACGAATCCCCCCGAGACTTTCAGGGTAGGAGCGGAGCGTAGCGCCCCACCTATTTTGAGAAATTCGCGAGGATTCCTCAACCGGCGCCAAAGTTATTCAAAATAGAATGTTGCGGATTTCCTATGGAAAAGGGGTCCTAACTATAACTACCTACTGGCGACCGCCAGTAGGTAATATATATATATATATATATATATATATATATATATATATATATATATATATTGACGCTCCCAGGTTCCTCCCAGATGAAAAAAGGAATCTTGAGCACTCACGAGTGAGTAGTTTGGCAGCTTTGTTTATTACGGAAAAAACAACAAAAGGGTTTCGGAACTAGTCCTTCTTCAGTGTTGTTACTCAATTCATAAACAACCTTTCCAATTTTGACCTCAGATGCCCATGGATGCAATCGACGTTTTCTCCGAAGGAGTGATCAAGGATCTAATCAAATTTCGCGAAAATGCAGGAAATCGCAAAGTAGATCAGAACTTAACTCAAAAACAGAAAGATGCAGTGAAAAATCTTCAAGAAGACATCTCTATGATCATTAAACCCTCAGATAAAGGGGGAAACATTGTTCTGATGCCCCGTGAACAGTATGTAAATGAAGCTATGCGACAATTACAAGACTCTGATTGTTATGAACTAACTACAAAAGAAATCTATTTAGAAAGTATCAAGCAGCTGCATTTCATAATTAAAAAATGGCATGAGAAAACAATGTTGGATCTGGAAGAGTATCTGTTTTTAAGAACGACAAATCCTATCACACCCACATTTTATCATTTACCAAAAATACATAAGAATGCAGTATTGCCTCCAGGGAGACCAATTGTTTCTTCCATGGGTAGTCTGACTGAGAATTTGTCTAGATTCTTGGATTATTTTCTATTCGAATTTGTATTGAAACTGACATCCTACATAAAAGATACTACCGATTTTATCCACAACATCAAAAAAATTGAATGGGATCCGTCATACTGTATGATTGTATTGGACATTACTAGCCTTTACACGTGTATAAATCATCACCAAGGGCTAAATGCGATTGAATATTTCCTTAAGAAAAGAGCTTTGAAATTCGCAATTCATAACAGAATGTTGTTGGAATTAATTGAATTCTGTCTATTCAATAACATCTTTCTCTTTCAGGGAGTATACTTTAGACATATCTCAGGCACTGCGATGGGCACCTGCTTCGCCCCCAGCTATGCGAACTTGTTCGTAGGCTGGTGGGAGGAGCAGGTGGTCTGGACCGCGGACAATTTTGAATGGACGAAGGAAATAGTGTCCTGGCATCGATACATCGATGACCTTTTTCTAATTTGGAAGGGTTCAACAGACAAGGCTAAGGAATATATTCAACATCGTAACAACAATGATGTCAACCTACATTTCTCAGGAGAGATTAGTCTAGTGGCAGTAAACTATCTCGACCTGAGAATAGAAGTGAAGGAAGGGAAACTAACAACTGACCTTTACCGAAAACCGACGGCAGGAAACAGTATCCTCCATGCCTCTAGCGGTCATCCTGAAAGGTTGAAAAACAGTATTCCATACAGCGAATTCCTTAGACTAAAACGGAACTGCTCAAGACAATGTGATTTTGAGTAGGCAGCGGAGAGCAGTCTCAGGCGATTCGAAACCAGAGGTTACAATAGCAATCTCTTGGCGAACACTTTACAATGAGTCAGACAGTTATCCAGGTAACAAATTTTGAAACAAAAACAAACCAATAGATCAACGGAAGGTCAATTCCGGCTGATCACGACTTTTTCTAATGATGCATCCAGTCTAAGAACAATCCTGAGAAAACACTGGCATGTGTTAACAACTGATCCAATAATTGGATCTGATGTTTCGCTGGCTCCTATGTAAGGGTGGGCGTAGTGGGCGTAGTGGGGCTACGTGAAGCAGCACGTAGTGTGCCCAAATCTACGCACACTACGCGCTTCGCGTAGCCCCACTACGTGCCACCCACCTCCCGCCCGCCCTCCTTTTAAATAATATCAGCAATGTAAAATAAATTAAAGTAAAGCGACTTACCGTAAGCGCGGCGTCTCCGGGGCTCCCTCTTCTTCGTTTCTAATTTCTTCTGACAAATGCGCATGCGCGGACGCCCGTGCATGCGCATTTGCCAGAAGAAATTAGAAACAGAAAGAGGGAGCCCCGGAGACGCCGCGCTTACGGTAATTCGCTTTACTTTAATTTATTTTTCATTGCTGATATTATTAAAAGGAGGGCAGGCGGGAGGTGGGTGGCGGGTGGCAAGCAGCTACGCTTCGCCCTCGGCGTGTGCGTAGCGCTGCCCTGCTTCGCCTACTTCGGAAAGTGCGAAGCAGGCAGCGCTACGTACACTACGTGGGCGAAGCGTAGTGCTACGCCCGGGGTTACTCCTATGATCACGTTCAGAAAAGCACGATCTTTCAAAGATAATTTGGTGCACAGTCATTTAAATCCTATTCCCCGAAAACAGGGTACCTTGAAAGAAATGAAAGGTTTTTATCCTTGTGGAAAATGCAAGGCCTGTGCCTTCAGTAAGAGAGTCTTAAGTTACAACGTGAAAGGCTTAAAAAGAGGGAAAACTATCACCAAATTTCTGACCTGCCAAACCTCATATGTGGTGTACTGTTTGAAATGTCCATGTGGACTCATGTACGTTGGCAGCACTATACATAGTGTTAAGATCAGAATTCTAGAACATATGCGAGCCATAGCGAAGAAAGATTTCAACTACCCCGTAGCACGGCATTTTGCCATAAAACACAGCAGCAATAGGGACCTTTTGCAGTTTTTCGCCATCGACTGTGTTCCAGCACATGCCAGAGGAGGGGATAGAGTGTCAAGACTTAGACGACTGGAATCAAGATACATAATCGATCTCCAGACAAAAACCCCATATGGGTTAAATTCAGGAGAGGAATTGATAGTACATCTAGGGATCTAGAAGTATACATTCCAGTAGCCATCGTTAGCTCAGCAAAGTAATCGACCTTTTTGTTGTTTGTTATTTGTGATTTATCACTGTTATTTATCATTATTATTTTTTTATTATATTTACTGTTTTTTTTGATCTTTGGTCAAACTATGATATATTCGTGTTTCTCTATTTCTTTTTCTTTCCTTTTCTATAAATGCTGATTGTCTATTATTGTATATCTGACTTGATAACATTAAGCCGATACACGGCCTATATGAAGGGTTTAGCAACCGTTTATTTCCTCGGTTGTTAACTGCCGATTCACGGCGTTATGATTTGAATTTGGGTTGAATCGCATTAAGCACTATGAATTGAGTGTTTATCTTGTTTGATTTGCCTTTCTCGATTTTGTTTTTGGATATAACATCAAGGGCAAATGAGGATTTGACGATTTTCGTCTACATGTAGGCCAATGCGCTTTGAAATGATATGCATTGATCGTTACATTCATGATCAACCCAATTCTTTTGCGTGTACATTTGTGTATAGCACATTTCTGTATATAACATTGAATGAAATAGCAATGATATGACCCTTCAAAGATGGCGCTTAAGAAAAATCGGTTGCCACCCCCTCTGACTACTTCTATGTTTACAAAATAATCACGTGTATATAAACAAGCACTTTGTCATGAATTGAGTAACAACACTGAAGAAGGACTAGTTCCGAAACGCGTTTGTTGTTTTTTCCGTAATAAACGAAGCTGCCAAACTACTCACTCGTGAGTGCTCAAGATTCCTTTTTTAATCTGGGAGGAACCTGGGAGTGTCAATAGAGACTGCGGGGCACCGCCGCATTGAAGCACCCGCCTTTAGCGTGCCGCGCTTTTTCTGGTGCAGAGAAGCGACATATATGTATATACACCTTACAATGTAGCATAAAGGCATTTGTTGTAAAGCTCTGCATGACATTACACCATGCTTTAAAGGTCAATGCTACGTCTAATGTTACTGCAAATAGCCTTTGTTCATATGAAACACTGGTATACTGCTGCCATTCAGAAACCTATGCTGCCAACTGCACATGAAAGATAAACCCCATTCTGCTCACTGTGGCCGCGTAACGGTGAGGGTGGACACATTCTGACCCTCAGAGCTAGGTGGCGGAACAACCAAGAACTCCCCACTGCCAAAGCTTAAAATTGGAAAAAAATATTTGCTGCTTGAATAAGATAACCTTTATGAACCCCGTCAGGTACAACTTCCTCTATAACCATGTTAAGAGGTTTACCAAGAAAGTACAGGATCTGCAAACTATGAAACTCATGGACCCATTCCGAGTCCCTACCATAGTTTGAGAAGTCTATACTGGGCTCAAGATGATTGAAACTTTTAGATCTAAGTTGGGTTCCCAACCCCTTCCATGGATTGTGGACTTCACGTGAAGTTTTCGGACAATTCTAACCACTTAGTTGTGTCATTGATTTAACAACTTGAGTCTACGTCAACAAACTCTATCCACATTTGTGTGCTATTTTATTGGTTAACTATTCGCTATATTCTTATATTACATTTTAGGTTTTGGAAAGGATGGGAAATTATCACAAAATTAAATATCAGGTATACTGTAAATACTTAAAGAACTTTACTTGAATGTTACATATTATCAAAAACTAAAACTAAAAGACAAACACAACAACTCTTTTTTAAAAGGGTTGAAATACATGTTGGTAAAATAATTGTAAAGGCACTTTTAAGGTCTACACATAGGTAATCCAAAATTACAGATCCCAAATAAACAGAATTTGAAATAATGATGGTTGAAATTGCAACCAAAGGACTGTAGGTTTCTTGTGGCAATGTAGTGTGGAGCATGATATTGTAAATATGGCGAGTCTATATTTCAGTGAATGACGCATAGTGACTTGAAATTAAGCTTAGTAGCATCTGGAAGCTAAACCACAATATGAGGATGTACAACAGATAGGTCAGTGAGCATGAGAATCTTAAAGATAGGAAAGGGTTTGAAGTATGTGGTTGCGTGGACAACCATGGCAGTTCTCCAGTACTTTTTTTAATCAAATCTTTTTATTGAATAAATCAAAACAGGGAAGGTTAAAACAAAAGGGGGACAAAGTGCAGTGCAATTCCAGATGTTCAAACATTTTAGGTGCATTGGTCCAGTATTTGACAAGATGGTACATTAGATCAATACTTCAAGGAAGTGTCACATACAATTCAAAATAACATAGACATTATTTCCACACAAGGTATGCCAGTTGTGTGGAGGTATCATCAAAGGGCATGCAAATCATTCCCCTAGACACATTCCATGCCTCCCAAATTCTTGTCCATTTTGTGGGCAGTCTCTACTCTCATAAACCCCTATTTCTGCCTACATACACCAGTCCATGTCAGACACCCAATCACAAAACTTACAAGTAAGTAAGCCCTTCCAGGCTCTAGCTATGTTACGCAACCATACAGCCGAGGGAGACCCAAACTCTCTCAGCTCTAGACAGATCAGTTGCTTCCCAGATATTAAGGAGACACAAGCAGGGTGAAACTTTAATCGATTTGTGACAGGTCGCAGACAGTGCTGACGTGACCCATCCTCAGTATGTTTGCAGAATTGGGCATTCTCACCATTGAAGCAAGTATAAACCAATTTCGCTACATACCCTGGGGCAGGTAGCGGAGCTAAGGACCTCAATTTTAACATGCGCTGAACTGGTGTAGTAAACCCTGTGTGGAAGTTTAGGTTGAATGAATATGAATCGGGAATGGATTGCCACCTCCCGGGGGAAGCCAACGCCTCCTGCCATTGGTCGTCATCCATGTCCCCGACGTCCTCTACCCATTGTGTGCAAACTTTCCCTAGTGTGTCCGGTGTATAGTCAATTATTTTGCGATATGTCAAGGAAATGTCTTTTTCCTGTAGATAGTCATCTAGAAGTCTATCCTCCAGGGGCGAGGAAGCAGGAAGTTACGTGCCCTTGTGTATCGCCTTTTGGAGCGCATTTCGGGCTTGGAGATAGTGAAAGGTTTCTCTACTCTGTGATTGGTAATCTCACTGGAGATCACTAAAGGAGACCACTCCACCCCTCACCCAGAGATAACCCACCCTAGAGAGGCCGATCGTGTCCCACTTGTCGAACCGGAGTGGTTTGACAGCAGTCCCAGTTGGTATGTGTCAAGCAAAGGAGTGACCTGTGTTAGTCTTGCCTTCCAACCCAACGTTGTTGTCGCGGCATGCAATATAGCAATCGTGATAGAAGTCAGAGTGTATTTTGGTGCCTGATTTTTCCCACCATAAATTGCCCTGGGATAATTGCCGGGGAGCGTGTTATGTCTATCCATCTTGTAGGCGTGGCCCGCAAGGGACGATGGACCCAATGGTTAACAACAGCCACCTGGGAGGCCCAATAATAGATTTTGATTGCAAGTAGAGAAATACCTCAGTCGTACCAGCTTTTCGCACATTTAGTCAATGGTATTCTAGGGGCACCATTATTCCAGAGCACAGAGCATACCTCTGCTTCAATCGCAATAAAATATTATGCCAGGACCAAATAAGGTGTGTTCTGCAGGGCATAGATAAAGTGAAGGAGAGCCATCATTTTTTAAAGAGCAGCTCTGCCCAGTAGGGATAGGGGCAGGATCCTCCAGTGTCAAACGTCCGCCTGAAGGCGGCATAGCCAAATTATGGTCATAAAACATTTTGGGGTTGGTTGTGGCATAGATTCCCAAATATAAAATTCCCTCTGTAACTATTTTAGCCCCACAATCCCTAGGCAGGGTGGAGTGGGCCCCCTCAGAACATAAACAAGAGACTTATCCCAGTTAATGGTGTAACCAGAGTATTTCTGAAAAAGAGAAAATATATGTAGGGCACAGTGAATGGGAAAGTAGGGTATGGCCAAGTAGAGCAGAATATCATCTGTGTAAAGGGAAATTTTATCTACCCAATCCACTGACCAATTGAGGCCCCTTATAAGGGGGTCCCACCTGATCCAAATTGTCAGGGGCTCTAGTGCCAAAGCAAAGAGCAATGGGGAAAGGGGGCATCCCTACCACGTTCCCTTCTGCAGTATGAATGTCCCGGACCGACCTCCGTTGACTGTAATGTGGGCCAATGGTTCCGAATAAACAAGGCGCACCCAGGATAAAAATCTCTTCCCGAACCCATAACTTTCAAGAGCGACAAGTAGAAATGGCTATTCAAGCATGTTGAACATCATTTTGGCGTGCAGAGACATAATCACTGCGTCCTCTCGAATTGTAGCCGTCCTGCCCAGAACTCCGAGGAGGCATCAAAGACTCAGAGCTGTGTTTCTGGCTGGCATAAAACCAGATTGGACTGGATGGACCAATTTGAGGAGATGTGATGAGAGGTGGCGTGCCAGGATTTTAGCAAGAATTTTAGCTTCTGGGTCCAGGAGGGAGATTGGCCTGTATGAGTCACAGCGCTGGGGGGGTTTACTCTTTTTATGAATAATAGCTATGTTGGTAAGTCTCTGTGTTGCAGACAGAATACCTTTGTGCACATTTTCCTCGTACATTCATTTGAGGTATGGGGCAATAGTGGTAGCGTTTGTTTTGTAGAGTTCAATAGGGAGGCCACTGGAGCCCATAGCTTTTCCGGACACCTCCTCAATGATCAGGACGGAATCCAATTCCTCCACATCTAGAGAATCAAGAACAGGAAGTCTCAGGGTATCCAGGAGTTCTTTTGCTGCCTCGTGGATGGGATCCTGCATGGAGGAATAGACCCATTCGAAGTGATCAGCGAAAGCCTTGGTGATCTCAACTCTGTTATGTAATCTAGTCCCGTCCTGACCCACAGTTTCAGCCACCCATCTGTTGGCTATGTCCCTTTTGTCTAGCCAGGCTAATAATTTACTTGCTTTGTTGCCAATCTCATATATATGATGCTAGGTGGCCCGCTATTGGGCCCTTGCTGCAACCTCAGCGGTATCTCTATAGTCCTATTGTTTCATGAGCAGTTTGTGTTTGGTGTCTGGAGTGTCCAACGCCATGATATCCTGCGTGATAAGAGCAATCTCACCCTTGATCGTCTGTAGGTGTTTCCTCTTCTCTGTCCTATGTCTTGCTATTGTTGCCACCCCGCTACCTCTCACCACAGTCTTATATGCCTCCACAACATGATGTCAGAATCCACTGAAGCCTCATTTTCAAGAAAGTATTGGGTGGTCATTTTGATAAGCTTCTCTAATTACTGGTACATTGAGGTACCAAGGGTGGAGGACCATTTTGTGACATGTGGGGGAAGGGGCACTGCCATAAAACGCCTCTAACAGGGAGTGATCAGAAATGCACCTGGGAAGAAAGGAAACCTCTCGGAACCTGGGGAGCTGAGTGGCTTTACAGAAGATATAGTCGATCCGGGACATACTGCTGTGAACTCCAGAAAGGAAACTGTACTGTCTAGTCGACGGATGATTTACTCTCCATGCATCAATCAGACCCATTGCCCTAATGAAATCCAGCAGCACCTTCCCTGTTGCTTCACCTCATCTTGGTGGCAGCCTATCCAGGTCCCCATCAAGGGGTGTGTTGCAATCCCCACCCAGGAGTAGGTCACCCTCGGGTAGATTCAATATGTGCCCCAAGGAGGTGAGCGCACCCAGTGCTGTGGAGTGCAGTCTGGGAGGTACATACAATGAGGTTATATTTAGAGATTTATCCTCCCACTGGCCCGAGACTGTGACAAATCTACCCAGTGGGTCATGAGTGATCGAGAGGACCTAGTAAGGGAAGGAGGTGTGCATAAGAATGCCTACCCCTCGAGACCGCTGTACATGGCCGGAATGAGCCATTAGTTTATATCCCCATCCATTGAGTGCACAATAAGAGGACCCTTAGATGGGAGTCTCATGGAGAAGCACCACATCCGGAGCCTCTTGCTTCAGATATTGCAAAACTATCCCATGTTTAATTTGGTTCCCAAAGCCATTTACATTCCATGAGAGTAATTAAAAGCGGCCCAGAAGTGGAGCCGAGTTACATTTATCACTCATCTAGCTGGTTGTGAATGGGTTCGTCCGCAAAACAGCCAACCGCGTTGAAAAAACAGGGACATATCCTCCCACCCCATCTGGCGACCACACATTAAACACTCCAAACATATTGTACCTTGATCTACATTCTGACTGGTTGTCAATCTGCAATGCACTAGGAAGAATGCTGTATTTAAATCGGCACCATAACTTAAAATCCACACAAAATAAACATCTCAGGGTAAACCCCCCAAAACCACCCCCCACCCTGCCTCCCTGCAACAAGGACTTACAACTGCCCACCCAATTTTGCAAAATCCCAGTAAACCTGTAACTAATAACCTTGATGAGATGAAATGCTACACAGCCAAACCACCCCAACCAGGAGATCCAGGTCCCCCACATACACAACCATAGGAGCCCATAATAAATCATTTAGTGAGCCGATGGTCCGTGACTAATATTAATCTGAGGAAATGCAGTTAGGGCCTCCCACCCTCCCTGATGACACAAAAAAACAGAACAATATGGCTTAGTGTCGTCCAGCCAAAATCTGTTAACTAAACATATTTGACGATGCACCCAGCTATCTATAGTCCTACATAAAATATTTACCCCACCTTTACCGGGACAAACCAACAGGCTTTGCACATTACCACCATCACTGGAGTTTCAGAGTTCAGGGAGGACTAGCCAGCAGACGGTGTAACATACTCAGTACAGTAAGTCAAATACCCTCCTCCCCTTCGGAGCTTCCTTGTCGTTGTTCGTGACCTTGAAGGCGCCGCAAAGAATAATTTTTCTGAGCATCCAGATTTTTCCAACCCTCCAAACAAGGCCAGGCTTCCTCTGGGGTAATAAAAAAAACTGGATTTCCCCTCCGCCAACACACAGCTTAGCTGGAAAAAGCTTTGCATACTTCAACTTTTTGTCTTGGAGTTCACCTCCAGAAAGGACCTGCGCATCTTTTGCACCTTCTGCGTGAAATCCAGAAAGAACATGATCGTCGAGTTTCCAAACTTAAGTGGAGGGGCGGTGCGTGCGGTTTGGAGAATAATGTCTCTGTCCCGGTAGTCAAATATTCTCGCCAGGATGGGGCGAGGAGGAACGCCTGGCCTAGGCGGACCACCCGGGCATTCTGTGAGCACGTTTAACTGAGAAATACTGTGATAAGATTCAGGGCTGTAGATGTTTTTGGATTAAATCTTTGATGAAGAGGTCTGCAGTTTGCCCCTCGGCTTTCTCAGGAACCCCAAAAATGCACACATAATTTCTGCGAGCGCGCCCTTCATAGTCCTCAAGTTTCTGTTCCAGGTCTGATGTTTGTGCCTGAAGTAGTTTCCAGTATTTTTGTGGACTTTTGAAGCGTCAACACTGATTCTTTGGTCGCCTTGATGCTTTCCCCCAGATAAAGTAGGTCGGCATGCATGAGGGTTACTTCAGTTGTCACAGTATCAATGTTCTGCTCTGGCGCAGCACAAACCCAATGGATGGCTTGCATTACATCTGCCAGGGTGGGGGCCCCCTCCTCCGACTGCAGCTTAGCAGCATGCGGTACAGCCCTCTCCTCCGAGCTATCCGTCTTGGATTGCACACATTTATCTAGCTTTGTCTGGTGGGTCTGCTTGTGCACTCTAGCAGTAGACATCTCGGCAGTGTTGTCCCCTCACAGCTGTCCCAATGGCACTCAGGGTGTTGGGGCCACAAGTGTGAGAAACCAGCACAGCTGCTCTCTGCCTACCACCCACGGGCAGTTGACAGCCGGACACGCCGCCAAATGGTTTAAAAAATGCTGGTCTACTCTAAAAGCCAGGCTTGCCACACAATTGGTAGTCACTCAGGCCCCAGGTAACTTTGCATGCCCCTCCTGTGCAAGCCACAGTTTGAAGTGGCACACCATTTAGGCCTTCCAGTCCCCGGGGTTGTGTAGAAACAGTGAATAACAATGATCCACTGAGAAGGGTGACGCAGGTGGAAATAAGCAGTGACCTGCTATGTCCGTGGGTACTTCTGGTTTCTGCTCCAGTGCCGGTGCACATTAGAAAAGGAGCGGGAGGTGGGGGGAGCAGCAATTTGTCCCACACAGGCCCCCTGGCAGTCTAATTGTTATGGGTAATAAATGGGGGGCACAGCAAGAAGAGAAAAATAAATGAGGGGGGAAGGGGACACCTCACTCCCCTGAACTGTGTGTTCGTTCTCCCGATTTGGCGCTTTGTCCTACTTGCCTCTGGTTGTCTCACCTCTGACCCCCAGGCCGCACAGTCTCAGTGGCCGGGGTCAGGATCAGTCTGGGGTCACCGCAGGAGGTACACGTCGGCTCCTGAAGGAAACAGGCAGCTCTGACCTTGCCTCAGGGGGGTGGGTCAGCCACAGAGGGGTCACAGATTCGTCGCGAGGAGCACACCACCAGGAGCGGAGGCCGTGGGAGACCCTGTTCGCCTTCATCGTCACCGGGCTTCCCCGGCAGTCACTGAGCAGAAGCGCCCTCAAGTGTTGGCTCCGTTGAGGGATGTCAGAGCTTCGCCAAACTCGGATCGAGTCACCAGCACGAGTTGAGGAGCCAGGGACAGCTAGTTTTACTGGGCTAACACAGATGTATTAGCAGATAATGGGGGATTCAGTCCACCGTGAGACGGAGCTCTAGCCCATTGCGGCCATCTTGGGTGTTGGCTGGCTACGCCCCCCAGTTCTGCAGTTCTTATATAATAACACTGAAATATGGGTACATGGCCATGAGGTTGAAATCTTCAGAGAAGATATCAAGAGCTAATATAGGTTAAAGGAATGGGAGATTGTGTGGCAAAATAATTAAGATATAGAACACAACATCATTTTGTATAGCTGTTCATGGACATGGCACTCTTTCCATAGCAAATCTCTGCAAGAAAAAAAACCTCTTATATAAAACAATGACAACTCTGTGCACATGGTAGTCAGTCAGTCAAATATCTTTATTCGGTTTAAGTGCAAACCATAAAAGCATACTACAAAACGCGATATATGAAAACAGTTGTAGGTTTGTAGGTACGTGATTCATTTAACACAATCATGGCTCATAAAAACTTATAAAGACATTCAATAAAACCAATAAAAACTATTTCATTTTTGACACAATTAAAAGAGGATGTACATGTTATAATGTTAAGTTCATTTCCTCAAGATTCTTATAGCTGCTGATAAAAAATTAGCAACGTTAAAAGTTTCCCAAACGTCAGTTAACATTTGCAAGTAGGGAAGGGCAGGTCTCACTTGCACAAAGCCTTTGTTTTTTAAAATAGGGAGAATAAAACATTTCCTAATGACAATAAGGTGTTCACCGAAAAAAAGGAAATGTATGATGTCTTGTTTCGAAAAATTATCGCAAGTACAGGGGCCAAGATCCTCTACCCTCTTCCATCCTTTCTGTTCTCCAATAAGAAGATGCAGTTGATTAAATCTGAATCTAGTCAGTAAAAAACGATGATTATTGTTTGTGACATAGCCTAGATATGGTTCCATGGATAGTGTTGTTTTACATAGCTGGTGGGCCCTTACTGTCACCTTTACCAGCTCTCTCTCTTCGCTATCCATGGTGGCTATGCGCAAAAACATTTCCTTACACCATTTTATGTCTCCCTTCACTAGAGCTTCTGGTGAATGATATAATTCTGGACGACCCAGCTTTACTGCCAGCCTCTGAATATATTTGAGCCAGGGTATACACAGCCCATGGTCGAGTGACATACAGTCTTTCATGATGGTATGATTAAGCAGTAAGTCAGGGTTTAACCAAATAGCTATCCATTTCAGTAGTGATGCCACAGCAATAGCATCTTCAACAAAGCCAACTCCAAGCTCCTGATGGGTATTGTAATTGGCTGTTGTTTTAGGGACAGATAGGAGGTTCTTTAAAACCTATCTTCAACAATCTGTATGTTCTTTACGTTTTTTGTGCCCCATAACTCAGCCGCATACATGGCTAGTGAAATGCACTTGGCTCTGTATATTTGAATGAGGGCCTTCATTGGCCTGGCACCTAACTTTCTGGCAAAACCCAATACAGCCAGGGTTGCTCTTAACAGTACAATTTTTTTCGCTGTGATTTGGGTTACCCAGTCTCCTTGGTCGTCGAAAAGTACACCCTAGTATGGGAACGACGACACCCTGGTTAATATATGGCCCTCACAATAAAAAGTTTTAGCCTTTGGGGATTTCTGTCCAATAGCCATTACATGCGATTTTGAAAAATTTACGCTTACATCTAATGACTTCATGAAGCCAGAAAAAGAGTCTAACAATAATTGAAGTCCCACTGCCGTTCTTGCTAGGAGGGCGGCGTCATCCGCATACAAAAGTGCTGGAATCAGGCGTTTGCCTGCACAGGGAATATCTTTACAGGAGGCAATTAGGGCAGTATCTAGGTTATTGATGTATAATGTAAAGAGCAGGGGCGCCAAAATGCACCCCTGTCTAACTCCATTTGATATGGGTATACCTTCCGTAAAATTACCCTGTTGGTCATACCTCACCGTTGCAGATAAATCCCTATGCAGGTCGGCTAGGAAATAGACAATGTTTTTGTCTACTCCAAAGGTTAGGAGCAAGGACCACAGCTTTGACCTGTTTACTCGATCAAAGGCCAAGGACAGGTCCATGAAGGCTACTAATAGTGCTCCATTCTTTGCCACCGTATATTTACCTATTAGTAGTTGCAAGTTCAAGCATTGGTCCGTGGTGCCCATCCCTTTTCTGAAGCCGTACTGGGCCATAGAGAGTGTTCCAGATTCCTCGAGCCATCCGGTCGGTTGGCCAAGGACCACCCTACCCAATACTTTCACAGAGGAGTCAATTAAGGATATTGGGCGGTAACAACTCGGGTCACCTCTGTTACCCATCTTATATATGGGTATAATGACAGATCGTGCCCATGTGGGGGGCAGGCCCAATTGACAGGCGTTAACAAAGACATTGTATAAAATCTTTGACCAGGTTTTTACATCTGATTTAAAAAGGTCTGCCGGGACTCCGTCGGGTCCCGGAGCCTTATTACTTGTCATTTGCATAATGGCATGTGTTACTTCTAATTCTGTGAAGGTCAAATAATATTTCTCCATATTTAAGACTGGGCCTTCCAACATCCCATTTCCATCATAAACCTGTTTAAAGTGACTGTACCATTGTTTTTCCTGGATACCACAATCAAGCTCGCTGTTGCTTTTATCCTGGAAAAAAGGCTTATTTATCACAGTCCAAAATTTAGCACTATTTTTAATTACATCTATTGATAAAAGCTCATTCCAGGCTTCCTGCCTAATTTCGTTTTTTCGCTTTCTTTGTGCTTTTTTATAATTATTCCTAAGGGCAGCAATTTCCGCTTTATCGGGCGGGTCAGCTTTCAGCGCTACCATCAACTTCCGTTGGGCTATTGAACAGTTGTGGTCAAACCATTTGTCCCCGTTCCTAGGTTGCCCCTTGACTGCTTTTTTAAGGTCACTATCGACCTGGGTGCAGATTCTGCCATAGGCTACTAGGACCTCATCCCCTATGACGCCATCTTTCAGACAAGTGGTCATATAATCCCCAACCTTTCCCAGCAAATTTTCCTTGAAGTCCTTTGGCACCACACGGCACCATTTCAGGCATCGCGCTTGATCGGTGGGCCTTATATCAAGGATTCCAGCAGTCAGGTTGGGTTTCACTTTTTTCCTTAGGTCATCTGTCAGAGTCACCTTTACAGGGTTATGATCTCCGTAGGGAGACCAACTGACATTATACTGACTAACCCTACTTGCTAAGTTTGCACTCACAAAAATATAATCAATAGTTGACCCAGAGCCTCTTCCTTTATAGGTTGGGATGTCTCCTGTAAATTTGGTGGGGTAGATCAAGTCATTACCTACCATTAAATCTTCTAAATACAATCCCTGCGGGGTGTGTTCAAAATGAATATTATCTTGGTTTGCTGGACCTAAGCTGTCCCAAACAAAACAGTTACCTTTACAACAATGAACATTAAAATCTCCAAGCACAATAACCGAATAATAATTCGTACTATTAACATTATACAATTCCAAAAAATCGTGTAGACTGACTAAATGTTCACAAAAATACTCTTATCAAAGGAGTTATAAAAGTTGACAATGAGCCAATTCCCAGTTAATTTAGTTAGAATTTCCACTGCAAGGCAATATGGCGTGCCTGTCTCCACTTTATTATAAATCCCCTCAAGTTTTAATGAAATGAGGGTTAAAAGTCCGCCCTTTGCCCTCCCCATGGGGGAAGCAACTGCTGCCAACCAGAAAGCCGCATACCCATCCAAAAAAAAGGTATTCTCCGTGTCCCAGGTTTCTTGTAACCCTATAATTTCGCAGTCTGTCAAACAGTCCCTCCATTTTGCATCATTTGCTTTACTATTCAGCCCAGCGATGTTCCAACTAAGGACCCTCGTTCCTAGACGTGGGGCCCTCACTGCCACCATACCATCAGTGGGGCCACCTTGGACATCCCCCTCTGTGTTCATGACATTTGGGGTACCACCCCCACAAGGGCTCACTGAGTTTCCATTTAACCCACATTCCTCCTCCACAATCAATGTAGAAGCTTCTACAACAGGTGTGGGATGGTCCCGGCCGTGTTCAAGTCAATCATTTGAATCTAGATCATTCAGGGGTTGATAACGATTGAATGTGGCAACCCCGCGGCCGGTAAACCCAACAGTGCCAATTCCTCTGCCCCTACATAAGTCATTAATGGGCTGCTGAGTTAGATGTCTGTAGAAATATCCCAGTGAACGAAGTGTGATGCCCTGATCAGTATGTGGCAGCGAGGAAGCTCTTAGCAAAGCATTATTAACGAGAAGTGGGTTACTAAAATTTATGATGACACAATCCCCCCTAATATTCTTGTGTGATCGTCCTATCCATGAGACTCTCCTGGTGGTTAGTATCTGACGTGATAAACCTACTGGGAACCCACACTCTCTATTTAGCCACAATACAGTTTTATTCTTTAGGGATTCGTGGGATTCGTGGGATTCTGGCTTGTTTGACAGGCCACCCTCTACTAGAGGTGGAACATTTGTCAACACTGCGACAAATGGGGCACATTCAGGAGGTAAGTCTGGTTGTGCACTGACAGTGCAACTGGTTTTTACTTCTGCCGGCCCTCTCTTACTCCCTAGACATGTTACTGGTGGTGAAGTTTTACTCGCAGTTGCCAGGGATACAGCAGCTGCTGGTTCTACTATACTGGGTCCTTCCTTAATGGGCTTTGGTATCTCATTATTAGCTCTAGGGCCCTTTTCGGCAGTGCTATCACTTACAATTATATCACTACGGGGTCCCAGGAGGTTTCCTAATCTCACAATTTCCGCAGACAACGTGTCAATTTTGGCCACAAGTGGTTTAACTATCTTAGTGATTTTGGCCTCTAAAATGCCAATCAGGCAATCTATTTGCTCTGTGTCTATTTTAATTGTGGCATTGTTAGCCAAAGCCTCATTTAGGCTTTCCCCACTAGTAAGTGGCGGGTCTGTTTTTTTGTTTGTGTTTCGGCCACCCCCCGCCGTTTAATTTGTGTATACTTGCGAGATCTCAACACTCTCTGTGTTACCGGGGCCGGGGAACGATCTGGTGGAGCATCATTGATGTCATTTGGGTCGGCCATATTTTCCTGATTCTGCACTAATTCAGAGGGCAGCAGAGCTAGATCTGCCGTATTTATCAAATCGTGTTGATCAGTGCTACAGCTATCACCCTGAATAGGAGAAAACTATGCAGTGGGCGAACTAGACAATGAAAAAGAACTAGTCCCCTGGCCCAATGATTTACGTCTTTCACTGTTAATTTTAGTTACAACTTTCACCAGATAATTATCTAGTGTTGCAGCTGCAGGAAGTATTTTGCCTGTTGTGGATTTCAACATTTTCAGCGGTAACAAAGAGGCCTATAAAAAACTAAATGTAGTGCCTAGACAGAAAAATAATAACGAAACAATAATAAGGGGTATTTCAGCTCCTTATCCTATGAAATAGCCACACATGCTCTATTAAGTTAAAAAGTCTCACTAAGTCCGAAGTTACAGGGGACAGCAGCGAAGTCCTGGAGCCAAAAAGCGTGGCCCAGCCCAGCCTCCTTCTGCCTCTGAGGGCCTCAGAGGGCCCGCCCTTCGCACTGGCTTAGCCCGCGCGCGGTCCTGCGTTGCGGGAACAATGGATGTTTAAATAGTGGAAGTGGGCGTGGCCGTTAGCTCCGGCGCAGGTGACTCTGACCGCGAGGCTCCTGGTCCCTGGAGTCCTCGCGTTTGCCCCAGATGCTGCTTTTAGGGGCTGGCTACACACTTCAACTGCCCCCGGTCTGCAGGCACACACACCGGCAAGCTCCTAAGTCCGCTTCACGAGCGGCTCCCGCGAGGCGGGGGCCGCCAGGCGTTTTGAGGTGGAAGGGGGTGTGGCCGTTAGCTCCGGCGCAGGTGACTCTGACCGCGAGGCTCCTGGTCCCTCGAGTCCTCGCGTTTGCCCCAGATGCTGCTGTTAGGGGCTGGCTGCACACTTCAACTGCCACCGGTCTGCAGACACACACACCGGCAAGCTCCAAAGTCCGCTTCATAGTTAATGTGAAACATTTTTAGCACTGAAGTAATGCTCCTTCCGGCTTGCATCCACGCTATGAACTTCCCCACCATCCAAACTCAGGATTCAAATTGGATCTCCTCTGACTCCGTGGTAGTCAAAGTTTCCCTCTATAAGATAAATTGTTCTTATACTAATATCTTTTTAACAAAGTGTCCTCCTAATCTTCCATGTATCCCAATAGAAGTAAAAATCAAAAATAGTTTTCTATTTTGAGTGCCTTAAAACCTCTTGCATCCGAAAGAAGCTGACATGCTTCAAAACAAAAGTGTTCAATGTGATCTTTTTTAAGTCAGACCGAAGCTCACTGCATACATGAAAAACTGTGTTTGTAAGACACACATTGGTGGCAAAAGTAGTCATTCTCACTCAAAAACAGGGAAACAACATAAGGCCCCACAGTGCCCCGGGAGCTGTGGATACTGTGTGGCACAAGTGATGGCCAGTTGTTCAGGGACCTCTATTTGCACAAATGGGAATCTTTCACAGAACAAAGAACTCAGCTGTTCAGCTCACTATCATTGCAGGGCTGAGTTAACTCCAGACTTCTATCTCTGAAAGGAATGTGGAGGGCACCTGGCAGTTGAGGTCTTCTGGAATGTACCACTTTCAAGGTGAGACCCCTAACCATCTGCACTGTGCACTGAGGGTGTGGGTCAGGCTCCTCATATTGCAGCATTTGTTTGACTTTCTCTAGCACTACATTCACCTGAGTAGGAGAGAGTATGGAAGAACACAAAAGTCCGTAGGCTGACTGAAGATTGTCTGCTCTCTCTGTTGCCTGATTTAAACAGTGGAGTGTGGCTAGAACTAACAGATATCCAGATCCTAAAGCATTCACTTGGGATCTTCTCCTCCTCCCAGACTTTTTCTTTAAGTGCCTCTTGCTAGCAGTAGGTAGGCTTTTACTTTATGACAATGAGCAGCAGACAGGACTAGGTGAGAGCTAGTTATAAAACATTTCTGTTTGATAGAAAAACAGCTCTACTTACAATGTGCTTTGCAAAGCAAAAATGAGGTTTCTAAACATTTTTTATTCCTGCAGATCACTAAGAGGCTGTTTTGTGTACACTACCAGATCTCAATTGTTGGGCTCAAAATGGGCACTTTCAAAATTAAAACCCAGATGCATGTGATGTTACTTTGAAAATGACCAATACTTGGTAATGCAGTTTAATTGTCAACTTTAAGGATCATTGTCTGGCATATTTCATGGAATAATTTAGTTTACATATCTGTCAAATAACCCCATATCATATCTGGCGCCCTGATCAAGTCCTAGCTTTTTAGCCAACATTACTTTGAATTCTGGGATTCATAGTTCTTGTTTTTGCCATTGCAAGCATGAGCCTAAAAATCTGTGTTTACAAAGTGTTTTGTATTAAAAAACAAGAATGACTAAAAGTGTCAAATCTGGCTAGGGCCACTTAACAAAGCACATCCTTCTAAAAAAAGGAATCAGTGGCTGTTTCTCATGCTAGATCAGTTTTGTGTGAGGCATTCTGAGCTGTTTTCTGCACCATACCTGTTTTGTGACAAATAGGTATAACACAGTGCGTGCTGGTCACTGGAAAGAACAGCTGTTGAAATGCTCCACACAAGCTGGTAAAACATCCCGGCGAAGCACAGATATGAATTTGGTATTTCTCAAGATGACCCCAAAATTCATAGGTGTTCTATACAGGCATGGCATAGTGGATCACATTTCCCTCAAAGCAACATAGTCTATGTATTTGGGAACTACCTTGAGGAAAGAACTGTCTGCCAAGGGCCTTTTTATTGATCAATTGATGGGGTTTTAAGTACTGAGCATGGTGGCAGAAAAAGATAAGTAAGATAAAGGAAAAGGAGAGAAGAAAAAAGAAAGAGGGTTATAGATGAAAGGGATGTAGGGAAAGAACAAACACATGAAAAGAAAATAAAGAAAATGTGAATGACATGGTAAGGAAAAGAAGGGAAACAATAAAAGGGAGATAATATAAAGTAGCATTAGAAGAGAAAGAAACAAAGCAGTTGTTGTAACAAAATGTGCAGCAACAAAAAAAAGAACATCATTAAGAGGCTGGAATGATAGATTATGGGGAATAAAGAAATAAATAAATTAATAATAGAACAAATGGTGAAAGAGGCCAATAGAAATGAAATGAAATAGAAAAAAAGGAAAGGAAAAAGAAAGGAAAGATAGAGGAAAATGCATAAAAATATAGGTAATAAAGAGAAAAAAAAGAAATGGTGGATATGGAATGAG
The DNA here is from genome assembly GCF_964204655.1 of Triturus cristatus. Classification (NCBI taxonomy): domain Eukaryota; kingdom Metazoa; phylum Chordata; class Amphibia; order Caudata; family Salamandridae; genus Triturus; species Triturus cristatus. The sequence goes on from NC_140590.1 coordinate 1,086,436,178, forward strand.
ACAAAAATAGTGGGACTGATGGGATCAAGAGAATGGGTAATAGAAAAGTGGAAGAATAGGACAAAGTTTCAAGAGAAGTGACGAAGTCCAAGAGAGAAAAGCCAACAGAGAGCAGGGAGCAGACAGTGACGGAATGAGTGAAATGCTGCTATTCTTTTCAAGGACGACAACACAAGAAGAGAGGTGAACAATGACATAACAAGATGAACTGAAAGATGGAATGAGATGAAAGAGGGATGACACAGGTATGAAGAATGAAATGAAGAAAGACAGGAGGGAACAAAAAAAATGAATTAGTGGAAAGAATCCTGATTAAGATATGGAAAGAGTCAAAGGGAACATGTTAAAGTATCAGATGATAGAGGAAAACTCAAAATTGAATGAGCTTGGTAGGAGAGAGAACACTCACAAGAGACAGGGGTCATGTATGACATGTAGATTTGGAAGCAGGCAGGAAAACTCAAAGAAATATGGAGCGATATGGAGTTGGGAAGATTAGAGTGGTGTAAAAAGAAGTGAGAATTACATTTAACCATGATGGGAAAAGAATGAGAATGAGATGAACCGAAGAGGGATAATAAAGTGTTGTAGATTATGTCAAACAAGCAGCAAAAGGCTCAAGATAGTATGGAAAAAAGCTGTGTGAGTTCAAGATATGCAGGGTACAGGAAAATAAGGTTGAGAATAAGAGATGTAGAGGTGGGTAGGAGCGATAGAAGTGAGTGAGTGACAGAGATAGATGTGAAAAAATAGAATACAAGTGGGAAAATTGGTGACAAGAGCAAATCTTAAGAGAAACAAAAACAAATCAAAGTGGAAGAGGTACAAATCAAACCAGTATAAGGAGTAGAGAGAGACCATCAGAGGTCAGAAAATGACTGAATGTGGCATAGATATGTTCGAGTAAGAGTGGTATATTTGAAGATAAACAGAAAGAAACAGGTGCAGACAGAGAGGCAAGAGACAAAGCCTGAAAGCTAGATAGGATGGTGAAAGAAACTGGTAGAGTTTAACATAGGTATGATAAAAGCAGATATGGAGGTGAGACAAGGCATCAAAAGTAAGTTGATGAGAAGATAGCAGTGAAGGTGAAAGAGATGTTGGTGAGAAAGTGAGTGGTATGGAAAGTGAATGAAAGAGAGATTAACTGACAGAGGCTGGATTGTGAGACAGACATGAGAGGGACACAGCGTGGCATTGATACAAGGAATAGGAGAGATAAAACCTCTTCCAAAGTGTATTAGTGCAGTGAAAATATTTGCACAGAGGCAGCACTGCTGAACATTTTTTTTATGTAGGTGTGCAAAGCTCTATATGTGTCTGTTCCAGGGGCAACCAACACTTCACCTGAGATTGTGCCTCTATGTAGGTCTATATATTTCATTCTGATCAAAATACTGAGCTTGGACTCAGTTGTCCAGTACAAACAACTAACAAAACTCAGTTTGACTTTGACAGCTCCAGACACAATCTTACAAAAAACCACACAGCTAAACCTCTGTGTGTTGTAAATAAACTCTATACTCCTACGCAGACTACAGCTAAAAGCTATTCTAATGTGCTCTTCCAAAAATGCACAAAGCCATGTTAAGTACATGACATTCATTTTGGCAAAGTGGAATTCCATATGTGAATATATATTGGGGTGTTGTGAAAGGCTGCTCAATACTTCCATATGTGACAAAATGGATACAGATGCTGCTGTTCCTTGTAAAATCTGTAACACAAGAGTAATGTATAAGTGCTGCTATTCATGATATTCCAGCAGTACCTCTTACACAGTGGACTTCTCTGTCTCAACAGGGGTTACTTATTGTAACCTTATTAAAGCCACATATACAGCTATCCCTCATTTAGAGGGAGAATTCCTGAGGTTCCGCTTTAAATTTAACAAGATGGCATTTAATGGCACCCTAATCTACCGACTACCAGGTTCTAGGAACAGTTTAATTAAGTCTGTGCAGACTTCACCATATTGGGTGATTTTAATTTTCATCTAGAGTCTAAGGAAAGCAGGGAAACCGCGCTCTTGGTCGACTGTCTTGGATGTTTTAATCTAAGACAGATTGTCTCAGAGCCCTCTCACAGAACCAGCCATATCCATGATGGGATTTGTACTAATAATTTAGAGATAAGTTTTAATAAAGCTCCACCTATGGCTTGGACGGACTATAGCGCATTGTTCTTCAAGCTAGGCATTCCAGAGAAGGCTTCATGCGCCTATTACATGGTCAATTCTATTACAACGCGCTCCTGTTGAAAGATAAACAAATTGGAGCTCAACTTGGCTATATAGAGTCATATTCCATTTTAGATATGGATTCAACTCTGAGAACCTTAGTTCGGCAAGCTGGATTGAATCTGGGGTCACCAAGCTGGCCCCAGAAAAAGTTAGATTAAGCCACAGGAAAAGTAAATCATCTCCATGGTACACTGATGAGCTAAAAAAAACTTATGATGAGGTTTAGGGCACATGAGCATAGATGGAGGAAAGACTACTCTTTGGAAGAGAAGAATAATTATGAAATAGTAATTGAAGAATATAAAGCAGTTATTGTCTCAGCAAAATCACAATGTTTCTCTTATAAAATAAGTACAGCCACGATTTCATACACAGAAGTCGTCAAAACTGTCATTGCCCTTTCAAACTTTGATCAACGTAAACTGTTTACTCCTGATCAAGATTTCTGCAACAAACTTGCTGAATTCTTCTACAGCAATGTAAATGTTGTCTATGAGGAGTTTTCTGCCTATCAGAATGCACAACACCTGGCTGAGTCGGCCTGCCCAGATGACAAATTTAAGAACACACAGGTCGGCTTTGAAAACTTTTCCCTACTAATGTTGGAAAGAGTAATAAGAATTTTGGAAACCATCTAATTCAGGATCTCCACTTGAACCCTGTCCGGCGTATATGTTACATTTGATTCCCAAAACAATTTTGTCTTACCTTGCTCCATTTTTATACAATGCTCTTAGTTCAGGGCATTTTCCAATAGCCTGGAAAAAAATTACTGGGGCACCCTATCTTTAAAAAACCTACACAAGACACCACAGAGCTCAACATCTCTGGGCCAATCTCTTGCCTCCAGTTCCCCTTCAAGATCCTAGAAGAAACTCTAAATCAAGATCTGGTGGCCTTCTTGGAGGCAAATGATCAGTTGCACCCAACACAACATGGTTTCAGGCCAGAACACTGCACAGAGTCAGCGCTAATTGCAGCTATGGAAGAGATCCGTATGTAGGTAGACAGGCGAGGGAAGGCGGCACTTGTCCTGCTTGATCTTTCAGCTGCGTTTGATACGATCAACCATCAAGTACTTGTCCACCGGCTAGGCAAGATGGGGATCACAGGTAGGGCACTGAGTTTACTTAGTTTGTTTCTGTCAAATAGAGAGCAGACGGTGTTGCTAGGAGGACATACATCAAACTTGTTTGTTCTCCCCTGTGGCGTGCCCCAGGGATTATCCTTATCCCCAATTCTGTTTAACACCTTAGTCACTACATTGGTGCAACTCATTCGATCAAATGGTTTTTCAGCGATTTCCTACACAGATGATACACAAATACTAGTGTTCTTTTCATCTGAGTCAGATGGTGTGGCCAAGGAGTTTAACAACTGCATGGCACACATCACCAGATGGATGCAGGAAAACTGTCTTAAGGTGAATACCGAGAAAACCGAAGTCTTACTTTCTGGAAATGATACTTCTTTTTGGAACAACTCATGGTGGACAGCCATCGGTGGACCGTGCCCATACCCTGTTCGGAAAGTAAAACATTTGAGAGTCACGCTAAATGATCAACTGTTCTTTTCAGATCAGATTAATCCCTCAACATCTTCATGTTTCTACACCTTGAGATCTTCCATTTCCTCCCACTAAACCTTCAAAAAACAGTAATTGTTACTGTGGTTCTATCAAAGATAGACTGTTGTAATGCTTTCTTTTTGGGAGCATAAAAGCGTATGCAGTTAAAGCTTCAATCTATGCAGAATTTGGTAGCCCGCATGCTACTAAAAGTCCCTAAATTTAGTCCCATATCAAAGAGCATCAGGGACTTGCATTAGCTACCAGTCCAGGCTAGGGTTAAATTTAACACCTTGTGCATTGTCCTCAAGGCCCTCCACTGTTTTGGCCCTACCGACTTTTGGAAGGCAATTAGGTGGCATGCATTCGACTCAATTTTACATCATCCACTGTTCGATTTGTGGTTATCCCCAGGGCCAAGATGACAATGTGGGAAGGCAAAAGTTTTCCCCACATGGCCACTAAACTGTGGAATGCCATGCCATTCACATTAAGGTATCAAACAAGTAGGCCATTGTTAAGAAAATCCTTAAAGACTTGTCTCTTTGCTTCTGAGGTCTAAGTATTGCCTCCCTGTCTTCTCATCAGTAATAGCACTCACTGGCACTAAGACACCTTGGCAATCACGAGCTTCTGAGGCGATTGGTGGCAGCTGAGGCATCACTGCATTCAGCCAGGAATGCAGGGATTTAGTAGCTAATATTTAAAGACAACACTATCAATTCTGAATAAAATATGTGGAAATTATTGAAATGTGTACAACAGGAACATCAGAATCCCCTAAATGTTCAGGGTAGCCAATGCCATTATTTTTAAGGCAAGCATATGACTTACGCTCAGTCAGCACTTCCATAAACCTGCTTTGTCAAGAACATGTTTGAGACGAGGTTCTTTAGCCTGTAAAATAAACAAAGAAAAGAAAATGTTACATATATCCATCCTCTAAGACAAAGATTCATACATTAAAAAGATAATCCCTTCACATTTCTTTATCTGTACATGTTTTTCAATACGCACAAGTAAATGGATTTCCAAAGGCCTCCCAGCAGAAGTGGTTATTGTACATAACACTTCCATGTAAAAGGGCATCATTTCTAATTGCACCATTAAAAATCAACCTTTGATATTACCTCCTGGCAGCTAATAGGCCAGGACAGATTCAAGTCGAGTGGCCCAATGTTTCAGGACAATAGCCACATGAGCAACACTTTTGCTCTTTCTTATCAAACCAAGTGCTGGAATGTATAAAATTCGAAAGGGAAGGAAATCCTACTTGACAATAGCAGCTAAAATTGGCAACATACTTTGGTGACTCTTAGTATAATATGTTTCAGTCAAATAACACCAATGTTTTTTTCTCTGTATTTCTGTAAGTACACTACAAATAAGACATGTTAAATAATGTTTTCAAATAGATTTGAACGTTTGTTTTGGTTAAAAAGTGACGCAAAAGTGGCACAAGGGGCTTGTAAATAAGGCCCAAAGTATTAATGTATAGCTTAAAGTTGCAACAAGTCACCCCTTGATATGATTGTGCTTCAAGCTTGAGAATGTGGACTCTTCTCTGTCACAGGACTGCACAACTTGCAAGTCCACTTCGTGTCCTAAAAGTAGACAGCCCCATACAGGATGCAAAAGGTGACCTTAGCCATTAAGGCTGTGATTGTTTCTGTCACGTTTTGACTCTCTTATTAGTTAGAACAAGCATTGACAAAGGTAATTGGTTGTGCCTTACAATTGTGTTACCCTATTTTATTTCTTTGTCTGTGCTTTTTGACAATTCTGTTTTGCATAAACAAAAAGAATAAAAAATGCAAGACAGCCAATCAAAAGGATGATAAAAAGCTGTGTTCCATGAAATAGATAAACACAAGAAAAGATAGGAGAGCCATCAAATAAGAATCAAGCAAATTAGATTGAGAAGAAAGCCAACCAATATCTGACACAAATGCACTATAGGTTCTGCTATTGTCTACAATTGGTCTTCGACAGATTGCTAAAAGTTGTCTGTGCGTGAGACCTAGAAGTTGGAATACTTAACACATTTAACGGTCTCAACTGCAAGGTCCTGCAGATAGAAAAGTGTGTTGAGCAGTTCAGATGGATTGAGGAACACTTCATTTAATTGAAAGAGGAGGCACTATGAAATATACTGTGCAGATATTTTCCTCTTTCAGTTTCGCTTATTTACGACCTGAGGTGCAGGGAGAAAAAGATGAGGTTATGCGCATGTTCCAAAGCTAGGATTAAAACCAGGTTTTAAGTTATTTTACCAGATCTCTTTTTTCTGTTGCCGTAAAAACATATTTAATCAAAGCAGCCACAATTGTTCACTTCCAACATGTCAACTACAATTTCTATGGAACAAATAGGTGCTTGAAAGTAAACTGTAACAGTTTTGTTGCACCATCTTAAGATGAAGTGGGCTGTGCGTGGTGAGTACTACATCTAGCTACAGAATGCTCGCCACTTACTATGAGGAGTGTTAGGAGTCAAGAGTTCAAATCTGCCAAACATCCTTCTGATGTTGCTAAAACAGAATAACATGGAATATGTACTACTGCCATGTTTTTATAGTGCTTCGAAATAGGCAAAGTATGTTATATAAAAACAAGTAATTTGTGTGCATTGGCAGAGATACAATCCCTGTCTCTATAATGGGTTACAGACATGCCTGTTCTCAGTGGTGTGCGGTGCGAAGAAGTGAAAGGCAGTCTGTGTTGTATGAGGGACCAACAAGCCAAGGCCTGCCTTCAGAAAACTTGCTGAATCCCCTGTGAACTTCTTCAAATAGACCAGTGTTAACTGTGTGAAATATTACTTTCTGCAGTGCCATGGTGACAAGAGACATAGAGTGCCCGAAGACAATAAATGTACATAACTATGAGCCCTGAAAATTTACTACACATGGTTTTATAATGTGTTTATCTGAAGGTGACTTTATTGCATTTTAATTTAATATATCTAACACTTACCACCCCTGACGAGGCACTGAAACTATTCACAATGGGTAAGCTACTGTGCATCACAAGATTACAGGTTAATTCAATGGTCAGTGTTTGGCCATGTTTGGTTATTGGGATTAGCCTTATGCAATCAAGGACACCCTTTTATGGGTTGACACAAGTTTCTTTGTGGTAGAGTACATTAATAGGAGTTGGATGTAATAATTTATGGGAGTATGCGAGTTCATGCTAATGGCAGTTGGATCAGTGGATATATGTATTCAAAGAAGCAGGTTATTTTCTGTGAGGTGAGGGTGGATAGTACAATAATAGGGAGTAGGCAGAAAGCCATGCAGTGTAGAGTAGGCCACACTCAGACAGAGCAAAGCATACAGAGACTGGAGAGTAAGAGAGGCTCATTTACAAGAAAGGAATAAAAGAGAAACAATCACTAGTTTTAATTCAAGGTCAGTTTTTCATTCATAGTTTTAGGAATATAGAAGTGTCTTTTTGAGATAGCATGCAATCTGAGGATAGGAAAATTATTTTCATGTGGGATACCCTATTGCCCTGTAGCTTTTGTATAGCACCTCATCTCCAAGGCATGCCAGCACTCGAGGAAAAGGATAGAGACCCCTCAGCCCTTTGAGCCCCAAGCCAATGATGATTAAGGCGTGACACCCGACAACAGCGGGTACTGCCAGTGAATCCTTCATCATCAGATGCTCCATGGGATCACTGGATGGCTTTGTATATACTATTATGGTCGTAAGTGTAAGAGAAGGTCCAGAGGTCCTGGTCCTGGACGATGTTGCCAATATTTGTCAACAATAGGTGGGGGAGATAAGCTTGAGGCACTGGACCCTTCTAGCCTCATATATACAACGGTTCAAAGAGAATTTGAGCGATGTCCACTCATTTATTTAATGCTCCCAAAAAGAATTATGTTTGATTCTAATATTGAGTTTGGAAGAAAGGACAATTTGGTTTTTGCATGTTTCTAGCTCTCCAGGAAAGTTGAGGTTTTGATGGAAGAGCTGATAATGGATGTGAGTGAATGGCTGATTGTGGTTTCTCCTAGTACATAGATGTAGTGGGGGTATGGGTCTGTGCAGCACCGTGAGTGGATTCACTTCATGATTGAGGTTGTGTCTTCGTTGGGCTCCATTTGGTTAGATGTTTGGCCTTGTTGTTGGTGGTGGACATCTGGCTGATGAGATCCTATGGATGGGGCTCTGGATCAGCATTGCTGTAGATTGCTATTTTGTTGCAGTAGAAGTGAGAGAGGTTGTTGCAGAGGTCTTCGGAGGAGGTAGTTGTGTAGGTTGTGGCTGCAGGGTTTAAGAATCCTTTAAGGATTGGTAATACTTCTTTGCAGTTGTTGGAGCTGGCCTCAATTCTCAATGACAGGGCCCTTTTGTTTGATTCCCTTGGTCAGTAGTAGTGGTGCCTGAATGTGAGTACGTAGGGCCTAATTGCGATTCCTTAAATGCAATTCAATAAGCAATATAAAATAGCTATTTCACTATTTGGGGTCGCAAATTACCGTAAAACTTTGAAAAATGCACTAAAGTGCATTTTTCAAAGTTACATGTTACACACACACATGCCCTTGGGGCATGTGTGTGCTCTACATGGGTGCACAATCCAATTTTAGGGGTGCAACAGGGTGTCCTTTTGGCACCATTGCACCCTTCAAATTACATGCGCGATTTGCGAGTACCTATTTGGTTCCATGAATAGGAATCCATTCCTTCATTGCGAGTCGCAATTTGCGAGTCGCAATTAAGTAATGTTTAGGATTTGCTAATTTCATAGCGATTCCTACATGCATAGGCTTTTGTGATTCCTTAATAATCACAATTAAGAAATCATAATAGCCTTCCTTGATGCCTGTGCCAGTTAGAGTACTTTGTGCGGTGAGTCCATGACAATGCCCATCGCAATGCAGCACAATTGATCAGAATATTTAAAGTAGAAACCTCTAATCCATATACAACCTGCTGGTGATGACACCGCTTCCAATGTCTCTCCCAATACCCCACTCTAGTATCATACTAGAGTGGTTTAGGGTAGTATTATTTAAATAGCTCATTTCTCAGGCCTGAATCTCTGGTTTTTGGGTAGAATTTTCAACAGCAATGCATTGTCCTGTATCTTGTCTTATGTGTCATGCGCCAGCCCTCCCTACTATGCTGTTTCTGCCTCCGCGTTTCAAACATAACTGGTCTTTCAAATTAAAACATTTGAAAAGCCTGATTTACGAACTGCATATAGTAGTATGTAAAATATTACTACAGTTGTACTACTTATTTACTTAAAAATGCACCTCACAATCCTACAGGTGGAAATCTTCACCACCACCTCTACTACCTTTTAAATGTGGAGATCTCCACATGAGCAAGTTTACTATTTAGACAACAATGTGAGAGGGAACAGAGAGTATTACTGGACAATAGTGAATACCCACAACAAAATAGCAGGGATTTATGGAGGGACATACTTGTACAAACAAGCACTCACAAAAGTGTAAGACCATTACTATTCACAAACTACACTTCTAAATTAACCACAGTCTCAAAGACAACAAAGCAGTTGTAAAAATGTTTTCCAGTCCATCCTTGGAGTGAGTCAAGAACCACTCACATGTACTGCAACATATTGCCTTTCAATATAATGGTGACAGGGACTTAAAAAACACCCTATTGTAAATAATGTAAATAATTACATTATTTTGACTTTTAATGTAGATATATGCAATTGAATTTACTATTAAATGGTTATTTTACATTTAAATGCATACATTTTATTTATAACTAAAAAATAAGGCACTTTAACATAAATGTTTAATTTTTTGCTACAAAAGTAGAATTATTTTAAATTCATTCAAAACATATATACTTATATTTTACTAAATAATAATACAATTTTTAAAATGATAATGACACTGGAAAAAATGTATAAATTAAATAATATATTTTAATGATTTAATTATTTTATGAACAGTTAGTTTGTTATTTTATACAGTAAATAATGGTATAAAGGAAAAGATACACAATAAATTCAGAGTAGAGTACATTTAATTACCCTCTCTTCAAATAATTACTTCTTGATGAATTAAATCAATACACGTTTTATATATAATCTACATTAATGACGGTTCCTAGTCCAAGAAAGGCAAAAGCATAAAAATGACATATCACAACATTTATATACAAAATCATAAAGACATGAATGTATAATATAATAACCCTACAAAAATTATTTACAATGGTGTCCTCCTTACAGTTCTAGACGGACCACTCAGAGGTAGTCCAGATGACACACAAACAATCAATCAAATAGTATTTCTCATTTTAGTGTGACATCCTGAAATTCAAAACCGATACTATAGTTCCATCGACTCCTCCATAGCAGTGTCTACGTGACCACGTTTCAGCCTTACAATTCCTTAGGCCTCCTCAGGACAGGGTCAATACATTACTGTACAAAAATAAAACAACAAAATACCAAAAATTACTTCAGTCCTCAAGCGTTTGCGGAGCCAGCTGAATGGCGGATGGATACTGCCCAGACAACCTTCACCAAAAATGCGCAAAACACCTGTGCCCGTCCTTCTCCTTATTCCAAAGTGGTACGATACTCAGCGACAATAATAATTGTTATATCCAGCAGAGGACCTCCAACAAGGGTACCGACCCTCTCTTAGAACCCGCACAAGTGGTTTAAAAAGCGTAGGACAGTGTAAAGAGCGGGAGGAATATAAATAAATAAATCAAGCAAAGAAGACCCTAAAACCAAAACCAATAGTGCCCAAGTGACAGTGAAACCAAACTCAATAAGACTTACATATCTATTGTCAATGACTAGACCACAAATTACACGGTATGCAGTGTCTAAATCACAAAGTGCACAATATGCAGCAATCCAAAACTTTCTCTGCAGGTTGGGCGCACAGCACCTACAAAATCAGACAATTCTATTATCAGCCACCTCTCCAGTCACCACGGAACAGTACAACATGGTGGTATATCTAGGCGCTTACCTCCCAGCGCGGGCGCTGGCGTTCCTTCCTTGGAAATTCAGTAACCTGCGCACCAATCTATATCGCGTACGTCTCGGGAAATAATCAACGTCGCCTACATAAAGGAGACACATAAGATACAAATAAACCCCCCGCGCAATACATCTAAAAACCTTGCATATACTCCAGAGTGGGACTAGAAATACGTATCAACCGGCTCTCGTTCAATCCTCACTTACTTCACAGTTAGTCTCTCGGGAGTCTATCACCTCTCTTCCTCTTCCGCACCCGTTTCCGCCGCCATCTAACTAATGCGTCTTAAGTAACCTCCTTCCCAGGGCGTCCGGGGTCATGTTTCCAAATCATAGACATGGAAATGGGACTGTGTGTCTATCTACGCGTATATCCAAACAAACCGACCAGTCGAGGCAGATAACTAACCTCGCACAAACCTGCATTTATCAAAAAACACAAGATCACCGAAGAATAAGTGAAAAACATTTTTTTAAACAATTAAGACCTACACAAATTAATAATCAAAACCTACCCCAGGTCAAAATGTCACAGGGGAGGACCTCGCTCAGCCACCACACATAACATTCTCATCAGGAATGTACACATGATAGAATCAATGGACTTACATCTCCGGAAGGGTATCTGGGCAGACCCAAACCATCGGACTATCTCAACCACACGGAGGACATGAAGAACACAAACATGTTAAGACATTCATATTATATATATAGTATCAAAATTACAGTTATACAAAAACAGTACACTTCATGACAACCATGATGCTAGATGACTAAAGCATATACCACAGAAGGCATCTCGGAAATTCATACAGTATAGCATCTCCTCAGTTCGACAGATTCACTCTCATTCCCTTCTTAATTGGCCTATATACAATACACAATAATACTTTAATACGCACATCCTCAAATTAATGCCCAAATCTCATCACGATCATTGAATCCCAGTGTAGAGGTCTGATATCTCTCTATCATCCATGCCTCTAAACGGTTCAACTGATTTTGCAGAGTTATTTTATTGGGTGCCTTCACCACCACAAGGACAGACCATTTAAAGTCACTCTCATCGTGAACCACATCCAAATAATGTTGTACCATAGGAGCCCCTATGGTCTTACAACGTATGCAGTATTTATGTTGTAAAATCCGCATCTTGATAGCTTGTGTAGTCTGCCCAATATACGTTTTTTTGCATGGGCATGTAACTGAATACACCACGTTTTTTGTGTTACAGTTGGAAAAACACAACTGAGCATGTTGTCTGTTTTTAATTTCCACATATTTAGAGTCTTCAGTATGTGGGCATGCTGCACACCCATTACACCGAAAATGCCCTATTATGGCCAGTAAGCCTAACATTCCATGCCAGGTGGTGGGGGCTCACGTGTTGCCTTCACCAGATCATTTCTCAAGTTTCTCCCTCTACGAAAGGCGAACAAAGGCTTAGGTATGTTCAGATGTTCGAGTAGCCTCATATTCTTCAAAATAATTTGTTTTACCTTATTCGCCTTAGGGTTGAACGTGAGTACACATATCAGTTGTTCAGACTCTTGTTTGTTTTTGGGGGTAAGTAAACTTTCCCTAGGGGTATACCAGGCTCTTTTGAGTCCTGCTCTTACCAGCTTCCTAGGGTATCCTCTAATGATCAGTTTATTTTGGAGAGTCTTTGCATTTTTAAAGTAATCATTTTTATCAGTGCAGTTTCGACGGACTCTCAAAAACTGCTCGTAGGGCAAATAGTCCTTGAGATTCCGTGGATGTCCTGACGTGTACTCCAACAGGGTATTTCGATCAGTCGACTTAGTATATAGGTCGACCTCCAACCTACCATCCTTATCCATAATCCAAACATCCAAGAAATTAATACGTTTATTGCTAGATGTCATAGTGAATTTCAAATCCTTTGTACGGGCATTCAGCCAAAGATGAAATTGATCTAGTTCCTCTTGTGACCCCTTCCATATCATGAATACATCATCGATGAAGCGAACCCATTCCAGAATGTGATCTTTGAATGGGGTCGCTTCATGGAAGATGTATTTCATTTCAAAATAATCCATCACTAAATTGGCAATTTCAGGGGCTAAACAACAACCCATCCCTACACCTTTAACATGCAGAAACAAATCATTTTTAAAAGCAAAAAACTTATTTTTCAAACAAATACGGGCCAAAGAAATCAAGAAATCTGTCGGTACATGATGGGGCCTTGGTCTCTGGTCAAGCACCGAGGTCATGACCATCAGTGCTTCGTCTTGGGCTATGTTAGTATATAGACTCTCGATGTCGAAGGATACCAACAATTGTTGGGATCCATCAAACATCGAGAGTTCTATCTTGGAAATAAGATCCATCGTCTCTCGAATATATGCTCTTGTTTCTGTTACAAAGGGCTTTAAGAAAACATCAATATATTTTGCCAATGGCTCTAAAATAGATCCACAGGCTGCAATAATCGGCCTGCCAGGCGGTTGGGATGCATTTTTATGCACTTTGGGGAGTACATATATATTCGGGGTCTTCTGATCAGTGGAATTCAGATATTCATATTCTTTCTTACTGAGAAATCCTGACGCCATAGCCTCTGTTGTGAGATGCAGTATCTGTGCTCTTAGTCTCGCTGTAGGGTTCTCTGTAATTGAACAATTATGTTCCACATTACTTAATTGACATATAATTTCCTCGTCATATATCTTAGTATCCCATAGCACTATCCCCCCACCCTTATCATCTTGTTTGATAATGGTGAGGGGATTACAGGACAATGCCTTTAAGGCCAATTGTTCCTGTTTAGAGAAATTAGATCTAAATGTAATATGCTTAGTATTAAGTTGATCTATTTCGCGCTTCATCTGGCATAGCCATACGTTGGGGACAAAGAGAAGATTTTTTCTTTAACCCACTAATGTTAAATTCATGGGCATCATTATAATCAGCGTAGAAAATCTTCAATCTGATTTTCCGTAAAAATTGTAGCAACTCGGTTTTAGTATCAACGGGATTCTGTACTACCGTGGGAACAAAGGATAAACCTTTTTGAAGTATTCTCAATGCCACATCAGATAAGGAGTGTTTGGATTAATTATATACTGGCATCAACTGCATATTAGTATGATTATCACTCACATCAATGTGCTCTAACGCCTCTACACCCTGTGCCGTGTCCTGAATAACCCTTGTTCCTGATTCTGTTGCATGGGTGTACGCCATCCTCCTCTGTATCCTCGTCCCCTGTTCCCTCCTCTGTCTAAAAAAGGGGGGGGTTATTATTTACTCTTGGATACTGATAGTATGGTTGGTATGTCGAATATGGTTGAAAGAATGGTCCTGCCCTCAGATCGGAATCTGAGGAGGATTCTGAAAAGGTAACAAATTTAGTACGTGCTCTCCCTCGAAATGGTAGATTTAGGCTACTAGGATTGTTATTCTTGAAAAAATCTTCCTTCAAGTAAGGATATACCCACTCCAATTTAAAGTTTTTTATATCTTTCACCACTTTGGACGTTTTCAAATTTACTGTGTGAGTCTTGAAGTCTATCAAGGTTTTCTCTATAGCTTCTAACAATGCTTTAGCATCTACTATGGTGGTTTCTCCCCCAATCTCTTCCTCTAGTTTCTTAATTTCTTTTAGTTCCTCCTCGCTGATTCTCAGTGCCGTCAGGTGGAAATCTTCACCACCACCTCTACTACCTTTTAAATGTGGAGATCTCCATATGAGCAAGTTTACTATTTAGACAACAATGTGAGAGGGAACAGAGAGTATTACTGGACAATAGTGAATACCCACAACAAAATAGCAGGGATTTATGAAGGGCCATACTTGTACAAACAAGCACTCACAAAAGTGTAAGACCATTACTATTCACAAACTACACTTCTAAATTAACCACAGTCTCAAAGACAACAAAGCAGTTGTAAAAATGTTTTCCAGTCCATTCTTGGAGTAAGTCTAGAACCACTCACATGTACTGCAACATATTGCCTTTCAATTTAATGGTGACAGGGACTTAAAAAACACCCTATTGTAAATAAAGTAAATAATTACATTATTTTGATTTTTAATGTAGATATATGCAATTGAATTTACTGTTAAATGGTTATTTTACATTTAAATGCATACATTTTATTCATAACCAAAAAATAAGGCACTTTAACATAAATGTTTAAACTTTTGCTACAAAAATAGAATTATTTTAAATTCATTCAAAACATATATACTTATATTTTACTAAATAATAATACAATTTTTAAAATGATAATGACACTGGAAAAAATGTATAAATTAAATAATATATTTTAATGATTTAATTATTTTATGAACAGTTAGTTTGTTATAACATTTTATTTTATTAGTTCAAGATTAACAATAGTTATTTATTTAATTAACATTTTTATTTTTCATTAAAACTTGTTTTTAATATATTTTTTTTTTTTGAATAATTGCTAGTTATTACTTTTCCCAATACTTTATTATAGGGACTTTTCGGCACCGGTGGTGGTGGTGATGTGTCCGCTTACAAGTGAAAAGTTACTAGAACTAACTTCACACTTGAAAATTAAGTCTTAGATAGCTCCTCCCTGTACATCTATGGCTTAAGGAGATGGAGACTTGTAGGTCTGTACTAATGTGTACGTCTACATTTGGAAACGTTTACCAGCAGAAAAGGTGTAGATTTACACCTAGCTATTTGCATAATTGTATACGTGAGTAAATCTACATGTGTAAATGAATTTCTGTAAATATAGCCCCAAGTGTCAGAGTTCATATGTATTGAAGAGTGGTGACTTTTACAGTGTAAATGTTCACAATCTATGAGATTATTATTTATTGTATGTGCAGTAGTATATAACACTGATGCATTTATACTGCTCTCTTGTGTATTATCATGAGGTTAACTGTGCACAGATTAAAGCTTGAATTTTTGTAGATGCTTTAAATCATGTGTTACTCAGGACAAACAGCCAAATTTATGTCCACAATGGCTGAGGTATTTACCACACCCAGTAATTACCATTACCCATGGGTGAGGTATTTACAGCACCTGGGGAGTACCATTACCCAGTGGTGAAGTACCTAAAGAGTGAGGCAGATATCTCCTTATTGAAATGTTTTACTTGAATTGAGGTATAACATGGAATTGATAATTGACATATTTCAACATCAAATATAGTGAGGTAGGAACTCATTGAGGGTTGCGGCAGTCAGACATTTTACTGAACAAAGGGACTTAGATAGAACTGTTGGATGTACAGATTCTCATCTAAGACCTCATGGATGGTGAAGATTGTGCTTTGCTCATGTTGCTAAATTTATTTGTGGCTCTTACCAGGGTGGATCACAATATTTTGATTGAAAGAATGAAGAAGTTGATGTAGATGGCTGGGGAAGGAGATACATTTGTTCAGTCCTTTTTAGGGGATCGACTAGTCAGAACTTGTTTAGGAGATACATCATTCGTTCAAGAAAAGGTCATGTTTGGGTACCTTCAGGGCTCTTGGCTATCCTGTACCTTACTTATCATATATAAAACACATGCACAAACTACTATAAGCATCAAAAGCCAAATTCCACAGCTATACCAAGGTCTACTGAATAGTGCTCTGTATTTTTAAATATTTAGTGAATGCAAGGAAAAAGTGATGGACTTCTCCCTACGGTATAGGTAAAATTATTGTGCTAGGGAGCTTTCGTAATGCTTACCCCTAGTGCAACACCAACATGCTTCTTCCTCCTCACTTCTTACAGAATGATCCCAGCCTCTCTGCTTGAATAGTTTAAAAATAATACTGTACCAAATATGCACTTATTAATTTACTTTCCTGTTTTCACTTACAAGAATTCCAAAGGCTGACCTTCACTGAGAGAGAATTCATAATTCTTACAATCCAATTTTGAGAGATGTTTGCAAGTAGAAGGGAACTTTTGAGGTAAAGCACTGCCTTTTCAACTGACTATTGCAAAAATGTAGGCAGGGCAAGATTACGTGTTCAAAGGCCTATTTACAAATGCTTCACTCGTAAGTCCATGGCTACCTGTCATAATGTCAGCAACATACAGAGGAGAACGAGGGTTGTAGGTGAAGGCCTCCTTAAAGCCCTGCAATAAATGTGTTTTTCAAATTGTGAACACCTCTGCAGATGGCCTTGCACTCAACATTGTAAAACAAAACACATTTTTAAAGCAAGCACCAGCAAATTAAAGCAGTCTCTGTGATTTAATGTATAAGTACTGAAACTCTTAATTAAAAAGTGAATCTAAGGAAAATAGAAATAATGGAGAATGGAATGCCTCAATTAATCTCAGCCACTGACAGTTACTTGGTGCATTTTCCAGTCCATCTACTATTGATCACCATGCAACCTCAGGCAGAATCTAGCCATATGCAAATTAGTCTTGCTATTGCTACAATGAGACAGTCCAATCTGACCTACCAGGCTATGTCCCCAATACAAGTTAACAGTTGGCCATTCAGAATGGACTATTCCCTTTGGCGCAGGAACAAGGCTGATTGACACATAGATGATCTGTGTCTGAAATGACATAGTTGGTCAAAGTGATGGACGAGATTGGGACTTGAATGATTGCAATTGGCTGAATCATTTTGCAAGTATTCCATCCACATCAATTGTGTGTTTTTAAGTCAAGTCAAATAACATTATTATGGCAGACTTGTGCCATAAAAGTAAACAATGAAAAGTAGCACGAAATGTGAATTACTAAACATTAAAACCCATTACGCAATACAATTGATATAAAAAAATTCTATAAATAGATGTTTCACTATGAAATATACACAGACACAAGATACAGAAATTGGACCAATTCATAAGCGTGTTGAGGGTCATGATTGCAAGGCGTACAATAATTCTCACAGATATCACCAACAATAAGAATTAAGACACTAAAGTGCAAAAATACAATTAAGTGCATAAAACATCAGACTGCCTCATATACAAAATAGCCTCAGGTGAATACTAAGAAGAAGTAGCCTTCTTCTGAGAAACCACATGGGACCCAAAAATTTGGCAACTGCGTGAGAATCTGATTTAAGTTTTCATAATGCAGTACTATGACTACACGTACCCAGCTGCTTGCAAAGAGGCTTGATCCATTCTTGAAGCAGGCCAGCATAAGCTGGACAGGCAAACAAGACATAGGCTATGGTTTTGTCAGCATTATTGCAAACAGGAAACAGAGCAGAGTTATCATCAGATGCCCACTTACAGGTAGAAGTTTTCAATGGAAGGGCACCCACCCTGAATTGAAAGTAGAGTTTCCTGTCCAGTGGGACAGAATTACAGTCCCAATGGTGTTCCAGGACACTAATGATTTTAAAATCAAGGAACTTTCCTAACAGCGTAGCTCTGGCAGCTATAGCAACATACAATGCATAAGCAAGACCAATATTTGAAAAACAGAACCATTTAAATGAGCCACCCAAAGATTTGGAGAGTAGAAGTTAAATTTTTAAGACACAAAGTTGCGCTAGATACAGATCATTAGAATTCATAGAATCACCTAAATAAGCAAAAATAGCCAATCAAAATACAAAATTAATGAACGAAAAAACTGTTTCTGATCTCCAGTGAGCCACATGATGAGGATCAAAGACATTTATTCCCACTGTCTTTAAAATCTCTGCTTTATAGGCGAGTTAAGGTTAAGCCAGTTATAGCTAATTCACTCAGGCATCTCCACTTAGTAAGAATTAAATGAAGTAGCTGATTTAAAACACATTGCCACCTAAAGTGAGGATGATATGAATGTTTATTGGCTTACATGTACAAGTCAAACACATGTGAGAACCAGAGAATACGAAGAGCTTGCCTATAGGCATAAAATAATATAGGCAACCAATAAAACCTTTAGGTTTCACCAAAGTGAGAGTTGTGATCACTGTAGAGCAGTCAGAGTCTGTAAAATCTAATAGTGCATCAAATATTTATGGTTGATATTGTTGAATGCAGACCATGAATCAAATAAGACCAAATCGCAGACTTAACCCTACCTATATAATACGTTGGCCATTGAAGATCATGAGCAACACATAACAGGCTTTTGGCTTATGCATGGATAGCAAAGGGTCTGTGATAATTATTTTACTAAAAATCCAATTGATTTCCTTTTCTTCTGTCATCTTTTTCCAAGATTGATTAAATTTAGCATAGAGGATTAACAATAGGAGAGATTGCAATATGAACTACTCACCCACGCATACAAGACATTACACAATGAAGGACCAGCGTACCTCAACCAACCTGTGACCTTTAACCAGCCCACCAGGAAATTCAGATCCGGATCCCTTGCCCTGGCTACCACCTGTCTCATCTGCTGGATCTACAACAGAGGCCGCTCCTTCTCCCATCTGGCGGCCAAGACCTGGAACGACCTCCTATTGCACATCAGAGCCTTATCATCACTCCAGAAATTCAGGAACGACCTCAATACTTGGATATTCAACCAATAGAACAGACAGCACTATCCAACAGTGCCTAGAGACACTCAATTGTGAAGCAGCAGCGCTCTGCAAATCCTGATTGATTGATTAATAGAAACATTCATTTTTCTAGCATCTAGCTGTTAAGCCTAACTAAAACCCTGATACTGAGCCCCTACCATTGTGCCAATGCAGATAACATTGGTAGCTCCTAACATTTGGGTTCAATCAGTCGCCATAGGGTTAACGCAATACCTTCCACCATATTGATTGGTAAAACACATCAACCCTTCAGAAGTATATCGGAATATGTGCTATATATTGAAAATTGACCTATTTGCCTGTTTTAAATAAAAAAATCCTATATTTATTCTTGATTGACTTTTCAAACATTTGCAAATCAAACATTCAAAACATATAAATCAACTATGCTGAAAAATCCCTAACACAAATTAATTGTAAAGAGTTTTTTACCACTTCCTTGGCCAGATCCAATGCTGGGTCCTTTACATCATTTAATTGGTTGTCCTAAAACACAAAAAGTCAAACAATGAAAGCGATTATAAAGCACTTTGACTGCTAACAAGTATATAAGCATCAGAATATTGACAGTTTTCCCCGATCCACAAAAAGTGCACTAATAAGCTTAAAAGCATGCCTTGCATTTGGCCACATTCTTAACATTAATTGAACAGATGCAGAGAGTATCAGATAATGTGCAACTAGGAACCAAGCCTAGGCCAGGATAGAGCTGCAATGTTCCTCTCCTCACAAACATTGTTAGTGCAGTTATCATGCATTTTCTGTTTTTATGAAGGTGAGTAAGAGTTGAACAGACTTCAAAGCAATTGGGCTGACAGCCATGGAAATAGCATTTACATTGTGGTAATTAGCACACAGTGCATATACTATGTATTTTTTACCACACAAATATTTACCATGCATATGCCTTTACCACTCATGCCCTTGCCACGCAAGGTGAAGTACTTAAGGTAAGTATAAATGTTTGAGTGTATATACACACACACACACACACACACACACACCCCCACACGCACACACACACACACACACACACACACACACCCACACTCACACACACACACTCATTTCATGCATAAGGTTTACAGTTCAGGAGGATAAAGTCATGTGTGATAATTGGCATAAAGAAAAATGGCAAATAAACATATGACATGAGCAGAAATCTCAGCGGACATGTGCATTATGAATTTAATGAATTTGCTTCATTGCTTCTACATTGATGTGAGTGGCATATTCACATCACCTTGTTGCGCCAGGCCTAGACTCCCATAAATATAGATGGCTAATCCTATTGCCACCACTGTGGAACAACAGTGACTGGCATCTGATTTCATGAATGCACCAATTCTTTACACTACAACATGAACTCCATCGGCCAGGTAGCTTAAAATGTGTTCTGTCAATATCTCGCATGAATTGTATAAGGCCATTGTATTCAATGGTTTTTCATTGTCAAAGCTAAAATGAATATTATTATGTCCAAAGTGTACTGACGATCTGACTGAGGACTAATCTGATATTCTTTGATACACTGTTAATGAATATTGAAACTAATTGAAACATTTTATCATGTAGCTCTACACAGTTGTATTTGTTTCCCCTAGTGATGTCCTTTTTAAAACATGTTTTTATTGTAATTGGTAAAAAGGGGGTCATAGAAATTCCAGTGCATCATTAGTGGCACTCAAAGACCCACCCAGTATCACTCATCCATCGAGATCCTACGATTAAGCCAGCTCCCCCAAGTCCTCTGCAGGGAAGGCCTCCTGCCCCAGGTTCTGGGAGGCAGGTGCAGAGCTCCAGCTGGCAGATACACCTATGCCAGACTATCTAGCAGATCCTGCCATAGATCCAAATTTTGGTCAGCAATATTGTCTGTGTGTACTACCCGTGATCGCCTCTCCTCTGCCACACCCCATTCATGCATGTCTTCCACCCCTTCTGAACCAGTGGCATAGCAGGTTGTATCCAGTGGATAGCCACTCGCCTATTAGAAAGTACCAGCCCCATGAGAGGGAACCAGTGATTTATCTTGGTACCGCATTTAGGCATCAGCATTATCTCACATATATAGTGACTGACACAGGTTTCGACAGGCATCTGTGTGATGTCCCATAGAACCAATATGATCCCTCCCCAAAAGTCCCTATATTTTGCTACAATCATATGCCATTTGGAAAAAGGTTGCCTGAGGAAAACCACATCACCGATAGAGGGGTGCACCCAAAAGAGAATCGACACCTCTGGACCTGTAATGACTCTACCTATATTAAGCTAGTAGAGGGCCCCTGGGGTGTATCCCACCTGTATCCCCACGTAGCGGAAGTGATCTCTCTCACCTGATCTCAGTCAGTGGAAGTTGGATGGTTAAGCATGTCCTAGGGCAGCCAGGGGAAACAGTGCAGCTTTCTCTTTATTGACCTACAGGCCAGACACTGCTCTGAATTTTTTCATAATCGATAGCAACACCCCACATTATCCCTCCAGATGCGAGATGTAGATGTGCGTGTCAAGTCAAGTCAAAGTCCACTTTATTCGATTAATTAAAATCATAAAAGTATTCTACAACAAATATCATACAATTCATATAAAACAGTATTAAACAATTGGTAAATTTAAAAAGTAGGTTAAAAAGGCATTATTTACACAAAATTCATTACAAGTTGCACTCAGCTTTGCAATGAACGTGGATTCAAATATCTATCCTCAACTGTTCTTCCAATCTTAGCCTTGATCTCTTGCATCTGACGGATGCGGCCAAAAAACTAGCAGTGCAGTACATGATTATAGGAGAAAGCGACATCTGTAAATATAACAACGCAGGCTTATACTGGATAAAACCCAACTCCTTCAGAATAGATTTTAAATATCTGGTACGAGGTTCATGATAAAAGGAACAAAAGAACAGAAAATGGGCATTATCCTGAATAGAGAAACCATCGCATTTGCATGGAGACGATTCCTCGAGCTTGCACCAGTCTTTCTCGTCCCACAGTACTATATAAATTTGATTAAACCGAAATTTGGATAAAAGCCATCTATGAAAGGAATTGGTTACCACTGTTAAATAAGGAGCCAGCTCACAGGATGGGGTTATCAATACATGAGCCCTCACAGAGGGTTTACATAAATCATAAGCTTCGCGCTCGGCCATACGTATTCTAAAAAAATTGGTCTTCACCCACGGCAAATCAGCTTTACACAGAGCTTCTGGGCTACTAAAGATTTCAGGGCGTCCCAGAAGTGCTGCCGTAGATTCAATATAAGACAGCCACTGAATATCCCTCCTGTGATCTAGTGCAAGACAATCTTTGATGATCCGATGATTAAGACTAAGGTTCGGGTTAAGCCAGAGCTTAATCCACATCAAGAGTGGAGCTAGATTGATTGTGTCTAGAATGTAGCCCATCCCCAACTCAAGATGTACTGAGTGGGTAGCAGTTGACTGGGGTAAACCCAACAATGAACGAAGAAATTTATTTTCCTCTATCTGGATGCTTTTTGAATTAACATAACCCCAGACAGCTGCACCATATCTAGCGATTGCGACTGTCTTGGCTTTGTAGACGGACAGAATAGCCTCCATAGGTTTCCCCCCCAATCTCCTAGAAAACCCCAGGATTGCAGCATATGAACTTCTTACCGCGTTCATTTTAGATGTTAGCTGCGGTGTCCAAGTTCCCCTTTGGTCAAAAATCACACCCAAATATGTAAAGACTTTGACACTTGTGATCACCTCTCCATCGCAAAAGAAGGCTTTTTCTTTACGCTTACCACATCCTACTGACATGGTATGCGATTTATTTTTGTTGATCACCAGGTGCGCCCCCCATGCTCGGGATATCCTTTGTGGCAGACGTTAGGTAGCCCTCCAAAGAGTTCACGTAAAGCGTGAACAACATTGGCGCCAGGATGCATCCCTGGCGGACCCCTCTAGTTGATCTGAAACTCTCGGTACACTTTCCGTCGGTGGTCATTCTAATGCGGGCCCTCAGATCTTTGTGGAGCTCCGCCAGAAAGTGTACCAAGGAACTATCGAGGCCCATCTTCAGGAGCATTGCCCACAGCTTAGATCTATTAACAAGATCAAAGGCTGTGGACAAGTCCATGAAGCCAAGGAATAAACTACCCCCTTTTGCTCTGGTGTATTTAGAGAGTATGAGGTGGAGGTTGAGGCATTTGTCCTCAGTACTCCTCCCTGACCTAAAGCCAAATTGTGCCTCGGACAGGATGTTGTTCCCCTTAGCCCACGCAGAAATCCTCGCCAGGACAGCCTTTCCTAGGATTTTTACCGAGGAGTCCAACAGCGATATTTGTCTATAGCATTTTGGATCTCCTCTCTGCCCTTTTTTGAATATTGGGACAATTGTAGCTAAAGACCAGTACTGAGGGAATCCCACTACAGCAGCAGCGTTAAAAACTCTTGTTAAAATATTAGCCCAAAACAGCGGATTTGCCCTGAACATATCCGCTGGCACTCCATCGGGGCCCGGGGCCTTGCGTCCTGCTGTCTCCTCTATGGCTCTAAGTACCTCACTGGTATCAAATCTCACGGGCTCCAGGGGGATCTCATTAGTAGGGATTGTGAAAGGTTCCGGCTCCCTGTTGCTGTCATAAATTTTTTCGAAATGTCGAAGCCAGTCCTCCTCTGAAATGTTTAATTCTAGCACTGAGTTTTGGACACCTGTAAGTAATGGGGAATTAATTATTGTCCAAAACTCAGCACTGTTTTTTAGAGTGGCTTTATCCCTTAAATCCTCCCAGGCTTTGCGTTTTAATTCATTTTTACGCAAAGTAGTGGCCGTGTTAAAATCCTTTCTTAATCGCACCACTAACGCCTTGTCCCTTGGGCGAGTATTGAGGGCTTTTTTAAGGCGGTTATGGGCTTTGCTACAATTTTTGTCAAACCAGCCTTTAGCCGGATTATGTTTGCCCCCTTGCCCTTTGGCTGTGAGACTGCTAGACACAAACCGGCAAATATCTTCGAAGGAAGATATAATCTCCTTGCTCCCAGCTGACGGATTGGCACACACATTTAGCTCTTCCGAGACTGAGGAGGATAGAGTTAGGAAAAAGTGGTCCGGTACGACCATCTCCCATTTAATTCTTCTCCCCTGATCCTTTTCCTTTACAGGCAATATAGTCCGATGGCAGGCAACTGATTTTGACAAGAAGGAGCTATTCGCTAGCTCCAGCCCCACAGGGTTATGGTCACTCATGGGCATAGCAATTGCATTATATGAAATCACATAATCAAGAAAACATCTTGAGACAAAAATAAAATCAATTATCGAATCGCTAGCCCTTCCCGTATAAGTGGCAACCCGTGTACTTTTATCATAAAATTCTGGTTCAAATAGCTCATTTTCCCGCAATACATTTTCAAGCACCCGACCCTTCTGTGTATGTTCTAGGTGAGGAGGGGACACGCTATCTGGCCCGTCTTCTTCCACTAGGACACAATGTGAGCACAAATGAACATTAAAATCACCCATTAAAATGAATCGACACAAAGTGGATTGCTTGTCTCTGTAGAGATTTAAAAAGTCTAATAGCCATGTAAAATGCATAGATTCAGGATGGCTGTTTGGAGCATTATAACAGTTAACCAAAAGTAATTTGCAACCATCCTCTAAAGTTAACTCCAGAATGATGAAACTATGGGAGGCACAGTCTATCGGGATAATTTTACCTTTTATGTTCACCGAAACCAACATCATAAGACCTCCTTTGTTCCGGCCTGCGGGGGAAGGCAAAGCAGGTACGAAATAAGATGTGAAACCGTCTAACCAGTAATCACACTCCAAGTCCCAAGTCTCTTGCATAGCGATGATATCGTGGCGCTTTACAAAATTTTCCCAATTAGGGTCTCCCTTCTTAGACCGCAACCCAGCAATGTTCCAGGATAACAGTCTAACCGTGTCCCCTTTATCAGTAATGATCTCTGATGAACTGTTGTTGACCGCCTCAGAAGAAGGTACAAGGACCGTTGGTGTTGGGACCACTACGGCGTCGTCCACTGTACCCTCTCCCTCGCCCCGTCAATCACAGAGGTCGAGGCCTGAGAGCGCATTGAATCTGTTATAAGTTGTAATGGGGGGACCAAATGTAAAGAGGTTATCTCGGCCCTGCAACGAACTTTGATGAGCCAAACTGGGCCCCACCGGGGTAAATGGATTTAGTCTTTGTCTGGACAAAGAGGGTAAATTGACATGGTTGTAGAAATACCCAAGCGGGCGCACTCGAATACCATTACTGTCCTCCAACAGGGATGCTGCCCGTAGGAGGACTGTGGCCACATGTTGTGGGTATTTAAAGTTCACGACCACACAATCCCCTCTACATGTTTTCCTCGAGGGGCCAATCCAGTTCACTCTCCTCGTCGTGATGATGTCTCCAGCACGTTTAGTAGGAAAACCACATTTATCACCTAGCCAAGCCACCACTTTGTTTTTAAGGGAATCATGCGCTTCCTCTTGTGGCTCGGAAGTGCCTGAACTATACGTCGGAACATTGGCTAGTACAACGACATAGGGGGCGCAATCCGGGGGCAGATTAATAGAATTATTGCGCCTACCTTGTGCGGCATTTGTGTTATATAAGGGACCAGATCTCTGGTGGCACCCAGCCTGATCAACATCCAGGTCTACTGATGGGGGATGGATGGCTGGGGGAACAGTAAGGTTGTTTACCGTACAGTTGACCTGAGGAATCAAAGGAGGTGGGTTGGGGGCTATTGTGTCACTTTTTCCTATGACTTCGGGACTCACTGAACTAGTTGGAGGGAGTGAGGGGTTCACCTTAGATAGTTTAGCCAACTGTTGATCCAATAGACGCCCTAGTCTTTTAAGCTCCGCATTCGCGGTGTCCAATTTGACTGCAAGGCAGTCAATGGAAGCCTTAAGTTTTAGGTCAAAAGCGGCCTCTATGCGTTTAATTAGCAAACCAAACTGCTCAGGGCTCAGTGTGATACTGGGTTCCTTTGTAATCTCTACGTTTGCTTTGGTTTTAGGGGAGATGTGACTATCAGGCAAGTGGTTTTCCCCTCTTCTCCTGTGGATGATCTTACCCCCCCTCTTGCTTTGCTGCTTTCTGCATGTTCTGACAGGTCTCTTGCCCTTAATTTCTTCCATTACTTCCAGCTCTTCCTCAGAGTCAGAGCATACCTTGTCAAGCATTGTAGGATCAATCATTATGGTATCAGGGTCCCGGTGGATCGAAGCTACTATTATGCTGGCTGGATTGCTTGCGTTTTGGTCTCCTAACATACAGTCCGCGCTATTTTCGCCCTCTTGAGAATCCTCCGGTGTAGCTGCTCTTGATGGAGGGGGGTCATAGTCTAGAGAAGCTACTTTGCCCAAAGAAGCCCTTCTATCATCATTAATTTTGTTCACCATTTTGACAAGGAAATTATTCATGGAGCCTGCCCCCGTGACGACCTTGTCTTTCTTAGAGCCTGACATAGTAGAAAATGGAACGTGGTTGATTATCAGCTTTGGCTACTGTCTAACTGCCAACAGACTCAAAAGGCCAAGTTACCCGGGTATAAGCCTGCAAAATCTCACAGCCTTTAACCCAGACTACTCCGGGTAATAAGGCGCGGTTTATCTCTCCCAGAATCTTAGTGCAGTTGGTGTCACTACTCTTGTATAGAAATTATCAAATATCAAAAAGGGATCCCAGTCGCAAGCAGACGAAAAAGGTGTATTGCGGCAACCGCAAACAGTATCCAGATTGCTGCCAATGTACGCAAACACAGACCAAATCCACAGCAATATGCATGGAGCAATATAGATGAAACAACAGCAGTACCTGATATGGGGCAGATGCCTTGAAGTCAAATTTCAGAGGGAGGGCCCAGCCCTGCCTCCTCCTGCCCCGGACGGCCACAGACGGCCCGCCCTTTGCCCGGGCTTCGCCCAGCGCCCGCCCGCGCGCGTCCCGCGTGGCGGGAGACGCGAGTTGTTTAAATTCCGTCCCCGGTCACAGGGGGCGGGACCTCTGCTGCTGGTGCTGGCCCTCGGCAGTCTGGGGCATGTAGTATGCACGCTTTAGCCTCCGCTGTGTCCCCCGGTGCTGGCGCTGCGTCTCCCGTGCGTGTCATCTGCATAGAGCAAGACGATGTGAGCAATGCCACAACCTTAATCCCACACCCGATCATATTGAGGCGGAGCCAAATCACCAGAGTCTCCTTCACCAGGACGGGGAGGAGCGGTGAGAGAGGGCATCCCTATCTTGTGCCTCTTTCAATTGAGAAGCTCTCCAACATCACATGTCCAGTGCATACCTGCGCGACTGTACGAGCATAGAGCAGTCTCTTTCAAGACATAAAGATCTGTTGCATCCCCAATCATAGGAGAACTTCCAAGAGGTCCTCCCAATTGAGCGTATAAAAGGCTTTATCAATCTCTAAAGGGATCAGCCCTGCCTCAAGTTCCCCTTCAGCGATCAAATGCAACAGATAAGAAAGCCTCCACATGCCTATCTGGGTGCCCCTCCCCGACATAAAGCCACATTGATCACTGAGCACCAGGTGAGTGACCACACCCCCCAGCTTGGTCGCAAGAGCCTTCGCGAGTATTTTTGCATTGACACCCAGCATAGACCACGGTCTACATGAGCCAGGGTCCAAGGGGTCCTTACCTTGTATGGGGAGCATAACTATCTGGGCCTCTTGCATTGTTGGTGGAAGCAACCCACCCCACCATGCCTCCTGAAGTGTTTCCAGCAGGTGGGGGAGGAGTATTCTTGAATACTTCTGGTAATATTCTACAAGGAACCCATCCGGGCCTGGTACCTGCAGCATGCCATCTCCTGGACCACTTCCTGCAACTCCTAAACCAGGATCTCACCCTCCATACTTTCTATATGCTCCGCTGTAGATGAGCCAACCTCCATCTCATTATAAACTGCAGTGAGATGATCTTGCAGTAGGAGATTGACTCTGACCTGCAACGCCACCATGGTGCTCTCCTGGAGCCTGAGTGAGAGAAGCGCCAGGGGTGGCCACTTCCTCTTAAGTAGCTGTTGCAGACGGTGTCCTGATTAATCACCCTGCTTATGTAATAGTAGATGATAATTGCACCTAACTAGCTAGTCCAGCCAATCCCAGGTCTCCCCCACCACCCTCTTGGCTGTCAGCAGTGCATCTCTCCATTCCCCCAATATAGGGGCATCTGATGGAGGGTCACCAACTGCTACTCTTTCTCAATCAGCTGTGGCTCCACGCAGTGCTGCTAATAAGAGACAAGCACCCCCCCAGTTCACCGCTTTCAAAGTATCCCACTCCAACCTTCTGCATGTCGCTGTAACCCAATTGGTTTCAAAATAGCTGACTGACACTGCTCTAAGTTCCTTGCAGAAATGGCCAGCCTCGAGTGCTTCAGGCCACAGGCACCAAAGTGCTACCCTGGGTTTGTCGCCACATATCCTCAACTCCAAGAGAAGCAGGGCATGGTCAGAGAGAAATCTGCCCATTATTTGAAAGTCCGTTATTTAACTGGCCTCCGACACCAAGAACCTTTCAAGCTGACTATATGCATTGTGAGCTGATAATTAGAATGTGTATTCTATGGACTTAGGGTTTGTTATGCGCCAGACATTTAGGCAGCCCATGTGTTTCATCACACCCCTCAATGTGGCAATCATAAAGGGCTTTGTACCAAGTCTCGGCAGTTGTCTGTCCTGATTGCCATCAAGCACACAGTTGAAATCCTCCCCCCACACCAGGGGGTCCCAGTGTAAGGGAGACGTTCCCTCTTTATGTCAAGTTAGAATGCCCTGTCAATCATGTAAGGCACGTACACATTCAGTAGACACACTTCTCTCCCATCTAGAAAACCATGCAGTAATAGATATCTACCTTAGATATCTGCCGTAAAGCTCCAGACCCAGAAAGGGATCTGAGGGGCAACCCATATTAAAACTCTGTGGGAATAATTAGAATACATTTCAGGGTAAAATTGCCCTCTCCACTTCTTTTTTATCTTCTGAGCCTCACTTTCCATTAGGTGATTCTCCTTCAACAGTGCCATGTGTACACCCTGATGCCACAGATATGTTTACACCCTGCATTGCTTAACATTGGAGTTGAGCCCCAACACATTCTATGTCACTACCCTAAAACTGTTAGCCACAGGCCTCTCACGATGTCGTTTTCCAAACCCCAATAAACTTTGCGTAGGAGTCAAAAAGACTATTATTTATTTCTGCATCCCTCATAACATTATACATGATGTATTGATGGTTTTAAATGAAGCTGAATACTATTATCCTGTTTTCCTTTTAACAATTAAACTTGGGTGTACGTTCCTTACTTATATGAGACTTCACTCTTACTATCCTGCAACACTGAGATAAGACATGGGGGTAGTTTATTGAATGCATGGCCTGTTCATTTTTACCATGTGACCATTATTGTAGAATTTTAATTGTAAAATATCTGCAATTGTGGAAGACACCTAGTACTATTCAAATGATATTTCTCTTATATAATGCTTTTGTCTCAACACTTGTGATGTTTTCATATTTGTTAAATAAAATCATTCCAGAAGCTGGTAAACCACATTCCGTGCTGAAAGTTTGGAGTTTCTCAAATTTCTCATGGAATGTCTTGATATTTCACAGAAATGTATATGCAATTTTACACACCCCTAGTCAATGCCATTAAGTTCACTACGTTTTATGTGACCTGCTTTGTATACATGATAGGTTTTCTCTCTAATTTATCCTTTTGGTCTTTGTGTTTGTGGTTTCATAGTGGAAAGTAATGTTAAGAACTACAGGAATGCTGACTAAGGCAAAACATGCTAACACGGCATACATGTGATCTGCTCAGTCTAATAAGTGCTATTGGATGTTTTTGCATTGAGTGACAGAAGCACAGTCAATACTAAAATACTGAATTGCTTTGCAGATTTGAAGCACTGGATAATGCATTAGTTCTCCTTATTAACATTTTATTGCATTTGAATTTCAAGATTTCCTTTTTATAACTAGATGAAATTTCACATCATTATTAATATGTTCTCCTGAAAAAAGCTATCTCGTTATATTTTGGCTACACATCTCTTGAACTGAAGTGAGTTTGTTGATGCATCAGTGTTTGGTGAATATGTTTAGGAGCTTCAGAGAGAAGGAACTGTTACTACTTTTTCTAATTTCAAGGCTGTCTTTTTTTTCATTTTCTACATGCACATTGAAGGTACGTTGGAACATGAATTAAGTTCACAACAGGGTGAAGGGTGAAACGCAATGTTGAATGTTTACTAATCTTCTGCATCAAAGCAGAAACAATTTGCAAGCTTCCTTTGGACATTTTACCATTATATTTAAAACGATTTTACTGTTATTTGAAGCACAAAGGAGACATGTGACCATGTATACTGGGCTGCAATAGAGAAAATGCATATGTCGGATGCACACAAAACTAGCACCAAACTGATTTTACAAAGTTTGTTTTTGAAAATGTCCCCTTATTCTCAAAAGTGACTCAGCTGTGCATCAAAAAGAGTACATAATATGAATTACTGTTAAATCTAATATTTAATTGCAGTACATTATAACATCTTCAATTCTAAACACTGAGTTTCTTTTAATGTTCTGATCTCGAAACCTCTACATTTGTAGCGTACATTATGCTGTATCATGGTGTGCTTTGTTGACACAATAATATCATTTTATGCCAACAAACTGGCTTTCAAGTCTAGTGGGGATATTTCCCACTGTTTGATTTATTCTGTAGTTTCTGCAGCAAGTATGTTAACACACTGACCTACCATAGCAGTATTTGGCATTCAGCTACTTGGCAGGGATCCATTCCTGGTTCATCCATCCTTAATAAGTGAATGACTGATAGCCTAACTGCATTTATGTGGCTCACAGTAAAAGGTTACATGTGCTTTCCTGATTTTCTCAGTTGATATAAGTAAGACTTGTGAACAATGGGTGTGACCTACTCTATGCAAAAGACCCTCTCAGATTCATAAGTTATACCTGGATATTTCACAAAATGTTCAACTGCAATCAACATTGCTTCCGGATGATGGAGGGAAAAGGCGTAATTGAATGTTGTTCACAGGCTACGTGTTGCTTACAGTATAGATGATAAGGGTAAGTGTTTGTAATTGGGTTTCTGGTTGGTAGAGGTATGTACCATTTCCAAGCAGGAACCACAATCCAAGTCAGGGTAAGTCACAAAAACACCCCAAAGTAACCTGTGCTCACCCTCTGGTAGCTTGGCAAAGAGCAGTCAGGCTTAACTTAAAAGACAATGTGTAACGTATTTGTGCAACACTTTGAACAGTAAAATGGTGTAAACACCACACAAAAAGATTCCACCAGGTTAAAAATAGCTCTTAATTTAATAAATAAAACAATACCAAAATGATAGAAATCCAATAAGTAGAACTTGAGATATGAATTTGTAAATAATAAACTGTAAAAAAGTGCTTAGAAGCAATAAGCGCTTAAATGGGACATCTTATTGTGCCGGATCAGGAGAAATCAAGAATGAAGGCTGACTGCGATGGAACATAGGCCGGATAGAGGGAACCCCTAAGGCCTGCTGGAAAAAAGTACCTTAATCCTTGTTGCATTAATGAAGGTGCAGGGTACAGCTGAGCAATGCAATGGTGTTCCCAATGCAGTTGGGTTGATGCTTCGATTCTTTCCATGAAATGTCAAAAATGAGTCAGTTCTGAGGGCGATGTACCAGTTCTGAGATGTAGGGGTTCTGAAGGTGATGTGTTGTTTTTCTCCATGCAGTAGAGGTGATGCATCGATCTTCTTCACACAATGGCGGCGATGCGGTGGTTCTGAAGCGGCGGTTCTAAAGGTGATACTCTGATTCCAAGTGCAATGCATCAATACTTCTCTCACATCATGCGTTGATTCTGCTCTCAATGCATAGGTTCCACTGGAGCAAAAACATTAGGCCACTTGTGCAGGGCAGAGTCCAAATGCTGTCGCAGGCTGGATTAATGTCTTTTATGCCCATGAGACTTCTGATCAGGAGGCCAGTAAGTTAGCCCTTGTACTCACTGTGGGTTCAAGTGATGCAGGTTCAGTCCTTCTCACCCAGATAAGAGAGAGCAATAGGCAGCTGGGCAACACATGGGTAGAAGTCCAGCGAACAGCAGTCCAACAGAGTGGTAGTCCTTTAGCAAAACAGCAGTTGTTCTTCCTGGCAGAGTGGTCACAGGTCCAGAAGTGTACTCAAGTCATTTTGTCAGAGTTCCAGTACTTATACCCAGTGGTGCCTTTGAATGGGGGAGACTTTAAAGAGAGTTTTTTTAAATGCACAGAGGTCCTCCTCTCCTGCCCTGATTCTAGACCAACTACAGGGGGGTATGCAGTCCTTTGTGTTGGGACATGGCACATCCTATTCAGGTGTAAGTGTAAGGCTGGGCCCAGATCCTCCCTCCGATGTCCCACGATTTCACATCAAGTCACACCTAAGTTCCCATTGTGTGAGGCTGTCCAGGGAGGAATAAACAAAGCTCAGCTGTTACCCTTCCCAGATGAGTCAGACACTGGCAGGAGGCACCAAATGGACAAAGTAGGAAAATGTCAACTTTATAAAAATGACATTTTCAGATTAACAATTTAGAATCCAACTCTATCATAAGTAATGATCTTAAATTGTGAGTCCAGAGACACCACATTCGAAAAGTGCAATTAGAAATTATACTTAAAAATGTAATAAGGTTAGCCCAATGTTATGCTATGGTAGAACTATGCCTTGCAGTATTAAAAAAAATGATTTTGAGAGCTTATCACTACCAGGACATGCAAAACTTGAAATTGCATGTCCTGCCTCTTAAACACATTGCATCCTGCCCTCTGGGTTGTGCAGGGCCTACCCCAGTGGTGGCATATGTATAAAAAGAGAAGGGTTTATGTCTGGCAAAATGTTTATCTTGGCAGGTCGAAATGGCAGTGTAAACTGCACACACAGGCCCTGCTGTAGCAGGCCTGAGCCATGGTTAGAGATATATTTAAATGAGTGGCACAAAAAGGGCTGCAGGACGGCTAGAAGCATTTCATTTACAGGTCCTGGGCACATAGTTTGCACTTTGCAAGGACTTATAAGTAACCAATATTACCATGCTTAGGGGAGAAAGCACAAGCACCTTAGCACTGGTTAGCAGCTGTACAGTGCACAAATTTCTAAAGTCAGCAACAGTGAGGTTGAAAAAGTAGAGGAGATAGGCAAAACGTTGAGGGGAAGACCAGCATAAGGCTGTCAACTCTAACAGAAATTACACTTTCTTTTGTAATGTAGTTTTTAGTTTCTTTATCTTTCAACTGTGAAGCATTTTTCATAATACGTCTCCCCTTCAAACAAATTGTATACTTGTAGTGTAATATGACTAATTGGCGATGCATGGGCCCTTGCTGTAGATAATGCACATATGATAGAAAATGAGACAAGTGCAGATGAAAGATACCGGACGTACACCTCATGTTCCTGTGAGTGATAAACACACATGTGGCCCAATACGCCCGTTGAGGGGAGACATGAATACAATGTGAATTGCACAAAAGATCTGGCCTCCCTCCTGCTCACCTTTGAGAGACCACAGAGTGGCAGGAAACTGTTTAGGATATGGAATTGCTACTAACAAATGTGCTGCTTACCACCTCCAACTGTTGTTTTTTATCTATAATTGGTTTAAAATATGTTGCAGGTGATGAAAGGAAACAGTCGTCAATGATGATAGCCAGTTGTAAATCTGTTGTAAAAATCTGGATTTACTAGTATCATTGTGTGATGTTTAATTAAAAAAATGAATAGAACATTTTCAAAAAATAATTTGGCTCTTACCTCACATCATTTCTGAAACAAGGGTTAGTTAGTGTACTTTTCAACATTAAGGGCCTCATGTACGCAGCCGAATACCGGTCGGTAACGGCCGATTTTCGGTAATTATACCGTTACCGACCGGTATTTAGGCTTTTGACATGTAGGGGGCTCATTTCTGTATTCGGTAATTTAACGAATCGGTAAAATTACCGAATCGGTAATTTTACCGATTCGGTAAATTCCGAATACAGAAATGAGATGTAGGGGGAGTGTGTGGGTGTTGTCTGGAGTCGGTATTTACCACCAACTAATAGTTGGTGGTAAATAAAGAATGGATGTGTAAAAGCATTTTATAGCGCTTAGAAGTGTGCAATGTGGCAGACATACATGCCCTTAGAAGTGTGCACACATGGCCGAATCAGGGGTGCAACAGGGTGTCAATGTGACACCCTGCCACCCTTGCATGTGCTCCCCCATTACCGAATCGGTATTTACCGATTCGGTAATGAGGCATACCTTCCCAATGCAATTCTTTGAGAATAAGAATTGCTCCTGCCTCCTGCTTGTGTAAGTAACTAACAGCAGATAACTTTCATTCAAATGAAGGTTGGACAGCAAGAATGCACACAGAGAAGAATCATTATATAACCTTAACCACAGCAGTGTTTGTGTGAAAATGTGTTTGCCATTCCTTCACATCTCTTACTGTTGAGCGACTCGCACTGTTTACCTTTACCGCTGAACATGCACTCCACGAATATTCGCTACAGGAGTCTGGGAGGGCACTCCACAACAATTTCAATTAAAAATGGGTCTGTTGAAAGTCCAATCAGAATTCAGTATAGGAATGGGGCTGACCTTGCTTCACCCCATTCCAATCTGTCTTCTGATAGGGTGCTAGCTAAAAAGCATCACCTCCTAAGCAGGTTTCTATCCTTAGAAATGCTGCACTGATTTGGACATGCATAGCCTGTCCATGGCTTATGCATGTTTAAGGGGAGCTCAAATGTAAAGCACCTCTCAGACATGCAGAATTCACAGTACTCTAATGATACGCCTTTCCCCTTGCTGCTGACCCTTAATACTGTCATTACAGAGACAACAGAAATAAAAGCACTCAAAGTGGCAAGTCTACCCGTTCATTTGTCTTCATTTTTGCTCCTTTAGCTGTGAGAAACAACTTCTCCATTAATTTATTTATGAGTTGGTGGGGCTGTGCTCTCTATGCCATAGCAGTCACTATTTTACACTTGTATTTTCTGAATAGAAAAAAGTAGTAAAGTTCCTCAAAAGTGTATGAGAACAATTACACGTATATCTTACTCACAAAATGAATGCCTTTGTGAATAGCCTGCTCAGTCTATTATTTCAGCAGAAAAAAGAAAAGTAGAACTATAATACAGTATGTACTATAGTGAACCCTAAACACACTACCCAAAGGCTGACCATATAATGTAAGCCTATGAAGATATTATACGCAGGAAGAATGTATAAAACTGAATATTTTAACTTGACTAGGGTCAAAAGAAACTTCGAGTTCCTCCATTTGCTATTCCAATCTAAAGAAAACTAAATTCCACTGTACTCCTTCCAACAAGAAATTTGACGTGTTTCAGCCAATAAAATTAAGAGGCCTCGTCAGGACTAAGGAAGTAAAGGAGACTAGTGTTACAATGCCTAGCTCAGTGTTTGAATACCGCAGGTTCAAAATTCCACAGGTAAAAGCAGTTTGCCGGCATGTTTGTTTTGG
This sequence comes from Triturus cristatus, assembly GCF_964204655.1. Taxonomy (NCBI): domain Eukaryota; kingdom Metazoa; phylum Chordata; class Amphibia; order Caudata; family Salamandridae; genus Triturus; species Triturus cristatus. Next base: position 1,086,472,024 of record NC_140590.1, read on the forward strand.
TCAGTAAGGTAGAAAGATTGAGGAGACTGTGAAGGGGACAATAAATGATAGGGAGGAATACCGTCCCAGCTCCTTGTTTATCTAATTATTATTTTCTGTCATCGACTAGAGAAGAAGTCTACTAGGAAGGGAAAGCTGGAAATATGTATACATGGCCACATGATTATCAGATAGTCATTGGAACATGCAGACAAAATGAATTATGGGAAATAGACAATGAAGATGTGGAAATACAATGGGAAGGAAAAAATACAGTTGATTCAGTTAGCTGTAAATTTGGGTTAAAATGAATGGATACAGTACACAGGACTGAAACTGACTAATGAGATTTAATAAGGGCTTTTTGGTGATAAAGAACTTGTTGTATAGGAGTATCAATGTTCTTGACACTGTCAATACTGAGATTGGTATGGAGAGTGACTGATAAGACATTGGTCATCAATATGTCAAGAAAGGAGATGAACAGAGTGAATGTTTTGGTCAGTGACAACAAATTGGTTAGTGCAAGCATGTTTTAAAGTGATGTATTTGGAAAAGGATAGGTCCATTTGCTCTTCATGGAGACAAAGATTGCCATAATTAAAGTGATGGAGATAGTGGTTCAGTATGTGAAAATTAAAAGGAAGAGAAAAGAGCCTGCAGTTGGGCTGAAAGAACACCACCTGAGGAGGGCTTTCTAGGTGTGAATTGTGCAACAAAAAGAAGTAAAAGTTTTGCTTTTTTAAAGTTTATTCTAAAACGAAGAACCTGATCTTGTTAATAAACAAATACTGGGAGCACATGTTGCAGCATTAGTCAAATAGGTGAGAGATCAGGAGGCCCAGGGATCAAAAACCAGAAAAATCGGATATCACAGGGATGAAGAAAGGAGCTCTTTGGCTTAACAGGGGCAAAGCAGGCATACTCTTAAATGTAATCGGGGGGAGGGGGAGGGGGGATGGAGTTCTAACCAAAATAGAAATAGTTATTTGTGTGGGTAGTAAGGGGAGATATTGAAATACATATGTATTACTTTACTTGTTGATTAACATTGTATTCTCTTCTATGCCTAAACACGGGGGGGGGGGGGGGGGTGGTTGTAATTGTGACTTCTGTGTTGCCTGAATTAGAGTAGACTATTAACAAATTATTCTAATGGTGTTCCTTCTCTATGCCGCCATACAGCCCTCTTCTGACAAGCAGCAGACACAGAGGGGGCGGAGATTCATGCTTCCATGGTATTCAGCAAGTCTGTGGAAACGAGTTGAACACTATAAAGCTAGTCTTGCAGTTTTCTGCCATCCACCACTTACCTTAAGTCCTTAGAGACCGCAGAGAGACTTTCAAAATAGGGGAAGATTATTCATCACCATGAATGTACATCTAATAGTGTAATTTACTTTGCTGGTTAGTCAAAAAGATTGTCATGTTTTCCAGGACAAGGTTTTGACTTCACAGTGCAGTACAGTTAGTCATCTATGGGTAGCTAAGTGAGAAATGGGTAACAGAGGAGAGCAGCTTTATAGCAGCAACACTTACATCGATCCCCTACGATCTGTGTAGACCCAGTGAGAGAGGGTGAAGTATATTATGCACAAATGCACTGCCAGGATAGAACACATAAGCTCCCTGTTCTGGCAGTTGCATTTGTAGATCAAGCAGGCCATACACAAACTACACTATTTATCGGAAAAAATAACATGTGTATGAAAACAGACCAGGGTCTTAGATTAAGGACTACATTATGGATTTGACAAAAATGCACTTACCAAAGCAGTATCTACAGCAACAAGAATATTAGGAGAACATCCAGCAATTTCCTAAAAGACAATGTAAAATAAATTGTTACAAGAAATACCAAAAATGTCGACTTCATTTGCGTAATACACTCTTTCAGCTTTCAAAAACGAAAGTGTTATTGTTTTAGCTACATACCTCTTACCTCTAACTGAAAGGGGACATGCAGCATTGTATGATCAATAATTGGCATGCAGATAATATAACAACAAGCTTTGGAAAAGCCAATAGGCCCCGCCTTTGGGACCTATTCGTTTTGCGAGTGGTTTTAGCAAAGCTGTAGAGAATCCCTCATACTGTGCAGCATGGCTAAGGCAGTATTTAAAAAACAGGCTGTGATGCTGCAGCTCAAATTATTATACAGGTAAGCAGAAAACATGGGTGTGCCTACAAAATGAGAGTAGCCTTGTTTTTTCCCCTTAACCTATCCAAGTTGGATTGCTAAAAAACAAACAAAATATGTGATAGCGTTTTTTGCTTTTGAAGTGGGAAGGGAAAATGTACATAGGGTGCAGTTGGGGGGCAGCAACACAGAACCATGGGTGAGTGGCAAAGCAAAGTAAACTGGTGAGAGAGAGAGCAACGTTGAAAGCAAGGGGAAGAGGATCATGGCACATGAGTAATGTGGAGAGAACCACATAAGGGTGAGCACATCACAGAGGGGATGAAGGGGACAAACACATTGGCGAGTACGACTAACATGAAGCATGGAGGAGAAAGTTAAGTATACTTAAGCACTCAATGCATTCTCATCGGGTTGCTCATTGCAAAAGCAGCTCCCTGAAGGTGAACAGTAGAAGGGCACAAGCAAATTGACAGTGATTCAGGGGATGCATTTCTGGCAGCAGTGTTGCTGCTGGCGTGGGATTACATACCCCAGCAGCCCTCAGACAGAAGGAGGGTTGCCAGCTAACTTTCATACTTTAAAGCATTCTGGGACACCCGGGGCATGGGACGCGTTTCTGGACGCATTGTTGTTGCTGTGGTGAGACTACATCCCCCAGCAGCCCACACAGAGGAGGAAGGACGCCATCTAACTTTTGCGCTCGAAAGCTCACTGTGACACCAGCCGCGCAGGAAACATCTGCGCCTGACAGATTTCGGAAGATGCTGGGCTGGGCCACCCCTCTTGGCTACGGCACCTAGTTTTGTCTGCTGTCCCCCTAAAACTTCAAAATTAGCAAAATGAAGATGAATGTGCACTGTGCTAGCATCCCAGGTGAAGCATCAAACTGTATAACTACTTATTTAACTAATTTTATGAGTGTGATTGTAAGAGAAATTATTAGTACTGAAGAGCACATAGCTAACGGTGCAAAACTCAATGGAATTTGTTTTAGAAACTCCTTCAATAAATTCTATTCTGTATCTACCTGGCTGTGACTGAAAAGGTACCAACAAACCGAGGTGGTTGAAAACACTGCTAGTAGCTGTCTCGCAGTGACACAGAATTCCACATAGGAATGGACCAGTCAGTTGATGTGCTATGGTTGATGAGTCAGACCAGGGTGGAGAGCTGGCCGAGGGCAAGAGTCCCTCTTTACAGCACAAATGTTTGATGGGGGATATACGTTTAGGAGTTCTGAGATCACCGTCTTCGCAAATACGGCAAAGACTGTTCAGCCCCCATCTCCTAATCAAGTTAAATTTAACCTATCACCAGAGGCAACAGCATTTGTAAATATTTTGAGGAATTTCCGCCCCTTGAGACCTCTCAAACAGAATCGTTGGAGAGTTTCATACATCAATTGGTTTGGACAAAGGACAGGTCTCACTAGCCAGCTTTAAAATGATCTAAATTTGATCTGTGGGGTATGCCGGGTAGGTAGGACCCCAAAGGCCGATATGGGTGATTGTGTTGTAATCTCCTAATGGGGTCAGGTATGTTCTTCACTGTCTCAGAGGGGCATAGCTGGTACATACAAGGATTAGTGCCTTACCTCCGGGCTTCTTTTATAAAACTCCTGAGATAAGTGATTTTGCTAACAATCAGATGATTGATCAGAGGCAGAAACAATTTAACTCCCTATCAATTGTCTCTATTATGAATCGATTTGCTGGTCCGGAGTAATTGGATACAAATGATTGATTGACTCAGTGATCAACAAACTGACCATAGTTTGCTTGCTTTGAGCCTTAGGAATGAAGAAATGGAACGGTTCGTATGATCGTATTAGCCCCAATTAGGACACATCAAGTCCTATAGAATCACAAAAAGTTATCTGCCAGAACACTGCTACTTGTGATCTAAGCAATTTGAATCAGTTACCTTCCAGCATCACTGAACCAATTCCTATAGCAACGCACAAGGTTATCTGTCAGATGACTGCTACTTGTCGTTTAAGCAATTTGAATAAGTTAGCTTCCAGCACCACTGAACCAATTTATAACCATGATAAAAAGTTGAGACATTTATTTTAGGAATGTAGCTGGTTTTAGGAACAAAATCCAGAACCATGATTGGCTTTCCTTCATTAAGGATTTTGGAATCCTGTTTTTCCAGGAAACATGGGCCACTGATAGTTACCATAATAATGGATATACCACTTTTATACACCAGCAGTTGCCCCCCTGTCAGTGAGATCAAAGAATGATCTCATAACTTATATTACCACTCTGCTATCAGGAAACATTTTTTATAAAAAGCTGAATTCATCTTAATTTAAAGTTGTTGGTCTTAAAATTGCCATTAGTATACATTTCTGTATTTTTACTTAGTATAATGAAGTTTTGACTCTAGAGGGAGCTGTTGCGACTGATAGTATTGTAAAAGAATTGGAAACACCTTGATCTGTGAAAGGTAGAGAAATTCTGGGGGCTTGGGAGGGGGTGTTTAAATACACACCTCTGTCCCTGCTTTGCCAGGGAAATATGTGACTATGTACATCTTTAGGGTCTATCTTAAGTTGGTCATGATGTGTATGACGAGCAACTAAAAAGTGCATTTTTAATATTTTGATTTGGCTTTTGCTAATGAGATCTATGACATCAGGCTCCTTTTGAGTGCACTTTTATGAGTGGAGACTGTAGTTTGACAATTGATTTTTTCATAGCCACCTGTGCTTTTTGTTTTTTAATTATGATATTTAGGAAACATCTAAATGGTCTTAGCGATCACTATGCACAAAGTATAGATATTACTTGTCGGTATAACAAGGCAAAGACTAGTAGTGTAGTTTGCACCAATGATATTGCGGTGGCTACATGAAATGGTATAAGGATTACATGGAGCAATGCCATCCCTGAGGATTTTCATTCAAATTTAACACTGGAAAATCGTGCTCAAGTGAATATATGCCTTGATGATAATGCTGTGAATGGGGATATTAAGAATGCTTTTATAGCAAATGCAAGGTTTGTTAAAGCCAGTCTAATGCGCAACCCAGTGAGATCGATTAGGAACCATAACGGATGGTTTGACTTCAAATGTACGAAAGCTCCAAAACAAGAAAAGGAGGCAGTAAAAATATTACCTAGAGTAAGTAATGAAGGAGTATCATGTAGGTGGTCATATAAGATTGCATTGGCAAACAGAAAGTAATAAAATAAATCTGAGACCTGAACAGTATTAAGTAACGCCAGCAGATGTAACGATAGCTGTGCTTTTTGGCAAGTTATCAATAATCCCTTTTTTAAAGGGTTCTGCTACTCCAACATTTGAAGTTGCCATACCTGGGTGACACACTTTAAGGGTATTCATGCCCAGAAAATCCATAGATGCTAAGGGAACAACACACCTTGTTTGTACATTAGAGGATTTTTTGCTTGCTATTAATAGATCACGCTGAGGAAAGGCCCCGGGCTGAAATGGGTTTCCAGTTGATCTCTTTAAAAATAATTTAGAGTGGTGGGGGCCATTACTGACAAATGTTTTAGGAGTGATGGGCAGAATAGGTCAACTCGGGTCTTGGTCCACCTCCCTGATTGTTCCAATTTTTAAAAAAGGAGACGGGAGAGCTCCAGCTTGCTATCAGCACATTTCCTGTTAGACTTGCTATTAAAGGTGGCTGGGAAAATAATGCTCGGAAGATTGGAGGATTGGACTAAGGTAAAGTCTGTTATGGCAATGAATCATCATGGTTTTAGTAAGGTGGTGGTTACTGGGTGATCTTGCTGACCTCACTAGTAAATTTCTTCCCTCGCGGCACAGCTCCACCTGGTAGCTGTTGCCCCTGACCCTTCAGGTCTTAAGTTTGAGGCTCTCCTCCACCCACAGGCACCTGCCTGGGCCTCATCTCTGTTGGTCGAACGGGGAATAGGTCTGCTCTGCTGCTGCTCCCTGGCCTTTGTTTTTCTGCTTTCCGCTTTTTGCTCCTCTACTCTTTTTAAACCTTCCTTTCATCTATTATTGCTTTTTTTCACTTTCTCTAATGTCTCCTCTTTTTTTGCACCTTCTTTCCCTTTATGTGCCCTTGCCGCTACTCGTACCCCCCAGCCCTGCCTCCCTCCAGTACCGTTTTCCCACTTCCCAGTTGTCCAGCCCTCCCAAAACACTGCTTGATGGCAGCTGCTGCATGGCCACTCAGCTGGCACGCCAAAGGCAAACCCGTCTGCGCCTGTCTGAGCCAAGACCATGCCCATCACCACAGACCCTGGTCCTCGGACCATCCACCTCTGCCTCTCCAGCACCTTCCATATAATCCATGAAATTCCCTTGTGAATGATATAATTCTTTAATCAAATCGATCCAGGGAGCCACCGATAGGTTGATAACCATATAGTGGTGTCCGATAAAAAGCGTCTTTTTTGACAGTAAGTTAGAAGAGCTATAATTGAGCTTCACTTCTTTGTTGTCTATAGGGTTGTCTGCTGAGGCTGCTATCTTTGCATTGCTGCACAAAAGTTAAAATCTGGTAAAAGAACTCCGGCCTCCCTGCTCCCTGCAATCATGTTCCGGGTTAGGACTGCAACCACACCTCCGCCTGCCCCCACCCACCAGACCCGCCCGCAAAACCTGGACCCGACAGCCTCAGCTGTATTCAGCTCAAAACACGCTGCCTCCATAAACACGCGATGTGATCTGTGACCTGCTTGACTCCATCTCCCCCGACATCTCCTTCCTCACGGAAACCTGGATTAACTTGACCTGAGCATCGGACATCGCCATTGCCACTAGTTACAAAATTATCTACAGAGACCGCAGCACCCGACCAGAAGGCGGTATCGCCATTGTACACAGAAACATCCTCCGTGTCACAGTGAGCTCGGATGACAACTCGACCATCAGGGAGCACCTCCACTTCCAGATCCAGATGAATCCGAACACCACCCTCTGTGGCACCCTCATCTACAGGCCTCCCAGACCCGGTTACCCTTTAAGAAAATCCCTAGTTGACTTCATAGCGCATCACACCCTCACCTCCAAAGACTACATCCTCCCCAGAGAACTCAGTATCCCCAAGGACAACCTTTTTTTTATCACTTTATTTATAATTTTTGTAACAGGTACAGTGCTTTACAAACATAGCCATTAGTAATACATAATGATCAATTATGGTCCATTTTCGCATATGACAATCACCGTGGGCCCTGTAACAATGTTGCTCATGTGACAACAAAGGGCCAGTCCCCGTAGTGTGTGTATGAGATTGATCACAAATCAGTAAGAGCTCTGTCACCCTCTGTCCCAGTGGACTGTGTGCATATTACAAGTCTAGCCTGTGAGCCCGCCGTCTATTGCAGTCTGAGCACATATGCTCGGAGCGGTTACCAGATATCACATGGCCTTGAAGCCACGGGTTGCAACTGAGCATACAGATCACTGTTCGTGTTCAATGTATCATTGTTAGAAATGGCTGTCTTTAGTTGGCAGAGGTAGGTACCTTTGTCCAAATAGGGACCCTTCTTCCTAGTCAGGATAAGGGAGTTACACTCCTAAAATAACCCCTGCTCACCCCCTTCATAGCTTGGCACGAGCAGTCAGGCTTATCTTAGAGGCAGTGTGTAAAGCATTTGCACATAACCAACAGTAATAAAGTGTAAGTACTACAAAAGGACACCACACCAGTTTAGAAAAATATCCAATATTTTTATACACTCAAGACAGGACCACAACAATAAAAATCCACAATACAGTACTTAGAGATCTTCAGTTATCAAAATAAACTTGAAAAACAGTTTCTTGAAGTCAATAGCTCCCTCTGCTGAAATCACAGCATCGTGAACAAACAAATCCAAACAGTTGAGGCTGACCGCGACGTCGCAGGTCAGCTACGGTGCTGGGAAGACCCGCAAAACAGTACCTTTAGAAATGCAAGGTGTCGGTGACCTCTCATTGAGCTTTCGAAAGCACAGCGTCTGCATGCGTTGGTTCCGGGCGTCGGTGCAGGAGTCATCGGGCCCTTGAAGTCACAAGCGTTGCGGATCGAACTACTCTCAGTTTTACCCAAATTCCGCGAGCGGAACGGATTTTACCGCCCAGGCCTAGCCTATGTACCCTACCCCAACGTGGCAGTGAATGCTGGGCAGCAGTGAGAGGCCCGGTATCTTAGCTTGAAGGATGGAAGTCAGTGGCTGGCATTGTGATGTGAGTGGAAAGCTGAGCCAAGCAGCACTGGCACAGCTGAATGGCTGTACCCCAGGCTCACCCATGGATCCTGTCACCACGGGCCTCCAGGGGAATGCTGGCCAGCCTTACCTCGAGTCAGCAACACCCTCAACCATCTGTGATTCTTACCAGAATTTTTGGCATCAGGTCCGGCCCCTAGGTGTCATCCACGGGGGCACTACGACACCCAAGTCCCGATGCCACAACCAGCACAGAGGCACAGGTGTGAAGCTCAGCTGTGCAGGTGGTCCCCGGTGCCAATTGCAGGATCACGCCACCTTCCAGCTCCTCTCAGGCCCGAAGCCCTGATGACAACAGCAGCCTCAGCAGCCTCCGCAATGGGTTTCCGCAACAGCGGGGCAATGTTTAAGGGCCATATTGGTTCTGAACTTGTTAGTGCACAAGTCTGCATCTCTGCAGCAATATATATGAATATAGGGGCCACCCAAACCCGATCTCCAGAGCTTCAAGGCCATCTTCGTTGGCAGCTTGGCCATGCGCCCCCCATCTGGACAACCTTGATGACCACAACACATCATCCCTACTGGAGAACCTCACCGCCATTGGACTCAAGCAACAAGTCACCTTCCCAACCCACTCAGCAGGAAACATGCTCAACCCCATCTACTCCGCAAGCAACATCATCTTTAGCCTCATCTCGAAACTACAGTGGACCAACCATGGCTGCGTCCACTTTCCCTTTACCAAACCCACCGTACAACAGCATGCCCACCGCTGCCCACATAGAAGCTGGAACAAGGTCACCGAAGACCAGCTCACCACCTTTCTCAGTAAACCCTACCACTGGCATCTATGAATGCCAACACCTCTGCATGCAATCTCCACCTATGGATATCCTACTGCACCAACACACTGCCACCCTCATGAAACCTTTAGGCAAGCGAGCCCTAAAGAAAGCCAGCTGGTTATCTCCCAGCCTCCCAAGTCAAGGGGCACCTGCAGACGGTTCGAGAAAATATGGAGAAACAGCAACGCCCCGGTAGACCACGCTGCCCTCAAAACCACAGTCACTGCACACCACCACCGCATCATAACAACTAAGAAAACTGCGATACAGGAACGCATAAACATCCATGCACACAACAGCAAACATCTCTTCACCGTGGTTAAACAAATTAATGAAACTCGGCACGGAGACGGCAGACATCCCCCTCCCAAGGCCTTGGCGACAGCCTCGATAGCTTCTTCCATTCCAAGATCAAGGCAATCTATGACAGTTTCACAACCCAAGACCCACCGACCCAACACCCAACCACCTCATTCAATTGCCCCATACTTCAACAGACCCTGCTCAAGTGTTCCTCGTCACCACTGACGAGGCCCTTAAGATCAAGAAGAGTGACCACTCTGGAGCCCCCTCGTATCCCTGCCTCCACCACATCTTCAACAGAGCCAGCATATCCATTGCATTCAAACTCTGCCACACAATCTACTGCTCTACCAAATACGCCACGTTCCCCGAAGACTGGAAATGCACAGAGATCAACTCCCTGCTGAAGAATCCCTCTGCCGATCCAATGGACCTCAAGAACTGCAGACCCATCTCCCTGATCCATATTCACAGCCAAAGTCATTAAGAAGGCCATCAATGCCTCACTCTTCAAGTTCATCGAAACAAACAACATCCTGGACCACTCCCACTCTGAATTCAGAAGTGACCACTGCCCTCCTCGCCACCACAGATTACAACCACAACCTCCTTAACAGAGGCGAGAAAGCAGCCCTCATCCTCCTGGACCTCTCGGCTCCCCTTAGCACAGTTTCCCTTGACACCCTCTGCACTAGACTTCACAAAGCCATTATTCATGATAAAATCAGCTTGTTCCTCACCGGCCGAACACAGAGAGATAGACTTCCACCTTTTCTCTCAGAACCGACAGAAATCATCTGTGGAGTGACACAGGGCTCCTCCCTGAGCCCCACCCTCCTCAACATCTACATTGCCCCTCTTGCAACCACACAAGATGATAGATGGAATGTTGCACATTGGCAAAACATTCACCCCCAGTCACAGATCTGGGTTTAATCCATAGTTATTTTGCTCACCACGCCACCCCAGTTCAGACATGGCCATATGCAAACCACTCTTGACCCTGTGCCTCATGGGAACAGTCCAGCCCGAACTGCCAAGCCATGTCTTCCCTGGACCGGAATCAAGCATCCTAGGACCGGTTTTGGGGTTTCATCCCTCTTCAGCCAGGATAGCTTGACTCCAGTGGCGTAGTGAGCACGGGACCCACCTCTGGGCATACCTTTCCCACATAGGGCGAACAAAAAAACACACAAGATGATGGACGGAATGTTGCACATTGGCAAAACATTCACCCCCAGTCACAGATCTGGGTTTAATCCATTGTTATTTTGCTCACCACGCCACCCCAGTTCAGACATGGCCATATGCAAATCAGTCTTGACCCTGTGCCTCATGGGATCAGTCCAGCCCGAACTCCCAAGCCATGTCTTCCCTGGACCGGAATCAATCATCCTAGGTCCGGTTTCAGGGTTTCACCCCTCTTCAGCCAGGATAGCTTGACTCCAGTGGCGTAGTGAGCATGGGACCCACGTCTGGGCAAACCCTTCCCACATAGGGCAAACAGCAAAACACACAAGATGATAGACGGAATGCTGCAGTCACAGATCTGGGTTTAATCCAGTGTTATTTTGCTCACCACACCACCCCAGTTCAGACATGGCCATATGCAAATCAGTCTTGACCCTGTGCCTCATGGGTACTGGCCTGGCAGTTCGGGCTGGACTGTTCCCATTGGGCACAGGGTCAAGACTGATTTGCATATGGCTGGATCCAAACTGGAATGACATGGTGAGCAAAAAAACGATGGATTCAGGCCCAGATCCCTGTACTAGGGTGAATGTATGACATTGTTCTGCATCCTGTCCATCAATAGTTCTTTTTGCATTTGTCATCCCGAGTGGGACGGGTATGCTCAGACGTGAGTCCCGTGCTCTCCATGCCACTGGAATCAAGCTATCCTGGCTAAAGATGGGTGAAACCCCGAAACCTGTCCTAGGATGCTTGTTCCCAGTCCAGGAAGGACCTAGCTTGGCAGTTCGGGCTAGACTGTTCTCATTGGGCACAGGGTCAAGACTGATTTGCATATGGCAGGATCCACACTGGAATGGCATGGTGAAGAAAAAAATTATCGATTCAGGCTCGGATCTCTGTACTGGGATGAATGTATGACATTGTTCTGCATTCTGTCCATCAATAGTTCTTTTTGCATTTGTCACCCCGAGTGGGACGGGTATGCTCAGACATGAGTCCTGTGCTCTCCATGCCACTGGAATCAAGCTATCCTGGCTGTAGAGGGTTGAAACCCCGAAACCGGTCCAAGGATGCTTGTTCCCAGTCCAGAAAGGACCTGACCTGGCAGTTCGGGCTGGACTGTTCCCATTGGGCACAGGGTCAAGACTGATTTGCATATGGCTGGATCCACACTGGAATGGCATGGTGAAGAAAAAAATTATCGATTCAGGCTCGGATCTCTGTACTGGGATGAATGTATGACATTGTTCTGCATTCTGTCCATCAATAGTTCTTTTTGCATTTGTCACCCCGAGTGGGACGGGTATGCTCAGACGTGAGTCCTGTGCTCTCCATGCCACTGGAATCAAGCTATCCTGGCTGTAGAGGGTTGAAACCCCGAAACCGGTCCAAGGATGCTTGTTCCCAGTCCAGAAAGGACCTGACCTGGCAGTTCGGGCTGGACTGTTCCCATTGGGCACAGGGTCAAGACTGATTTGCATATGGCTGGATCCAAACTGGAATGGCATGGTGAGCAAAAAAACTACGGATTTAGGCCCAGATCTCTGTACTGGGGTGAATGTATGACATTGTTCTGCATTCTGTCCATCAATAGATCTTTTTGCATTTGTTACCCCGAGTGGGACGGGTATGCTCAGACGTGAGTCCCGTGCTCTCCATGCCACTGGAATTAAGCTATCCTGGCTGAAGAGGGGTGAAACCCCGAAACCGGTCCTAGGATGCTTGTTCCCAGTCCAGGAAGGACCTGGCCTGGCAGTTCGGGCTGGACTGTTCCCATTGGGCACAGGGTCAAGACTGATTTGCATATGGCTGGATCCAAACTGGAATTGCATGGTGAGGAAAAAAACAATGGATTTAGGCCCAGATCTCTGTACTGTGGTGAATGTATGACATTGTTCTGCATTCTGTCCATCAATAGTTCTTTTTGCATTTGTCACTAGGCCTGGGCAAAAATTTCGTTCCGTTCGCGGAAATTGCGATAATTTGACATTTTTGCGTTCCGCGGAGAGCGCGAAAATGTCAAAAATTCCGGTTTCCGCAGCTTGGCGATAATTTGTTTCTTGCTCGCGCTGTAAAATGATACATTCTCGCGCGCGCGCGATCGCCTTACCTGAATCCCTGCGTTCGCCGACAAGTTTTCTTGATCCGGTCGCGTTCTCCATGAGATGTTGTATTGTTTTTAGCCATTTGCGCTGTCTCGCGACAGTTCGCGCCCGCAGTGACGTCATGCGTCGCGCGATCACGTCTTTCTTCTCGCGATCATGCACCGCGAGAACAACTCAAAACAAGATGGCCGCGCCCGCAAGCAGCCACATGGGTAAGTTGGCGACCCGCAACCATGCAGAAAATCGCGCGAACATGCCGGAAAAAAACTTCCGCATCTTCGCGATATTTCTGCTTGTTTGCGATAATTTTAAACATTCTCGCGATAATTTGCGAAGGTTAATTCCGCAAATTCCGCCCACCCCTATTTGTCACCCCGAGTGGGACGGGTATGCTCAGACGTGAGTCCTGTGCTCTCCATGCCACTGCAATCAAGCTATCCTGGCTGTAGAGGGGTGAAACCCTGAAACCAGTCCTTGGATGCTAGTTCCCAGTCCAGGAAGGACCTGGCCTGGCTGTTCGGGCTGGACTGTTCCCATTGGGCACAGGGTCAAGACTGGTTTGCATATGGCTGGATCCAAACTGGAATGGCATGGTGAGCAAAAAAACGATGGATTTAGGCCCAGATCTCTGTACTGAGGTGAATGTATGACATTGTTCTGCATTCTGTCCATCAATAGTTCTTTTTGTATTTGTCACCCGAGTGGGACGGGTATTCTCAGACGTGAGTCCCGTGCTCTCCATGCCACTGGAATCAAGCTATCCTGGCTGAAGAGGGGTGAATCCCCGAAACCGGTCCTAGGATGCTTGTTCCCAGTCCAGGAAGGACCTGGCCTGGCAGTTCGGGCTGGACTGTTCCCATTGGGCACAGGGTCAAGACTGATTTGCATATGGCTGGATCCAAACTGGAATGGCATGGTGAGCAAAACAACAATGGATTTAGGCCCAGATCTCTGTACAGGGGTGAATATATGACATTGTTCTGCAATCTGTCCATCAATAGTTCTTTTTGCATTTGTCACCCCGAGTGGGACGGGTATGCTCAGACGTGAGTCCCGTGCTCTCCATGCCACTGGAATCAAGCTGTCCTGGCTGTAGAGGGGTGAAACCCTGAAACCGGTCCTAGGATGCTTGTTCCCAGTCCAGGAAGGACCTGGCCTGGCTGTTCAGGCTGGACTGTTCCCATTGGGCACAGGGTCAAGACTGATAAGCATATGGCTGGATCCAAACTGGAATGGCATGGTGAGCAAAAAAACGACGGATTTAGGCCCAGATCTCTGTACTGGGGTGAATGTATGACATTGTTCTGAATTCTGTCCATCAATAGTTCTTTTTGCATTCGCCACCCTGAGTGGGATGGGTATGCTCAGACGTGTGTCCCGTGCTCTCCATGCCACTGGAATCAAGCTATCCTGGCCGAATAGGGGTGAAACCCCAAAACCGGTCCTAGGATGCTTGTTCCCAGTCCAGGAAGGACCTGGCCTGGCAGTTCCGGCTGGACTGTTCCCATTGGGCAAAGGGTCAAGACTGATTTGCATATGGCTGGATCCAAACTGGAATGGCATGGTGAGCAAAAAAACTATGGGTTTATGCCCAGATCTCTGTACTGGGGTGAATGTATGACATTGTTCTGCATTCAGTCCATCAATAGTTCTTTTTCCTCTTGCAACCATCACCAGAAACCACAGAACATCTCCGTCAATGCCGACGACACCCAGCTGATTCTCTCCCTTACCAATGAGCCCACAGCCGCCAAGAACAACTTCCACAGCAGAATGAATGGAGTAGCCTCCTGGATGCAGGACAGCAGCCTCAAACTCAACTCAGACAAGACTGAAGTCCTCATCCTGGGACCCACCCCTCCTACTTGGGATGAGTCCTGGTGGCCTGCAGTATTCAGAACCCCCACCACACCCACAGACCATGCACAAAACTTCAGCATTATCCTGGACTCCTCGCTCTCAATGAACTGCCTGATCAACATCATCTCATCCTCCTTCTTCCACACGCTCTGCCACCTCTGAAAAATCTTCAAGTGGATCCTCACCAAATCCAGGAAAATAGTCACCCACTCACTCGGCAGCAGCAGACTTGACTACGGCAACACACTCTATACCAGCAGCACACAAAACCTACAAACAAAGCTGCAAAACATCCAAAATACTTCCCTCAGACTCAGACTGAAACATCCCCCGCCACAGCCACATCAACGGCTACCTGAGAGACCTCCACTGGCACCTGGCCAACAAAAGGATCACCTAAAAACTTTTCACACATGCCTACAAAGCCCTCCACAACACCAGACCCACATACCTCAACCACCACATCTCCTTTCACACTTCCTCCAGACATCTCCACTCCCCTCAGCAGGTCCCTGTCCACCATCCTACGGATCCGCAGGACCACTGCTGGAGGAAGATCCTTGTCCTACCTTGCTGAAAAGACCTGAAACTCCCTACCTCTGCACCCCAGGTTCTCAAGCTCTGCCTCAATTAAGGAAGGGCCTCAAGACCTGGCTCCCAACCAAACAGCAGACCCCTCGCACCCTCTGCGTCTTGAGACCCTTATGGGTGAGTAGTTTGCTTTAGAAGAACATTTGTTGATTGATTGACTGTAGAACAGCCTCTTCATTTAAGTTTACTTATTGGTAAATATGCTATAGCAAGGAGTGGTCCTATCTGTTTTAGGTGTGAGTGGAAATCATGAAGTTTCACTCAAGAATTCCGCAGAGTTATCTTAAAATTTTGTGAGATACTGTGGAGTTCCGTGAGTGGTAGCATTTTGCCACTTTGCTCTGCTTCCACTTATTTTTAGTGCCTGGAGATTGTTCTGCACTGTAAAATCAATGCACAGGACACCACACGGTGCACCATTGATTTTCTTCTCGAGCTGCAGCTTTCTCAACCTGAAAGTTAGTGACCTGCTGTGACTACCTGCATTGAGAAATCTCACTAGGAGGCATTTTAGCACTCAAAAATCCCACAAGGGGAAATAAATTCTCAATTGCGCTAACCAACATAATGTTGGCCAGCCGTCCGCAAGGAAAAACTGCAGGTTGGCAAAGTTTTATCAGAACTCCGCACTCCAACAACAAAACTTCACAAGCTCCTCCAGCGGAGCGGAATTTTTCACCTACCCCTAATCTATTTACCAATTATGGACCTCTGCAGTGCATTTGATTGTGTAAATCATGATATACTATAAACTTTAATGCTCTAGATGGGTGTTTATTTCCCTTTAGTGAATTTCATTTGGCACATCTATGCAAATGTTAATGTTAAGGCCAGAGTCAGAATTGGAATCAATGGAAAATGCACAGAGGAATTTGATGTTAAATGGGGGTTTTGGCAGGACTGTGTTAATTACAGCCCGAACTGCCAAGCCATGCCTTCCCTGTTTGATGCTCCGTCCATCACCACCCCCTTTTGTACCGCTTTGTTCGCCATAAGTTGGAAGGGTATGCTCAGACATTGAGTCCCTTGCTCACTTTGCCACTGGATTCAAGCAAGCCTGGCTGAAGACGTCTGAAATGCCGGAAACCGGTCCTAGGAAGCTTGTTTCCGGTCCAGGGAAGGCATGGCTTGGCAGTTCGGGCTGGACTGTTCCCATGAGGCACAGGGTCAGACTGATTTGCATATGGCCATGTCTGAACTGGGGTGGCAGAGTGGGCTAAAGAACGGTGATGGATCAAACCCAGATCTGTTGACTGGGTGTGAGTGTTTGATTGGTTCTGATGCTCCGTCCATCATCACCCCCTTTTGTACCAATTTCATAAAAAACACAGATCCTAAAATGTGGAAATTGATTTTTCCAGCTTGTTCAAGGAGCTATTAGCTGCCATTAATTATATAGTTTAGCAGCAGTTACAGTTTAAATAGGGTGCTTAGTGCAACTCTTAGCAATTAATTTTCTGAAATGCCCAGTGTCTCAGGGTGAAACGAGTAACAATCCTTACCACCTTGCTCTGTCCTCTTTTTAATTTGTGGCTTGCATGAAGGTTTGACCAGTAACCCTAAAATGGGAGTCGGAGCAGCACTCTGTGTTTGGCATTGTATAATTCACCACTGCTGACTGAATTCTATAGAATTAAAACACAGTTATGCTTTGATAACAGCGATGCCCCCAATGTCCTAAAAAAGCCCCACTGATCAGTTCATATTCCTGTTGATCTTTCTGTGTATTAATGTTGTATCTTGATTTATGTTCAATTGTTAAGTTTTTAGCATCTACTATTTCTTATACATAAGACTGGCAGTAAGGGGGTTGGAAGGGTGCAAAGGAACCGTCTCTCTTTTTTTCTTTGACAGCCACAGGAAAGGGTGATTTTTTCTGAGGTGATTTTTGCGTGGGGTGGGGTATGGGGTGGGTATTTTCTTTGTGGTAGTCTATGATGTCTGATTTGTACAAGGGTTGGGGCTTGAACTGCAAGAAGGAAAAGAAATGAGTGTGGACATCTGTTTTTTTTGTATGATGGATTTATACTATTACTAGGCAGGTCTCTATTTGGGGGTAGGGTGTATCTAATGACATGCAACAGGACAGAAGGAAACATGTGAGGAATTTTCTTCATTATTACTCATGTTTCAACTTACGGTATGTGTTGGAATGTTGCTGGCCTAAAGCGACCCTGAAATGACACTTAGTTAAAGAAGAGATATTTGCTTACAGACTACAGCTCCTATGTTTTACACAGACATACTTGGGGCCCGATTCACAGAACTAACTTAAGACAAAATCCTAAACTTACTACCATTTTGGTATTCACAGAAGGCACTTACTCATTTTGGTATTCACAGAAGGCACTTACTCATTTCGGTATTCACAGAAGTTAGGAGTCCTAACTTTGGGACTCCTAAATGCCTTCTGTGAATACAGAAAGTCTTAAAATTAGGATTTTTCTCAGTTTAGTAGTAGTAAAGTTAGGACTCCTAACTTTAGGACTCCTAAATGCCTTCTGTGAATACCTAAAGTCTTAAAATTAGGATTTTTCTCAATTTAGTAGTAGTAAAGTTAGGACTCCTAACTTTAGGACCCCTAAATGCCTTCTGTGAATACCGAAAGTCTTAAAATTAGGATTTTTCTCAGTTTATGAGTAGTAAAGTTAGGACTCCTAACTTTAGGACTCCTAAACTGAGAAAAATCCTAATTTTAAGACTTTCGGTATTCACAGAAGGCATTTAGGAGTCCTAACTTTAGGACTCCTAACTTCTGTGAATACCGAAATGAGTAAGTGCCTTCTGTGAATACCAACACGAGTAAGTGCCTTCTGTGAATACCAAAATGGTAGTAAGTTTAGGATTTTGTCTTAAATTAGTTCTGTGATTCGGGCCCTTGGCATTTAAAGATAGGATTCTTATATACTATATACTCCATACAGGTCAGGCACAATTGTCATATCATGAATTGCTTCAGAAACATGTTCAGTCCCTCATAGAAAAAGATACGAACGAGCCAAGGGTACAACTCAATATGATTAAGTGTTGGTGCAATGTCAATTGAATGCAGAAGGAAAATGTGCAAAGTCATAGTTGGTGGGTCAGGTGTCCATTTTTCAATACCGGGAAAAAGAAAGTAAGGTACTAGCATATGAAATAGCAGAACAAAAGAGCAAGAACCTGGTCAAATGCATTACAGATTAGATGGGGTTAAAGCATTATGACCCACAGGCTATTCTCCGACAATTTAAGAGCCTTTACCAGGATTTATACACTGAGACCCAGGATTCAAAGTGAGGTGCTTTGCATGATTACTTATTAACTTGTATTATTTTCTAATACCCTAGGCTAAGTCTCTGACAGGCTGGGACACTTGATGATGTGTTCAGTTTAGCAGAGGTAAAGGATGCCATTGGATCACTCCCAATGAGTAATGCAGAGGGAGAGGACGCCTTGCCATTGGAAATTTATAAGATATTTGCATATATATTGGCACCTGGAGGAAATATACCAGATTACTGGAATTATACTAATATAGTTATTTTTCTTAAAAAAGATAAGCCAATTTGAAGAATGAGAGTCAGAACACAAAACAAGTAATACCTTAGCTCCAACGCGAGGTAGATCTTTTTACCTGTTCATGCTAGAAAGCGTTTTAAAATGGGGTACATAATTGTATTGCTGCTACGGGAGGATTCGGGCTCTGGGGAATCTTTTAGCTTATTATCGCTGCTATTTGTGAATATTATCTTTTAAAAAAACATTTTATATCCCACTCACTTGCACCATAAAAACAAAGATTTGCACTTTGATACCGGGCGGGAAGTAGCCCTACCGGTACTCGCTCCCTTTAGTCAGCGCTATTTTGGGTCAGCGCGCTAGTTGTTGGCCGTTTAGCACACACCTCCCCATTTAGGAAGGGGGATGCAAGCGCGCACAACACAAAACAACTAATACCTTAGCTCCAACACGAGGCGGATCTTTTTACCTGTTTAGGCTAGAACGCTTTTTAAATTGGGGTACATAATTGTATTGCTGCTACGGGAGGATTCGGGCTCTGGGGATTCTTTTAGCTTGTCATCGCTGCTATTTGTGAATATTATCTTTTTAAAAAACATTTTATATCCCACTCACTTGCACCATAAAAACGAAGATTTGCACTTTGATACCGGGCGAGAAGTAGCCCTACCGATACTCGCTCCCTTTAGTCATCGCCATCTTGGGTCAGCGCGCTAGTTGTTGGCCACTTAGCACACACCTTCCTATTTAGGAAGGGTGATGCAAGCGTGCAGCGGGCGTGCCGATGGCGCGCCAGAGGCGTGCCAGAGGCAAGCCCATCTGCGCCCGTCCACGTACCGATTGCGAACAGTGCAAGCCATGCTGCCAATTTTACATCAGGAGATAGAAGACTATGCTACTCTAGGGAACAACTACTGTATATTGGTAAGAGGGATGCTAGGGGGGATCACAAAATCATAGCTAAAAGTGTTAGTACTCCTGCAGATGCCCAGTCCCTGGGTGAATTAAAATGTGGACTGATTAACAGCAGGTCTCTAGTGAAACATTATGAAGAAGTTTCAAGTATGATAGAATGCGCCGACTTAGATGCTCTGTTTTTAACCGAAACATGGACTAGTAGTGATACCACAGTAGAACTAGGGTTCGCATGCCCAGAAGGCTATAACATTTTTCACAAACCCAGGATATTGGGAAGGGGAGGAGGAGTTGGGGTGATCTTTAAAGAGATCTGGGACTTCACTCCATAAGACATTGATGATGTAGAGGGCATCGAACTATTAGGCATTTCATTACAAGAGGCAAGAGGAAAGATACTAAGAGGGATAATCTGTTATAGGCCCCCGAGTCTTAATACTCAATACCAATCTCTGTTTGATACCCTTACTAATTTGACCCTAACCTACTCAAGGATGATCATATTGGGGAACTTTAACCTCAGGGATGATGGGAACTCAGGGTCCCATCTCGCAGACCTAATACAAACCTGCAAGAGTATTAATCTGCGCCAACTTGTGCTTCTGAAAACCCATCAGGGAGGACATACCCGGGACCTCCTGTTCGCAAACTATAGGGAGACAGAGGTAATTGAGGTACTACCTCAACATTGGACTGACCATTCTCTAATCCATTTTAGGATAACAATGCCTAGCTTAGCCAATAATAGTAATCAGGCAACAGCTTATCGCAAGGGTAGAGAATGGGCTAAACTAATGAGAAATAGAACATACCCGACTTTCCCAGCACAGAATCTTTTTGTCCTAACCAACTCGGTAGAGGAAAGCTATCAAAACTACTGTAATTACATAAACAGCACTTTAGACCAGGTCATTCCCACAAAAAGATTGAAGAATAGAAAGAAATCCTCGGCCTCTTGGTACAGCGAGGAGCTAAGATTAATGCGGAAAAATCGCAAACAAGTAGAGAGGAAATGGAGGAGGTCGTATGCAGAACTGAAACTGCTACAGGCCTCGTATAAGGAAGCCATTTCCAAGTCTAAAGCGGAATACTATGCAAAAATTATCGCGCAATAACCTAATAGTACAAGAACATTATTTGGTATTATAAAGGAACTAGCCATTCCTGATTGTATGGGTAATAAGCTAACTGCAACACAGAAACTCTGTGATGATATCTCCGCCCACTTCGAGGATAAAATTAATAAGATTGTTGGGGGCCTGACTGTAAATAACAAAAGTGGTCTGGAGGAGAAAAAGGAGCCTTTTGAGACACCTGTTGCGGAGCAACGAATAGAGATACCTTCTGGCCGTCAGCTGACTTTGACTAAAGACACATTTAATAGCCTTGCCTATGGTGTGTCCTCGAGCTCCCCTCTAGATCCTCTCCCACATGGGATATGGAAAGAGTTTCAGTTGGAATTATTTCCATGGCTGCGACAAATTTGCTGTCATTCATTGGAAAGTGGAACCATCCCTGAAGCCTGGAAACAGGCAGTGGTTACTCCACTGCTGAAGAAGCCATCTCTGGACCCTACAAGTCCTTTGAGTTTTAGACCAATATCTCTTCTACCCTACCCAGTTAAAATCCTGGAGAGGGCTGTCAGTAAACCCTTGTCCTAATATCTAGAAGAAAACCATCTACTGGATAAGGACCAATTTGGATTTCGAACAGGACATGGAACTGAGACGGCTCTGGTGACTGTATTGGACAACCTGAGAACGCGTGCGGACAACGGTAATTCATCTGTACTAGTACTGCTAGACATGTCGGCCGTATTCGACACAGTGAACCACAAGACACTGCTTGAGACATTAGAGAACATAGGAATAAGAGGGCGGGCGCTGAAGTGGCTGCAAACATATTGGATGGGCAGACAACAGGCAGTGACTATCCCGCCGTTTACATCCTCTAGGACTATTGTGTGTCATGAGGTGTCACAGGGCTTAGCAATAAGCCCCATTCTATTCAACATCTACTTGCGGCCCCTGATTCCTATTATTAAATCTTTTGGAATAGATACGGTCAACTATGCAGATGACACACAATTGGTGTTCTCTATGGAAGGTAATCAAGCAGTGTCGTTAGAAATGTTCCAGGAGTGCATGCGACAGACTTCCAACTGGCTCAGGACAAATTCCCTACAATTTAATGGCGGAAAAACGGAGGTT
The DNA here is from genome assembly GCF_964204655.1 of Triturus cristatus. Lineage (NCBI taxonomy): Eukaryota > Metazoa > Chordata > Amphibia > Caudata > Salamandridae > Triturus > Triturus cristatus. The sequence continues at coordinate 1,086,493,834 of NC_140590.1, forward strand.
GTATACTGTTCCACGGCTAAAGTGCTGCGGCCTCTGCCATCTGAGTTTAGTTTTTCCCCAATGGACGCACCTTTGGTTCCAGTGAAAACAGTTCATAATTTGGGAGTCTTAATCTACGACAATCTTCAAATGGAGTCACAAGCTAACAAGATAGTTAGCACTTGTTTCTTTTTGCTAAGAGCACTGCATCAGATTCTCCCACTTTTACCAAGTGCCACCAGACCCTTAGTAGTGAGGAGTATTATTCTAAGTAGACTGGACTACTGCATCTCGCTATTTTTGGGAGCACCGCAATCAGTGCTACTGAAATTGCAGAGGATCCAGTCTAAAGCAGCCAAACTGTCTTTAAATAGGCAGCGTAGGTCTTCATCAAGGGCAGCATTAAAGGATCTCCATTGGCTGCCTGTCAAGGAGAGAATCTTATTCAAATCTCTCTGTACTGTGTTTAAAGCAGTACATGGTCTAGGCCCAACAGCCATGCAGGAGAAATTCACCTGGTATAAGCCCAGGCGAAATCTCCGTTTCTCCAACGCATGTTTGGTAACTACCGCCAGATTCAAGAAATCCAGGACGGGCGGTAGAGTTTTTGGGATAGTCGCTTCAGGAATGTGGAACACTCTCCCTCTGCATATTAGACAAACTAAACAGCTACTCCCATTTCGAAAGAGTCTAAAGACATGGCTCTTCCCTAGGGTTGAGTAATCTGAGCTCTTGGAAACAGCGTATAGGATATCTGTTCTGCCTAGTGTCAACAGGGCAAGGTGCAGCGCCAGGATACCCGCAGGGTGACAGTTTTGCGCTTTATAAGTCTAGATACAATACAATACAATACAATATTTGAGGGTGGGCGGAACTCACAGATTTCCACTCTGCGGAAATCGGCTGAGTTACATGAAAACTTTGCGAGATCTGCAGAGTTCTGCGAGCGGCAGAAATTGGTACATCATGCTGGTGATTCCTTTGTGCTTTGAGCTTGTTTAAAATCAACACGGATGGCACCACATGGTGCACCAGAGGGCACTGCTTCTTTGCTGCAATCAAGTAGATTTTCTACTTGAGCGGCAGCCTTCTCTCTGTGACTGCCAGTATTGAGAAAATCTTGTTGGGTGCCGTTCTAGCACTTAAAAATTGCACTAGGGGATGCCGGTTCTCTTGGGCATTTGGCAACTCAAAGTAGGTGAATCACATGGGAGAAAAAACTCTGTCAAATGGCGGTTGGTGGAGTTTTAATGCAGCTCCACATTACAAGAATAACGCACAGCAGACAAAACTCCTCAAACTCTGCGGTAAGAGCAGAATTTATCCCCCACCCCTAGTCTTATTTCCCTATTTCATTAATTAAAGCAGATGCCAAGATATATGCAAAATTATTGGCTAAAAGGCTTCTCTCGTGTAGTCAAGATTTGGTATGTCCACAACAACATGGCTTTATCCCAGGAATGGAAACTACAAATCACATCAATGCTATTATAGCATTATTTGATACTGCTAACACCCTGTTTAGCCATATTGAAATGATATTCTTAGATGCTGAGAAGGCATACAACAGAGTGTCTTTGTCTTTTTTTAATGGGCAACACTTCAAGTAATGAGCTTTGCAGATAGATATATGGATCATGTTTAGTGTTTATATCGATACTCAGACACTTGTGTAGTTCTGGCTGGACATTGCATTTATATAGTGCAGATTATCACCCGTTGAACCCGCTGTTCATGGGCAAAGGGAAGATTAAGCTCTGGCCACTGCTCCCAATCCTGATATCAGGATTAGTTCCTATGCAGATGATAGAGCGGTGTATTCTTCAAAGCTAGTTCAGGCCATTCAATTTATTGCTAAGGAGGGTGAGAGATATAGGGCAGTTTCTGGGTACCGTTTGAATCATCAAAAGACTCAAAACTATTCTTAACTTTATTTCCACTCTGAAAGAGAAAGTGTTGTGTATGTTGCTACCTACTTAGAAGTCAAGATCACTGCACTGTTATAGTGATATTCAAATTAAATTATAAACAGTTACTCTCATAGTCTATGATCAAGATGCATCAACAATCCATCAGCATTATCTGCCGATGCAACATTATCAAAATGAAAATCCTTCCTAAGTTCTTATATCTCTTCAGTACCATTATGCTTTGTGTACCTTATATAATTTTTAGTTGGGTCAAGGGAGCCATAAGTAGTTTCTTATGGAGGTATAATTGAGGCAGACAATCTCTCCAGCTCTTGAAACTGACCCCCAAACAAGGGAGTTGGTCATTACCGGATTAAAAAATGTATTTTTAGTCAGCCTTCATCTCTTGTATTAGACATCTTCTTACTGCGTACTAATTGTCAATCAGGCCACATTATGTTTGTATATGACATAGGGGCTGGGTCTGACTGGAAATTTTTACTGTGTCGACACTCGGACCCTAATTATTTTAAACAGGTATGGTTTTAGATGAATACTGATGCTATAGGATAAGGCGAGATATCTGTTCTTTTCAAATCACTACTTTACATTTCTTTACACCTCTTTGGGGAAAGCCATATCTACAGTCTATTTTTTAGGATTCTTTTGCTAGATCTTGGGACACCAGTCAGGTATTTGACCATCAGGGTTTTAACACTTTTGCATCCCTTTAGCACAAATTTGGCCTTCTTATAAAGATTTTCTTAACTCTTTCTAGGTTCAAGATTATTTCCAGCATAATTATGTAAATAAGATCATTAATAATGATTAAGAGCTTCTATCATATACATATATTTGAGTGATAACAAACTCACTATATGGTTAGTTTCTCATCTAATGACTTGAATTAAGGAGGATGACCTTAATAACCTCGTGAGAAAGTGAAGTTCCAAGATTGGTTTGCCCGTCCAAGTTTCAGATATTTAGGGCTCCTTCGAAACTATATACTTGTCAGTGGATTTGGTTACCTTGAAGTAGAAACAATTTAGAAGCCCTCTGTATGTTGTGATATATGCCAGAAAGAAAAGATAAATGGGCTTTGAACAAGACAGTCAATATATATAGCTGCCCAAAGTGTATATTATGTGCTTCAGAACATAATTCATATTTTTGTTAGCTCCCCGGATTTAGCGCAATATTGGAGCGATATAGCTTTACATTTGTCTCAGCTCCTTCAGGTTGAGGCACAGCTAACTTTAAGGGGTCTTATGCTTAACAGAAAAGAAGATATATGTATGCATACTTCTGTAGCTATCTCTATTGCAATAATCAAAGTTCACTTATGCATTGCCAGTGAATGGAGGGCAGCTGTACTCCACACCGTTGGTGGGCACTACTGGGGCTGATAAAATAGACAGAGGTTGCTATTCTCCGACTAAGGTGAAAAAATTATTTTTTGGGTTACCCTCTACTGATGTAAAGAATTGATTGGGCTAGTGCTTATTCCCTTGTTTGACAAATCTGTGCTCTGTGTTATGTAAATAGCATTAGTATGTAACTAGTTATGGGAAATATGCTTTATCCTGGCCTTTAAAATTTATGATACTCTGTTATTATTTTCCGTTCTGTTGTACTGATTGTCCCTTTAATGTATTTTAATGAATGTTGTTCCACATCTGAATATAACAAAAATTCAATAAAAATAAAAAAAGAATGCGGAAATCACATCTAAGAAACAATTCTGCCTGTAATGCGGACACCCTTGCCCCAGTGTCTGTATTGGCGCTCGGCAGCACACAGTGTGCCGGAGGTAAGAGAGGGCAGAAATGCGACATTTCTATGTCACATTTTTGCTGTGTCCCTTTAATGCAACGTAGCACACCAACTTTGCTTGCTGCCCTGGGTTGTGTGAGGTGTTTGGAGAGCATATAAGAAACAACAATATTGTGGGACAAAATACATTTTTATAGGTAAGCAGTTACTATGCATACCTCCAAAAATATGTACCTTGACGATATATTATCTACTGGCGGTCGCCAGTAGATAGTTATAGTTAGGACCGTGTTTCCATAGGAAATCTCAAAATTCTATTTTGAATAACTTTGGTGCCAGTTCACGAATCCTCGCGAAATTTTCAAAACTAATGGGGCGCTCCGCTCAGCTCCTACCCTGAAAGTCTCGAGGGGATTCGTCAAGCGGGGGCCGAGAAAAAAGGGGGGTCCAAAAACGCGTTTTCCCCATTCATTTTCCCATAGGACCTTTAGTCGAAGGTACAGCCCGAACGGCTGAACAGAATTACTTGAAATTTGGCAAAGAGGTAGTCCTCAGGTCAGGGATGTGCCTTTTGCATATATGGAGTCAATCTGTTCAGTAGTTCCTCAGAAAATTGCAGTTAAAGTACATAAATATCTATAGCCGCGCACACCGTGCGCGCACCCTAACGTGCGCGAGCGTAATTCTGATTGGTGGTTACATGTCAGTCAATGTTCGAATCGGTCAAAATCAGGAAGTGTCGGCCGCCATTTTGTTTGTTTTGAGTGTGAGAGTGAAAAAGGAAGGTGGCGAACGTGAAAAGGGGGCAGGGTAGAGAGTTCCTGACCCTCTAGCCTTTGTCAGGGGGTCCCTGAAGGACCCCGAAGGCAGAAAAAAACATTTAAATTTTCTTTAAAAAAATCGCGGGGTGCGCGCACGGTGCGCACACCGTGCACGCACTGTGAAAAACCATAAAAAAATAAATAAACGTACTTTATTGTAAAATAAATATATAAAAAATATAATAATAAATACATAACTTAGCATTTAAAAAACCGTACAAATTCACTGAAAAAACCATAGGTTTCACACACGTTATAGTTAGGTGGACATTTCACTCGTAAAAAACCAATGAAATTACCCCGTTATAGTTAGTTCAGATAACTATAACTCGCGCGACCGCCACTCTATCAAAAGGATGATGTCATCAGTGATGTCATCAGTGATGCCACTGACCATGTCATGAGTGATGTAATATGTGACGTCATGAGCAGTGGATTGCGGGCGCGCAAGTTATAGTTATCTGAACTAACTATAATGGGGTAATTTCATTGTTTTTTTACGAGTGAAATGTCCACCTAACTATAACATGTGTGAAACCTATGGTTTTTTAAGTGAATATATATATATATATATGTCTGCAAGGTACGTAGATGTGGAGTTCAAAATAGTAAATCTATACTTACTTATTTGCACTTAACTTATTGATATTTTTGTCCTCGATATTTTTGACACCATATTCTGTCCACACAATATTTTTGTTTCTGATACTCTGTCAGTGATCTGTTGCATAAAATGTTAGTAAATATGCTCCCTGGTATTGGGGTATGTGTGGAATTGCCAGAAATGTGTGGTATCTGTATGATGAGGTACATGTCATGTGATGTACCATGGTGGTTTTTGGTGATGACGGTGGAGTTGGGAAGTAACCAGATTGAGATGATGAATCATGGAAGGTGTTATAATAAGATGGAAAGGACACAGAAGGATATGTTACAGTGGTCACAAGCATGTCACCTGTGTTTTTTTTTGAATTTATGGAGATTGGTTTAGAGAAATAAAGGCAAATATATAAATGATGTTTAGTATGTTTAAGGTAATCTTTTTGGATTGAGTGCAGATGTATGTTCCTCTATAGATACTTGGACTGAATATTTGGGGGGGAGTAAACACTGAGAGAAAGAGAAGACTATATTATGGAAACACAGGTATCAAAAAGACAAGGTTTACTCTGGGTAATTTGATTGATGTACTTGTTTTGTAAGGAGCCTGTGTCTAGTTTAATTGAGTGAGTGATAGAAAGGTTTTCTATGTGATTGTCTAAGGAACAGCTGGCCTGCAGTTGAACCTAATGGTGGAGAGAGTTCCTTATGTCAGCTGTGAAGACATGGAAGCAGGAGCCTTCCTTTAGTTTGTCCTTAGACTTTGTGTTTTATTTATGAGAAAGAAAGTAGTGAATCTGAGATTGTAAGATTGTTTATATCTGGGGAGACTGGGCTAGAGAAATTCAGGTATTCTACCATAGCTGGCTCCATGAATGATCCACAGGGTGTTGACTTTGACTTCTTGAATGATAGAGAGATAATGTAAAGTTTTGAAGGTGGTGGGTATGTTCTCTGGGGTTGAGATGAAGGACCCGGAGCACTGTATTTAGAATTCTTTGGAGTCTACCTGTGTGATATGTTGGGAGGCCCTAGAAGACAGCATTTGTGTAATCTAATTGAAGTAGAATGCATGAGATGACTGTCTGGAATATGTAACGGTACAGCAAGTAAGGGGATATGTGACAGAGTTTGGAGATTGTAGAAAGAAGTTTGAAGTGCTTTGTTGACATGAGGTGTGTAGAGCTTAGTTGACATAGGGCTTTGGGGAGAGTTCTAAATCAATAATTATTCCACACATTTTGTACTGTTTTGTAGAGAAAAGGAGGGACCAGGGCACACATTGAATGACCAATCTAAGGTTGTCACCACTCTGATCATGCCCTGGCAGAATAGTATGTGAGTTTTGTCTGGGCTGAGTTTATGATGAATCTTGATCATTGGAAAATTGATCTCATGCAGATGGCTGAAAATGATTTGGGGATTTGATTCTGGTGACTTGGCTCCTTTGAAAATGATCTGTATATTATTGGCACAGATGTGGGAATTCACAATAAAAGAGTGAAATTAACAGTATTATGTATGACTTGAAAAGTAGTCTATGCTTTGGGTACTCTAAATGTCACTGAGCTGAACTCTGAATGAAAAAGGGTCTTGCGTGTGGTATGAGTTTTGTTTGAAAGAAAGGATGTGAACCAGGATCGAGCAGAGACTTTGATCCCCAGGATGTTCAATCTGTTGAGCAGAACTTGATGGCTTACTGTGATAAATGCTGCTGAGACTTCTAGGATGAGGAGAATTCCTCTGTTATTGTCTATTTTGTTATTTATTTTCAGTCAGTCAAATGGTAACCATTGCTGATTACACTCTTCTATGGTCTGAGTTCTACTTGTGCTTAATCCATTGAGGTTTAGTTGAAAGATAAGGTTGTTGAAGACATGCCTCTCCAGTAAATTTGGTGGGGAGGGAATAATGGAGATGAGCCTCTAAATTAAAGGATTGGAATAGTCTAGTGAAAGATGTTTTAGTATCAGTTTGACTTGAACTGATTTATATTGATCTAGAAATTTTCAGATAGATAGACAGACAAATTAGTTGTTGAAGAAGGGAATGAAAGTGTCTGCAGCACACAGGCGTACCATCAGGTATTTGAAGAAAGCTGTAGGATAACCGCCTAAGGGAGATCTTGCCGGTATATTAGAATATACTAATGTATTCAGAATGACAAGTAGCATGGGATAGACTTGATTGAGGATAGGCAAAACCTGCTTCAGGGTGAAAGCGGGGCATTATCATAGTTTTTAAATTTAAATTTGTTTATGAATCATGTGGCAAGTGTGTTGCGGGGCTACTGAGGTGAACTAGCTCTGCTTGGAGCTTTTGGTTGTGGAACTCAGAGATTACCTTGATGAGATGTTTGTTTGTCCTCCAAGGAGTACCCAGGGCAACATTTACATCCAAGATGCTGGTTGGACTCTTACTTTGGTATGGGAGGTAGAATCATCTGACGTGGTTAGAATGGGGGAACGCTTGCATTGTTATCCAGTTCTACATGGTGTGCAATGTAGAAGGTGAGGAATCCGTGAATGAATGGATTTCATGAGGATGTTGATGAGAGCAGAGATGTCTATATTTTTCCCAAATCATCCAAAAGTCCATGCCATTGTTTGGTTGGGTGGTGAGTGGGAGGGGTGAAAAATATAAAGGGAATGAGAGAGTGGTTGCCCCAAGATATGTGTGTGGGTAACACAGTTGCAAGAAGTAAGTCAGAGATAAAGATAGAACATCATGCGTGTCCAGTTACTTGGGTTGGGACTACACACAGCTGCTTTAAAGCTTAGATAATCCAGGTTGGAAATTAAAATATAATGAGGTTGAAACATATATTAAAGTCTTCCAACATGGTTATTCCCAGATGGATAAGGATGATGTCTGCAAAGGAGTTTCTTATGGATTTGGAGCATTTAGGGGTATATAAATGGGGTCTACAGTGTGATGCTAAGTGTGTTTGGGTACCATAAAAAAAGAGATTTGCAGTCTAGTATAGGGTTAAATTCACCTTTCGGAGGTAGGTTTTTGTGTTCAATTGTGATACCACTTGCTATTTGCTTTGTTTGTTTTGTTGTGGTGTACTGGTCTATGTGTCAGGCATAACATTGTGTAAAATTACACTGTATGCATTAAAAAGTCAGTTGTTTAGTATCTAGTGAGATCTCATGTCAGGGATGGGGATCTGAGTCAGAATATCGTGATTTACCCAATTTTGATAGAGTATTCCTTAACTGGACTGTTGAAGCAAATTGGGATAAGGTTGATTATTAGGGTGAGATGGAAGAGATGGTGGGTTAGCAGGATGGAGTCATTTTTGCCTAATGTGTACATGGAGTATAAGACAACATGAGCTTAAAGTTCTAGAGGGGAATTGTTATGTCATGGTAATAGTGGTCAGGGTGGTCATCTATGGCTTTCTTGCTGAACAACTTTACAAGTGGGAAATTTAAAGGGGAAACAGAAAGGTTTAATTTGAGGCTGGCTCCTCTTCTTGTTCAATGAGGTGTAGGATAGGTCTTAGAGTTACTAGACAAGCGTTGAGATGGAGAGGCAAGAAACTGCTTTGATAACCCATGGTATTTGGGATGGGCTTTACTTTGAAAGACTGAAGTAGGTGTTTAGGAATGGTGAGTGATTTTTTGTGATTGGATAAAGGATTGTGCATGTGAATCTCAATACAATTATCGGTATTATCTGTCCGGGTTTTTGGTGAATGGCTTACAAAATCAGAGTACACTGCAAGGTGAGGTTGAGGGGAAGGAGGGTAATGTGTAAAGTCTGATATGAGAGGATAGGAAATTGTGATTGTTCGTGTGTGATTATATCCCTACTCCATTGTCTATTTTAATGACTGTGGTATTAAAGGGATGTAGTCTTTGTTGATAGTCAAGGAGGGAGGTTGAATTTGGTTCCTAGGTCAATAGAAAAGAGAACTGAGGAGTTTGAGGTGAGAACAGAAAGTGGTGGTGAATTGACAAGTAAAAGAGGCAGTGATGAGGAGAGCAAGAAAGATGATAAAGATCAAGATATTGGGGTGAATGGTAATTACACACGGGAAGTTGACAGAACGTGGGAAAGAATAATAGTAAGCAGATGGAAACATACAGTGCACAAGAGGGAGAGTTCAGGAGAGGATCAGTTAGAGGAAATTACAGCAGGGGTGAGAATTTAATTTTGCATTGGAATTGAGAAGTATGAAGGGAGAAGAAATAAGTGAAGATATAAAGAAAGGATAGAGGGGAAAAAATACTAGGAGGGTGGAGAAGGAAAGAGAATATGGTATGGAGAGAATGAGAAAAAATTGGAAGACAGCAGTGAAAGAAAGAGGGAAGTGGGGAAAGCGCAGAGGAAGGAAGAACAGCAGAGAGGAGAACACTGGAGAAAAGAAACAGGAACAAAGAATAGTAAAAGGGGCAATGAGAGAAAAGAATAGAATCACAAGGAAGGAGGAGAGAAGAAGGAAGACCAAATGAGAAGAGGTTAAGGGAAGACAAAAACATTATTGGAAGGAGAGCCACAAGCACATTTAAAGAGAAGAACGTGCATATAAAGAGATTAAAGAAGAGTAGGAGAGAAAGGGAGTTAAGAAGAGAATGAAGAAAATAGAGATTAGAAACAGGAGATAGAGGGAGAGGATCAATGAAGACAAAGAAGAGAAAAGGAGGAATCTAAATAAGAGGAAAAGTAGAAGAGAAAATGGAGACAGCAAAATGAGAAAAAAAGAAATTAGGGGCGAGAAAGACAGAGAGAGAGGAGAAGAAAGGAATTCAGAATGAGAGAAAAAGAAGAGTAAAAATGAAAAAACTGTTGATATACAGATGGATAGAAAGGGAAGGGAATTGAATGAGAATAAATAATGAAAAATAGTGACATAGAGAAGGGGAGGGAATGAAAGGAGGGAGAAGGACCACTATTAATATGAAGAGGAGAAAAGGCAAAGAGGGAGAAACGGAAAAATAAACAGAATGGACAAATGGATAGAAGAAGCATAAGAAAGAAATTGTCACAGGGACAAGATTGAGAGAGGAGGAGAAGGGAGAAAACAGGAAGAGAGACAGTAAGGAGAGAAAGATAAAAATAAAATGTGGGGATGATATCAGCAGGTAAAAGGAGGAGACTAAAAAGAAAACCTAGGGGAGATAAGGAAGAAAAGGAAGGAAGTGGAGTGAGAGGAGAAGGACAGAAAGGAAAAGCAGTAGATGATGAAGCAAGGGGGGAGGGAAGGTAAGAGAAGAGAAAGGTAGAAGGGAATATAAGGAGAGTAGAATGAGATAGAAGATAGAAGAGAGGTGGTCAGGAGAGAGGAAACGGAATAGGTTAGGAAAAGAGCACAGTAAAAATAGGTCAAAGCGTCTTCAAAAGCAGAAAAGGGAGCTTGAAGCAGAGAAAGACAGGGAGGTGGAGGAAAGCAGAGCAGAGGGTAAGAATGTAAAAGAGGAGAGATGGGAAGAGGAGACAGAATGTACAGAAGGTAGAACAAGGAAGAGGAGATGGAGCAAGATTAAAGAGAGAAAGAGAAAAAAGGGTAAAATAAAATGGAAATGGAAAGGGGAAGAGAAGAGCAAGGGAAGTAGAGGTGTCCAGAAGTAAACATCAAAAGGTGATGGAATGGGGAGATACAGAATGAGGACTAATGGTAAGGCAGATGTTGAAGAAGATGAGAAGAAGGAAATGGAAATGGGGGGACAATAAGGAAGAGGAGGGAAGGAAAAAGATAGGGCAAAATAAGCAGAGCGGAGGCGAAGAAAGACAAAACAAGAGGTAGGGAACAAAGGAGAGAAAGATGCAGAGGTGAGAGGCAAAGAGAGGATAAAGCCGAGTAGAAAAGAAAGGAAGAGAATTATATACTGCTGATAAGTTAGGGGTGAGACAATAAGAGGTAAAGGTGAGGCAAAATGAAATGGATTGTGTAATAGGCAGAATAGCAATTGTTGAGATGAAAAAGGAAGAAGAGGGTAGTGACCACTATTCGCATGAGCATGTCTGATGACATATGAACATGCAGTTGAATGATGCAAGCTTCATTTGCTTTAGTTTTTTATTTAGCGATCCAAGATGGTGGGCACAACCTGGATCAGTAAGTAGAAACATTTTGTACCAAGGTGCTGCATTTATGAGTTTTGGAAGAGTTGGAGTGTGACTCCTGAGACTCGGACTACTAGGGGGGCTTCATCTGAATGTCACCTATGGTGAATAGGGAATAGCTACTACCAGTAGTGAGAAGGAATGTTGACTCAAGGAAATTCCTTTCGAAACGCTAGAGCCCCAGCATCATGGGACTGTGTATGCCATGGTATACTTTGTTATTGTTTATGAATACTTATTTTTTCATAAAAGCAAGGATTTGACTGGGAAATCATTTATTGCTGCTATTGAACATATTTTGAGTTGCGAGACTGGGTTCACCCCCAGCATCTACCTACCCCATTAGACACCTTGGACTTCTCGACTTACGCTACAACTGAGAGTCAAGCGCTGAAGGAGTACTAGGATCAGCTGATCAGGATAGATAGTATGTCGAGCTCCAGGACCATGGTAAGTAAAATGTTTTAATCCCTATGGTTGGGCCCAAAAGCTCCTTCTTGCCCTCTGGCCCTCTGAAATGTACTATGTGTTTTCCATGAATTACTGAAGTCATTCACAAACCACCCACCCATCAGTGCACTCATCAATTTATCAATCTATGTATTTAGTAACTCACCCGTTTATCCAGCATCAAACCATTGACTCACACCTACCAAGTACCAAAACTACAGAGTCAAAAATCATGAAAGCAATTATTTTCACTTTTGGAATTCCAGATCTTTAAGCTTTCTCAAAGCCTGTTTCTTTTTCCTCACAACTTTTGCAGATACTTACATCCTCTCTTTTATACCCTCAGGCCTTGCAATGCTCACTTTCATTTACATTTACACCACAATAATCGTACACTTTTCCAAACATTTAGAGCAAGAAAGGCATTTTTTTCAGGCATCACATTCCTTGCATTGCGCATATGATTATGTCTGAAAGTTTATGGGAGTGTGGTTTGCGTTTGAAGAAATACTTTGGACTGTCATGACAGGAAAATTGCAGATGTTTGACTTAAACAAAGGCAGATGCATTGCTGTGAATACATGTATTCTTGTGTGAAAGTGCATGCTTGAATATGTGAGACTGCGCTTACTTTTGTCTGGGTACATTGCTGCAATACAAGGACAAATGGAACATCATGAAAGTAGAAAGACAAATGTCACAATAATGACATCCAGTGGGAGTACTTGCTTGTGGTGGCATTAAAAAGCATACACATGGCCAAAGCACCATATTGTACTTTTCCATATTGAAGGCTAACATTTAGAATTAGGAGATTTCAATGAGGTCATAGTCATAATAAATTATTGTCTGGATGAGAAACCTGACTCTTAGAGTCATTCCATCAATTGACATACAGGCACACTGAAGCGTTCCGAAAGTATAATAAAATACTGACGACTTACAAGCAATTCCTTTAGTTCCTTTAATAGCGCGTTTGTATCCTCCCTTGCTTTTTCCGCATCCTTAAAGAGAAAAATAAGAGAGTTGATCATCCAATAGAATTATTGCTGCTTTCATAATATATGATTAAACCCTAATAAGAAGGGCATGGTGAGGGCGCAAGTTATAGTTACTTCTGGCCATGCACGGTTGGCTGCATGTGGGGCTTAGCTGCAGGGCCTGGGAGGAGACCCGGCCCTGCTGCCAAACTCCCTCCATGCATGGCTGAAGGTGACTAAAACTATGAGTCCATTTCTGCAGCACAAAAGGGACGCATGCCTTTAGCTTCTGCTGGGGCAGCACACCATCACACACTGCCACAGGACAGCCCGCTACTGCTGGGCACCATTTGCATTTGCATTGGCCACAATAACACATGATTGACTGATGAAGTGGATTTGAATATGTCTTGGGTCCCCTCTAGTTCTGTATTTGCACTTATGTTGTGTTTTTAAACCTGCTTGTCCAGATGCATCACCCCTCGCAGGGCAGTGTACTTTCCCCAACCCCTTGATACTGTGGTTCTTTAACCATGTTATTTGCTTTGTCCATTCCAGGTTTTTTCCAGAAGGTATATTCATTTCACCACATGTCTTAGCTTTCCACTTTCACACAGGACTACCATGCGAGTCCAGACTGCTGGGGATGGCACCACAGGTATATGCACCATTACCACTCCCTCTAGAGCAGATAAGGATTCCCCGGCCCTGAAGAAATGCCAACATCCAGCTGGACGACTTAGGGCATGAAACATGTCGACCACCTCCATTACACATACATCACCTTGAGCGCAAGCGAGTATAATCTTCCCTCTGCAGCCACAACTTTTCAGTTGGTTGTTTTTACCTATAGCATAGGAACCAAGTGATTAAATTGTTTTTCTGTGAACCATATAGCTATTTTAACTCACACTTATTTTCTTCCCACCTCTACTCATTTCACATATGCCCCACCACCCCTCTTTTAGCTTCACGTTGGCAACCAAAGAAGACCTCTGGCAAAGAGCCCCACTGCAGAGCCCATTGGGCACTGCAGCACCGGCTCAACTAGGAGCTGCCGCATGTTGAAGCATGACACCCTTCAGTGTCTTTGAGGGCTCTTGCTTCTAATTGGAGCTCCCCCACCTTCAGTTCTCCTTTGTCCGAAGGAATACGTGGATAGCCCTCCCCCTTCTTTACCCACTCTTCCCATCCTTCAGAAACAGCATGCCCTTGCTTCTTGTCAAAGTTACCTGGTGCCTGTATGCTGGACCTAATAAAGCCCGTGTCCCTCCGTTTGAAAATAGTACTTAGGGAGGTTGTATAACCAAGGAACCTTTACCTAGGAGCAGCTATTTGAGCGCCCTCGAGATCAACAGAAAAACAATCTGTGATCTTTTCTTCCTTCCCTTCCTCTTCCTCTCTCTCCCCTTCCCAATGCAGGACCCATTTAAGATTCAAACACATCTTTCCACACCAGAAACCGATCTTGGACACTCAGCAAGGCCGTGCATTTGACAACTACATGGTGTCAAAGATACTGAGAGCTCCCCCACCCGTTGGAACGGAAGGGACCACCTCGGGAACCAACCACCTACAGGATTGGGCCTAATCACAATGATGAAAAGATTATACATAAGAATTACACTACACAGACTTCTCATTACGGAGCATCTACAAGCCAACGTGACACCTGGGGGCCTGATCGTGAGGAACATGCCATGCATCTTCTTAGTAGAAATGGTCTTCAGGAGATAGAGGTCCCTGGTAGCATGGAAATGTACCAGGTACTGGCTGGTACCTATCATCAACACTGCCAAATGGCTAGCAGATGACTTATTCATCAAGATCACCATGGCAGAGAACTCCTTGAAGACAAGAATCCAAATAACTGCATTCAAGACTAAACTATCCGAAATAATTTCTGAGATCAATGAGAACAGGGAATACCTTCACAAACAGAAAATACATAAACTTCAAAAGACATCAAGAAGTTCAACAAAGAAAATGTCTACCCCTACCTGAAAGAAGACCACATTGGAAGTGCGGACCTGTCATTGGATGAGAGCACCACATCACACACATGATACATATCATCCAGCAGCAACTCCAGCACTGGAAGCAGAGGCAACAATTAAATATGCTGGAACTAACAACCTCCACCCCTGATGGGGCATGGGTTACCACCTTAACAGTGCCCCCCAACCAGCTGGGATCCCTATCAAATGTACCCCACAGGACCACCATCAACCTTCCCCCAACCCTACTATCCCCGTCCTTTTTTAGGCTGAGACTGGGGAAGAGGGATAAGAAGAAGAAGAGGGACGCAGCAGAAACACATTGCTGGGGTGGAAACACAGGCGGAGACCTCACGACAGATGAGAAACCAGACGACAAGCAAGAAAAATTGATTGTGAACCTGCCCACCAGATCTCTAACCAAGATGGAAGTAAGCATCCTCCGCAGGGGTTTGGCCTTTGTCCCTACCCTCAAAGAAGACCAATTCAGGACCGCTCAAGAATTACACCGGTTTTTCAGATAAATCTGCCTTCACACATTCTTCAAGAACAAACCGCATGTGGATACAATAGATTCAGGCCTTCACAACCCCTCGACCTTTACCCCTGCAGCAGGGATGGTCCTCCCTGAGGTTTTGACCTTTGAACAGGTGGTCCTCAAGGAAGTGGAGAGCTGTCCTTGCAAAAATCAATTTTTCAACATGTCAAAAACCGAGACCACAGCCATGCAGTCACTAGGGAATGTCATCTCAGTCACAATAAAACCTGTGGAAAAAGAAGGGGCTATTGTCATCCTGAACACCGCTGAGATTGAGATGAAACCATTGCTCCTGCATGCAGAGAACTGCATGTACAGCAGCCCCCTGCATGCAGCAGCAACCCTGGCTCCTACAGGAGTTGGGGAGCTGGCTAAGAACGCGGGGGCCTTGAGGCTTACCCCACGGTCTCTAACATCAGAAGGGAGCATAATGAGGCCGAAATAAGCTTGGAAATGAGCAGAAAGAGGCAAAATTGAGGTCTGAATCGAGCAGCAAGCAAGAGGCAAAATAAAGGTGAGAAATGAGTAGAAAGAGGAACTATAAAGGTCAGCAACAAGCAGAAAGATGCAAAATAGAGGTCAGAAACGAGCAACAAGAGGCAGAATAGCGGTCAGAAGCAAGCAGAAAAAGCTTAAATAACGGGTAGAACCACTGAGAGACTCACACACAAACTCACAGGCCCACTCAGAGACTCACACACCCACTCACACAATCATGCACCCACTCACAGACCCACTCAGAGACTCACACACTCATTCCGACTCACGTACTCACTCAGAGATCCAATCAGAGACTTTACATGGTCAAAAAGACGAAGTCACTCATTTACCCACTCGCAGACCCAATCAGACACTCATTTTCCAATTCACAAATCCACTCAAAGATTCACACACCCACTCATAGATCTACTCAGAGACTCATGGTCCCACTGTCAGACCCACTCATACACTTGCAGTCTCACTCACAGACCTACCTTGAGACTCAGACAACCACTCAGACCTATGTTCCCACTTACCATTCCAATTGGAGACACTTGCATGCTCTCAAAGACCCACTCAGACACTCATCCACCCACTCATACACTCATGTTCCCATTCACAGACCCACTCAAGGATTCATTCACCCACTCATAGATACACTCAGAGAATCATGCTCCCACTCTCAGACCCACTCGTGCACTTATGCACCTACTCATTTACCCACTCAGGGACTCACACACCCACTAACCTACCTATACAACTACTCACACACCCACGGATACAGGTTACAACTAGGAAATAAAATCTACAAAAACATTGCAATTCGCTTAAAAAACCAAAGGTTACAGGGGCATTATAGGTAGGAAATAGAATTTTTGTTTTAACGTAGAAATTCACTGAAAAAAACAAAGGTTACAGAGAAGTTGTTAGTTATCTCAGATTTCACTCATACAAAACCATAGAAATTCAGAACATTATAGTTACCTGAGCTACCTATAACTTATGCCCCCGCAATGCACTGTTTATGACCCACACCTTACATCACTCATGACACGGTCAGTGACATCAATGATGACATATCAAATTAATATATATATATATATATATACACACACACATGTACACACACACACACACAAACATACATACAGATAAATATTACAGAGTGGCGGTAGGATAGGAATTCCTCAGATTTCACACACAAAACTTTTCAAATCTAGTTTCATTTACATTGGCAGATGATGCAAAGTTTTGCAGTGAATGGTCAAAGGGATGCAAAGAAAAAGGGGGGTTCCCAAAAAGCACTTTTCCTCCAATAATTTCCCATGGACATTATACTCACGTGTAGCGGTCAGCTGGTAAGTCAGACTTC
The DNA here is from genome assembly GCF_964204655.1 of Triturus cristatus. Taxonomy (NCBI): domain Eukaryota; kingdom Metazoa; phylum Chordata; class Amphibia; order Caudata; family Salamandridae; genus Triturus; species Triturus cristatus. The sequence continues at coordinate 1,086,510,809 of NC_140590.1, forward strand.
CATGAAATTTGATGGGATATAGATCATGGTAGTACAGGTAAGTAGAGTTCGTATTTTTAAAGTTATAAGGCATTTTAATTTAGTGATATCTGTGGCCGCATTCATTTGGCGACATTTTGTGGTATTTTGAAAAAGTACTGTGGTGCATAGTGATGACAAGGCATTATGGGATTGGCTAATGTCGACAATGACAAAAGTTAAAGGCAGCCATGTTGCTTTAAGTACACTTTGGCTGTGGTCTGGGTTTGAACTTACATATATGTAAGTATTAGGTGTTATATTGGCAGGGAAAATTATTTAAAGTTGTCTATCTTCTTTTTAAAAAATGTATGGTTTACCTTAGAATTACAGTAGTCTTTTTTTTAATTTAGATTAAAGAATTACAAAAAAACTGGAAAACACTATATTTCACAAATATTATGTACTACGGAGTATTTTCCATTTTTTACATACTTAATTCTTTACAAAAAAGTCTACAGAGTACTGCGGTAATGCCTTTAAAATACTGTGCTACTTAAGATTTTTTTTTTCAAAAATGACATTTAAAAATAATAATGAATACACTGTACTGTAGTATATTTAAGTAATGTACTCTTTTTAATCTGTATGTTACCCCCTTAGCCTCCCTAATCAAAGGCCTTGGGTTCTCGGTTGTGTCCTATTCTGACGACACTCAAATTGTAGTGTCAGTCACAGAAAACCCGGACAGCACAGCAGAACGCTTACACAACTGCATGTCACAGATTAGTTGTTGGATGTCCAACATCTGTCTGAAGCTAAACTCAGATAAAACAGAGGTTCTGTTGCTTTGCAATCACCCATCATTTTAGTCCCCCAACTGGTGGCCTCAGGATATGGGCACGCTCCCCACCCGTGCCTACGGTGAAAAATCTTGGAGTCCGATTTGATGAAAAACTCTCCTTTATAGGACATGCCAACGCCATCACCTCGTCATGTTTTTTCATTCTTAAATCACTAAGTAAGGTTTTTCCATTCATACCTCAAGACCTTCGGCAAGCAGTGACCACTGCTGTTGTCTTATCAAAAGTAGACTACTGCAACAGGCTTTTTCTGACTGCCCATAAGAAAGCCTTAGACAAGCTCCAAATGGTCCAAACTGCGGCAGCCAGACTGCTTTTAGGAATACCAACATTCCAATTGGTCTCCAAGGCTCTCCTTTCACCTCACTGGCTCCCGGTTAGAAAGTAGGTGATGTTCAAATCTTTATGCATAGCATTTAAGGCACCTCATTTGAGAATCCTGATTCCATCAAACAACTTTCTCAACAGTACATCCCATATAGGACCTTAAGATCCTCCTCTCAGACTAATTTGGGTTTACCTAAATTCAGGAGAGCCACTTGGGGAGGCAAGAGCTTTGCAGTGGCCACTGCCAAACTCTGGAATTTGATGTCTCTGACACTAAAAACATCCATAAATGTGCTTATTTTTTGCAAGGTGCTTTAAACCTGGCTGTGTAACAACTAGCTCGTTGTTGGCACTCACCTGGACCACACTCTTTAGTGTCCGGTGCTTTCTTTCCTGGTCTACCCTCTGGATATCAGTGCCTAGATACCCAAGGGTAATAGTGAGCTTTAGAAATCCTAATTTCATTTTATTTTACTTCATTTTATTTCATTTCATAGTGTTCTACTTTGTATTTTTAATTGTTTTTATTTTTATTGTACAACTACCTCAGTAATTTATATCTATTAGCACAGCATAATCTATAAGTATTTTCACAATTACAACTTTATAATTTTTTTAACTATTTACACCTGCTACCAAAAAGTAGCATTTACAACCCATAATCTATATTCCTGCTACATTACATCTATTCACCAACCTCATGCTATTTCTCATTAATCTATTACCCTACACTATTCTCCAGTCCACTCTATGCTAATCCACTGTGCGCTACTCCACTCTACATCACTCTACTCTACTCCACTGTATGTTACTCTATGCTATTCAACACTATGACAGTCTATGCCGATCCACTATACCATAATGTACTACACTCAGCTCCACTTTACAGCCCTCCACTGTGTAACAATACAATCTACACTGTGGCACTCCACTATGACACTTTATGACAAGCTACAACACAGCAGTCGACTCCACTGTACGACACACCACTCCATTCTGCAACACTTTACTGGACTGTATGCTACGCCGATCCACCCCACTCCACTCCATGCCACTCTAGTCTACACCTGATACTCCACTCTATGCTACGCTACTCCACTTGATTTAATAATGTAGAATTTATCATTTGTGCACCATATTCAAATTATTATAACTTGCACGCACAATGTATTGAACTCAGTAGTCACACTCCATGAAATATAATTAACACCATCTCCATGCACTGCTTATATCTTTTTATATACCATAACTTATATTATCTGAAATCATAGTATTTACACAGATAGCAAATAACATCATTTATCAAAACACAGTGCATGGTAGAGTGATGAGTTATAGTTAATGTAGTAAGGCTGTTCAAAACACTGTGTTAGGAGGTGTGCAAGTTATAATAATTTGAATGTGTTGTCATAAGTATAACTTTGGAATTTGTAATACTTGTTTAGTTTAAGCATAGTTTATATGGAACAAATACATACAGTAATAGTAATTTAATGGTGGTGCGTGAATTATAAATTGTATGTATAAATATAAATTTAGACTCCGTAATGTTTGTTTAGTTTAAGTTTGGTTTCTATAGAAAGAATAAATAACGTTTTCCTAGCCATAACTAAGATATGCATATGTGTGCATGTATATGTGTGCATGCATATATATATTCACTGAAAACCACAGGTTTCAGGGACGTTATAGTTAGTTGGACATTTCACTCGGACAAAACCAGTGAAATTCAGAAGTTATAGTTAGTTCAGCTAACTATAACTTGCGTCCCCGCAATGCACTGCTGACGTCACATATTACATCACTCATAGCATGGTCAGTGATATCACTGATGACATCACTGATGACATCTCAAATGACATCACTGATGACATCACTGATGACATCATCCAGTGAATGTGTGTTTCTGTAAAGTTTAAATATGTTTTGAATATCTGCCAAGGTGTGTTGAAGAAAGAGTGAGTGTATAAGTGTCTGAATGGATGATTTCATAGGTGAATGACTGATTGTGTAAGTGACTGATTAAGCGTATCTTACTGAATGCATGGGTTAGTGAGCAAACTGTATAAATGTCTGTATCAGTCTGTCTGTTGGTGTGTGAGTGGCTACATTGGTTGGTGAATACCTACATGCGTGTCTAAATGGGTTATTGATTGGTTGTCTGAGTATCTGTATGGGTGGCTGAGTGTTTGTGTGGGTGGAGTGTGTGTAACTCTGTGCCTAGATGTATGAGTGGGTGATTCACTGGGTGTATGGATTCAAGAGTGTATCTGTGATGGACTGTATGGGTGGGTGAGTGTGTGTACGGGTGTGTTGGTGAGTGAATGGATGTCTCAGTGGTACATGTGTGAGTAACTACATATGTGAAAGGCAGTATATATGAGTGTTGGAGTATATAAATGACTATATGTGAGAGTGAGTGATTGTGAGAGTGGCTGTATGGATGAGTGTGTGCTTGTATCAGTATTTGTATAAGAGCATAAGTATTTGTTAGTATCTGTATCAGTAAGTGAGGTGGTGTGTGTATAACTGTATAGTTGAGTAAATGGGTGTGTGATTAATTCTTTGCAAGACTGACTAGGTGTGTGAGTAACTCTATGGATGAGTGGCAGTTTGTGAGTGTCTATATAGGTGTCTGAGTGCATACTGTATTCCTGTACTGATGAGTGACCGAAAGAATGAATGACTGTATGGGTGCGTGAGTGGATGGGTGTATAGACCTAAGAATCAGTGAGTGGGTATGTAGCTATTGGTGTTGGAGTGTCTATGGTTTTGAGAATGGCAGTCTGTAATTTAGAGTGGGTGTATCAAAGGTTATATTAGAGTGTGAGAAGATGCATCAAATTATCAAGTGGATGATGTCTTCAGTGAAGTCATCAGTGATGTCATTTGAGATGTCATCAGTGAAGTCATCAGTGATGTCACTGACCATGTCAAGAGTGATGTAATATGTGATGTCATGAGCAGTGCATTGCAGGGGCGTGAGTTATAGTTAGCTGAACTAACTATAACGTACGAATTTCACTGCTTTTGTACGAGTGAAAGGTCCAACTAACTATAACGTCCCTGAAACCTGTGTTTTTTTCAGTGAATTTCTAAGGTTTTTTAAATGCCAATTTCTACCTATAACGTCCCTGAAACCTGTGGTTTTTTCAGTGAATTTCTAAGATTTTTTTAAATGCTAATTTCAAACTATAACGTCCCTGAAACCTGTGGTTTTTTTCAGTGAATTGCAAAAGTATTTTAAATGCTAATTTCTAACTATGCCTACAGAGGTAGGACATGTGCAGAAAGAGGAAGAAAGGCGCAGAAGGAAGCAACAGAAATGCAGAAAGTGGCAACAGAAGTCCAGAAAAACAAAGAAAGGTGCAGAAAGAAGCAAGAGATGTGCACAAAGAACCAACAGAGGAGCAGAAAGAGGCCGTGTTGCAAAGTAATCCTGTGCCCCCACATTTTTGCTGATGGGTACTGGTGGTAACTGACTCTGAATAACCAGGCCTAAAGCAAGTGCTATTCTAAAAGACACTTAGAATACAGTGAAAACACCTACATACACTAGAGAACACAATGTGCTGGGGTACCCCTGTGATAGGCATGACCTCCTCTGTAAGGCCCTAGTACATAATAGGGCAGGGGAATTAAAACTACCTCTAAGTCAGAGGTGCAGAAAGATGCTTCTTTCAGTAGTCACATTTACAGAGTGGTGGGGAAAGGGTGCTGGGCCTCCGACCAGCGCTCAGGAATTCCACTGCATAGGACTTAGACAAGGTACCAAGAGGGCTTCTTGGCCTCCAAAGTCCTCCAGAGTAAATTGGACTTCATCCCCCATACTGTAGTCTGCCATGATGTACACTGGCAGAGTGTTGAAGAAAGGGGGGGGAAGTCACCCTTAGCCGTCTTAGCAATCCCACTGTGTGGGACTTACTTCAGGTAACAAGAGGGGTAGTTGGCCACCAACGACAACCTTGGGGGCCAACTACCCATCCTATTACCTCCAGTATGTCCCACACAGCAGGATTGCTAAGTTCTCATAGCAGGCCACACCCCCTTTGCCCACCACTCTGCAAACACACTCCCTGGCACGCTCTTGGGTGGGGATTGAAATCCATTTCACTGCTGGGGATCCTTTAGGGGCCAACTAGCCTACATCATATCTCCAGTAAGCCCCACACAGTGGGATTGCTGAGAGGTGGACAAAGGCTATACACCCTTTCCCCACCACTCTGCAAACACGCCTCCTGGCACGTTCTAAGTTAGAGTATTAAGTCCTCTTTATTCCTGAGGGTCCCTGGGGGCCAACTAACCCACCAGGTAGCTCCATTATGCCCCACAGAGCTGTGTTGCAGAGTGGCGGTCTGAGGCCACGCCCCCTTTCTACACAACTCTGCAAATGCAGCTCCTGGTTCACTGTTGCTCCGGGGATGAAGTCCACTTGTATCCTGAGGTCAAGAGGACCTCATCGCCCCACAAGGAGTACGCCAAGAGGCACATTTGCAGAGTGGTGTAAAAAGGGGCATGGCCTCAGACCACCTCTCTGCAATGCAGCTCTGTGGCTCATACTGGAGGTACCTGATGGGCTAGTTGGCCCCAAGGGACCCTAAGTAATGAAGAGGACTTAAAACCCCAACATAGAACCACACTTTGAGCAGCTGCATGGGTTGGTAAGTAGCTACATGAGTGTCTATATGGGTTATAGATTGGTTGTTTGAGTGCGTGTATGGGTACATGAGTGTCTGTGTGGGTGGGGGGGAGTGTGTGACTCTGTGCATGGATGTGTGAGTGGGTGATTCACTGGGTTTATGGGTTCAAGAGTGTATCAGTGAGGGGGTGTATGGGTGAGTGAGTATGTGTATGGCTGTGTTGGTGAGTGAATGGATGTCTCAGTGGTACTTGTGTGAGTATCTACATGTGTTGAAGGCAGTATATGTGAGTGTTGGAGTATATAAATGACTATATGTAAAAGTGAGTGACTGTGAGAGTGGGTGTATGGATGAATGTGTGCTTGAATCAGTGATTGTATAAGAGAGTAAGTATGTGCTAGTATATGTATGAATAACTGAGGTAGTGGTGTGTGCATAACTGTATAGGTGAGTAAATGGGAGTGTGAGTGATTCTTTGCATGACTGACTAGGTGAGTGGCAGTGTGTGAGTATCTCTATAGGGGTATACGTGCATATGATTGTGCTATATTAATGAGTGACTGCATGTATGAGTGACTGTATAGGTGAATAAGTGGATGTGTGTGTGTGACATAGGAATCAGTGAGTCCGAATGTATTAACTGGTATTGGTGTGTGTATAGTTTCAAAAATGGTAGTCTGTATTTTAGAATAGGTGTACCTAAGGTTATATTAGATTGTGAGGAGGTGCATCTGATTATCACATGCATGATGGCATCAGTGATGTCATCAGTGGTATCATTTGAGATTTTATCAGTGATGTCATCAGTAATGTCACTGACCATGTCATGAATGATGTAATATGTGACATCATCAGCAGTGCATTGCGGGGGCGCAAGTTATAGTTAGCACAACTAACTATAACTGCCAAATTTCTCTGGTTTTGTGCAAGTGAAATGTCCAACTAACTATAATGTCCCTGAAACCTATGTTTTTTTCAGTGAATTTCAAAGATTATTTTAATGCTAATTTCTAGCTATAACGTGGCTGAAACCTATGTTTTTTCCAATGAATTTCGAACGGTTTTTAAATGCTAATTACTAACTATAACGTTTCCTGAAACCTATGGTTTTTTCAGTGAATTTCAGAAGTTTTTAAATGCTAATTTCTAACTATAACATCCCTGAAACCTATGTTTTTTTCAGTGAATTTCTAAGGTTTTTTTTAAATGATAACTTCCAACTATGGACTTCATCCTCCATACCGTAGTCTGCCAGGAGGCACGTTTGCAGAGAGGTGGAGAAAGAGGGCATGGCCTCCAACGACGTCTTAGCAATCCTACTGTATGGGACTTACTGGAGGTAACAAGAGGGGTACTTGGCCCCCAGGGACATCCTTGGGGGCCAACTACCCCTCCTATTACCTCCAATAGGCACCACACAGCAGGATTGCTAATTTCTCATAACAGGCCACACCCCCTTTGCCCACCATTCTGCACATGTGCTCCCTTGCACACTCTTTGATGGGGATTGAAATTCCCTTCATTGATGGGGTCCCCCTCCTGGGCCACTTCTGGACCCGCAGACCCCATCCCCCAGTGCCGACCCTTAGCATTGGGGACTGTGGGGGGAGCCGGAATTGCTTTTGCACAAGGGGAGCTGCTAACATGCAAAGCAGAGTTTGCTATGACAGGGCGGGAGCCGTGTTCCTGCCCTGACATAGCAAACAGCAATGTCCTGGGGGTGAGTACCTGGGAGATTGTAGGAGCCGGCCCTGGAGGGTGGCAGTCCCCAGGGCCATCAAGGGTTCCAGAAGGGGGCTGTGCGGCCCCCTCCCAATGTTAAGATAGCCCCAGGAATGTGGTGGTCCCTGGGGCCTGGGGGTGCACAACGGACCCCTGCATTTAAATAAATATTACCCCGTGGAGGTGGTGGTCCCTGGGCAGTGTGGGGGGGCCTGAGGCCCCCCACACTAATTATTTAGCAAAGCCCCAGGGAGGTGGTGTTCCCTTGGGCTTTGGGGGCCATGAGTGCCCTCATATTTACAGATTGCCCAAGGAAGGTTGCATTCCCTGTGGCTGTGGGGGGCCGCATGCCCCCAGTACCTTATCTAGTAAGCCACAGGAAGGTGGCAGTCCCCGGGGCTGTGGGTTCCCCCATGGGCCCCTGCTCCATCAATCATCATTGCTCCCGGACCTGACCCACCCGGGGGCTGTGTTTTTTTCAGTTATTTTCTAAGGTTTTTTAAAATCTAATTTCCAACTATGCCTACATAGGTAGGACAAGTACAGAAAGAGGAAGAAAGGTGCAGAAAGAAACAAGAAAGAGGAAGTGCAGAAAGAAGAAGAAAGGTGCAGAAAGAAACAAGCAAAATGCAGAACGAAGCAAAAAAGTCCATAAAGAAGAAAAAAGGTGCAGAAAAAATCAAGAGAAGTCCAGAAAGAAGCAACAGAAGTGGAGAAAGAGGCGTTCTTCGACTGTACCTTTCCACAGACTCATACAAAGTAGCCTAATAACTAATCCTTCTCCCAAGATGTCTTAAACCTCACTTTTCTCTTGAAGGTTCACTATTCCTTGACTGCTCAGAATGTTAGGCCTACCAAATACAAAACAGCAATCCTAACCATATCACTGTTGTAAGTCTGACTAAGTTTGTAAAGGTATGCATGTGTGTGTCTCTGCTTTTACATAGTGACATGTAACATAATATTAACATACAAATACTTGAATTCTTGTGTTTCAAACAGCATAATCTGTAAATTTGTGTATAAAAAGGTGTATATGTTTCATTCTGCTCATAATACAGGGCACATGGGTATTCAATAGTATATTGGAGGGGTTTATAATACCTATATACATAAGACTTGTCTGCCTGTGCAACCAAATGATAGAGCAGAAGTGAGAAGATTTGACCACCTATAGGAGAAACTATCTGCTTTTTAAGCTACCATCTTCAGAATCATAACACATGTGAGAGTATATGTACAAGTAGACATATATCTCAGTCGTGAGAGCATGGAGACCTTTATATTTGACAGCTTGCACTTCGCTTTTGAGTACTAAAAGAGACAAGACAAGTACAGAAAAAAGCAAGAGAAGTGCAGAAAAAACAAGAGATGTACAGAAAGAGTAACGCATATGCAGAAAGAGGCTAGAGAAGTTGAGAAAGAGACAAGAAGGGATCAAAAAGAGGAGCAAAAAGAGGGAAGAGGGGTGCAGAAAGAGGTAAGACAGGTACAGAAAGTAGAAAGAGAAGGGCAGAAAGAAGCAAGAGAGGTGCAGAGAGAAGCAAAAAAGGTGAAGAAAGAGGCAAGAGGGTTGCATAAAGAAGCAAGAGAGGTGCGGAAAAAAGCAAGTGAAGTGCAGGAAGAAACAAAAGATGTGCAGAAAGTAAGAGAACTGAAGAAGAGGAAAGGGAGGTGCAGAAAGAGGCAAGAGAGGACTAGAAAGAGGCAATAGAGGTACAGAAAGAGGGAAGAGGGCTGCAGAAAGAGGCAAGAGGGGTACACAAAGAAGCAAAAATGTACAGAAAGAAGCAAGAGAAGTGCAGCAAAAAGGAACAGAGATGCAGAAAGAGGCAATAGAGGTTCAGAAAGAGGGAACAGGGTGCAGAAATAGGCAAGAGGGGTTCCATAAAGAAGAAAGAGGGGTACAGAACGAAGCAACTGAGGTGCTGAAAAGAAGCCAGAGAGGGGCTGAAACAGGCAAGAGAAGTACAGAAAGAAGCAAGATAAGTGATGAAAGAGACAAGAGAGTTGCAGAAATAAACAAGGGAGGTGCAGAAAAAAAGCAAGCTAAGTGCAAAAAGAGACAAGGAAGGTGCAGAAAGAGGCAAAAGAGGTGCAGAAAGAGACAAGAGGGCACAGAAAGAGGCAAGAGGGGTACAGAAAGAAGCAAGAGAGGTACACAAAGAAGCAAGAGAAGGGCAGAAGAAAGCCACAGAGGTGCAGAAAGAGGCAAGAGAAGTACAGAAAGAGGCAAGAGAGGTGCAAAATTAGGCAAGGGAGATACAGAACGAGGGAAGAGGGGTCAGCAAGAGTGGTGCAGAAAGAATCAAAAGTGGTACAGAAAGATGAAAGAGAAGTGCAGAAAGAAGCAACAGGGGTACAAAAAAGGCAAGAGGGGTATAGAAAAATGCAAGTGAAGTGCAAAAAGACCTAACAGAGGTACAGAAAGAAGCACAGAGGTGCAAAAAGAGGCAAGAGGGGTACAGAAAGAGGCACGAGAAGTGCAGAAATGCCTAAGAGAGGTGCAGAAAGAAGCAAGAGAAGTGCCGAAAGAGACAAGTGAGGTGCAGGGAGAGGTAGGAGAGGTATAGCAGGAGGCAAATGAGGTGCAGCAATAGGCCAGAGAAATGCAGAAAGAGGCAAGAGAGTTGCAGACACAGGCAAGAGAGGTGCAGAAAGAAAAAACAGGGGTGCTGAAAGAAGAAAGAGAGGTGCAGAAAGAGGCAAGAGAAGTGCAGAAAAAAAGGAACAGATATGCAGAAAGAGGCAAGAGAATTGCAGAAAGAAGCAACAGAAGTACAGGGAGAGGTAAGAGAAGTGCAGAAAGAAGCAACAGTGGTACAGAAAGAGGCAACAGAAGTGCAGATAGAGGAAAGAGAGGTGCAAAAAGAAACAAGCAAGGTGCGCGAAGAGACAAGAGAGGTGCAGAAAAAAGGGAGACAAATGCAGAAAGAGGCAACAGGGGTGAAGAAAGAAGCAAAAGAAGTGCAGAAAGAAGGAACAGACATGCAGAAAGAGGCAAGAGAAGTGCAGAAAGAAGCAGCAGAAATGCATAAAGAGGCAAGAGAAGTGCAGAAAGAAGCAACAGGGGTACAGAAAGAAGCAACAGAAGTGCGGAGAGAGGCAAGAGAGGTGCAGAAATAAACAAGGGAGGTGGACAAAAAGACAAGAGAGGTGCAGAAAGAGGAAAGACAAGAGCAAGAGAGGTACAGAAAAAAGCAAGAGAAGTATAGAAAGAAGCAACTGAAATGCAGAAAAGGCAGGAGGGTTGCAGAAAGAGGCAAGAGAAGTGCAGAAAGTAATTACTGAAATGTAAAGAGGCAAGAGAAGTGCAGAGAGAAGCAAAAAAGGTGAAGAAAGAGGCAAGAGGGTTGCATAAAGAAGCAAGAGAGGTGCGGAAAAAAGCAAGTGAAGTGCAGGAAGAAAAAAAAGATGTGCAGAAAGTAAGGGAACTGAAGAAAGAGGAAAGGGAGTTGCAGAAAGAGGGGTGCAGAAAGAGGCAAGAGAGGACCAGAAAGAGGCAATAGAGGTACAGAAAGAGGGAAGAGGGCTGCAGAAAGAGGCAAGAGGGGTACAAAAAGAAGCAAAAAGGTGCAGAAAGAAGCAAGAGAAGTGCAGAGTGAAGGAACAGAGATGCAGAAAGAGGCAAGAGAGGTGCAGGAAGAGGGATACAGAAATAGACAAGAGAGGTTCCATAAAGAAGAAAGAGGGGTACAGAACGAAGCAACAGAGGTGCTGAAAAGAAGCCAGAGAGGTGCTGAAATAGGCAAGAGAAGTACAGAAAGAAGCAAGAGAAGTGCTGGAAGAAGGAACAGAGGTGTAGAAAGAAGCAAGAGAAGTGATGAAAGAGACAAGAGAGTTGCAGAAAGAAACAAGGGAGGTGCAGAAAAAAAGCAAGATAAGTGCAAAAAGAGACAAGGAAGGTGCAAAAAGAGGTGCAGAAAGAGACAAGAGGGTACAGAAAGAGGCAAGAGGGGTACAGAAAGATGCAAGAGAGGTATACAAAGAAGCAAGAGAAGGGCAGGAGAAAGCCACAGAGGTGCAGAAAGAGGCAAGAGAAGTGCAGAAAGAGGCAAGAGAGGTGCAAAAGTAGGCAAGGGAGATACAGAAAGAGGGAAGAGGGGTCAGAAAGAGTGGTGCAGAAAGAATCAACAGTGGTACAGAAAGATGAAAGAGAAGTGCAGAAAGAAGCAACAGGGGTACAAAACAAGGCAACAGGGGTACAGAAAAATGCAAGTGAAGTGCAAAAAGATCTAACAGAGGTACAGAAAGAAGCATAGAGGTGCAAAAAGAGGAAAGAGGGGTGCAGAAAGAGGCACAAGAAGTGCAGAAATACCTAAGAGAGGTGCAGAAAGATGCAAGAGTAGTGCAGAAAAAGACAAGTGAGGTGCAGGGAGAGGTAGGAGAGGTGCAGCAGGAGGCAAATGAGGTGCAGCAGGAGGCAAATGAGGTGCAGCAACAGGCCAGAGATATGCAGAAAGACGCAAGAGCGTTGCAGACACAGGCAAGAGAGGTGCAGAAAGAGGAAACAGGGGTGCTGAAAGAAGAAAGCGGGGTGCAGAAAGAGGCAAGAGAAGTGCATAAAAAAGGAACAGATATGCAGAAAGAGGCAAGAGAATTGCAGACAGAAGCAACAGAAATACAGGGAGAGGCAAGAGAAGTGCAGAAAGAAGCACATGTGGTACAGAAAGAGGCAACAGAAGTATAGAAAGAGGAAAGAGAGGTGCTAAAAGAAACAAGCAAGGTGCATGAAGAGACAAGAGAGTTGCAGAAAAAAAGAAGACAAATGCAGAAAGAGGCAACAGGAGTGAAGAAAGAGGCAAAATAAGTGCAGAAAGAAGGATTAGATATGCAGAAAGAGGCAACAGAAGTGCAGAAAGAAGCAACAGAAATGCAGAAAGAAGCAACAAAGTGCAGAGAGAGGCAAGAGAGGTGCAGAAAGAAACAAGGGAGGTGGACAAAGAGACAAGAGAGGTTGAGAAAGAGGAAAGACGAGTGCAAAAAGAGGCAATAGGGGTGCAGAAAGAAGCGAGAGAGGTGCAGAAAAAAGCAAGAGAAGTATAGAAAGAAGCAACTGAAGTGCAGAAAAGGCAAGAGGGTTACAGAAAGAGGCAAGAGAAGTGCAGAAAGTAGTGACTGAAATGTAAAAAGAGGCAAGAGAAGTGAAAAAAGACCTAACAGAGGTACAGAAAGAAGCAAAGAGGTGCAAAAAGAGGAAAGAGGGGTGCTGAAAGAGGCACACGAAGTGCGGAAATACCTAAGAGAGGTGCAGAAAGAAGCAAGAGTAGTGCAGAAAGAGACAAGTGAGGTGCAGGGAGAGGTAGGAGAGGTGCAGCAGGAGGCAAATGAGGTGCAGCAACAGGCCAGAGAAATGCAGAAAGAGGCAAGAGCGTTGCAGACACAGGCACGAGAGGTGCAGAAAGAGGAAACAGGGGTGCTGAAAGAAGAAAGCGAGGTGCAGAAAGAGGCAAGAGAAGTGCATAAAAAAGGAACAGATATGCAGAAAGAGGCAAGAGAATTGCAGAAAGAAGCAACAGAAATACAGGGAGAGGCAAGAGAAGTGCAGAAAGAAGCAAATGTGGTACAGAAAGAGGCAACAAAAGTGCAGAAAGAGGAAAGAGAGGTGCAAAAAGAAACAAGGAAGGTGCACGAAGAGACAAGAGAGTTGCAGAAAAAAAGAAGACGAATGCAGAAAGAAGCAACAGGAGTGAAGAAAGAGGCAAAAGAAGTGCAGAAAGAAGGAACATTTATGCAGAAAGAGGCAACAGAAGTGCAGAAAGAAGAAACAGAAATGCAGAAAGAAGCAACAGAAGTGCAGAGAGAGGCAAGAGAGGCGCAGAAGGAAACAAGGGAGGTGGACAAAGAGACAAGAGAGGTTGAGAAAGAGGAAAGACGAGTGCAAAAAGGCAACAGGGGTGCAGAAAGAAGCGAGAGAGGTGCAGAAAAAAGCAAGAGAAGTATAGAAAGAAGCAACTGAAGTGCAGAAAAGGCAAGAGGGTTGCAGAAAGAGGCAAGAGAAGTGCAGAAAGTAGTGACTGAAATGTGAAAAGAGGCAAGAGAAGTGCAAAAAGAAGCAACAGAGGTGCAGAAACAGGGAAGAGTAGTGTAGAAAGATGCAAGTGAGGTACAGAAACAAGCAAAAGAGGTGCAGATAGAGGCAAATGAACTGTAGAAACAGGTAAGAGAGGTGCAGAAAGAGGTACGAGGGGTGCAGAAAGAGGTAAGAGGTGTACAGAAAGAGGCAAGAGGGATACAGAAAGAAGAAACAGAGGTACAGGAAGAGGCAAGAAAGGTGCAGAAACAGGCAAGAGAAGTAGAGAAAGAGGTAAGAGTAGTGCTGAAAGAAGCAACAGAGGTACAGAAAGAAACAAGAGAAATGATAAGAGAGTTGCAGAAAGAAACAAGAGAGGTGCAGAAAAAAGCAAAAGAGGTACAGAAAGAGGCACGTGAGGTACAGAAAGAGGCAAGAGAGGTACAGACACATGCAAGAGGGGTGCAGAAAGAGGCAAGAGAAGTGCTGAAGGAAGCAACAGAGGTCCAGAAGGAGGGATAAGAACTGCAGTAAGTGGCATGCGAGTTGTAGAAACAGGAAAGAGAAGTGCAGAAAGAGGCAAGCGAGGTACAGGAAGAGGCAAGAGAGGTGCTGAAAGACACAAGAGAGGTGCAGAAAGAAGCAAGTGATGTGACCAAAGAGGCAAGAGAGGTGCAGATAGAGGCAAACAAAAAGTAGAAAGAGCAAGATAGGTGCAAAAAAGAGGAAGAAAGGTGCAGACTGAGGAAGAAATACATGGATAGGGGAAGAAAGGGGCAGAAAGAAGCAAGAGAAATTCAGAAAAAAAGCAAAAGAACTGCAGAAAGAGGCAAGAGAGGTCAAAAAGGAGGGAAGTGGAGTACAGAAAGAGGCAAGCGGGTACAGAAAGAAGCAAGGGAGGTGCAGAAAGAAGCAAGAGAATTACGGAAAGAGGCAAGAGCGGTGCAGAAAGAGGCAAGAGAAGTTCCAAAGACCCAACAGAGGTTCAGTAAGGGGCAAGAGAAGTGCAGAGAGAGGCACAAGAGGTGCAGAAACTGGCAAGAAGGGAACAGAAAGAAGCAAGAGAGGTATAGAAAGAGGCAAGAGGGTGCATAAAGAGGGTAGTGGGGTGCAGAAAGAGGCACGAGAGGTGCAGAAAGACAGAAGAGGGTACAGAAAGAGGCAAGTGAAGTGCATAACAAAGCAAGGGAGGAACAAAAAGAGGCAAGAGAGGTGCAGAAGAAAGAAGCGAGAGAGGTGCAGAAAAAAGGAAGAGAGGTTCAGAAAAAGGAAGAAATATACAGAAGGAAGCAAGAGAAATGCAGAAAGAGGCAAGAGGGGTGCAGATAGAATCAAGAGTAGGTTGTGTACCATTAGCACCAATTTAACACCCACATTTAGCAATAAGTAACAGGTGAACACTCCAGCTTTGCAAAGGGCCTTCCACCACGTTGTAACACTTGTGGAGAAGTGTGGCTCAATGATTAGAGCGGCAGACCCTGATGCAGAGGTCTAGCCCGGGACCAGGGTTCAATTCCCCGCCTCGGCGGGTCTTGGGCTCAAAAATTCCACGGACCTGATAATTCTCGCCTCGGTGCCATTCTAATCATCGAGTCCCACTCTGCAACTCTGGGCAATAGCTTGCTTAATCTCCACAACGGCCCCCACAACGCTAAGGATGCCTGGCCTTCACCTTGGGGGTGCCCAGGAGTGGACACCTCACAGGGAAAAGCCAGGATGGGTTCCACAGCGGTATTCGTACAAGCGCCGAGAGACCTCCGGGTAGTCGTGCGCTATACAAGTATCCATACATTTACATTTACATTTACTTGTCACTGCATTTTTGGGAAGGTTTGAGCCGTTTGAGCTAGAAACAAGTTTTTTTTGTTCGAATCTGCAAATTATGCAGCAGACGATTGATTATTTGGCATATGCAGAAAATGTATAATTATGCAAAAAACAGTGCAGCCAAACAGTTGTATAATTCTATGGCCCTGCCCCAAGATTAGCTTCAATAGAACTGTGGAAGACTAAACCTGAGGTTACCACTCCACAACACAGACTATCATACCACATAATTATTTCCCATAACACATAATCCCTCTCTACAGAATTCCTATACACTAAATACCACATACTTTCTATCCACATAATGTCACTGCACAACATACCACATAATTCCACTACACACAATGGATATCCACTCCACTCCCAAATATATTAGTAAAAAACGTTTACATTTACAGTGCCAATAGTTCTAACTCTTCCAAATGCAAGACCTAATACATTGCAAATGCTTCTTTAGCTAGTAGTCGCGCTTGCAGAGTGGTGGAGAAAGGGGGCTGGGCCTCTAACCAGTGCTCAGGAATTCTGTTGCGCAGGAGTTACAGGGGGTACCAGGAGGGCTTCTTGGCCCCCATAGTCCCTCAGGAGTAAAGTATACTTTATCCCCCAACTAATAGTGTGCCATGAGATGCGTTTGCAGAGTTGTGGAGAACGGGGGCATGGCAGCTGAAGACCTCATCCAATCCCACTGTGTGGGACCCACTAGAGGTAACAGTAGGGGTAGTTTCACCCTCAAGGATATCCTTGAGGGCCATCTGCCCCTCCTATTACCTCCAGTATGTCCCACACAGCAGGATTGCTAAGTTCTCATAGCAGGCCACAACCCCTTTGCCTACCACTCTGCAAACGCGCTCCCTGGTGCAATTTGTGATGGGGATTAAAGTCCCCTTCGATGCTGGGGGTCCATAGGGGCCAACTAGCTTACCTGACACATCCAGTAAGCCCCACACAGTGGACCCAGCCAGACCCCCTTTCTACACCACTCTGCAAATGCACCTCTTAATGTGCTCTTGGTTGGGGGATGAAGTCCCCTTGCCTCCTGAGGGGTCCCTGGGACCCAACTAGCCCTCCTGTTACCTTTAGTAAGCCCCACACAGCTGGATTGCTGAGAGTGGCCAGAAGCCACAACCCCTTTTTACACCACTCTGCAAAAATGCCTCCTGGCGCACTGCTGCTTGGGGTTGAAGTCCACTTATGTCCTGAGGTCCTCAGGATACAAGCGGACCTCATCGCCCCACCACCAGTAGGCCAAGATGCGGGTTTTCAGAGTGTTGTAAAAAGGGGTGTGACTTCGGACAACCTCTCAGAACTCTCACTGTGTGGGGCTTATTGGAGGTGCCTGGTGGGCTAGTTGGCCCCTAAGGACCCTCACCAGTGAAGGGGACTTCATTTACCAACCCAGAGCACGCCAGGAGGTGCGTTCGCAGAGTGGTGCTAGGAGGAGTGGGGCCTCCGTTGCTGTTTTCCTTTTTTTCATTTTAGGAAGGAGGGCTGTGTGGCCCGCCTTCCCTTCACCCTTTTGGGCCCCAGGTCCCCATCCCCTGGAGCCTGAGCCATCTTTAAAAAAAAAAGAAAATGGAGGGGCGGGAGGCCCCCTCCTTGAGGCTGATTACGGCCCAACCATGCAGCTCCCTTTGCCCAAAAGCAATTTTGCTTCAATTCATGGAAGTGAAAACAGTTTTCTTGCTCTCGCTTCCATGAAGCAAAGCAGAAGTTTGCTATGGTAGGGCAGGACTGCTCCAAGGAAGTGACTGTCCCCCTGGCAGTGTGGGGGCAGGCAGGAGCCCCCCAATGACTTTTATTTTTAGAAATGCCCCAGGGCGGTGGCAGTACCCTGGGGTACGGGGGAGCCCGAGGCCCCACTGCATTTAAAGATTAGAGCCCTGGGGAGGTGGCAGTCCCTGGGGCAGTGTGGGGGGAGCAGGGCACCCCTCAAACCTTTTATTTAAAAAATGCCCCAGCGAGGTGGCGGTCCCTGGTTCAACTGAGTCACAAAGTGGCTGCCAACACTAACTGGTTAGATCTGTTGGCAGCCAATCAGTGTCAAGCACAAGATTGGGAGGGTTCGCTGATCCACCGCAGTCACCAGATATTAATATTTCTAAATATATGAATTTCTCAGGAATTTTTAAACTGATTTACACCGTTTAACAAAAAGAGTGCACTCTGGACCAAAACCTACCTTTCTGGCAAATTTGGTGTAATTACGTCCAGCAGTTTGGGCTGTAGCTGCGACAAAGATTTCATATGGACATTAAAATGAAGTTTTGGGACATTCCTTTTGCAAGACAGGACCTAACCTGAGCGTCCCATTTGTTTTAAACATTTTGCGAAGATTCGTCAAACTGCGCCAAAGATATTGGCACATCAAAAAATGCTTTTCCTATGGAAAGTAAACCCTAACTATAAATACTTACTGGCAAATGTCCGTAGGTTATATATATATATATATTACCTACTGGCGGTCGCCAGTAGGTAGTTATAGTTAGGACCTATTTTCCATAGGAAATCCACAACATTCTATTCCCAATAAGTCTGGCACCGGTTGACGAATCTTCGTGAAATTTTCCAAACTTTTGGCCATCTCCGGACCGCTCCTATCCTGAAAGTTTTGTGGTGATTAGTCAAGCGGGGGCCGAGAAAAAAGGGGGGTCCCAAAACGCGTTTTCCCCATGCAATTTCCCATAGGACCTGTTGACGCAGCTACAGCCCGAACTGATGAACGGAATTACACCAAATTTGGCAAAGAGGTAGTCCTCAGTTCAGACTCGTGCCTTTTGCATAAATGGTGTAAATCTGTTCAGTAGTTCCTGAGAAAATTAGACTAAAAAAGATAGATATATCTATGGCCTCGGAGGATCCGCGCACCCTAAGCGCACCCTCCCCGAACCGAGCGCGCACCCTCCCGATCACGCACTGAATGCTAATTGGCTGTCGAGTGTCTGTCTACATTCGAAACCAGGAACTGTTGGCAGCCATTTAGTGCCTCGGTAGAAGCGAGGCTGAAGAAGTAAGGTGAATAAGTGTTTAAAACATATAAAGGGGCAGGGTAGAAATACTCTGACCCTCTAGTGTTGCTCAGGGGGTCCCAGAAGGACCCCCTGGGGCCCCCTTTTTTCAACAAAAACATAATAGGTGAAATGACCACAGGGTGCGCGGATCTGGCCAAAAAAAAAAAAACCCGAAGCGTGAGCTTCAGCGCTTCGTTAATAATCAGCCCCCGGGTGGGCCATATCGCGGGTGTAAAAAATTAGAAAATTAATAGGGGGAGGGGGGCTGCGTCGACCCCCTCCTGGAGCCTTCGAGGGCCCTGGGGACCGCCACCCCCCCAGGGCCGGCTCCTACAGTGTCCTGGGGTGCCCACCCCCAGGACACTGTTGTTTGCTATGAGAGGGCGGGAGTCTCTCGCCCTCCCATAGCAAACTTCATTAGGATTTTGAAAGAGAGAGCAGGGAAACCTGCTCTCTCTTTCAAAATCCAAACGATATTGCTTTTCCACACGGGAGCTGCATGTCAGCAGCTCCCCATGTGGAAAAGCAATGCCGTCTCCCGAAGGACGCGGGGAGCCGGCTGGAAACGTGGGGGCGTTGGGGCTCCCCCCAAGGTCTCCAACGTTTTTTTATAAGCCCCGGGGCATGGGGTCCCCGGGGATAATAAAAATTAGTGATAGGGGCTATTGTTTTTTTTTACGGTAAAATTAGGAGTCGCGCATCCTAACGTGTCGGGTGCACGGTTCCTCTCGCGTTGGATGTGCGGTTCCTAACGCGTTGGGTGCACGGATCCAAGGAAAAAAAACAGAAATTTTTGGGAGATAAACATCAAGCTTAACCCCTTCCATGCTGCGCAAATTCCGCCGCTGTGCTGACGGAATCTTGCGCGGGCGGGGTCATGACGGAACGGTTCCATCATGAGCACAGCTCAACCGTGGCTCATGACGGAACCGTTCCGTCATGAGCACCGAAGGGGTTAAGTGTTTTATTCTTGAGTGGCTCTAAAAAGAGCCGTTGTGTTCATTCTGAGTTTTTGGTACTTATAAGTAAGTACCTATACAGAGTCTAAAGTTGTTGAGGAAGACTCTGTTTCCTTCATCAGTAAAGTGTACTCCATCTCTCCTATACATCTCTTGCATATGAAAGCGCAGATTGTTATTGTAAATGGACCCCATTCTATAGTCTCGGAGAAAAGCAGAAACAGATTTATTCACATGGTTCCTAGCTTTCTTAATATGTGGACAAAAATGATTGGACCAGTTCCATTTCTGCCTTTGGCATATGTTGGAATACACAAAGGCAGTTTGGGGAAAAAGTGAAAAGAATTCTGCAAAGGTGTCCTTCATAAGCATTTCCAGACCTACCCCAGTCAAAGCGCCTAGGTCATTGCCACCACAGTGCACTATTATGAGGTCAGGGTGTTGGATATGCATAAAGGTTTTTACCAATGGCATCAAGTGGTGCCACTTTAACCCTCTCTGTCCAATCCATTTAATGTCTACATTTGGCAAACCTAGGTCTTTGTGAATGCCTTTGTTTTCTGCATACCTTTGGCTCCAGAAAATATAGCTGTACAATCCACACTCTAAGCATCTTGAAGGGAGGTCTGGATGCACTCAGATGGTCTCAGTAAATGAAATGGCAGTTTGAAAAGTAAGAATTTTCTAAAATGGTGGCTAAGATGCAGTTTTGAAAAAAGACAAGAAATCTTTGGCTGTTTGACAACCATCTACACTGAAAGGTAGGGTGTATGTTTCTGTTTTTTAAACGCATGATTCTTATTGGTTAACAAAAAGTGCGTGAAAGGAACATTATATATGATAAGCTTATATGTTAAAAAGTCAAGCACACTTGCTGTTTTGATTAGCAACATTGTGTGCTGAACTTGTGACCTGTGTGCTCAGTTCAGTGTTCCATGATCTGTTCCTATGGTAACAGGCAGAAGGCAGATTGGGGGTAGTGTTTAAATTTATGTCATGTGGAAAGGGTTGAAATGTTTAACCAATAGAAATGTGTGTTTGTTTTTCAATTTATGTGGGAAGGAATGTGATTTGATGTTTACATGTATATGTGAGGACAATGAGAGGGAAACTTTGTCATTCTTTGGTTTTGCTGACAGGTGCAAAGTGCAGAGATTCTGTATAAGAAAATCTGGTGTGTGACTGATATACTTCTTAATCTACAAAACAACGTGAAAGGTGAGTTATTTAATTGTGAGGAGATGTATGTGGTCTATTTTGATTTTAATCAGACTAATGTATTTCTCCTGCTAATGTGCAGGGAGTACTTTATTTTGTCTACAATCTTATTGACAGTGTGTGTGCATGTAGAAACCATTCTGTGATAAGCATTTGTGTTTTTCATGTGTTTGCAGACAGATAACTGTGCTGTTTTTATATTTTGGTTGAATTCGAAACCAGTCATTATTTATGAATTTGCAAAATGAGTTATGTTTCTACACTAAAACGTAGTATTCGTAGATTAAGAAATGTGTTTTGGTAAACTCCTAGGGATAGTGTTGTTTGTCTAGAATCACACTGTGAGTCTGTGTGCATTTGGGTAACCATTGTGAGAGAAGCATTTGGTAACATCATCTATTTGCTGACAGATGACTGTTTTAAAACCTGTCATGTTGTCATGTTTTAGTAGCATTAGAAGCCAGTCTTTGCTTATGCATTGATAAAATGAGTCAGGCATTGACAGTAAAGTGCAGTACTGAAATATGTAGATTGTGTGTAGCACCCTTATCCCTTCCAGAGTAGTGAATGAGTGTTGGTAAACTCCTAGGGATAGTGTTGCTTGTCTAGAATCACACTGTGAGTCAGTGTGCATTTGGGAACCACTGTGAGAGAAGCATTTGGTAACATTATATATTTGCTGACAGATAAGTGTTTTAAAACCTGTCATGTTGTCAAGTTTTAGTAGCATTAGAAGCCAGTCTTTGCTTATGCATTGATAAAATGAGTGAGGCTTTGACACTAAAGTGTAGTACTTACATATATAGATTGTGTGCAGTCCCCTTACCCCTTCCATAGTAGTGAATGAGTTTTGGTAAACTCCTAGTGATAGTGTTGCTTGTCTAGAATTACACTGTGAGTGTGTGTGCATTTGGGAACCACTGTGAGAGAAGCAATTGGTAACATCATGTATTTGCTGATAGATAACTGTTTTAAAACCTGTCTTGTTGTCAAGTTTTAGTAGCATTAGAAGCCAGTCTTTTCTTATGCTTTGATTAAATGAGTCAGGCATTGACACTAAAGTGGAGTCCTGCTGAAATATGTAGATTGTGTGCAGTCCCCTTACCCCTTCCACAGTAGTGAATGAGTTTTGGTAAACTCCTAGGGATAGTGTTGCTTGTATAGAATCACACTGTGAGTCTGCATGCATTTGGGAACCACTGTGAGAGAAGCATTTGGTAACATCATGTATTTGCTGACAGATAACTGTTTTAAAGCCTGCCATGTTGTCAAGTTTTAGTAGCATTAGAAGCCAGTCTTTGCGCATGCATTGATAAAATGAATTAGGCTTTGACACTAAAGTGCAGTACTTAAATATGTAGATTGTGTGCAGTCCCCTTACCCCTTGCACAGTAGTGAATGAGTTTTGGTAAACTCCTAGGGATAGTGTTGCTTGTCTAGAATCACACTGTGAGTCTGTGTGCATTTGGGAACCACTGTAAGAGAAGCATTCGGTAACATCATGTATTTGCTGACAGATAACTGTTTTAAAACTTGTCATGTTGTCAAGTTTTAGTAGCATTAGAAGCCAATCATTGCAAAGGCGTCAATATCTTACGCCTGCCTCACAGCAGACGTAAGACTGACGCAGGCCCTTTCACATGGGGCTTGCCCCATGTGAAAGGACACATTGCTGGAGTTGCGTCACTTTTGTGACACACTCCAGCAATGCGTCACTTTTGCGCCTACAGATACATCAGAAATACTGACGTATCTGTGACTCCTTGCGACATGATGCGTCATACTGTAAATATGACGCATCATTGGAGTCGCAGGGAGGGCGCAGTGAAAAGTGACGCATCACTGCTTTCACGCAGTGATGCGTCACTTTTCATAAATGAGGCCCCCTGTGTATACATGGGATTGAAGTAGTATTTGTAGTGTACGACAGGAATCTATTGATAAATTATGTTGTTTTTTACGAGCATATACTAAAAAAAAGTGTTAAACAAAAGATTAAGGTGTTGCAAGGACTAGACCCTTGCAGAGTGAGAAAAAAATACTGGTTTGCAAGGTCATTCTCTGGTTTGTCTTTCTAGGAAAGTTTGTGAAAGTGTTTTTCACCATTTCAGGATGCTGGCAGTACATCATACTCAAATGCGGAAGTTAGTGAGAAGATCGTATTATGAGAAAAGTCCAACACTAAACTTAAATGAGTTGAACAGTGCTCTTTTGCGTGGCTCAGTATCAGATGTGAAGAAGGTTTGTGAGGATATTGAGTTTTGTTACTTTGGTCCTCAGCAAGAGAGGGCAGAAACTGTCACATTAGTAGAAGAAAATGTTGAAGACAATTTAGAACCTGTGATTACTAAAAATTTTGAGGCTGAAATCACAAAGTTTAAGGTCATTTCAGGTGAAAGACCAAATGTTTCTTGTATTTGTTGTCGGTGAACTCACTATAAAAATCAGACTAGGGGTGTCAATCTAGAGTTGGTTGCTATTCCTCCAGAGCTGATAGATTTAAATAGGTATGAGTCTATTCTCATTCAATGTGTTCACCCGTTTCAGGCTATTGTTCGTATGGAGCATAAAACAGGTAAATTACCTCCATCAGAGTTGCAAATAAGATTGAAAGGAAGAGTTGTGTATTTACCGTTAGATTTAAGGAAAAATATTGAAACTATTGGTGTAGACCATGCAGAAAATGAGCCACTAGTCATTCTATTTAATGGTGTTCCTACTAAGAATAAGACAATCTGGCAAGAGTTAGTGGATGTTAGAAAAGTGCAAAAGGCATCATTGTATCTGTTAAAAAATAATGAGTACTATAGAAATGTGTTTGTAGGAGAAGAAGAAATAGATTTAGCAGAAGATACTGAAACATTAAGTGGACAAATTGAAAAAGTGGATATGTCTAGATGTGAAGAAATATATGAACATTACAGTGTACATCCACTTCATTCCAAAGAGGTGATGGGGAATACGATTGAGTTGTTCCAAATGAAAAAAGCAACAGGAAGTCCCATGAGTGTATGGGAAGAGAGTTTGAAGCTCGTTGTTTCCCGCAGTTGTTTCCAACAGGAAAAGGTGGACGATATGATGAACGTCCTGTGCAGATTCCTGCATCTGAATATCGGACAACAAGATTATATGCAGAAGATCCAAGATTTCGACAATGTATCCCTTATAGGTTTCATCTTCTGTTTGAAAGTGACTTGTCAGGACTTTCATATGCAGTAAATCACATTTTGAAAACTGGAATGCATCTGCAAAATGTAACTGCAAAGGATTTTATGGATAAAGTGCATCAGAGAGATGATCCTTTAGAATCTCACAGGCATATGCATCAACCAAACGAATACCGATTCCTTAATAGCGAAAAATAAGGAATCGCCATTAAGGAATCGGTATATGGCATGCATCAACAGATTCGGTAAAATTTAGCGATTCCTTAAAAATCGCTAAATTTACCGATTCCTACATAGCGGGGCATGCAAACTCCCATTAGCTAATAGCGAGTCCGGTAATACCGATTTAGCTAATAGCGAGTTCGGTAATACCGAGTTAGCTATTACCGAATCGGTATTAGCGAAATCACAATTTGCCGCGTCGCTCCGGGAACGTGCAGATGACATCACCAACCAGGAAATACTGCTGCCCCACCCACATTGCCTCGACAGAGGAGCAGACAGGAGCTGGGAAGGAAGACTGCCTGTGCAGAGTGAGGCCACACCGACTCTGCAAATCCAAAGCCACACACATCATGGCGCAGGAAGTGCCATCCAGCGCAGAGTCTGCACGCAAGCGAAAGCGAAAATTTTCCGATAGGGAGCTCGAGTACCTTATTGAGGGAGTCTCCAGCAAACACGACCGCCTCTTTGGCAAGCTGTCCCTTAAGGTGCCTGAGCAGGAGAAGCGGCGCATATGGCTGCGCATCCGTGAGAGGGTGAATGCAGTTGGCGTCACGACCCGCAGCATCGACGACCTCAAAAAAAGGTGGTACGACCTGCGGAAGCGTGCCAAAGAGAGGATTGCGGAGAGGCTCCGGGAGGCGAGCAGGACTGGAGGCGGACTATCCACAGCACCAGCCAACACAGCCCTGGATGACCTTGTGGAGGGGACGATAGAGCGGGAAGCCGTCGTGGGGGTGACCCAGATGGACACGTCCGGCGCAGCCACAAGTGCCCAAGGTAAGATGCATGCCTGTGCCCGCACCCAGCATTGCGTAAATCCATTCCCATGCCCCCAGCCCGATCTCAGTGTGTCTGCAGCTCTGGCACAGACAGCTTTACACATGACACCAGTGCATCTTGGGAGTTGTAGTCTAGTCAGCCCAGTGTGCATGCACAGGCGTATATCCAATTACCATACACCACATCAATTGAACATGGATGGAGACTGTTCATTTAGTGGACCACAGAGGGACATTCATGTGTACAACACTATGTAGTTGTAATTATCCCACTAACCATGCACTGTTTCACACACAGATGCATCACCTGGGGATTCGGACGACAGCAGCCAGCTGGTCATCTCGGAAACACCCGTCGAGTCAGACCAGGAGACAGCGCAGGACACGCATGCATCACCAACACCTGCCACCCCAACAGCACCACCTCCACCAGCGCCACAAGCTACGGCACCTCCACGAGCGCCACAAGCTACGGCACCAGCACCAGCGCCACAAGCTACGGCACCAGCACCAGCGCCACAAGCTACGGCACCAGCAAAACAGGCTGCAGCTCCTACAGCCACAATGGCGCAGAGGCGCAGGACCAAAGTTGCGCCCTTGCAGGAGATGGAAACACCCACCTCGCAATTGGCACCCAGCCAGCGCACTTACACAACACCTGATGCACCACCTGGAGGTGCTAGACGCGCGCGGCGGCACAGGGCTCGTCGCAGTTCCGTCTCCTCAGCCGAACAGGATGTCCCAACAACCTCCGCAATCGAGGAGAGGATGCTGCGTACACAGCGCATGCAGGGGCGACATGTGGCCAACATTAGCTGCAATATCGTGCGCCTTGCTAGGGAGATGCGCGCCATGACTGCAGCAGTCACGGACATGAGCAAGGCGGTCAGGGACATGACCACAGCGGTTGCAGAGGGCAATGCTCAGCTCAAGGAGGAGGTACATGAGCTCACCCGTGCCACGAGGGAGGGCCATGAGTGCCAGAAGAGGAGTCACCGGCAGCAAATGTTGCGTTCCGCCGCCGCTACCAAGGCCATCACACGGCACAGCAACAGCACTGCTGTGTTGGCACGCCGCTCAGTCGCCCTGCTGGTGGACCTTGGGCACTTCTGCGGGGATGTCGCAAAATCACTAGGACACATCACCACTGCTGTGGAACACCTTCAGAGCAGCACAT
Source organism: Triturus cristatus (assembly GCF_964204655.1). Taxonomy (NCBI): domain Eukaryota; kingdom Metazoa; phylum Chordata; class Amphibia; order Caudata; family Salamandridae; genus Triturus; species Triturus cristatus. The sequence continues at coordinate 1,086,536,692 of NC_140590.1, forward strand.
GCAGTGCTGCTGCATTGGGAGGGGATGACACAAGTGAGGCTGCCTCCAGTGTCAGCAGCGTGTCACAGGCAGAGGCCAGCACCAGGCGCCGCAGTTCGCGTGCCTCCGCGGGGACAGGCCGTGGTGAGGCTTTGGATACACCTGTGCGGAGGCTTGGGGTACGTGGGAAGCGCCACTAGACAGTTGGACATGCATGCAGGACCATGGTGGGGCAACCATGGCCATCCAATCACTGTGTATGCACAGGCGTGACTTTAAGGCACCTTTTATTTACAATGATGCAATTGGAGCATGATTTACAATGCTAGTTTTGTTGCACAATCCTCAGTGCTACTGTGCATTAAACAGTTGCACCCCAAACCAACTTGTAATGTCTCATTTTACCCAGGGTCAAAAATGATTTTGCATTATGTATGTCCGCCTCCTATGGCCCTCTGCTGTGTTTGGGATGTGTACTTGTCGTTGTTGGGCGGGTGGTTGGTCAGCCCGGTGGTCGTCATCCCTGTCCACCTCCATGGGTATCCCCCTTCTGGTGGCAATGTTGTGCAGCATTGCACATACAGCAATTATCCGACAGCATGTTTCTGGTTGGTATAGCATGGCGCCGCCAGTCTTGTGGAGGATACGGAAGCGGCTCTTGAGAATCCCAAAAGTCCGCTCTATCACATTCCTCGTGCTGATGTGTGCAGCGTTGTAGCGATGTTCCTGCGGGGTTGCTGGATTTAGGTATGGGGTGAGTATGTATTCCCGCAGGGCGTAAGCACTGTCACCTAGAAGATAGAAGCATAGACTTAGCATAGGTGATGTACATACATGTGTGGTGTTGGTGTGGGGAAGCGTATTTCTACGTACCTAGCAGGAGTCCCTCTCCAAATTCCCATTCATTAGTCGCCTGTGCATTCCACTGTTGCGGAAGATGTATGAGTCGTGTGTGCTCCCTGGGAATTGTGCCACTAGGTTCGTTATGATGTTGTTGGCATCGCACACAACCTGCACGTTGATCGAGTGGTATGACTTGCGGTTCCGGAATAGGTACTCATTTGCTGCCGGAGGACATATGGGGATATGCGTGCAGTCAATGCATCCAATCACATGTGGAAATTGTGCCACCTGGTAGAAAGCCTGTTTGGTGCGGTCCAACTGCTGTGGGGTTGTGGGGAAGCTGATGTGTGTGTGGAGCATTGTCAGCATGGCATCCAGGAATTTCTTGAAGAAGCGTGACAGTGCGCTTTGCGAAACTCCTCCGGCCACCGCAATTACCCCCTGGAAACTCCCTGAGGCCAGTAGGTGCAGGTTGCATAGGACCTGAACGTGCGCAGGGATTGCATTTGTCCGGTGTGTCTGGTGCTGCAGTAATGGTTCCAGGTCTGCAATCAGGCGCATGATCATAGCGCGATTGAGGCGATACTTCTGGTACACCTCGTCCTCATTCTGCCCGAGCAAGGTTATGCGCAGTCTGAAAACTCGCTCCTGGACCCTTCTCCTGCGCTGTCCTGCTGCATTGATCCGCATCCTCCTTGCAAGCACGTAGAGGGCAGCCATTTTGTGGGAGCCAACAGGGTCTCCTGGGCCACATTTAAGGGTTTAGTGATTGCCTCAATCATTAGCACATGTTGGAAAAATGTTTGCATCATCTTTTTTTTTTTTTTTTAACTTTACCTCCAGGTTTTGATTCCCCTTATTTAGCTCTTGCAAAATAGCGATTTTTGGGATTTTCGTTATTAACGAGTTTTGTTGCATTGGGGTGCGATTCGTTATTTGCTATTGGCACTTTCCGGGAGCTAATAGTGATTTCGGTAATTGCTAATTCGGTATTTAGCGATTCGGTAACTTAGCATTTGGTATTACCGATTCGGTATTTTAGCGGATATTTCTTTAGCGATTCGTTATTTCCTCACGTTTTGGGTTGATGCATTGGGATTGGGTATTTGGGACTCGCTACCGGGAGCTAATAAGGAATCGGTATTTTACCGACTGGATTTTGGCTTGATGCATGAGGCTGTCAGTTGATTAATCTGATGACATGTCAGCGTGGGACTAATGAATATTGGTACCGTCGTCATGGAGAACTGAAATGTATGCTACGTAACTTGGGAACTCATACATGGTTTGTTACACTAAGCTGTGCTGAGTATGCTTGGGATGATTTACTTGCATTTCTTCGAGAGGCATATTCCAATATACAAAATATTGAATACAAGACACCTGGAGAATTGTGCTCATTGAACCCTGTTACTGTATGCAGATATTTCAATCATAGATTCGAAGCTATGATGTCTTTCATTTGCAATAAAAAGAATCCTCCGCTTGGAGAAGTTGTGGATTTATTTTGGAGAAAGGAGTATCAAGCAAGAGGTGCTCCTCATATACATATGTTGTTATGGATCAAGGACCCCCCCAAATTTGGAATAGATTCACATGAAACTGTTTTGTCTTTCATTGAAGATTATGTAACATGTGCTGTACCCAATATCAAAGAACATAACATCTTAAAACAACAAGTCTTACGATTCCAAAGCCATCAATGTGGAAAATACTGTAGACGAAAGTACAAGTCAATGGATAAGTTCTATACCAAATGTCGTTTTGGATTTCCACGTCCTGTATTATCCAAAGGAAGAGTGAACAGTTTTATGTCAGCTATGCGACATACCATCACCAGAAAGTCTCCGAAAAATACCTACAACTTAAAAAGAAGTGAAGAATCAAAATACATAAATGACTAAAATCCAGTTATTTTGTCCATGTGGAATGCTAACATGGAAATTCAGTATGTTGCGGACAATTCCATTGCTGTTGCACGATATGTAACATCCTACATTATTAAATCAGAAAAGACAGAATTGAAAGAAATGTCGGAAGAGATTTCTCACGAGAAGACTAAGTAAAAAATTATACAGTTTCAGTTTGAAGATGTAATCGCATCGTGAAATTGGAGCATATGAATGTTCAGATCGGTTATCATCTGCAAGTCTATATTCCAAAAGTAGAAGAATCATTTGGGTGAGTCTAAGTCTTGCAAGAATGCGAAATCGGGTACTGAAATCTGTTCAAGAAATTGAATATTTAGCAGAAAAAGAACCAGAAAGTACAAATATTTTGAAAACAAATATGTTGGCAACATATTACCCAAACAGAAGTCATCATCTTGAGAACATGTGTCTCTATGAAGTGCTGCAAAACTACACTTTTAAACGGAATAATACAGAGAAAATCAATGATGGAAAATATGCAGTGATTGGTTCCGAAGGATGTCTGGTGAAACAAAGGAAAGTAAATGTAGTTAATCACAGGAAACTGAGTTGCGACACTGCTGATAAAAGGGAATTTTGCTATTTATCCCTTTTGCAAATGTTCAAACCATGGCGTTCAGAACTGGAATTACTTTCAGAGCTATGAAGATTCATTTAATGCTTGTAAAGATAGCATATAATGCAGTGCTTTTGCAAATTATGTGAAAATGTTGAATGATGAAATTGATCAAGAAGCTACAATTGCAGCTGAGATTGCTAGAGACAGTTCTCAAGACAATCAAAGTTCTGCTGCATTGAGTCAAGATCCACTAGGACAACCAATTGTTGAAAATGAAGCAGCAACTGCCATGAATGAGGTGGAAACAGCAATGTATCAAGCTCAATAAGATGTAATACAGTTAGGAAACTTGGAAGGACAACTAAATGTTGAACAGAAACAAATATATCAACAAGTGAAAGAGCACATTGACCATGGATTACTTCATGAAAAGAAAGGGTGCTCATGTACATCATTTTAACCTATCCGAATGTATGTGAGTGGTCAAGTTGGAACAGGAAAAAGTTTCTTAATTAAAGTAATTACAAGTTATCTGCAGAAAACAACTGAGTCACATTTGTCTTGTGTTGTCACTGCTCCAACTGGGTTGGCAGCACATAACATTAACCCCTTCAGTGCCCGCCCCTTTCCCCGCCCTGTGCCGGCCATTGCATTAGCGGGCGGGGTTTATGACGAGCTGGTCTCGTCATGGGCACAGCGCAACCGCGGCCCATGACGAGACCAGCTCGTCATGGGCATTGAAGAGGTTAAAGGAATTACTTTACATTGTTTACTAATGCTACCAGTAGAGCATGAGAACACATTGGAATACCACAAGCTATCTGGGGAAGCTTGTTGTGAAGTTTCAAGAGTCTTGAAGAACATGAAACTTCTCATTATTGATGAGGTGAGCATGGTCTCAAACTTGATGCTTGCCTTTGTGCATTTAAGAATGCAACAAATTCTTAAAACAGAGTATGACATGTTATTTGGAGGAAAACACGTCATAGTTTTTGGAGATCTATTGCAACTGACTCCGGTAAAAGGACAACCGGTATTAAAACACTTGCACATGAAGATACCAGAAAGTCTCTTGGTAGTGTTGGCAATGTGAACATGTGGACTAATTTTGAATACAAAGAACTGACAACAAATATGCGACAGGCAAATGATGCTGAATATGGAAGTATTCTTCAAGATATAAGAATTGGAATTCTTACAAAACATGGCAAACAAGCCTTGGAAAGTTTATTACTTTGCAATGTCTTTCCAAATGAAAATCTAGTTCCTGCAAAAGTGTACATGAAAATTGCTGAAAATAAATCAAGGATCTGTTTAATGCCAACACTGCGCGAGTGTTCCATATTCAACGAAGAACTATTGAAACTGGAAAATGAAGAAATTATAAAAATGGAAGCCATCTATAAAATAGAGCATAAAGGAATCACTATTATTTTGACGGGAAAGTTGAAAACAAAACTGGATTCTTTAGAAAAAAAAATATCTAAAACAGCTGGTTTAGAAAAGACACTGTATGCGTGTGTAAACTGTCGGGTAATTTTAAGGCGAAATTTGGATGCAGAAAAAGGGTTAGTTAATGGCGCAAAGGGTAAAGTGGTAGATTTTGTTAATTATCAGAAAAAAGAAGGAATTGAATTTTTAAAAATTAAGTTTGATCAGATTGAAGAAGTTAAAGAAATTGGTTGCTGTTCAGTTCGTTTTTTGCTTGTTAAAGATTTATATGTCCGTAGGAAACAATTTCCTTTTTCTCTGGCATATGCAGTGACTATTCATAAATCTCAAGGATTAAGTGTAAACAGTGCATTGGTGAACATTGGATCTACCGTATTTAAAGAGGGTATGGCATATGTTGCTTTGTCGCGAGTCAGAACATTATCTGGTTTGTTTTTGATTGATTTTGATGAGACAAAGGTTACTGCAGATGCAAACTGTGTAAAAGAGTATAATAGGTTAAGAAGGGTGTATGCTCCAAATTTAGGTCAATATCCTGTATTTGAAAAGCGTGTGGTTGGTCGAAAAAGAAGGTTTGAGAGTATCTGTTCTGAAGGTGTTGAGAAGGGAATAGAAAAAGATAATGTTGTGATTGCAAGTAAAAAGAAATTGGACACTGTTGAAGAGGTTGTTGGTTATCAGTTTGAGAATAGTTCAGGTGTCAACTGCTATGCTAATGTAGTGGTCAATGTTGTTTTTTATCTTGAAAGTTTGCAAGAACAAATTATGCAGAATCGGCAACAAAGATTTTGTTCTCTGTTGCATTCTGTTTTTGAAAAATTGACAACAGATATAAGTAAAATACAATCTGTTTCAAATGTTCGTAATCTTTTGGATAGGTGTTCTGGTTCTACACAATTTACACAAAATATCCAACAAGATGCTCAGGAATTTTTAATGTATATGATTACCATTTTTGAAAATGAAGGTGTAGAAATAGAAAATATTTTTGGCCTTTCTTACAAATGGGAACATCATTGTGAAAATTGCATGTATACATGTTCCACTAATGTAGACACTGAAAGATTTCTGTATTTAATATTACCAGACTGTAAATCAGTTTCTTTTAATAAATTAGTTAAAGGTGCAAATCAAAACATGGAGTGTAGCCAATGTAAATCAGAAATGTTATCCACATTATTTTTAAGAAAATATGGACAATACATAATTTTCATGATGCAACGTTGTACAGCTGAGGGAAGAAAATTGGATACATTAATAAAGCAATTTGTAGCAACACAAGTATCAATATCAGGAAGGATTTTTGTAGCAATTGCAATAATTTTCCATGATGGTCTTTCCACCACATCTGGACATTACACTGCCTATCCCCCTCCTCTCTTTCCCATGTGGTTCGACCTGGGCTGGAGGCTAAGATAGAACGTTGGTGACTGACCGTGACAGAGGGCTGGGAAACTGTACTCGAATAAACAAGTTACTTACTTCTTTCAGCGTTGGATGTATCTTTGACAATCTTACTTGCTTCTGAAGTGAACAGCCAAGTCTGCCAAACTTTTCCGATAAATCTGGGAGGGTCTTGTCTAACTACAAAAGAGTTGAAGAAACAACGTGGTAAGAATCTCCAAACATTATATGAAAAAGTTCTTCTGTTCAATAACCTTTGTTTGCAACATTATTGGTACCTTTTATTCTAAATGCATACTACATGGGCTTCATGTTTAGATAACTCTCTTTATGTGTTTTTTTTTTATTTCAGAAACAGCTACCCAAAGCGTTTTTTGCTTCTGGAAAAAATAAAAATCGTTTCTCTGATGAGCACAGATTTTGATTCCTGCATGTTAGGTTTGCTACTAGTTTTTTTTTGTTTTTGTTTTTTTTTTAAAACCTTTATTCAGTTTATCCGGAACACAGCTATTCAGCCGACAGCCCGAGGTTCGGCAGCATAGGTGAAGCAACATAGAAATGCATTCACACTGAACAAACAGGAGAATCAAATAAAAGGTTCAATTTTAAAGAAACACCAACACAAACCAAACCCTTGCAAGGCGTTAAGCTTCGAGTGCACATGAGGGGTGCTCATCAGGGGAAGTCCGTCCCATTCGTCTACCAGAAACAATACTATAATGAAGGGAGAGAGGGGGAAAGCAGAGACCCACAATAGGCAATCAATCATCCACAATACGCATATAGCCGGAAAGAATGTCAAGGGGAGAGCTGCTCCTCTGGCTGATCCAGGTCAGGGGGCAGACATATGTCCCCTCTATAGTGATTCCATCGCCCCCATACTGCATGCCATTTCCGCGGGCGCCCTCTAGCACAATACACCGTCTTTTCCCTGAGCATGCACCAGTCCATATTTTCCTTCCACGCTGCCAGCGCGGGAAGCACTGCCGAGCCCCACAGACGCGCAACATCCCGCTTGGCCACCATGTTCCCCAGGGCAACCCACTGAGTCTGTGCGTCATCAAGATCGGTAGGACCCCAGACGTTCAAGAGACAACACAGCGCCTCCGGTTGCATGACAATGCCCGTCACCTCCCCCATCACTGCATGCACTCGCTTCCAAAACTCCACAATCACGCCGCATTCCCAGATAATATGGAGGAAGGTGCCCACCATGCCACAGCCCCGCTTACATAGACCCTCCTCCGAAAAACCCATATGGACCAGCCTAGGACCTGTCACGTAGACTCGATGTAGTATTTTGAGCTGGACCAGCCGCAGACGCGACGGAATCGCAACCTCCTTAGGAGAGGAAACTGCATATTGCCAGTCCTCATCATCCAGTTCGAGGCCGTCCTTAGTCCATTGATCCCGCAACCCACGAAGAAGGTCAGCCCGGACATTAATCAGCTTCTTATAGATGAGAGAGATCGTGCTCTCCGGCATATGGCCATCCAGAATTCGGTCCTCCAATGGAGAGGACGCAGGCACCTTCTCACCTTCTACAAGGACCGATCGCAAGGCGTGACGCACCTGGGCATAGCGGAAAAACTCAGTGTTCCCCAACTCATACTCCTTCTGCAGCTCCTCAAAGGACTTCACCTCGCCCCGAGCCAGCAAGTCTCCCACCCTTGAGATGCCGATCTAGTCCCATTTCTCAAACCCTTTTGTATGCCAAAGCTTCCCCAGGATATCCGAGTCAAATAGCGGGGTAGCAAGGGTAAGTCTGCCCTTCCAACCCAGGGAGTCCGTCGCCAACTTCCACACCCGCACCGCCACCCCAGTGGGCCCCGTAAGAGACAAGTCCAACGACGTCGTGTACAAGGCCCTGTGGTAATTACCGCCGCGCAGTAGCCACTGATCCATAGCGAAACCGGGGCTCGACGCCGAGCCATAGACGCCATGATTAATCGCGCATAGCTGGGTAGCCCAGTAGTATCTGCGAATGTCCGGAAGCGCAATACCACCATCGTACCACGGAAGCGTCAACTTAACGATCGCTATACGTGGTCGCCCATCCCACAATAGCGAGCGTTGGAGGCTCTCGACCTCTCTAAAATAACTAGTCGGGACCCAGTCAAGAGTATTCTGCAATGCATACAGAAAACGGGGAAGAGACATCATTTTAAAAAGTGCGGCGCGTCCGAGGAGAGAGAGCGGCAGCCTCCGCCATCCCGCCGCATCCCGCCGCAGACGCGCCAAAGGGGGGAGCAGATTCTTCTCATATTGCAGGATGGGGTCAGTGGAGATGTAAATCCCAAGATATCGGAAGCCCCGCTGGGCGATCTGGATCGAACAGTTTCGGGGGACAGGTGGAACGTCGCCACACAGTACATAGAGATACGACTTACCCCAGTTGATAACAAGGCCCGAGTTCCTACCAAAGGAAGTCAAAACATCGCAAACCACTATGAGAGACTTCTGGGGCGAGGCAAGGTATAATAGGATGTCGTCGGCGTAAAGTGAGATACGATCCTCATAGTCGGGCGACGTATACTCGGGTGCCATCTTATCCACGCTGCAAGCGGCTCAAGAGCAAGGGCGAACAACAAAGGCGATAGGGGGCACCCCTGCCGGGTGCCTCTCCCAAGCTTGAACGGCCTGGAAGCCCTCCCGTTTACCACAACACTAGCAAGGGGACTCTCATAAAGCAACCTCACCCAGTCAACAAATCCGGGTCCAAAGCCAAACTTAGCTAGTACCGCCCACAGATATGCCCACTCCACCGTGTCGAACGCCATCGTGGCATCAAGTGACGCCACAATAGCCGGCTCCCGCAGCGTGTCCACCCTAGCGATCACACCGTGGAGGCGCCTAAGATTCAAAGCAGTGTTACGATGAGGAATGAAGCCCGATTGGTCCGGGTGGATCAAGTCTTCAAGCACTCGGACCAAGCGGTTCGCCAGGACCTTAGCGAGGATTTTCGGCTCAGCGTTAAGAAGCGATATCGGCCGATAGGAACTACATTTGTCCCGAGGCTTACCGTCCTTATGTATCGCCACTATGGTTGCCAGTCGTTGATCAAGCGGCAGATATCCGTTCCCCCGCGCCTCCACGAACATGGCGCGCAGGTGAGGGGCGATCTTATCCGGACAAAGCTTGTACAATTCGATAGGCAAGCCATTTGGACCGGAGGCCTTACCCGAGTTCAACGCCCGAATGGCCCCCGCCACTTCATCAACCGTTATATCACCATCCAGGTCGTCCCTATCTACGTCAGAGAGGCAGGGCAGAGCAATATCACGCAAAAGGTCACACGAGTCCGCAGTCGGCCTGTCCGAAACCGAAGTGTACACTACGCGGAAATAATCCGAGAAACATTGGACGATACCGTCGGGGTCAGTAACAATCGCTCCCTCCTCCGTCGTTAACTCTGGCACCACTCTATTGACCCGCTCTTTTTTGTCCAACCAAGCTAGCAGTTTCCCGGCCTTGTCCCCAACATCATACAGACGGCCCTGCTGCTCCCTGCTAAGGGTCTTGGCAGCATTCTCTACCAAATCCCTGTACTCCGACTGCTTCAAACTCAGATTATGCAGCGTGTCCGCTTCCACCCCCTCCTCTAGGGTCTTTTCTAAAGCCGCAATCTCATCCTCAATCTGCACCACCTCAGCGTCCGTCCGTCGCTTGGCGGCCACCACCAGTGAGAGGGACTCCCCTCTCAAAACGGTCTTAAACGCCTCCCATAGAGACACCGCCGAATCCACCGAATCCTGATTGTCCTGGAAATAGTGATCAACTGCCTTCAGCAGTGCCCTGCGCGTCTTGGGGTAACGAAAGTACCAGGGGTTAATAGGAGCAACCCTACCCCCTCCCACCCGGCCAATATCAAAACGGACCCACACCGGGGAGTGGTCAGATATGCCGCGTGCCATATGTCGAGCCTCAGAAACTAGCGAGGCATTCGCAGCCAGGGTGAGCACATAATCAATCTGGGAAAGACTCCCATGCACCCCGGAATGAAAGGTATACTGACACTGAGCAGGGTGCAGGAGCCTCCAGCAGTCCACAAAGCCAAAAGTGTCCATGAAGTCAGGAAGCCACTTCTTAGCCCCCCCGGTATCCCTGGGCGGGTGCCTATCGAGCAGCCCAGAACCAACAGCATTGAAATCTCCTCCCACCACCAACAGTCCCTCGGGGAGTTCCAACAAGGCTCTGCCCAGATCCGCAAACGTGGAGGCCTGCAGGGCCGGAGGAACATATACAGAAACCAATACCAATTTTCTACCCTCCCACCTCCCCGCCACAGCTACAAACCGCCCCCTATCGTCAACAATGGTGGAATCAACCTCCAGTGGCAGTGAGGCCCGCACAAGTATGCCCGCTCCTCTGGAGCCCGATGTGAAGCCCGAGTGGGCAATTAATTTGTAGCCCTTTCTATTGAGTGCATAGCACATATTGCCTATAAGGTGTGTTTCCTGCAATAGGGCAACGTCAGGCGAGGCCCTTTTCAGGAATTGTAAGACGATCCCCCGCTTAATCCGATCACCCAAGCCATTAACGTTCCAGCTAAGAATATTGAGGCCCCTACCCCCCATCCCCAAACACCAAGAGACCTTCACCCCCCCCGAAAAGCCACCCCCAAACCATCCTGACAACAATTACTACGCCTTGCAAGAAAAACCCCCCCAACAACCACCCCAACACCCCATGTCCACCCCCCTCCCTGCACCCCTGCGTCAGCTTACAAAGCCCCCCCAACTTGCAGTGTGCCTGTCGCCCTATCAAAAACAAATCTACAAAAAGAACCCCAAGGGAGGAAAGAACTCCTAACGGCCCTCCGCCACCCCCTCATTACTGCAGTTAGCCACAAGTCATTGTCCGGGGGAAAAATAAATGGACTCAACACACGGGGCATCACTCCTGCTCAGCCCGGGCACTGTTCCTTCCCGTGTTACAGTCCCCGCTGGTCCGCCTCCGTGGCAGAGCGTCCAACCACTCTCCGGCCATTTCAGGCGAGTCGAAGAAGAAAGTCCGATTCTCATACACCACACGCAGTCTGGCAGGGAAAAGCATAGCGTATTTTAAATCCATCTCCCGAAGGCGCCTCTTTACCCCCAGGAAAGACTGCCTTTGCTTTTGCACCATCTGGGTGAAGTCAGGATAAAAGTTCACAGAGGCATTCTGAAAAGGAACCGGGCCCGTCACCCTCGATGCTTGCAGGATAGCGTCACGATCCCGAAAATGAAAAATTCGGGCGACAATCGGCCTTGGGGGAGCTCCCACCTTAGGCCTCCCACCAGGTACCCTGTGAGCACGTTCTACTGCAAAAAACTTTCCAAGGCGCTTAGGCCCAAGATGGTTCACAATCAAGTCTTCGACAAGGAGGTCCCCTGAGCACTCCTCCGAGGATTCCGGGACTCCAGTAATGCGCACGTTGTTGTGCCTGGCCCGGCCTTCAAATTCCTCCAGCCGACGGGCAGAGAGATCACTAGCAGCCCGCAGCTTCTCGACCTCCGCTTGTAGTCCCAATACATCATCCGCAAGGCCCGTAGTCTTGAGATCCAGGGACTTGACCCGCTCATTGGTTTTTGCCAAATCCGCACGGATCAAGTTAACATCGACCAAAATAGTATCCACTTTTTGTGCCAAGGCATCAAACTGTCGCCCGATCGATGTTTGCATCCCCTCTATAGCCCCCATAACATCCTGCAACGACAGCTCCGTGGCCGGGTCAGCTTTCTGTACTTCCAACGATTGTCCCGATCCACCAGGGGACCCCTTCTGCTGGGCATAGCGATCCATATTGTTGGACTGGGTATACCCTCCCCGCCTGGTTGTCTTGAGTTTCGGCTTGTCAGCCTCCGCTTTGGCCGACATTGCAGGCTCGAGTGAGACAATTCCGGAGAAATGTCCCTCACCCAGTTAGCCGAGACAGGCCGGACCGTCACTCAACGACCAAGGCTGGCACGAGTCCTCCAGGTATCCGCGAAGCCTCCGGATGCGCTCTCAGGCTGGATCCAGCACAAGGCTAGAAAGTGAAAGTGAAAGTGCGACGGTCACCATCCGCTCGTTCACACCCCGCTGGCCCGCTGTTGTTCAATTAGAGGCCGGGCATCCTGCCAACGCGAGCCCCTGGCATCCCTCGGATGTAGGCCTCAATCCGCCATCGTCCACAACTCCGGTCCCCGACGGGCGATTTTGGCCCGGAAAGCGTCAATCGTCCCCACGATGACTCATCTGCAAGATACCGTGCATAGATGACAGGATGAAGAACAGGATAATTGACGGAGGGACCATCTTGGTCACGCGCTCTGCTACTAGTTTTTGATGCCCAAGACCACCATGAAATCCGAACTTGTGTTTGAAATGTGGATAAAGTATCACAAATTAGCACTATAAAGCTACATTATGCTACTTTCCATCAAGAGGGTCTTCCATGGGTGGTACATGTGCATTTCCATTCAGCCACCTATGAGTTTTGACACAAATCCATATTTACTTACACTGTTAGAACAGGTTTGGAGCCAGAAATGTATGAATCTTAAAGGCAGGTGAAAGGTATAAGAAAGGTTTTCTTTCTCAATACTTTTAGAACTTTGCTTGTGTGCTGGATAGGAGGAAAAAGTATTAAAGCATAATATTGTTCTGGAGCCATCCCCTTCAAGTACAAAACAAATGCCTGAAGAAACACACGCACCTTAGCACTATGGTGCTGGAAAGATCTGATTCTGTTTTTGCCTTTCCCATTTCCACAATGCAGCTCAGCAGCATTGGTTACTGCTCTGTATTGTGTCAAAATGTAATAAATGTGCCTCTAAATGAGAATCTAAGTCTGAACCTGACAGAATGATCCTGAACCTTTTTCAACATTCATGATGTAAGAGAAGATACTGAATGATTCAGACTGCAAAAAAAAGTTTATCATGACCGGGAAATCAAACAAAATCTTATTAATAAGAAGGCGAATTCCTACAAACTACTTTTTAGGTGTTTTCCCCTAAAATAATCCTGAAAGAGCATTTCTGTTCCCACCTATAAACAATGCTGTCATAGATCTAGAGGCTTCTGTCCCTTATTGTCACATGCATTTCTGTAGAGTCAGGAATCAGATGGGACTCATTTAAATACATCTCTCTATTCTCTGGTATGTTGATCTGTGACCACTAAAGTTGAATCCACAAAGCAAGAATGTTCCCATAAACCTTGACTTCTCTGATATGTTTCAGCGTGCTAGACAATCTATGAATCTTTGTAAACAAGTGCACCTAATTCTTCTCATTTGGGTTCTGATTTATTAAGTTAATTAAGTAATAATGAATTAACAATGTATTACTCATAAATCATGAATAATTGAATTCTATTTATGTAAATTATGGAATACTGATTAATTTCACTTCTATTTCAGTTGTGGGTTGCTAGGTTTGTAGTGGCAATGGTGGGAAGTTCACCAAGTAATAATTTACCTAGATATGCATTTTTATTTGTAAATTAATTATTTATTGAATTTTCAATATGGAAAATAGGCAATACTTTATTGTTTTACTTATAGTTTAGTTGCGGGCTGCTAGGTTTGTAGGGGTCTAGGGCGGGATGCTAATTAATTATTAAATAATTAACAATTCATTATGAATTGTACATTATTTCATTGATTTTAAATTGTGTCTGGACAAAGCTAAACCTTTCCAAAGGGCTGTACTGACAGTGGAACATGTGTCAGGGATTGCTTTTATTCATACCAGGTTAGCTTGGATGCTATTTTATCAATCCAAAGCTTCCGTACCACGCCTGGGGTGGTAAAAGGCTTTTGTCTTTTTACAGTTCGGCATGGATGATACTTTCTAATCCTATACTTAAAAACTTTGCTGCATAAATGGCGAAACACTTTGTCCCTTTCTAGCTTGGAGTGGATGGCACTGTCCTAATCCTATGGTTAAAAAAGTTTCTAGACAAACAGACATTTTAAGTGAGCAACTTTAGGGTGTCTCTGGTGCTCTATATAGGAGCTGCCCTCCACCTAAACTTGGGAACTACCCCTATTTCTCTACTTCTTTTTTGCATATATATATACATATATATTTGCAACAGGTATGTATAGGCACACTCACACACACACACACACACACATATATATATATATATAGATAAATGTTTCCATAGTTATAAATGTAAAACTTTAAAAATGAATATCATGTACATAACATAGTTTTATTAATTATGTTAGACTGTATATATATAGTATCGTGGCTTGAGAATAAATATGTTTGTAAGCTATCTCGAGTGTGCTGGAGTCTGCTTTTGTACACTGGAGCAGTCGTTTTGAATTTATATATATATAATGTGTACTGCCTGAAGTTTGCCGCTCTCAGCATAACAGGTGCCTCAGTTCTCGTAAAATGTATTATTTCCTTAGGCCAATGAATCGTCTCTTTATTATAATAGGGATGGTAAACATAATCTTATTTGATTGATGTGAGTGTCAACTATTGGTGAAAGAGGCCCATACAGGGCACGATTTTGTGTACTGATTTAATACCAATGTTTAAGTGGCGCAACGTTGTATTTGGGTTTAATGTCCATATGACCTTTAATTGTTGAATTATGTCCTAAAATAATGAATTTCCAACTTGCCATATCAGGAACGCTCTAAATATATTTTGAACAGCAGTTTACTCTCCAGTGATTAGGGAAAGATGCCATACCAGCAATATTCTGTAGGTAAGTGTTAAAATGGCCGACACGGTAACGTTCAAGATATACACCCTTGTACAAGTCCTTTCTTTATTTTCATGATGAATTATCAACCAATGATATTTTTTTCTTATAAGGTGAAAAAATATGTATGTCAACTAACATTTACGATGTCACTGACCATGTCATGAGTGATGTAATAAGTGACATCACCAGCAGTGCATTGCTGGGGCACGAGATATGGTTAGCTCAACTAACTATAACGTCCGAATTTCTCCGGTTTTGTACGAGTAAATGTCCAACTAACTATAACGTCCCTGAAACCTGTGGTTTTTCAGTGAATTTCTAAGGTTTTTTAAATGCTAATTTCTAACTATATCGTCCCTGAAACCTATGTTTTTTCAGTTAATTTCTAAGGTTTTTAAAATGCTAATCCCTCACTATAACATCCCTGAAACCTCAGTATTTTTCAGTGAATTTCTAAGGTTTTTCAAATGCTAATTTCTAACTTTGCCTACATAGGTAGGACATAGACAGAAAGAGGAAGAAAGGTGCAGAAAGAAGCAAGAGAAGTGCAGAAAGAAGAAACAGAAGTCCAGACATATGAAGAATGGTGCAGAAAGAAGCAAGAGAATTGCAGAAAGAGGAAACAGAAGTCTAGAAAGAGGAACAAAGGTACAGAAAGAATAAAAAGATGTGCAGAAAGAACCAACAGAGGTGCAGAAAGAGGCCTACTTTGACTGTACCTTACAACGGACTCATACAAAGTACCCTAATCACTAATCCTTCTCCGAAGATGTCTTAAACCTCACTTTTCTCTTGAAGTTTCACTATTAATCAATTGCTCAGAATGTTAGGCCTACCAAATATAAAACAGCAATCCTAAGCATATCACTGTTGTAAGTCTGACCAAGTTTGTGAAGGTATGCATGCATGTTTATGCTTTTACCAAGTGACATGTTAAATGAAATTAAATGTACAAACACTTGAATACCTGTGTTTCAAATGGCATACTCTGTAAATTTGTATAAAAAAAGGTGTATGCATTTCTTTCTGCTCACAATACAGGGCACATGGGCATTCAAAAGTATATTTGAGGGGCTCTATAACACCTATATACATAAGACATGTCTGCCTGTGCAAGTGAATGACAGAGCAGAACTGAGAACATTTGACCACTTATAGGAGAAGTTACCCGCTTTTTTAGCTACCGTCTTCAGATGCATAACACATGTAAGAATACATATACAAGTAGACATATACCTCAGTCAGGAGAACATGCAGACCTTTAAACTTGCCAGCTCGCACTTCCCATTTGAGTACAGAAAGAGGCAAGGGAAGTTCGGAAAGAAGCAAGAGAGTTGCAGAAACAGTCAAAAGAGGTGCAGAAATAGGGAACAGGGGTGCAGACAGAGACAGGAGAGGTGCAGAAAGAGAGAAGAGTGGTACAGAAAGAGCCATGTGGGGTACAGAAATGTGCCAGAAAGGTGTAGAAAGAAGCAAGAGCAGTGCAGAAAGAACCAACAGAGGTGCAGAAGGAAGCAAGAGGGGTACAGAAATAGGAAAAAGAAGTGTAGAAAGAACCAACAGCGGTGCAGAAGGAGACAAGAGAACTGCAGAGAGAGGCAAGAGAGTTGCAGAAACAGGGAAGAGAGGTGCAGAAAAAGGGAACGGGGTGCAGAAAGCGGCAAGAGATGTGCAGAAAGAGTCAAGAGAAGTACAGAAAGCGGCAAGAGAGGTACAGAAAGAGGGAAGAGGGGTGCAGAAAGAGGCAAGAGCAGTGCAGAAAAAACAACAGAGGTGCAGAAAGAAGCAAGAGTAGTGCAGAAAGAAGCAACAAAGGTGCAGAAAGAGAAATGAGAGGTGCAGAAAATGGCAAGAGTGGTGCAGAAAGAAGCCACAGAGGTGCAGAAGGGAGAAGGAGAAGTGCAGAAAGAGGCAAGAGAGGTGCAGAAAGAAGCAAGAGGAGTGTGGAAAGTAGCAACAGAAGTGCAGAAAGAGGCAAGAGGGGTGCAGAAAAAGGCAAGAGAAGGGAAGAAGAAAGCAAAAGGGGTGCAGCAAGGGGCAAGGGAGTTGTGGAAACAGGCAAAAGAGGTGCAGAAAGAGGGAATAGGGGTGCAGACAGAGGCGAGAAAGGTGATGAAAGGTCCAACAGAGGTGCAGAAAGAGGGGCGCAGAAATGTGCAAGATATTAGCAGACAGAAGCAAGAGCAGTGCTGTAAGAACCAACTGAGGTGTAGAAAGAGGCAAGAGGGGTGCAGAAAGAGGCAAGAGAAGTGCAGAAAAAAGCAACAGAAGTGCAGGAAGAGGCAAGAGGGGTGCAGAAACAGGCAAGGGAAGAAGAAAGCAAAAGAGGTGCAGCAAGGGGCAAGGGAGTTGTGGAAACAGGCAAAAGAGGTGCAGAAAGAGGGAATAGGGGTGCAGACAGAGGCGAGAAAGGTGATGAAAGGTCCAACAGAGGTGCAGAAAGAAGGGCGCAGAAATGTGCAAGAGATTAGCAGACAGAAGCAAGAGCAGTGCTGTAAGAACCAACAGAGGTATAGAAAGAGGGAAGTGGGGTGCGGAAAGAGGCAAGAGAAGTGCTGAAAAAAACAAAAGAGGTGCAGAAAGGGGCAAGAGGGCTGCAGAAAGAGACAAGAGAGGAGCAGAAAGAGACAAGAGAGGTACACACAGATGCATGAGATGTGCAGCAATTTACAAGAGAGGAACAAAAAGAAGCAATAGAAGTGCAGAAAGAAGCAACAGAAGTGCAGAAAGAGGCAAGAGGGGTGCAGAAAGATGCAAGAGGAGTATAGAAAAAAGCAACAGAGGTGTAGAAAGAAGTAAGAGCGGTACAGACAGAGGCAAGAGAGGTGCAGAAAGAGGCATGACAGGTGCAGAAAGAAACAAGTGCAGTACAAAACAACTCAGAGGTGCAGAAGGAGGCAAGAGGGGTGCAGAAAGAGGCAAGAGAACTGTTAAAAGATTCAAGAAAGTTACCGAAACAGACAAGAGATGTGCAGAAAGAGGGAACAGGGGTGCAGAAAGAGGCAAGAGAGGTGCTGAAAAAGGGAAGAGAAGTGTAGAAAGAGGAAAGAAGGGTACAGAAAGAGGCAAGAGGGGTGCAGAAAGAATCAAGAGAGGTGTAGAAAGAGGCAAGAGAGTTGCAGAAACAGGCAAAAGATTTTCAGAAAGAGGGTGATGGGTGCAGAAAGAGGCAAGGGGGTGCAGAAATGAGGTACCCTGTTGCAATATCCATAAAGAATGATCATCCAGAGAACAAAGACATTTGGTTTCATGCCATAGAGCATTTGGCTGCAGGTGAGAGAGGAGGTAATAGAGAACTCTTCCTCCATCAGAGAGAGGCAAAATGGATATGTACCCTAAGGGCAATGTATCAGGGTCTGAACGGTAATTCAGAAATGCACTATTTTCTATAATACTTTATCCATCATGTACTAAAATATAGTTGTCCTGTCTCTAAATAGACTCTGGAAGTGGGAACAACATAGTATGATCTTTCGAAATACATGTGATGGATATAGGACTATGTGAGAAGTTGGCCTGGCATATGCTGGTCACTAGTTAAAGTGGCCAACTTTCACCAGTACAACTCGACTCTTATGGTAGAAAGGTTTAAGATAACCTTTTAAAGAAAGCTATCCTAGTGGTAGCTGTGGAGAGCAGCCTTTCAGGCTAAGTCTCTGAGGAATGTAAAGGAGCTTGTTTTACCTTATAATCTCTTGAATTACCAAATGAAAAGACACCACACAGGTATATATATAAAATATATATGTATTTATTTCTAGACACACTCTACTAATCTCTTTATGAGATTAGAAGTCAGGAACATATGCACAAATCAATGTTTCACAACAAATTTAACACTTATATGGCTGGGGCCCTAGGGGCGTACCAGACCATATACTAAAAAAGAGGTATAGGAATAACGACTTGAGGAGGGAGAAGGCCTAAGGTCTTCAGAAGCGCTGGGGCCTCACTAATCCACCCAAGGAAGGTAAGTAAAGGACCCACGGGAGACGCATGCAGTGTGAGAACACAACCAAGGATCCCAATAGACTTCAATGGAGCAAGTCGCGGTTGGAATTTTAAAGTTTTAGGGTACTTCGGGAGAGTCTACAAGCAAGTCACTTACAGGGTGAGTAGTTTGAGAGCCAACACAAACAGGAGCACTGGAGTGCACGAGTTACCTCACCCAGGGAAGCCGGGTGCATAGGTGTCTTTTGGTGTCGGTTCGCAGCGTCGTTTTCTATGGGAGCCAAAGAAGACTTGCTGCTTGTGAAGACAGGAGAAGCGTCCGGTGGAATCCAAGGCTGGATTCTGAAGAAAGAAGACCTGAAAGCAGTGGAGACAGTGTTCAAAGTCACTTGCCAGTGACCCGGGTCCAGGAAGATGGATGCCCACAGTCGTCGGGTGATTTCAGGTGATTACGGGTGTCTTGACTCTTCACCCACGAGGTCCAGGAGGCGTCGCAACAACCAGGAGCTGGATTTGGAGTTTCCCACAATGTCTTCAGCTTACTGAGGTATCAGGAACTGGATTGGAGCCAACAATCCTTGGCAACTGCAAGTCTCGAGGAATAAGAAGAAAGTCAGCGATGCATACCAGCAAGGTCTGAGGGACTCGCCCAGCAAGGGTAAGTCAGGGAAGGCCTGGAGCAACCAGGGGAGCCCTTTGGTTTGATGAAAATGATTTCAGGGGACCCATAAGCCAACTGGCAAGGGATCGCAAAGATGCCTCGGGAGGATTCACTTCACAGGAGCCCACGGTCACTCGGGACAAGGTAGGCCTCTGATTTTCGGTGGAAATCCTGCTGGGGGCTTGGACCATATGCGGTCCAATGCAAAAGTTTGTAGAATGTCGTGAAGGGGTTGCACTTGACAATAGTGCACGGTACCCGGGTATTGCTGTTCCTCGTCACTCGTGGGGTCCACTTGCCTCAGCTTTGCTGGGTGCTCACAATGGCCATTGAGAAGTCAGGAAATCTACTTCCAGGGCTGCAGGGACTTTGGACTCCGGCAGGAGCGGGACAGTTTGCAACCGTTAATTCAAAGTTTTGGTACCTGCCAAGCAGGGGAGTCACTCCTTGACTCCAAGGGAGATTCTTCAGTCATCTAAAGGTAGTGGAACATCGAAGGTCCAGGATTCTTCTTGTAGAGCGTCGTCCAGGGATATCTAGTTTGCAATGGCAAGGGATCCCTATCTTATACTAAAAGAAAGGGAGGGACTAGCTCTATGACCACTCCTCTGGGATGGTCAGGGAAGTGGCTGGTTACACCCACTTCCCTTTGTCCAGTTTTGCACCAGAGCAGGGGCAGGTAGCCCCTGAACCGGTTTGAGCTGGCATATGCACATAGGAGCCTACTGCTCCCCCAGTGCAGGACTTCAAAGCACTCTAGGAGTGCACCCACCCAGCCCCAATACACGAAATCCTGTCTGGAAGGTGCTGACACCTCCCTGTGACAGGATGCCTATTGTTGGGCCTCCTCCACTACGAGTTTCGGTTGGCAGCAGGAGGGCAGGCCAGTGTCTGTGCAGGTGGCATCCATTTTGTGATGCCAGGGCTCTTTCAGGATTCTACCGTGTTTCCACAGTAGGTACATGTCTATCCCTCCAGAAGGGTGGGATCATACTCCCACACCAGTTACTGGTGTGGGGGTTTGATTCCAAACTGTTTTGACACCAAACAGAACATGTTTTGATGCAGCCATCCCAGAGTTAGGTTATAATGCACTTAAGAGTATATGGTTTAACCGCATCCACAAACAGAGAATAGACTCTGCCAGTTGCAGTTGGGCCCTACTCATGCAGCGGCACCCCCTCACATGGAAACCAAGCTCCCTGCCCTCAGGATTGATAGGGCCTGCCTTAGGGGTGACTGATAGGTTTATATGTGTGTGTAAGGTGAGATATAGAGAACCTATACCTCAGTGAGGAGTGCTAACACTACCTCACCCAGGCTGCAGTAGCAAGCCTGTGGTGTCAGATTTAGTCTGCTTCCCAGGGGTGGCATAATACATGCTTCAGCCCCTGGTAGGCCTGTGAAGTACCTATGCCCTTGGTACCCAAGGAACCATATACTAGGGGCTCATAAGGTACGACAGTATCCAATCACTAGTGCATCTAATATGCACTCCAAGTTGTTTAGAGAGAACAGAGAGGCTGGGACCCTGATTAGCAGGGTCCCAGCCAGACTATAGCCAGAAACCAGTGTATACATCAGAAAAAAAGTGGGGGCAACATAAGTGCAGATCCTACTATCCTACACAACCCCCACCAAACACAGGGACACTAAACTAACCTTGACCAGTTGAGTCTTCGTGTTCTAAGTGGAAATACCTTGAGAGTCCATCTGCATTGGCATGTTGGGTCCCAGGTCTATGTTCCACTGTATAGCCCATCCCCTGTAGGGAAATGGACCGCCTTCAAAGTTTTGGGTTTTCACCTTTCATCTGTTTGATCCATGGGAGGGGCTTGTGGTCAGTCTGAACTATGAAGTGAGTGCCAAACAAGTATGGCCTCAGCTTCTTCAGGGCCCACACAACAGCAAAGGCCTCCATCTCTATAGCTAACCAACGTTTCTCTCTAGGGGTCAGCCTTCTGCTTATAAAAGCTACTGGCTGGTCTTGACCTTCATAATTCAGTTGAGACAGTACAGCTCCCACACCTAGTTCAGAAGCATCTGTTTGGACAATTAACTTTTTGGTGTAGTCTGGACTCTGTAAGATGGGGGCAGTGCACATGGCCTGCTTTAGGTCTTCACATGCCTTTTGACAGCTAGCTATCCACTGAACCTTTTTTGGCATTTTCTTTGAGGTAAGATCATTTAAGGGGATTACTATAGATCCATATCCCTTAACAAACCTCCTATAATACCCAGTCAGGCCCAAAAAGGCTCTCACCTGTGTCTGGGTGGTTGGAGCAACCCATTCCATCATGGTTTGGATTTTGCTCTTCAAAGGTTGAACCTGGACTCCACCTACAAGGTGGCCCAGGTACACAACCTGACTCTGCCCTATCTGGCACTTAGTGGCCTTGATAGTGAGGCCTGCTTTTTGGAGGGCCTCCAAAACATTTTGAGGTGGACCAGGTGATCCTGCCAGGAGGAACTAAAGACAGCAATATCATCTGGATAAGCTGAGCAATAAGTTTCCATCCCTGTCAGAACTTTGATCACCAACCTCTGAAAAGTGGCAGGTGCATTTTTCAAACCAAAGGGCATCACCACAAAGTGGTAGTGCCCACCAGAGGTTGAAAACCCTGTTTTGGCCTTGGCATCCTCAGCTAACTTGATTTGCCAGTAGCCAGCTGTTAGGTCAAATGTACTAAGATACTTGGCTGAGGCCAAAGTATCAATTAGCTCATCTGCCCTTGGTATGGGTTAGGCATCAGTCCTGGTGACTGCATTGAGGCCTCTGTAGTCTACACAAAACCTCATTTCTTTCTTACCACCCTGGGTATGAGGTTTGGGCACTAGGACTACTGGACTAGCCCAAGGGCTATCTGAAGGCTCAATTACACCTAGCTCCAACATTTTCTAGACTTCAGTCCTGATACAGTCCCTGACATGGTCAGGTTGCCTGTAGATTTTACTCTTGACAGGCAGACTGTCTCCAGTGTCCACCTCATGGGTGCACCAGGAAGTCTGACTAGGAGTCAGGCTAAACATATATCTAAACTGTTGCAAAACTTGTCTGCATTCAGTTTGCTGATGATCAGTGAGGCTGCTTGCCAAAGCAACACCATCTACTGACCCATCATCAGGGTTCTGTGAGAGCAGGTCAGGAAGAGGGTCACTCTCCTCCTCCTGTTCCTCGTCAGTTGCCATGAGCAAGCCCATGTGAGCCCTGTCAACATATGGTTTCAATCTGTTGACATGGAGCACCCTAAGGGGGCTCCTGGGAGTTCCAAGATTCACCAAGTAGGTGACTTCTTCCTATTGCCCAACAATGGTATGGGGGCCACTCCACTTGTCTTGGAGAGCTGCTGGGGCCACAGGCTCCAACACCCACACTTTCTGTCCTGGCTGCTATACAGTCAGCACAGCCTTTTGGTCATGCCAAGTTTTTTGTAGTTCTTGGCTTGCCTCCAGGTTTTTAGTTGTCTTCTTCATGTATTCAGCCATCCTGGAGCGGAGACCAAGTACATAATCCATCACATCCTGTTTGGGAGGTTTGAGAGGTAACTCCCAGCCCTCCTTCACCAAACATAATGGACCTCTTACAGGATGCCCAAACAGAAGTTCAAAAGGGCTGTAGCCAACCTCCTTCTGTGGAACCTCTCTGTATGCAAACAGAAGGCAGGGAAGTAAAAGGTCCCATTTTCACCTAAGCTTTTCTGGGAGGTCTTTAATCATTCCCTTTAGGGTTTTGTTGAACCTTTCAACTTACCCATTGCATTGTGGGTGATAGGGAGTAGTGAATTTATAGTTTACACCACACTCCTTCCACATTGCTTTTAGATACCCTGACATGAAGTTGGTATCTCTGTCAGATATAACCTCCTTTGGGAAACCCACTCTGGAGAAAACTCCAATGAGGGCTCTTGCCACCACAGGGGCTGTGGTGGTCCTCAGGGGAATTGCTTCTGGGTACCTGGTGGCATGATCCACTACCACCAGGATAAACCTGTGCCCAGATGCTGTTGGAGGGTCAAGGGGACCAACAATGTCAATCCCTACCCTTTCAAAGGGCACCCCCACCACAGGTAGGCCTCAGGGGGGCCTTTGTTGTGCCACCTGACGTGCCACTGGCTTGGCAAGTGACACAGGAGTGACAAAACTACTTGGTGTCCTCTGACATGTGTGGCGACTGAAAATGTGGAACAAGCCTGTCCCAGGTCTTGTTTTGGCACAAGTGTCCTGCTAAAGGGATGTCATGTGCTAGGGTCAAGAGGAACCCCCTAAACTTCTGAGGTATTACCAACCTCCTGGTGGCTCCAAGGGTTGGATCTCTAGCCTCAGAATATAGGAGTCTCTCATCCCAATAAACGGTATGGGACCCACTAGCACTCCCAGCAGCCTCTGCAGCAGCCTGCTGTCTGAGGGGTTCAAGAGAGGGGCAGCACTATTGCTCCTTGCTCAGATCTTCCCTAGAAGGTCCCCCTGCCCCCAAGAACTCAACCTGATCAGGTTCAAGTCCCTCTGGGGCAGTTCCTTCTTCAGGATCTGCTTCACCTCCTTCAAGGGGTGAACCTGTGATCTGAGACAGAGGGGAAGGCACTGCCTTAACCCTCCTGCTCCTCTTCTTGGTTAGCATCTGGTCCATACTTTCAGGATCCAGAGCTGGTTCAGCTTTATGCATTTTGGCCTGTGACCTGGTCACAGAACATACCTCTGCAGGTATGCCCAACATCTCAGCATGAGTCCATAACTCTACTTCAGACCAGGCTGAAGTTTCTAGATCATATGGTTGGTCCTGACATTGCTTGCATTGGTCACCTGGTGCATTTCACCCAGGATGAACTGTCCAGGGTCCACAAGATCCTCTGCCACCATAGTGACACTAGCACCTGTGTCCCTAAATGCCAAAGCCTGTTTGCCATTTATTACAGGCTGCTGTTTGTATTTGCCCAGATTACTGGGGCTCACTAGGAATGACATATCAATGTCTCCATCACAAATCAGCAATGCCTGAGTGGGTACTCTGACTAGGCCAGAGTCCACTTCAGAACCCAGGGTCAACCCTACTACACCCTTATTCTGATTACCACGTCCACCAGTAGCTGTACTAGGGGGAACAGTTGCCTTATGGGCTGGAGTGGTGGTGGTTTGGTCTTTGGACTTGTTACAGTCAGAAGTCCAGTGTCCTTTCTGTTTACAGAATTTGCACCAGGGCTTCTTTTTGCCTTTTCCTTTGTTGGACTGTGACTCCCCACCAGATGCAGATTTTTGGGGCCCTTGTGAAGACTTCTGGTCTTTTGACTTATCCCCACCTTTCTCAGAGCCTTTAGGATCTTGCTTCTTAGTGTCACCCCCTTGGTTCTGGGTTTTCTGCCTCACCCTGGTTCTGACCCATTTGTCTGCCTTCTTTCCCAATTCTTGGGGAGAGGTCAGATCAGAGTCCACCAAATATCGAGGCAACCACTGGTTTTGGCAATTATTAAGGATCTGTTCTCTCATCATAAGATTATACAATCCCTTGATATCAGTAACTCACCTACCAACCAGCCAACCCTCCAGAGCCTTGGTTGCACAATCAACAAAGTCAGTCCAGTCCTGAGTCTGTGCTTTTTGGGTGTCTCTGAACTTCAACCTGTACTGTTCAGTGGTTAAGCCAAACCCATCTATCAATGCACTCTTTAGGACTTCATAATCAAGAGCATCCTCTTCTCTATCATTGAGGAGCTTATCAGAAAAGGAGAGCCACAGGATTGCTGCCCACTGCTTCTGGGGGACCTGTTGAACTCTACAGGCCCTTTCCATAGCAGTTATCCATTTGTGGATATCATCCCCACTCTGGTAGGGGGGAACAACCTTGGACAGGTTCCTATGGTCTGGAATGTAATCTCTGACTCTAGGGACATTGTTGCTGCCACCAGGGGGTTCTAACCCCTCTTTTCTAGAAGCTCTCTGGAGCTCAAAGGCTTCTTTGTCTAATGCCAACTGCTTGGCCTTAAGGGCAAATCTTGCTTCCTCATACCGCAGCAGTTTCTACATTCTGTCAGAGGAGGTCTCCCTTCTAGGAAGGTATAAGTTCCTCTGCTGAACAGATTATCTGCCAGAGTGATATGAGTGGTCAGATTCCCTAGAAAGGGGCCTAGGCCTCTCCTCCACTCTGTCAGCTCTCTTAGGGAAAATTCCTCTGTCCTTTTCAGACCCCTGTGGGTCTTGACCTTCAACCACAGAGTCCAGGTTACCTTGATTTTCATCATCTGACCCAGAGACTATAGCTGACCCACACCCTGATTCAGACCTATTAGCTCCTAGAGCTAATCAAAGAACATCTGCTGTCAGCAGATCTATCAGGTGTAGTGTGGAGGGACTCTGTCCTAGCTTCAGGTGCCTTGCAGCACACATGGCTTTCAAGTCAAAGAAAGTCATGTCCTTATACTGAGGCTGGGTGGACCCACTGGCTCCAACCCTTAAGGATATTCTAGTGTTCTGCAGTGTTGTACTACCTACACTAGTTTGTGGCCTACTGATCCTAGCTTGAGCTGTTGCAAGGGTGTGCTATCCCTTCGCAAACAGCTCTAAGTTCAGTAGAACTTGTTGATACTAAGCTTGACTTTATATGTACCTTGAGTACCTTTAGTGGTTTTCAGTTAGTAATTCAAATAGAGATTTTCTGGTAAAACAATGGCAAGCTGGAATCCCACCTCTGCCACCAAAGAGAGAAGTTGGCCTGGCATATGCTGGTCACTAGTTAAAGTGGCCACCTTGCACCAGTACAATTCGACTCTTATGGTAGATAGGTTTAAGACAACCTTTTAAAGAAAGCTATCCTAGTGGTAACTGTGGAGAGCAGCCTTCAGGCTAAGTCTCTGAGGAATGTAAAGCAGCTTGTTTTACCTTATAATCTCTTGAATTACCAAATGAAAAGACACCACACAGGTATATATATAAAATATATATGTATATTTTTCTAGACACACTCTACTAATCTCTTTTCATGAGATTAGAAGTCAGTAACATATGCACAAATCAATGTTTCACAACAAATTAAGCACTTATATGGCTGGGGCCCTAGGGGCGTACCAGACCATATACTAAAAAAGAGGTATAGGTATAACAACTTGAGGAGGGAGAAGGCCTAAGGTCTTCAGAAGCACAGGGCCTCACTAATCCACCCAAGGCAGGTAATTAAAGGACCCACTGGAGACGCATGCAGTGTGAGAACAAAGCCGCGGATCCCAATAGACTTCAATGGAGCAAGTCGCGGTTGGAATTTTAAAGTTTTAGGGTACTTCGGGAGAGTCTACAAGCAAGGCACTTACAGGGAAGTAGTTCGAGAGCCAACACACACAGAAGCACCGGAGTGCACGAGTTACCTCACCCAGGGAAGCCGGGTGCATAGGTGTCTTTTGGTGTCGGGTCGCGGCGTCGTTTTCAATGGGAGCCAAAGATGACTTGCTGCTGCTTGTGAAGACATGAGAAGTGTCCGGTGGAATCCAAGGCTGGATTCTGAAGAAAGAGGACCTTAAAGTAGAGGAGAAAGTGTTCAAAGTCACTTGCCAGTGACCCAGGCCGAGGAAGATGGATACCCACAGTTGTCGGGAGATTTCAGGTGATCACGGGTGTCTTGACTCTTCAGCCACGAGGTCCAGGAGGCATCGATGACAACCAGTAGCTGGATTCAGAGTACCCATAACGTCTGCAGCTTACTGAGGTGTTGACAACCGGATTGGAGCCAACAAGCCTTGGCAACAGCAAGTCTTGTGGAATGTGAAGAAAGTCAGTGGTGCAGACCAGCAAGGTCTGAGGGACTCACCCAGCAAGGGTAAGTCAGGGCAGTCCTGGAGCAACCAGGAGAGCCCTTTGGTTTGATAAAAAAGTCTTCAGGGGACCCACAAGCCAACCGGCAAGGGATTGCAAAGACACCTCGGGAGGATTCACTTCACAGGAGCCCACAGTCACTCGGGACAAGGTAGGCCTCTGATTTTCAGTGGAAATCCTTCCGGAGGCTTGGACCACACATGGTCCAATGCACAAGTTCGTAGAATGTCGTGAAGGGGTTGCACTTGACAATAGTGCACGGTACCCGGGTATTTCTGTTCCTCATCACCCGTTGGGTGCACTTGCTCAGCTTTGCTAGGGGCTCATGATGGCCTTTGAGAAGTCAGGAAATCCACTTCCAGGGCTGCAGGGACATCCGACTCCGGCAGGAGTGGGAAAGTTTGCGACCATTGATTCAAAGTTTTGCTGCCTGCCAAGCAGGGGAGTCACTCCTTGACTCCAAGGGAGATTCTTCAGTCTTCCAAAGGTAGTGGATCGTTGAATGTCCAGGATTCTTCTTGTAGAGCGTCATCCAGGAATATCTAGTTTGCAATGGCA
This sequence comes from Triturus cristatus, assembly GCF_964204655.1. NCBI lineage: Eukaryota > Metazoa > Chordata > Amphibia > Caudata > Salamandridae > Triturus > Triturus cristatus. The sequence continues at coordinate 1,086,564,521 of NC_140590.1, forward strand.
AGGGTTCCCTATCTTATACTAAAAGAAAGGGAGGGACTAGCTCTATGACCACTTCTCTGGGAGGGTCAGGGGAGTGGGTGGTTACACCCACTTTTCTTTGACCAGTTTCGCGCCAGAGCAGGGGCAGGTAGCCCCTGAACCGGTTTGAGCTGGCATATGCACAGAGGAGCCTTCTGCTCCCCCAGTGCAGGACTTCAAAGCACTCTAAGAGTGCACCCATCCAGCCCCAATACACGAAATCCTGTCTGGAAGGTGGTGACACCTCTCTGGTGACAGGATGCCTATTGTTGGGCCTCCTCTAACACTACCTCACCCAGGCTGCAGTAGCAGGCCTGTGGTGTCAGATTTAGTCTGCTTCCCAGGGGTGGCATAATACATGCTTCAGCCCCTGGTAGGCCTGTGAAGTACCTATGCTCTTGGTACCTAAGGGATCATATACTAGGGGCTCATAAGGTACCACAGTATCCAATCACTAGTGCATCTAATATGCACTCCAAGTTGTTTAGAGAGAACAGACTGGCTGGGGCCCTGATTAGCAGGGTCCCAGCCAGACTATAGCCAGAAACCAGTGTATACATCAGAAAGAAAGTGGGGGCAACGTAAGTGCAGATCCTACTCTCCTACAGACTAGATGGATGCATTTTCGATATGATGGAAATAATGGTTACCCTGTTAGATGAACAAACTGCTTATATGCAACATATGGCTGTCCATTGAGAAATATTGCAGTTGATATATTTATACCTGCTTTATTTTCAATATGATGGAAAGAATGGTTACCCTTTAGATGAACAAACTGCTTATATGCAACATATGGCTGTCCATTGAGAAATACTGCAGTTGACACATTTGTGTCTGCTTTAAATATGTAGTGACTGGTACTTATGGGCATTAGTTCCTGCATTTTTTCTGTGTAATTTAGATCTTTAAATGGTTGATTAATGAATGTACTTATATGTCGATTTGGTTGTGTCACATAATCTCCCAATAAGTGATTAGGAATGTAAATGAGAAAATCCACTCATTTAGTCTTATTACAATCAACGATGAAGGAGACGCCATACTAAGAAATTGGTAATCTTTCTAAAAAATAACAAGCTGATTATGCACTCGCTTTGAAGCTTTTTTTAGTAACGAATGGATACACAAGATCCATATGACTGACAGAATTGACATGATCCACCGGGATTTCCATATATAAGAAGGATTTTGAGGCAGACATAATTGTTATGACCCAATGTGGTCTCTTTTTCTTTTACTAAGGTATTGTGATTAAAAAATTCGGGATACGACTATAATAGTGACGGAGGTACCATTCCAAGGTGGCCGCCCGTGATCGACATAGCACCATAGAGATAATAATAAAATGAGCAGCCCGTATTTCCGATATTCATTAAAGAATAGAAAGTTTAACAACGATGTAACTAAGCTTATCTCATACTGTCAGATTAATAATGGGACCATGAAGAAAAATAAGGTCACTATATGCCTATGGGTTTAGAGTAAGAACAATGTATAAGATGGCGGATCTGTAACCTCGCTAATTATTTCTTAGCGCATGCACTAGCTTGGGAGCCAAAGATTTAAAAGCCCGCGGCTCCTTCGACTCGGCTTGACAGCGTTATATACAGACAGAGGGACAGCTTGCCCGGGATGGATTTTACGGTAAATAGATTAAGGGGAACGGTTTAACCATTGACTCCGTACAGTTATGGAGGTCTGTGTCCGTAATAACTATATTTGCAACCAAACTAGTGCTTGACAGCTATCTCTTAAACACGTGTATTTATGACCAGCAAAGACGTGACAATTGTGCTCGCTACATCGGGTTCCTTGCTTATGCGAGTGCCATATGCTATGGGCTCTGGGACGCCATGTGTTATACACAGTTTATTATTAACTGTCAGTGTAACTATCTTTTATATAACAGACTTAACGAATGTGGGGACCATATGCTATAAGCTCAGGGACTCCATGGGCTATATGCTGCTCATTATTGATGGTCAGTGTAATTACTTGATATGCAGTGGATTTAACGCATACTCTCTAGCTTTGGATTGTATGCAGTTACGATGACATAGTAATGATATAGAGATACAGCGACTACGTGCACGATATCGGGTCAGTCAGGTCAATAAGTGTAACTCGCTTTGAGGTTTGAATTGAAGAGCAGTGCAGAAGGAACCAACAAATGTGCAGAAACAGTCAAGAGGGTTGCAGAGAGAGGCAAGAGAAGGGCAAAAAGAAGCAACAGAGATGCAGAAGGAGGCAAGAGAAGTGCAAAATGAGGCAAGGAAGTTGCAAAAACATTCAAAAAGAGGAGCAAATGTAACTTTTGCCCTAAGGTAACTATGACTCGTTCCTGTCATGCACTACTAATTACCCCACATATTACATTACTAATTACATCTTCTGTGACATCAGTGACAATAACATTGCACCATCTGAAATGAAATTCTTGATGTGAAAACTGTGCATGGAGGGTGTGCAAGTTAACGTTACCTTACGGCATGACTTATAATTACTTGAGATACCTAACTATGCATACTCAATTTCTATGGTTTTGTGTGTGTAAAATCTGAACCTAAGTATAAAATCCATGTAGTGTTTGGTTTTTCCAGTGATTATAATATATGTTTATGCCTTATACATAAATATTACTAAGTGCAATACACATTTGTATACATATATTTACATATAGATTTTTAGATGTGTGTGTATATCTGCATACATGTATAGGTACATTTTTCAGTTATAAAAATAAAGAAAAAACACTTTCCTCCTCTGCCTACACTCTGAAGCATACTAAACTATTCCCACTATCATGGACTCCAAATCATCCTTCCCAACTTTTTCCTCCTATCCCATTCATCCAAAACACAGGCATACTTGTCACACTTGCAAAATCAACAACTGATGGACAGAATGCAGAACAATGTCACACATTCACCCCAGTACAGAGATCTGGGCCTAAATCCATCGTTTTTTTGCTCACCATGCCATTCCAGGTTGAACCCATCCAAATGCAAATCATTCATGAGCCTGTGCCCAATGGGAACACTCCAGCCCGAACTGACAGTCCCGGTCCTCCCTGGACTGGAAACAAGAATCCTAGGACCGGTTTCGTGGTTTCACCCCTCTTCAGCATGGATAGCTTGACTCCAGTGGCATGGAGAGCACGGGACACAAGTCTGGCTATACCCGCCCTACTCGGGGTGACAAATGCAAACACAATAATTGATGGACAGAATACAGAACAATGTCATACATTCACCCCAGTACAGAGATCTGGGCATAAATCCATCCTATGCGCTGACGTGGGTCCCGTGCTCACTATACCACTGGATTCAAGCTAGCCTGGCTGATGAAGTGTGATGCCCTGAAACTGGTCCCAGGATGCTTGTTTCCGGTCCAGAGAGGACCTGGCTTGGCAGTTCGGGCTGGACTGTTCCCACAAGGAACAGGGTCAATACTGATTTGCATATGGCTGGGTCCAAACTGGGGTGGTGTGGTGAGCAAAAGAATGATGGACTTAACCCAGATCCTTGTGACTGGGGGTGAATGTTTGCATTGTCCAGCATTCCATCCACCAATTGTTTCTTTTGCATTTGTCATCCTAAGTGGGGAGGGTATGCCCAGATTTGGGTCCCGTGCTCACTACGCCACTGGATTCAAGCTAGCCTGGCTGATGAAGGGCGATGCCCTGAAACCGGTCCCAGGATGCTTGTTTCCGGTCCAGGGAGGACATGGCTTGGCAGTTCGGGCTGGACTGTTCCCACAAGGAACAGGGTCAAGACTGATTTGCATATGGCTGGGTCCAAACTGGGGTGGTGTGATGAGCAAAAGAATGATGGGTTTAACCCAGATCCTTGTGACTGGTGTTGAGTGTTTCCATTGTCCAGCATTCCGTTCATCAATTGTTTCTTTTTCATTTCTCGCCCCAAGTGGGAAGGGTATGCCCAGCCGTGGGTCCTGTGCTCACTACACCACTGAATTCAAGCTTGCCTGGCTGGTGAGGGGTGATGCACTGAAACCGGTCCTAGGATGCTTGTTTCTGGTCCAGGGAGGACCTGGCTTGGCAGTTCGGGCTGGACTGTTTCCACAAGGAACAGGGTTGAGACTGATTTGCATATGGCTGGGTCCAAACTGGGGTGGTGTGGTGAGCAAAAGAATGATGAATTATCCCAGATCCTTGTGACTGGGGTTGAATGTTTGCATTGTCCAGCATTCCGTCCACCAATTGTTTCTTTTACACATGGCACACTCCCAACAACATCTCACATCTTCCCTTTACTAATCTACCTCAGGTAATCTTGCCCTTTTCAAAATACTAGTAAGCGCATAGGATGGCAAAAGCACAAACCTAACAAATTAACCATAACTAAACTTAAAAGGCAAAGGGAAGCATATATTAAGAATCGATTACTTGTTTACATCTAACCTTTGGTTCTAGAGTACCTTGTGACTCACTGCAATGCGCCTCAGCTCCTCACCTGGAGTAGTATGTTCTATATAAATACAATTTACAATTACACACGATAGTAAGTAGGTATTTGCATATTGGGAGGAGCTCTTGTTCACATTCTATATGAAGCTCCACTTGCAATCGGGCAGTTCCACAAAGAGTACTGTGCCGTGCATCACAGATCAAACAGTTAGAAAACACATCTGGGTAACAAGATTGTTTGGCCTTTAGTCTTACGCACTATGTGTGATTCATAAACCTATTTAGTCCCAAGCAAGGACACGGTGTATTCAGCAGACTCATGGGGGCCAATGCCGCCAAGAGAGCATTAACTGAAAACATGCTTGATTCAGACAAGTGCGTATAATATTTTGTGCATGGCAGGGTGGAGGCAGGCCTTTGAGAGCACTGTGTACTCAGATGTGATTTGTATACAAATGTTCACAACTTAGAAGATGCTATTTCATTAGGTACGCTTATAGGACAGTGTTTGCTGATGGATGTCATCTTGGTGCATTCGTTTAGAACGACATTTCCCTGCACCTCAAGATCGTCTCATCGCTCCCGCAATTCAGGAAAGGACTCAAACCCTGGCTGCTAGAATGATAGATTTCCTTGAAGCACCTAGCAGCTTCAGTGCCTCAAGACCCTCTTGGGTGATATGCAGCGCTTTATAATTACAGGTAAACTAAAAGTGCTGTCCTCAAGACTGCCCATGACATCAAGGACAGCATGAAACATTGGAATCCTGCAGCTTCTGTAGACAAAGGCCAGTCTCTCCACAGTAGGCCAGGGTGAGACCCTCAGTGTGTGTGTGTCTGGGGGTTAGGGGTGTATCACCGGGGAATCTCACAGTCCCAGGGAATATTCTGAAGACCAGAGAACATCAGGCTAAATCTTGTAAGTATTAGAGTGCTGGTGGCCGCCAGAGCTTTCCAGTCACTAATGAGTGGATGAGAACACCCAGTAGCCAGGCCCGTGCAGCCTCATGCTTAGACGTTTGCGACCCCATGCAGCCACAAGCCTAGAGGTATGTGCCCCCGTGCAGCCTCACTCCTAGAGGTATGCACCCTGTGCAGCCTCATGCCTAGAGATATGGGCCCACGTGCAGCCTCATGCCTAGAGGGATGTACCTCCCCATGCTTGAGTTCAGCTGGACTCTCATTAGGTGCGCCCATTAACATCCTATACATCTGCAAGAACCTGAAACATCCAGCGCTGCTTCAGGGGCCGAACCCTCGTGTTCAGCGGCGTGGTCTCCCAGTTTTCTGGAAGCACAGTAAGCAGAATGAAGATTATTCCTCATATCGACCCCCCTGTGTAATTAGCTCGGGCCTGGCACCAGGAGAGGCCGGTGTGCTCGTCTGAAGTGGGTGGCCTGGTTCTCAGCTCCCCTCAAGGTATGGTGGCAGCTGAGCGGGCGAAAAGCGTTACAACAAACAAATGATGGACGGAATGCTGACAATGCAGACATTCTCCCCCAGTCAAGAGATCTGGGTTAAATCCATCGCTACAGGGGAGGGCGGAGATAAAGGTACCACATATATACCTCAATCTCCTCTGTGAACGGGGTGCCTGACACTGCCCATGATAGGCCAGCTCTAGCCCGTACCAGCTCCGAGTACCAGCTACCAGTACCGTGGACTCCCGGACCAGTCCGTGTCTGATGCCGCTGTACTGACAACCTGCTCACAGGCTCGTCAACCAGCTTGACAGCAAGACAGAGGAACATAGTGCCAATATCGGCAACTGTAGTCACTTATCATGCAGCACAATACATCAATAAACCACACGACAACTTGTTAGTGGAGAAATTTGCTGCAGGTTTATTAGCATAACCAATATGTCAACATGGTGGGTTATCTTACGGGTGATCCCAGGGCAGGCCAACCCCTATGCCGCCTGCCCGTCTGATAAACCAAATTACACCATGGCCGTTGCCAATTGGTGCATACCAAATCTTGGGAGGGGCCACCCCTCCCATCCGTGGACCACCAGTCCACTCCCTTACTCACGCCCCCCCCCAAAGAGGTGGGCGGAGCGTTCCTGGCAGCCCCCGGTTGCTCAGACCCACAACCGCCCGTAGGACTAACGGGGCACCGTAGTTCTTCCAGGGGACAACGCTAAGACATCCCTGGGTATCCTGGCTTAACACCATGCTGTGCTGCTGCATGAAGTACCCCTTGGTTTCTGCAGACTCTGGATCGCCCTGTAACTCCTCCTGCAACACAAAACAATAGGTTAGAAATTATCCCACCCCCAAAATCCTCTATATTGGCCATCCGCCGGATACGCGGAAGGGCGGGCAAGGTGGACGGCAGGAACCTAGAGGCTGCACGTTGGGCGGGGGACAGTATATGTACCCCTGTCCCTCCCCTCCCCGGAAGTGGGGTCGGCCGGAAGTCTTCCCTGGACCCTGGCCCAGTGAAACTAGAAGGCTGACTCCAGTGCCTTCCTGTGGCACTAAGGCGGCCGCCCTATTGAGGGGCCGCTGCACAGCCCCCCGGGCAGCCTTGGCATAGTGCCAATATCGGCAACTGTAGTCACTTATCATGCAGCACAATACATCAATAAACCACACGACACCTTGTTAGTGGAGAAATTTGCTGCAGGTTTATTAGCATCACCAATATGCCAACATGGTGGGTTATCTTACGGGCGATCCCAGGGCAGGCCAACCCCATGCCGCCTTCCCGTCTGATAAGCCAAATTACACCGTGGCCATTGCCAATTGGTGCATACCAAATCTTGGGAGGGACCGCCCCTCCCATTCGTGGACCACCAGTCCACTCCCTTACTCACGCCCCCCCCCAAAGAGGTGGGCGGAGCGTTCCTGGCAGCCCCCGGTTGCTTAAACCCACAACCGACCGTAGGACTAACGGGGCACCATAGTTTTTCCAGGGGACAACGCTAAGACATCCCTGGGTATCCTGGCTTAGCACCATGCTGTGCTGCTGCATGAAGTACGCCTTGGTATCTGCAGACTCTGGATCGCCCTGTAACTCCTCCACAGCTCTGGGAGTGGCCACCGTCACTACCAGGGCCCCCCACCAAGGCAGGCTTCTTTACTTACTACATGCTGATTACCGGGCCTCTCCCAGGTCCAGCCAAAACAAGTCTTAGCCCATACAGCACCGGAGGCCAGCATGCCCCTTCTGGACAGGTGCCCCCCATCCTTTCTAAACTCCCTGTGGATTTTTGACTGGTATGACCTAAAACCAATAATTAGGTGTTGTTTCAATGTTGACATTGCCTGGCTGAAGAGCAATACCTTTGACAAGCCACTCCTGCCAGGAAGTGCCAATGTGGGTGGAGGTAAGAGTTAACAAGCCCACCTTACTCCTCTTTCACTCAGTATCTGAGTCTAGCACTAGTCGGAGTATGTCCATCGCATTCCGTCAGTCACCACCCTATGTGAAGCCTTGCCCTCCCTAAACTTCTGCTAGTATCCCAGGGAGCAGACAGGACAGAGTGAACCGGAGGGGAACCAAAGTAAAAATACCTCTCTTTTATGAATACAGGGGATGTCAAGTGTTCTTCTAATACTTTGTAGCCCAATTGTGTTTAACCCAGAGGTTTCCCCCAATCATATGGACCATATCACCCTAGTTGGTTGACAACTTCCACAACCTGCATAGCTGCCAGCCAAGGCTATAGGGCGGGAGAACTTGCACATGTTCTTGTTACTCAACTCAATGGTACTTGTTACAACGACCTCAAAAAGCTGAACTTCTAGGTGGACCAACCAGGATCTGAACTTGTGAACGGCGGTCGAACCCATGCCGACTGACGCTCCACCTGCCTGTGAACTTGCATCCCAGGGCCGACTTTAGGCACCATAACCCATACCTGGACATGCCGGAGTGAGAGCACACATCTAAACGGCTTGCCAACCTGGAAACCCCTAACGTTGCAGTCCGACTGTTCGCTAACAACTCCCAAGGTGACTTAGCTTAACTGAAGCAACTGGTAACATGCCAGAAAGTATAATCAATGTAACCTAACTATGACTGCAAAATGTGCTCTGGTAGATGTCCGTATAAGTGCCCCATCCCCTCCATATCAGCACTAACAAGGTAACCCGCACTCTCTTGGGAATAGCACACACCCGCACCAGCTGACAGAAAGTGCCTATTCATGTGTCGCCCACGGCCTTACGTTTATAACTGACAGTATACCAGGATTATGTTGAAACTTAGCTGGTTCTACGGCTTAGTGCCCATCGCACCATCACCGGTACGTCTTGGCCTAATCAGTTTCTGGCTGCAAAGCTTTATGACATTGCCAGCTCCCATCCCAGGCGAAATAAAAGAAGCTTGACTGCTACCCCTGTGAGCCGCTGCAGGTGCTAATGATGGCACAACTAGCACCGCTAAACTAGACAGGGAGTGATCCTGAGAAAAGAGGTTGGACCACCAACACCACCTTACCCCGCCTGTGAACCAGTAAGGTTTACTTTGCCATCTGCAGTAGTGCAGCCAAAATTTGCCAGCATCGAACCTGTGCAGTATTCTGTTCTGTGCAGTCCCCCACAAGCTTCCACTGGGCATCTCTGCCTGATGTAAGTTACCTAGGTACAATGTCTCCCTGCCTGGCGGCCTGCCAGTGAAGGATACATCACATACCCCATAGATACTCTACCTGTCCTTGCGCTTTAGCTAAATTCTTGCCTGGCCTTCCTACCTGCCCATATATACCCAGCAAAATTGGCTGTACTCAGTCGACAGCAAGACAGAGGAACAATACAGAAGGAAATACAACACAAAAATACATCAGTAGCAGAACTAACCCAGCCTTCTGTTTCCAATTACTCTCGAAGGAGACGGAGCATGTCACAGCAAAGTTAATGCACCGAGCAGTCAGACAGAAATACAAGCGAAAATTCACCCAGAGCCCAGGTAGCATTTATTCGGCTAAAACTATTCAACTCTAAACCCACTAAGAGGAGTGGCGTTCCGAGGGGGAAAGGGGGGAGTGATGTGAGCTGCTTCTATACCGTCAAGTGGGGGCTAGGAAATGTTAGGGCTCAAAGCCCCGCACTGGCACTTTGGGACAGACCCTGATGTTTTGGGGCGTGGGGGGACAGATGCAGACTAGAAACAGCCATGGAGATGAGATCAAGAACAAAAGTAGGGCATCGGAGACATTCAAAGTCGTCTCTCAAAGGGAACTTCCTTGCTTTAGATGGAATTGCTCAGAGAAGAATATGAAGCAGAAAATGAGTCTGGTTACATAACGGGCGGCTCTGTGAGTTCATTCTCTTTTAGTGGCACTCCAAAAACCACCCAGAAACTTGGAAGCCTTCTGGGAATGAGCATAAAACATACATCAAAACAGCAAACATACATGGCTCAAAAGATGAACACCATATGATGTCACGCGCAGAAATCAGATGTAAAAAATAAGGTATCACTTACTCATTCTAGATTGGCTTAAAATGTTAGCAGCTACACAGACTGTGCTGATGGACAGGACTGCTCTGCACTTTGAGGTACGGACATTTGGAGGTACGAAACTGTTGTTACATTTTGGGTCTGGTGGTTTAGTGGTACAAAATGTCTACTATAGGGGCATTTGATTGACCTCATGGTTATAGGTTAAAATCCCTGAGGGAACACTCAGCCTTTCATCCTTCTGAGGTTGATAAATGAGTACCATTGAGTTGGGTAACAATAAACATCTGCTATTCAGCGCCAAGATATCCTTCTGGGTTAAACTGCGCTTTACAAATACACGTTATGCTATGTCACAAGGTAACAGTGCCTGTCCAAAGGGCGCCTCTTCCTCATGCTTCTAGCCACTCCCGCTCAATGGTGATTGGAACCAGTTCCATCTTTGGCAATCGGGTAAGGAAACAGGACCAGCCCTTCACTTTTTAGTAAAGTGCTTGTGCTGAGTGCACAGAAAGTGGATAAGACATGAAAGCCGATACATGCACTCCCAGATCAGACGGTCACTTGCCCATCAAAGCTAAGCACAACTGAGGTGCGGTTTCTTCCAGAGAGTCCACGGGTCTGTGACTGTGGGCTCCTTCACAGTATGGGGAACAGATGCACGAGTAAACGTTTACTCCCTCCCATATTTCGCCCCGCCCCTCTTGTTCTGTTCCCTTCTGCATGTCTTCACAGCTGCACACCAGTTGAAAAACCATGCAGGCGCAGAGCGGACCGAGGCAAATGGTGCAACCGCCATAAAATGCCTTAACAAAAGGATGGCCGCAGTGGCCTCCGGTCTGGCCACGTCTGGTGGCCCCAGCCCTCGAGCAAGTTACGACTCGGATGCACTGGCCACACTCTAGCTGTGCCTCACTTTGAAAGCAGGAGGAGGGGCTGGGGCAGGAAATGGGGGATTATTGTACATGTGCTCGGGTGGCAGTGCTCACACAGCTGGCCAGGCAAAGGTGCAATAGCAGACCTGGGACTCAGTACTAAGGTGCACTGTCAGAAGCATGGGAAGGGTTGCTCAAGGGAAGGTACAGGGGGGCATAGAGATGGTGCAGGCCAGGCCTGGGGCCACTGGCAAAAGTGTGGGAAGGGGTGCTCAAGGGAAGGCACAGGGGGGCACAGAGATGGTGCAGGCCAGGCCTGGGGCCACTGGCAGAAGTGTGGGAAGGGGTGCTCAAGGGAAGGCACAGGGGGGCATAGAGATGGTACAGGCCTGAGGGCCACTGGCAGAAGCGTGGGAAGGAGTGCTCAAGGGAAGGCAGGGGGAAGGGGGCACAGAGATGGTGCAGGTCAGGCCTGAGGTCACTGGCAGTTGTGTGGTAAGGGGTACTCAAGGGAATACAGGGGGCACAGAGTTGGTGCAGGCCAGGCCCAAGACATCTGACAGAAGCGTGGGAAGAAGTACTTTAGGGAATGCACAGGGGGGCACAGAGATAGTGCAGGCCAGGCCTTAGGCGCACTGGCAAAAACGTGGGAAGATGTACAACAGAGAAGGCACAAGGGTGGCACAGATATGGTGCAGGCCAGGCCTGAGACCACTGGCAGAAGCGTGGAAAGGGGTACTCAAGGGAAGGCACATGGGGGCGCTGAGACGGTGCAGGCCAGGCCTGAAACACAGGTAGGAGTACTTAAGGGAAGGCAGGGGGCACATACAAACTGCAGTGGGTTGGCTGAAGGCCAGGATTGGGGTCCAAGCAGGACAGTAGATGGGGGACTAGGGGCCATTTGGCAAAGGTCAGGATTCCTCACCAGCCCTCAAACAGATCAGATGCTTTCCCTGCATAACCAGAGCCCAACCTTGCACTGTAGGGTGGGGCATCACTCTCTATGGCGATTAATGATGCACAGAGTGGGTCTGAGGTTTGACAAACCAGTCCACAGGGCCTTTCCTCTCCTAGCCTGCCTGGCTTCCTCTTTGGAGAGCTATATATCACCGCTATCCACTCTCCTTACCCCCACTCCTTAATGAACAAGGGGACGCAGAATCCATTCCCCATTTGCAGCCCCAAACCACTCCATTCACAAGTTCTACAGCAATTTAACAAACGTGGGCTTTCAGGGTGATAGGTATGGATTTCTGCAGCAGCAGAGGACTTGGCAAATGAGGAAGCGAGGGGGGCTCCTTTAGAGAGAAGTGTTGCACTGCCCAGTCCAGTACTGAGAGCTGCCAATGGTACTTCCTCAGCCCTCTATGGTTCAGAGCCCCCACGAGTCCAGTACTGAGAGCCCCTGACAGTTGTGCCTCAGCCCTCTACAATTTAGAGCCCCGAGAGTCCAATACTCAGAACCACCGAGGGTACTGCCTCTGCCATCTGCGATTCAGCACAAGCACAAGTCCAGTAGTAAGAGCCACCAACGGTAGTGTCTTAGCCCTCTGAGGTTCAGCACACCTGCAAATCTAGTACTGAGAGCCACAAACGGTACTGCCTCAGCACTCTAAGGTGCAGCACACCTGCAAGTCCAGTACTGAGAGCCACAAATGGTACTGCCTCAGCACTCTAAGGTTCAGCACACCTGCAAGTCCCGTACTGAGAGCCACAAACGGTACTGCCTCAGCCCTCTATGGTTCAGAGCCCCCATGAGTCTGGCACTGAGAACCACAGAGAGCTCTGCCAGTGCCCCTCAATCCGCCATGCTGTATTTCATGACTCCCCAAACCCTACTAAAGCAGCCTGAGCGGTCACATAGCACCCCTGCAGCCATGCAGGGTTCATGCCCACAGAGCTCAGCTGTTCACTGCACTCTAGTATCTCCAGCATTCGGACACAGGCAGCTACCCTAAAGTGCCTCAGTCCTTAAGCAAAGCCTCAGGGAGGTGGCGATCCCCAGGGATTGGGGGCCCACGAGGCCCCCACACCCATAATTGTGAAAAGCCCCGGTGAGGTGGCAGACCCCTGGGCTGCGGGGGGGCCACTTGCCTGCTGTGCATAATAAATAAAGCCCTGGGGAAGTAGCGGTCCCTAGGGGTGCGGGGCCCCTGCAGGCCCCACACCCTGATAAAGTATTACCTCAGGGACCTGGCTCACCCAAGGGCTTAAAGAAACGAAGCATGGGAGACGGTGCTTCGTTTAAAAAAAGAAAATCCATCCGGATTCACACACCCAGCTCAAATTCATCAATAAATATTTTTTTTAAATGCTTTTATTTGGCCCTGGGGGTCCCTATTGGACCCTCTGAGTAGGTCTAGGGGGTCAGGGTGTTTCTCACCTGCCCCCTTTTCTTGTTTTTAAATCTTTTTTTCTCCTTTTTTCCTGTTACTCTGTGAACCGAGTCACAAGATGGCTGCCAACACTTTCTTGTTTGGAGTGTTGACAGCCAATCAAAATGAAGCTCGTGCTCGGTAGGGTTCGTGAACCCTCCTACGGCCACCAGATATCAATATTTTTAGTTTTTGAACTTCTCAGGAACTACTGAAAGGATTTACACTATTTAAAAAAAAGGTTGCTTTCTGAACCAAGACCTACCTGTTTGCCAAATTTGGTGTAATTCCGTTCAGCAGTTCAGGCTGTAGCTTTGTCTTTTCCTATGAAAATTAACATGGAGAAAATGTGTTTTGGGACCACCCTTTTTTCTTAGCCCCTGCTCGATGAATCACCCCAAAACCTTCAATACAGGAGCTGACGTGCAAGGACCATTCGTTTTGTAAATTTCACGAAGATTCGTCATACGGCGCCAACGATATTAACGAAAGAAAAAAAACTTTTGAATAGAGGTCCTAACTATATATATATATATATATATATATATATATATATATATATATATATATATATTGGGGTTTGTAATTATCACTTCCGGCCCCAGAATGCAGTGGTATCATCCATTTGGGCGTTGATTGAAATAAAAGAAGGATCTTGCCGGTGTGGTTTTGTTTGCCGTCATTCCTTCACATCCTGCCATGATGAAGGGCGCTCTCCGCCCGAAACGCATCGGCAACACTTAAGAGGATGTGTTGTTGGAACTTACCTGTGATAATGGTGCAATCCTGGGTAGTGCCCTCCATTTAGGGGTAACTTGTGTGAAGCATCAAAGTGGCCAGCCCTTGGCCACGGAGTGGCACCGCTGCGTGTGCTTCTGCGTGTCCGTGTGCTGCTAAGATTGGGTGGCCATACGGAGCAGGTGATTTCACTGTGCAATTGGTGCAGAGGAGTCCCACCGCTGGAGCCATGCGGATCTGCTTGCTGTAGTAATTGTTTACGGTTTGAGCGGAGCAGGATATGCTAGCAAGAGTGCACAGGACAATGTACATGACATTGACATTCCATCACCAATGATCTTAGAGGGTAAGGATTGGCGGCACCTATTGGGGTTCGGAATTATCACTTCCGGTCCCAGAATGCAGTGGTATCATCCATTTGGGCGTTGATTGAAATAAAAGAAGGATCTTGCCGGTGTGGTTTTGTTTGCCGTCATTCCTTCACATCGTGCCATGATGAAGGGCGCTCCCCGCCCGCAACGCGTCGGCAACACTTAAGAGGATGTGTTGTTGGAACTTACCTGTGATAATGGTCTGATCCTGGGTAGTGCCCTCCATTTAGGGGTAATTTGTGTGAAGCATCAAAGTGGCCAGCCCTTGGCCACGGAGTGGCACCGCTGCGTGTGCTTCTGCGTGTCCGTGTGCTGCTAAGATTGGGCGGCCATACGGAGCAGGTGATTTCACTGTGCAATTGGTGCAGAGGAGTACCGCCGCTGGAGCCATGCGGATCTGCTTGCTGTAGTAATTATTTACGGTTTGAGCAGGGCAGGAGATGCCAGCAAGAGTGCACAGGACAATGTACATGACATTCCATCGCCAATGATCTTTGAGGGTGAGGATTGGCGGCACCTATTGGGGTTCGTAATTATCACTTCCGGTCCCAGAATGCAGTGGTATCATCCATTTGAGCGTTGATTGAAATAAAAGAAGGATCTTGCCGGTGTGGTTTTGTTTGCCGCCATTCCTTCACATCCTGCCATGATGAAGGGCGCTCTCTGCCCGAAAAGCATCGGCAACACTTAAGAGGATGTGTTGTTGGAACTTACCTGTGATAATGGTGCGATCCTGGGTAGTGCCCTCCATTTAGGGGTAACTTGTGTGAAGCATATATTATCTACTGGCGGTCGCCAGTAGATAGTTATAGTTAGGACCGAGTGTCCATAGCTTTGGTGACGGTTGATGAATCCTCGCTAAATTTTCAAAACTAATGGGGCACTCCGCTCAGCTCCTACCCTGAAAGTCTCGGGGTGATTCGTCAAGCGGGGGCTGAGAAAAAAGGGGGGGTCCCAAAACGCATTTTCCCCATGCATTTTCCCATAGGACCTTTAGTCGAAGGTACAGCCCGAACGGCTAAACAGAATTACTTGAAATTTGGCAAAGAGGTAGTCCTCAGGTCAGGGATGTGCCTTTTGCATATATGGTGTCAATCTGTTCAGTACTTCCTGAGAAAATTGCAGTTAAAAGTACATAAATATCTATAAGCGCACACCGTGCGCGCAGAGTGCGTGCACCGCGCGTGCACCATAACGTGCGCAAGCGTAATTCTGATTGGTGTTAGTCAACATTCGAATCGGTCGAAATCAGGAAGTGTTGGCCGCCATTTTGTGTGTTTTGTGTGTGACAGTGAAAAAGAAAGGTGGAGAACGTGAAAAGGGGGCAGGGTAGAGAGTTCCTGACCCCCTAGCCTTTGTCAGGGGGTCCCTGAAGGACCTCGAAGGGTGAAAAAAAAAATTTATGTTTTTTTTCCAAAAATCGCGGGGTGTGCGCACCATGCGCGCACCGTGCGTGCACGGTGAAAAACCTTAAAGAAAAAAAATTTTAAACGAGCCATTCCATATTACAGGATACAGTCAATCTACAACTTTATACATAGGTAGCTTATTGTAAAATAAATAAAATAAATATATAAAAAATATAATAAAACATACATAACTTAGCATTTAAAAAACCTTACAAATTCACTTAAAAAACCATAGGTTTCACACACGTTATGGTTAGGAATTAGCATTTAAAAAACTTTGCAAATTCACTTAAAAAACCATAGGTTTCACACATGTTATAGTTAGCTGGACATTTCACTCGTAATAAACCATTGAAATTCCCCCGTTATAGTTAGTTCAGATAACTATAACTCGCGCGACCGCCACTCTATCACAAGGATGATGTCATCAGTGATGTCATGAGTGATGCCACTGACCATGTCATGAGTGATGTAATATGTGAAATGTCCAGCTAACTATAACATGTGTGAAACCTATGGTTTTTAAGTGAATTTGCAAGGTTTTTTAAATGCTAATTCCTAACTATAACATGTGTGAAACCTATGGTTTTTTAAGTGAATATATATATATATATATATATATATATATGATTCCCCGCGTTTTGGCTCCTTTCGTCGTGATTAAATGGCACTACACACCAGTGCGGTATCCTGACGGTCGAGCCAGACCGTTCCAATATGTCCACAATTCTCAACAAGAGAAAATCAGGATCGCACTCCGCAATTAGAATACAGTCTTCTTAATTTAGATTTAGCCCATGTTGAACATGGGCTAAATCTAAATTAAATAGACTGTATTCTAATTGCGGAGTGCGATCCTGATTTTCTCTTGTTGAGAGTTGTGGACATATATATATATATATATATATATATATATATATATATATCCAGAACACCTCCTCCAGTCGAAAGTGCAGGGGCAAAACGGGGGACACCTTGGAAACACCTTTAATAGAGTTTACGGCATAATGCATTTCGGCCTATCTCGGCCTTCTTCAGATGCGTTAATGTTCAGGAGGCATGAGTACACCCTAATTTAAAAGTCTTGCAACTTCCCCATTGGCAGGGACCCGCTCCGCCCCCTTCCCTAGTGTTTGCTCACCATCCCGCAGGCCATCGGAACTGCAGGTCCCAGGATGCACCAGTGATCCAGGTAGGTGATGCAGGGGGAATATACAGTCCAAATGGATAGTCGGGGTGCAGGACGATCATCGGTGTAATATACGTGCCTGTTTCCAGCTTAAATTTCCCTCTCAGGGTCTCCTTGGGTCCCCAACACTGTTTCAGCCCCCAATATACAGGTCTTTATATATAGAAATATATATATATATATATATATATATATATATATATATATAAAGCACCACGGGGTGAAGGTAACACTGCGTGGGGAGAGAGGAGCAGCATTGACTGCAGGGAGCAACAAGGGGTTTCCAGTGAGGATTTTCAACTTAGCAGGAAGCTGTGTGTTGGGTGCAGTCCGGAGGCCACATTGTTGGGACGCCACTGGGTGTTTAGATTTTCCACTTACTTAAGGGAGATCTACACAGAGACTGCAATTACGAGCATGCAGCGGTCTGGATTTACAGCACGAAATGCAGTATCTCTTTAAAGACAGAGGAGGAGCCTCGAGCAAAATTTTAGGAGTGGCCAAGAGAACACCTAAATGGCCACCAGGTGCGAGGCTCCAAACATCGTAACAGGCACTGATGAAAGCTGAACTGCTGAAACGCGTCTGCCGTTTGTTACCGAGTTTTGCGCTGTAAACTCACCTTGGAATAAATCCTCCTGTATGCATCCTGGCTGTGTCAGACCCTTCTTTTCTTCAGAAGTGGGGATTTGGACTCTATATATATAGTTAGTGCAGGCAACTATAACTCACGCGACCGCAATCCTCTGCTGATGACATATGTGTCTTTATGAAAAAAAAATATTTGTAATATATGTATAGCTAAAATTTAATGGAAGAAGACATGGGCAAATAAGTGTCTAAATACAGTATTAGCATCAGCAGAGGATTGCGGTCGCGTGAGTTATAGTTGCCTGCACTAACTATAACGTGGAATTTCATTGGTTTTTTACGAGTGAAATGTCCAGCTAACTATAACATGTGTGAAACCTATGGTTTTTTCAGTGAATTTGCAAGGTTTTTTAAATGCTAATTCCTAACTATAACGTGTGTGAAACCTATGGTTTTTTCAGTGAATTTGTACGGTTTTTTAAATGCTAAGTTACTTTACGCCGTTCGTGCCGTGCGCGCCCACTTCACGCAGTTCGTTCCGTGCGCGCACGGTGCGTTTCGCACACCGTGCGCGCACAGTGAGCACGTAGTGCGCTTCGCGCACCGCGCGCCCACTTAACGCAGTGCCCACTTAACGCGTGCCCACGTTACGCTGGATGGGCCATGTACGCACGATGCCCTTCGCGCACCGTCCGCACACGGGGGACATATTAAGCGCTTCGTTGTGAAAGGTTATCTATTAAATGTTCAGATAACAAATAGGCCATGCACAAAAGGTGCCCTGCAGGCACCATTTGCACACGGGGGGGGAGAGAATATGGGTTTTGTTTTTTTTTTAATTTATTTTTTGCCGTACGCGTACGGTAAGCGCATTCGGCGTTTTTTCAAAAAAAAAAAAAAAATTATTTTTAGACTTGGATGGCCTTCTGGGACACCCTAACCATGGCTAGGTGGTTAGAAGCTGTCTAGCCTGCCCCTTTTCATGATATCCAACTTTGTTTTTCCTCCCCCCCTCAGAGTGCGAGAGAGAAAATGGCGGCCGACACTTCCTGGTTTCGACCGATTCGAATGTTTACTAAGATCTAACAGCCAATCAGAATCGCGCTCGCGCACGGCACCGTACGCGTACGGTAAGCTTACGGTAAGCGCTCGGAGCGCACTTACAGATATATATATTGATTTAAATGCTATTTTCTTAGGAAATACTGAACAGATTTACACCAAACCTACAAAAGGCACATCCTTGACCTGTAGACTACCTCTCAGCCAAATTTCAAGTAACTCTGTTCAGCCGTTCGGGCTGTAGCTGTGTCTAAAGGTCCTATGGAAAAATACATGGGGAAAATGCGTTTTGGGACCCCCCTCTTTTCTCAGCCCCCGCTTGACGAATCACCCCGAGACTTTAAGGGTAGGAGCGGAGCGTAGCGCCCCATTCGTTTTGAAAATTTTGCGAGGATTCGTCAACCGGCGTCAAAGTTATTCCAAATAGAATGTTGCGGATTTCCTATGGAAACATGGTCCTAACTATAACTATCTACTGGCGACCGCCAGTAGATAATATATATATATATATATATATATATATATATATATATATATATATATATATATATATATATATATCCTTTCCAAAAGCCCCCGAGCTTTAGAGACGATGTATTACACGGCAGCTCCGGCCGTGGGAGATCGCACCGCCGCCTACATTAGTTGAAGGTCTGTGTGGCTGCAATACGGCGTTGCAGCCTTCATCCAGCACGAGGAGCGAAGAAATTACAGGCAGATTTGCGAGCCTGGGGCCCACTGGAGGGCGGAGGAAATATCACAGTTGAAAATTGGGATAATAATTATGGTTGGAATGACGGACCCCACCGAAGGGGAATAATTGGGACTGCTGCTACCAGCATGCCATTCCCTGGAGAAGGCATCCTGGGTGAAAATAAGTAGCAGTCCGTTTCTGGATTTCCAAGTTACCCACCCTATGATTAAGATGCCGGAGGCATCGAAACGCGTCAGGGACATCTTTTTCCAGGTTGCAAATGCTGTCTATTTGTGAAATAAAAGTTTGGATGAACTGTTCCTTGTGGAGTGCGTCTCTAAAGCTCGGGGGCTTTTGGAGAGGATATATATATATATATATATATATATATATATATATATATATATATATATATATATATATATATATATGTATATGTATGTTTTGTGTGTTTCTAAAAGTATATTTATCTGCAGAGTATTAGATATTTTTTTATATAGCTAATGTATTTAATTTACATTATATTAAATGTACATATTGCAGACTTATATATAATGTTTTTAACATTTACTACTTTAAGCTCTTCATATTAAAAACAAATATTATTTGTATATTTTGTAACGATGCTATTGTCAACAACATTTTATTCTGATATTTTTGTACTCACGATTATAAGCATGATATTGTGGTAAGCAATATTTTTGACATGATAGTTTTGTTATCTATATCTTTTATACAATATCTTCATGATTCATATTGTTGCTCATCGATACCATTGCTATTTGCTATTTATCAAAAATTGAAGTTCATGCCAGTTCATTTCTGTTGTTTTTCAGAAACAATATTATTAATCCCACTCTTAGGTACCTTTCAATCCTTAGGTCTGTCACCTAGTTTATTATAAAGTCTGAAATATTTTGTGTTGGCAGTACTGAGGTTGATATGTTAGTTGTAATATATTACATTGAGTCTGTCATTCCTTGATGATGTTTTGGGGTATCATATTACTGACAGCCACTTTTTTGGTCAGTTCTCTTCCCAGATCTATCAATAATTTACCCACAGGGTGCTGAGGGCACTCTTCGGCAAATTTGAAAGTCCTGAAAATAACAGGATGACTGCTTTCTTATGGTCTCTATCATGAGCATTGCCAATAGCACTTGAGAAAGTCCAGAATTCAAATTCCTTGTAAGTCTATCCATCTCACAATTATCTACAACATTCAAGATTATCATATTATCTTTCATCTGCATGTTCCTTACATGTGAAACTTCCCATGAAGGTGGGATCATGAAAAAAAAAATAGATCGGTCTTCAACAATTTCTTTATCATGCAAGTGGAAGAGTTCAAGTTGTCTAGGTAGGGAATGCATTAGTACTCACACAGCCAAAGGCGTCCCGGTACATTTCTTTCTCACCTTTCACTACTTTCCAGGTTCCTTCAAGCATATGTGAGCAGATATTAATGTCATGCCTCTACCTTCTCTGGCACATTATTATCAGTTCTAGTTGTCAAAGCCTTGGTATCTCTTGAACACAATCAACATCAGCCCATGTCAAAATCAGGACCTTGAGGCTTTATGTTTTTCCTGGAAGGTGTACTCAAATTGCCCATCAACTCAGCAGAGAAGGTATTTGGATTCCAGTCATCTATAGTTATGAAACGCTTGCAAAATTAACACTTTCTAAGAGTGCTCAAAATCATAGTCATTTCCTCCCCAAAGTTGTAAGATGCAACAATACGAGTATTAGGTTACAGCTAACACACTCCTTGGCCCGCAACCAACATATTTAGGGATGCCCTTCTCCATAACATTAAGAATTATCCCAATATCTGGTATTGCACTTTCAAATAGGAATAAAGATTAATCAGTGCATTCTTCAGGACCCATCTGCTCCATATGTCTGTTGTCCAGCACCAACCTCCTGAGTCGTTCATCATACCTCTAGGTACCCTAGCCACATGCGCAAGAATATGACCATACGTAAGATGTTTTCTGCACAGATCTGATACATTTCAAATAATAGTATGAGAACCAGCCTTGCCCCTTACATTTTATGCCAGAGCCTAACTTTCAATGGATAGGACACAAAACAGTGTTATTCATAGAACAGTGATGGAACAACTTAAAGGGAGAAGGAAAAGGCTTGAGGCTGATGCAGGGAAGAGTTTGGAAAAATGGAATGCTGAAAATTATGAGGATACCTTGACGGTTGGTGGGAATACAATGACACCTAAAGAGAACTTAGAGGAAAAATAGATGGCATTAACAAATTGCAGTGACTGAGGGGTTACTGAGACTGAAATGGGAAAATTGCTCAACAGCACATGTAGAATCTTATGATCAACAAATCTTTCTTTGTGAGATTAACCTTGACAGGTTTAATATCAGCATTCTCTCCTAGTTGTTGTTTTTTCTGGAACTGTGTTGCATGTCTAAATTAATGTCCTCCACACATCATGGCCATTTCTGGAGTATATGAAGAATGGCTTGATCTATCATTCCACAAATCTTCCTGCTTCAACACTGTTCTTCATGTAAAGAACAGTAACAGGTTTTGTGTCTGGATTGACTACAGGGTTAGAAGAGAATGATAGATGAAAACAGATGCCTCAAGACCCTCAGAGTGCTCAAGGTAGAACTTATCAATATTTCCTCTATTTTCATCAACACATTGTCACCTGATACAATAATGACATGGCCAAATATGAGCCCATGTCCTTTACTCTTTATGATACGTTAGCTCACTTTCAATATTACATCTTCAGAGGGTTTATAGGTATATTTATTTTGAAGTACATAAAAAGTAGTTCGATTTTTTCTTTTACCATACCATTTCTTTTTACCACCACATTAGTCATGCCTGGCTGGTGCTTATAAACCCACATCATCACCACTGGATGGAAAAGTTGCAGAAATGATTAGAGGTTTAATGCACTTGCTGCCCAGATCTTTGTGAACTCAGTCAGTCTTAGTTTACAAGAGAAATCAAGTGGTTAAGGCACTTGCTGGAGCAATTTTTGTTAATCTCTGGTTGCAGATCTGGATCAACATAAAATAGGTTAAAATATTAATGGGCCTGCTGCAGAGCATTGCGTGCAAAGTGTAGGAAACCAATTTGTATTCTATATACGATAATTAAGTGCAAGGTTAATCTTAAACTATAGTTAATGCAATGTTAAAATTATCTGTGCTTGATAAACACCAACAATGCTAAAACCAAAACTGTTTGTATTCTGCATCTATGCTTATGATATTTAGGAGTATGAGAAATTCATGTAACTTGCTTTAGTGTTAGTAGGCTATATTTCTGAAGAATTATGCTAAATTACTCATATTTCACAGGAAATGCAAAACTGGCATTTGCTGCTATATTTTAACACAAAAGGTGTCCTCACATCCATTTTGGATGCAAGAACTCATTTCATGCTGTAAAAATTGTTCAAAAACACAAGCATTGCAAAGAGCAGTTGTTTGAGTTCTGGTTGCTCATGTTCCCAAGTGCTTCGCCTAAATTTGTGCAGTGAACCATATGTAATTACGATATGTGGTTTAATGGAGCAATTTTACTTAGGTAGTGTAATCCAAAATTACATAAAATTACACTATGTAGCGGAAATCTAAAAAAGGTCTAATTATAACTGTAATATCTCTCTCCTATCTCTATTTTGTATCAGTGGTAGCTGCTTCCAATACAAAGGGCTCGGGGTAGCGTTGCGGAAATAATATTTTGAAAAAGGACTTACCTGCGAACTGCCGGGGTCTAGCTTCTTCTATGAATGCAATTCATGAGCAACACTGCACGGGCTCCCAGACTCTCCACCCAATTCAGACTTTGCTCTCAAGCTATTACCCAGCATGAGAGGACTCTAGGATAGGTCTGAGCATGCTGGTTTGGTACTTTCTCACGGACATAGAGCATGTGTCTCTTCTCCTCCTGGTTGTGCAACACAGCTGGGTTAGAGAAATGTAAGTACGCATATCAGTTTGGCCATCCTAAGACAGCTGCCCAAACTGACATGTGCACTTGCAGTGCCCAACTCCCCTCCTTTCAGGGGCATGACTAACACCCAGCAGCTCCCACTGTGCAGGGGGGGCCCTTTCTTCAGTTTGTGAAGGGGTCCCCCTCAGCTCATCTGTATGGAGCTGTGAGAGGTTTGCTCTAACGCAGCTGCAGTGTGCAGCCTGCTCTGAGCTCCTCGCACTGAGCCAGGACTGAAGAGAAACAAAGTAACACGTTACATTGTTTCTCTTCAGTCAGAGCCCGGCCTGGAACAAGGATGTGGGGTGGGGCCCCAGAGACAGCATTCTCCACAGGGCACAGCTTCTGAAAAGCGATGAGGCAGCACAGAGCTGACAGGGGCAGGAGAAGGATTGCAGCTCCAGGAACAGGATCTGCTGGGACGCATTGGAAGGTAAACAAGCATTTGCAATGTATGGTTTTGCAATATATGCATTTGCATATATGCAAGTCATATATGGTTTGGATTGGAATTGTTAGTTGTGTAATTGTGTTATGTGGATTGGATCTGTGTAGTGAAATAGTGTGGCATGGCGTGCAGCGTAATTATGTGGATAGTAATTGTGTGATATTAAGTTTACTGGAATTATGTGAAGAGGAATTGTGTGTCATGGAGTGGGATTGTGTGTCTTGGAGTGAGATTATCTGGAATGGTATTTTGTATTGTGGAGTGGTATGTAATGGAATTTACTTAAGTGGTGTGCTGTTAAATATTGTAGCATGATGTGGAATGTTGTGGTGTAAATTGGATGTATGTGGTGTATTGTGTAATTGTGTAGTTGGTTTGAATTATGTAGTTTGTTGAATTATGTGGTGCGGAATGGACATGTGTACAGTTGAATTTGTGTGATGTGGAAATTTGCGCTGTTGAGTGAAAATTGTGTTGAGTGGTATTATGAGGCATGGTGTGAAGTGCAGTTATGTGGAATGTTGCTACGTGGCATAGACTGGATTTATGTGGAGTGTATTTATGCAATATGGAGTAGAGCAAAATTATGTGGTGCTGAGTGGTATTATGTGGAGTGTAATTATGTTGTGTGATGTTAAGGTGACCGCGGCGGGCTGGTCAGTGTGACCCCTGTGCCCCACACAGACGGTCGCTCCCCTCGCACTGCTGCTGCCTGTCGCCTACCTGCTGGTGCCGATCCCGCTCACGCCGCTCCCTCCTCACCAGCGCTGACCTCTGCTTCTCGCTGCTCTCCTCCTGCTGCTGCTGGCCACTCTCCTCGCCTCCTCTCCGCCGCCGCTGCCCCGGTCACTCGCCTTCCCGGTTTCCCGCCGCTGACCCCGCAGTCCCGCCTCTCCTCCCTGCCCATTGGCCACCCAGCCTCCCGCCTCCCAGCGGACCCTCCCTCCCGGCTCCTTACTTAAGGTGACAGCGGCGGGCTGGTCAGTGTGACCCCTGTGCCCTACACAGACGGTCGCTCCCCTCGCACTGCTGCTGCCTGTCGCCTACCTGCTGGTGCCGATCCCGCTCACACCGCTCCCTCCTCACCAGCGCTGACCTCTGCTTCTCGCCGCTCTCCTCCTGCTGCTGCTGGCCACTCTCCTCGCCTCCTCTCCGCCGCCGCTGCCCCGGTCACTCGCCTTCCCGGTATCCCGCCGCTGACCCCGCAGTCCCGCCTCTCCTCCCTGCCCATTGGCCACCCAGCCTCCCGCCTCCCAGCGGACCCTCCCTCCCGGCTCCTTACTTAAGGTGACCGCGGCGGGCTGGTCAGTGTGACCCCTGTGCCCCACACAGACGGTCGCTCCCCTCGCACTGCTGCTGCCTGTCGCCTACCTGCTGGTGCTGATCCCGCTCACGCCGCTCCCTCCTCACCAGCGCTGACCTCTGCTTCTCGCCGCTCTCCTCCTGCTGCTGCTGGCCACTCTCCTCGCCTCCTCTCCGCCGCCGCTGCCCCGGTCACTCGCCTTCCCGGTTTCCCGCTGCTGACCCCGCAGTCCCGCCTCTCCTCCCTGCCCATTGGCCACCCAGCCTCCCGCCTCCCAGCGGACCCTCCCTCCCGGCTCCTTACTTATGACGCCCCCCCAGCGACCGCGCAGCGGACGCGTGCAGCGGGAGCGCCGACTGAGCGCCGAAGGTGTGCCAAAGGTAAGCCCGTCTGCGCCCGTCCGCGCCTGGACCGCGCCCAGCGCCAGACCCCCTGGCCCCCGCGCCTGCCAGCCCCCCCGCAGGACCTACGACTTCGCTACACTCATCGCACTCAAAACCGCCCGAGCCCCCGGATGCTACCGAGCGTCCCCGCGATGCACCCATGGACCCTTCATCTGCCGATCCTGCAACTTCTCCTGCCTCCGAACAAGCACCACGCCCACCAAGACGGACAACAGCAACCACCTCAAGTGCATCCTGATCAACACCCGCTCCATCCACAGACACGCTGTGGAACTCTTCAACCTCCTCAACACCGCATCTCCAGACGTCGCCTTCCTCACGGAAACCTGGATGAACGACTCCTCAGCCCCCGACATCGCCATAGCCATCCCGGACGGCTACAAGATCATCAGGAGGGATCGCAACAACCAGACCGGAGGGGGCATCGCCATCGCTCACAAAAGCACCATTCGCATCTCGACTGACTCCACCGACGCATTCAACACCGCCGAATACCTGCACTTCCAGATCCACACCGACCCCAAGACTACCCTCAGAGGCACCCTCATCTACAGACTCCCGGGACCACGCGCACAGTTCTGCGAAGACATCACGGACTTCATCAGCCATCACGCCCTCCCCTCCACCGACTACATCCTCCTTGGGGACCTCAACTTCCACCTGGAGAACAACAACGACCGCAACACGACCACCCTGCTGGACAACCTCGCCAACCTCGGACTCCAGCAACTGGTCAACACCCCCACCCACTACGCCGGCCACACGCTCGACCCCCTCTTCTCATCCAGCAAGCACGTCACCTTCAGCCACTGCACTGGACTCCACTGGACTGACCACAGCTGCGTCCACTTCAGCTTCAAGAAGAACACGGTCCACCACCACCCGAAGCAGGTTCCCCACAGAAACTGGAGCAAGATCACCGTCGACCAGCTCACCACCTCCCTCAGCCAGAACCCACCGGTCAGGACAACGGACCCGAACACAGCAGCCCTCGACCTCACGCAATGGCTGACCTCCTGTGCCAATGACCTCGCCCCACTGAAGAACCCACTCACCAGGCCCAGAAGCAAGAAGGCCCCCTGGTTCACCGACGAACTCAAGGACTCCAAGAAGGCCTGCCGCACACTCGAGAAGGCCTGGCTCCTCGACAAGACCACCGACAACATGACCGCCCTCAAACTCGCCACCCGCACACATCACCAGCTCATCCGCACCACCAAGAAGAAATCTTTGAAGGAACGACTGGACAAGAACGCCCATGACAGCAAGGAGCTCTTCAACATCGTCAAGGAGTTCTCCAACCCCAGCACCGGCAACAACGACATCACTCCCTCGCATGACCTCTGCGACTCCCTCGCCTCGTACTTCCCCTGCAAGATCGCCGACATCCACAACAGTTTCAGCGCTCCACCCCCGCACCCATCGACCGAACCTACGCACCCCGCCGCTATCCTCCAGACATGGACCAAAGTGACCCCCGAAGACACGACACGCATAATGAACACCATCCACTCCGGATCTCCGACCGACCCATGCCCCCACCATGTCTTCAACAAGGCTGCCTCTACCATCGCACCCCACCTCCGAGACATCATCAACGCCTCCTTCGACACAGCCACCTTCCCGGAGAGCTGGAAGCACGCCGAGCTCAGCGCACTACTGAAGAAACCAACAGCGGACCCGACCGACCTCAAGAACTTCCGCCCAATCTCGCTCCTTCCATTCCCTGCCAAAGTCATCGAGAAGGTCGTCCACAAGCAGCTGGCCGCCTTCCTCGAGACGAACGGATCCCTCGACCCATCGCAATCCAGATTCAGAGCCAACCACAGCACCGAGACCGCCCTCATCGCAGCCACCGACGACATCCGAGCCCTGCTCGACAAAGGTGAAACAGCGGCACTCATCCTCCTTGACCTCTCCGCAGCATTTGACACTGTCTGCCACCGCACCCTAGTCCAACGCCTCAACGACACCAGCATCCAGGGGATTGCTCTGGAATGGATCATCTCATACCTCTCCGGCAGAACACAGAGAGTACGCCTCCCTCCGTTCCGCTCTGAGGCCACCGAAGTCATCTGCGGCGTCCCGCAAGGATCATCGCTCAGCCCCACTCTCTTCAACATCTACATGAAACCCCTCGCTGCCATCGCACGCCAACACAACCTCAACATCATTTCCTACGCTGATGACACCCAGCTGATTCTCTCCCTCACCAGAGACCCCGACACCGCCAAAGCCGACCTACACGAAGGGATGAAAGATGTCGCCGAATGGATGAACATCAGCCGCCTGAAGTTGAACACGGACAAGACAGAAGTCCTCATCCTGGGACCGTCGCCCTCCGCATGGGACGACTCCTGGTGGCCCCCGGCCCTGGGCACCGCACCCAAGCCAACGGACCACGCACGCAACTTGGGCGTCATCCTGGACTCCTCCCTATCGATGACCAGACAAGTCAACGCCGTCTCCTCATCTTGCTTCCACAACCTCCGCATGCTCCGCAAGATCTTCAGATGGATCCCGACCGAGACCAGGAAGACTGTCACCCAGGCCCTCATCACCAGCAGACTAGACTACGGAAACACCCTCTACGCCGGTACAACAGCCAAGCTTCAGAAAAGACTTCAGCGTATCCAGAACGCCTCCGCCCGTCTCATACTGGACGCCCCCCGACGCAGCCACATCTCGAGCCACCTGAGAGACCTGCACTGGCTCCCTGTCAACAAGAGGATCACGTTCAGACTCCTCACCCACGCACACAAATCCCTCCACGACCTGGGCCCAAGGTACCTCAAAGACCGCCTGACCTTTTACACGCCCACCCGACAGCTACGATCCGCGAACCTCGCCCTCGCCGTCATCCCTCGCATCCAGAGAGCCACTGCCGGAGGAAGATCCTTCTCCTACCTGGCGGCTAAGACATGGAACTCCCTGCCCGTCCACCTGCGGCTGACCCAGGACCACCTCGCCTTCAGGAAACAGCTCAAGACCTGGCTGTTCGAGCAGTAGAAGACCCCTTCCCCCAAGCGCCTTGAGACCCTTCCGGGTGAGTAGTGCGCGATATAAATTCCATGATTGATTGATTGATTGATTGATGAACTGTGTGGGGATAAATTGTGGAACTGTGTGACGTGTGAAATTATGTGGCATGGTGTGGTGTATAATTGTGCGGAATTTATGCAGCATGTTGCAGAGGTGTATTTCCTGGAGAGTAATTATGTGTTTTGGAGTTGAGTGTAAATATGTTGTGTGAAGTATAATTATATAGGTTGAAGTGGAATTATGTGCAGTTGAATTGTGTTGTGTGGAGTGTAATCATGTGGTTTGGAGTGGTATTAATTTGTGTGGAATGTTATTATGGGATGTGCAATTATGTGGTATGGAGTTAAGTGGAATTATGTGTTTTTTTATTTTTAGGATTGTAATTATGTGTTATGGAATGTTGTTGTGTTAAATTATTTATAGTTGATTTGTGTGGCATGGAATTATGAGATGTTCAAATGTGCTATATGTGGTAGAATTAGCATAACTGCCAAGGTTTTAGATTGCTATGTGTGACGTTTTCATAATTTCAGTGTAAATATGAGTGACATTTTAACGACTATGAGTGACACTTTCTCATGAGCAAAATCAAGCAATGAAGAGGAGGGAAACATATAAATATCAGAAGTTATACCCAATCGAGCAAATAGAAATGCTAAGAAAGTCACTGAACTAAAGTGCGCTAACAGCAGGCTACTGAAAACTGAGCAGAGTCAGACTGCAAGAATGTCACCCATTATTACAGTTAAATTATGAAAATGTCACACTTACCAATTTGAAACCTTGGCATCTATGAGTGAATCAGTGTGAAAATGTGCTTGAATAGAGGTGTATTCCTCTGCACCCTAATGGTGACCAGCCTGCCAGGTGTCTTTGCAAATTTGCAAGCGCAAAGCAGTTTTCCATCAGCTACATGTTAATGTAACTCTACAAAATAAATACATAGGATGTTCTCTGAAGAAATCAGAGGTTTGCCTGAGCCAGGTTACACTTGCTCCAGCACTTTAAAAGTGGCAGTTCATTCAAGGTCCGATCAGGCCTTCCATAATGTCTGGGTACCCAGTGTGGAAATGCTGCAAAGTTTTTTTTAAATGCTAAACTGTGGTCAGATTAAACCTTCCAAAAAGAGCTGCTTTCATCTATGAGTAACCAGTCCATTTCTGGAATGCTAAAATCATGGTAAGACCCAGTAACCTACCCTCTAATGCCTCCTCAGTAATTTTCTGTCTGAGGTAGGGTGCAACTGGGATCTAATGTGTTTTAGGACTATGCGGTCAAGACTGCCCTGGGCTGAAGTGTTATCCGTTTAGGCAGGAGTGTGAGAGGAGGGTAGATCCAAGCCTGAAGCAGTATGTGGAGTGGTGCCTCTGATGCTCCCAGACTAGAATTAGGTCACAGCTCCCTGCGCCACAGTAGGCACCTAGACCCTCGGTGCAATCAGCTCATCTGCAGAGCAAGGTCTGTTGGTGCATTAATACAACACCTGCTGGATGGAGGGGGACTTGAGGACTCTTCTTTGTGTGTGTAAATTGGGCCTCACAGGCCTGCAACAAGCAGGCAGAGGCCCGAACTTGAGAGGCTGGATGAGGCAATATAGTAGACTGTTAGAGCATGCCTCTCGATGGACTCTAGTCAAAAGAGGAGCATTGAGGACCGCATGAGGGCCAGCAGGCATTGGATGGCTGCGAGGTGACTGCCCACAGTAACAGGTGGAACTATGAGAGATGACTGGAGGCACTAACCCTCTGAGGAGCAATAATTCATGGCAGTAAGGAGTGGGGAGCTTATGTCTAAGCACTCTGAGAGTGTATTGTGCAGTATCAATACAATGTCACCTGGGTGCAGTAATGCTTTCGGAAACCATTGTCACACATTTAGCAATTACTCAATGTAACACCCGTAAT
This sequence comes from Triturus cristatus, assembly GCF_964204655.1. Taxonomy (NCBI): domain Eukaryota; kingdom Metazoa; phylum Chordata; class Amphibia; order Caudata; family Salamandridae; genus Triturus; species Triturus cristatus. The sequence continues at coordinate 1,086,594,768 of NC_140590.1, forward strand.
CAGTGCAGCTATATATCTATCTTGCATCTGAAGAAATAATGCTCTGACACAGGTAAAAGTTACCAATACACCTAGGTCACAGGAGTTACGGAACCTTCACAATTAATGTTTTTATTTTTCATTCCGGTATGTCTGCTGCTGAAAGTAGCTTTTACCGCCATGTGAAAGTATAGAAGAAAACAAGTAGAAATCAGCCTGGAAACAGACTCCCCCATGTTATTCCTTTAATACTTACTCATCGTTATTTCCGGTCCCCCAACATCAAAACAGCAATGAAATTGGGCACTTCAGCGCTGTGGTGTCAGCGTTTTGGAATCTTAGATCCAGGCTCCCCCATGTAGAGCGGCTGTTTTTGCACATCGCTCCCTGCAGGGAGGCGAAGGTTATCCTGGGTCACAGCATCACCCACTCCAAAGCTCTGGTGCCCTTCTCAAGCCCCTAGCTATGTCAGGAACCAGTCCTTGCAAATGTCGCACTCGAAGTGGCTGACATTGTGGGGTTGCCGGTTCATGGCGCGTGCGTGCCTGCAACAAATCCTCGCAAGACCTATCTTTATGAACACACTGAAAACAAGGCAAAATGTTGTGGGCATAGAAAAGGGACATTCATTACAAGACTACCACACAGGCAGCTGTACTGCATAACGAAATTTACCGCATCGTATTTAGGAGACAGGAAAAGCACCAGAAAACAGCCACATTGAAATAATACTACACCAGCATTGATTAGCAGAACTGGTACCCGAGCAGGCGCAATGCCCGTTATGCGTGATTTAGCATTTCAGTGCAGTGATGAGGATCACCACACTGAAATGCGTTAGTCTAACCAATGGTGGGCGGAATTTGCGTAGTCGCGATACACAAAGCTCCGCAAAATGGTAAAAAATCTCCGCGAGCACACAGAAATTCCGCGAACACACGGAATTGCTTGTGCTGCCCGTTCGCGATGCTTTTTTCCTGTTTGCGAGTGCTGTTTGCGTGCTCAGGGGGAAATATCTCACGAAGACGCATTTTGAAAGCTCAAACAAACAAAAATTCCACAAAGCCAAGGATCGCGGAATTTTTGGCAATTTTGCGTTCTCCGCGGAACGCGAAAGTACCCGGAACGGAATATACCTCCCAGGCCTAATTCTAAAGCCAGATGTGGGGTACTTGGCAGGGCTGATTTAGGTGGCGTGGATTTGGACAAGCTGTGCACGCTAAGGCTTTTTATGCCATGGGGTATAAAGTGGATGTTTGTCTATTTTTCTTTGTAAAATAATATGGGCTGTCACCCATTTAATAGATAGGGCGCATTTTTTCTCTCTCCCTTTGATGCAAGGCAGCGAGCAACTCTGGTGCAGAGTAGCTTGAGTCAAAGAATAGTAAATCTGGGCCTCAGTCTCACCTGATCTAACTTTACCTGTCAATGACTCACTTGTTTTCACTCACACTCACATGCCTATACATACAGATGCACTTACTCACACATACACATGCACTCTCACACACACTCTCTCCCTTAAGAGTACTCTCACTCGCAAGCACTCACACGACATACATTTTAAACCATTTTTACTTCCCACAGCTCCATCCAAAGGACCTAAGTTTGCCCCATTTTTAATTACACTAAAAGTGAATTACTGAATGTTATTAACGAGCAGAACAAAAGTAATGTAGGAATTCTTGCCACTGAATTTGCCACTTCTGAGGCCAGTTCTTTTAAAGACAGTGCCAAGAGACAGCCCCTAAATGACATGTATTGAGAGGAGGCAGGAGGAAGCATGACTAGTTCAGAGCCCTGCTACATCTCTCTTGTCCAGGTGTCTCCAGTCTTACTCTTACCTCACCCTGAGTTTGCAAACCGAGGATTACTGGATCCAGTATTTGTGGCACCAGAAATTCCCAGTCCAACATACTACAATACTCATAATAGCCCACAGCAAATTAGTAACACCCCAGAGGATATTGCTCCAGGTCACATGTCATGAGGGCCATTCAGGTACTTACCCCTGCACCCATCCTCTAATACATACGAGAATACTGCAGGTTGGCAACAAATTATTAAATATTTCTTTGCAATACATTTAGGTAATCAGTTAAAAAGTAGAAGAATGATCTTAAAATAAAATGTAAGTGAAAAATTCATACCTTTCTCCACGGACAAACAGTCTTAAAAGTAGACACCAGAGCTAGAATAACAGAGATGAAAAACAAATAATTAGCGCTATCACAAACAGAAATATGTTTTCCAAAACAATAATGACGAATAGGTTTCCTTCTGTGGTTTCTTCTTTCTCACCTGTAATTACCACATGTCTTATTCGAAGTGGCAAAATGACTTCAATGTATCATGAGTGAGAATGTGTTTTACATTTGGGACTCTGTGTTGATGTGCTGTGTATTCTGCATGACTGCCCACTCTGTGGGGCTGCTGTATATGGGACTGGTTGTTCTATTCGTCTGAGGCTTGAAGATGTGTCTGTCCACCTTGCATGCAATGCTTAAAGGTTGCACCTAATGTACTATGAGAGAATACATTAGGAAACATTTCAAACTTGCCATTTAGTCTGACTTATGGCTCTTTGTTCGATTGGATTTGTCCTTGGGGAGATGGGCTAGAAAGGTGCCACCATTTGGGGCTGCTTTGCTTGAGTGATTAATGATGGATGTGAGAAGAAGGGGGAGGAGCCTTGGGAAAAAAGTGTCCCAATGTTGTCCAAAAGGAGAGCAACACTACACAGTTATCAATCAAGGACATGCCTCAAGGAAGGTCAAAAATACTTGGCCCATATAAAATACTTGTAGTAGTAATCGCATGCCTTTGCACCCCAAAACAGAGGAGGTGTGTAATGCCTCCCACCCTATGTAGCACATCCTAAATAGGCTAAGTGTTATTTTTGCTGGTGCCAATCCCAGGAATCAGAGTTTTCACTTTACTTTACACTGATTTTGACACTGATATATTGGCATTGCTCTTAAACTCTGGCCGCCTAATATACGTTAAATACACCTAAAGAGAATTTTCACCAACTTGCTTTAAATGTGTTACTAGGTCGACCCGGCGTCAACTATTTTAAGGCTGTCAAAAGAAATGTATATCGCAATCTACGTGTTTTTGATCGGAGCAATCACATTTGTTTGTTTTGTGTGTTGATCAGTCAATGGCGATTCCTACTTAATGACTTAACTGGTTGCCCATTCTGCCATATGACCCTGTATGTGTCCTCTCCAGCACTTCAACCATCTCTAAAGGTGTCTCAAAAAAGTCTTCGTATCTGTTCAACCAGTACCTGATCAATGGCCTCCATGAGAACCTAGGATGTGGCTACCGAGATACCTCCTCTAGAGCAAACCCTCTGCGCTATTCACTGTCTATTATTTTAAACCTGTTAGCTGGCCTCAGACATATTTTTTGTGCCTCAAGGATAGACTGGCAACTTCAATCGTGATTTTTATTTGTATGGGCTTGAGGGAGCTATCTTACTTATATTGTTTATATATTTGTTAAAGGTAGCTCATTGTATGTTTTCTTAAATACAATCACTTTGGTAGAAAGTCCTGAAGCAATCGATGTATAGCTGGATCATAAAATGACCAATCGTTTTAGTGTGTGCTTGGCAAGCGGCTAAAGGAGTACAGAGAAGGAATGACTTCACAGTGTATTTTGAAACTCGATTTGGAATACTATCATCAATTTTGTTTCCCACATTGTTAACAAACAAAAATAACACTTGAGAACGTGCCCCAAAAGTAAAAGAGGGTTTAAATAACAATGCACTTTCATAATTCCCATCCTAACCTCACACTCTCTTGCCACACTCCACTCAGTTATGATACTGTAAAGTCCACAGAGTATCGGGTATTAAAAACGAAAACTCCAACATGTATAGAAACATATAAGAGAAGAAACTAAAGAGCTTCCTATTTACTTTTAAAAAGAATGCCCTCAAGCAAACATTGTATCTCTTGTTATAATTGGGGCTCTCTAGAACTCATGCTTTCACAGATTATATTGAGTCCTGGAGGTGCGCTGAAGAATTCTTATTTATTAGAATTAAGGTCCTTACAAAACCACATTCTCTCACCCCTACTCCCTGAGCATAGAATGGACACTTACTAAGGAAGCAGCTGACTCCCACCAACAGAAAAGCGAGAGCGATCTTCATGGCTGAGAGATGGCTGGGTATCGAAATGTGATCTGGAGTACACAAGGTTCAATCTCAAGGTGTCTCTGTCAGCCCAGAGCTCCTATCTTTATTCTGAAAGCGACCAGTCAGATCCTGCCAGCAGATCTGATGTTAGGTCATGTGACAATTGTACTAGTTTGATTCTTGGCCGTGGGATCAATCAATGTTGACTCAACAGGTGCCAGTTTCTCTCCACCTTCATTCTCATGTTCCATCCAAAGGGAGGAGCCAAAAACCTTAATTGGCAGCTCTCTGTTTTTGTTTTAAAAAACAGGACACGAAAGCATAGGTGGACATTTATATTTACACCAACAAATTATGTCCTTTGCATGTTATTTAATTGTCTTCTTTTCACATTTTCTTTATATTATCATTTCAGTGGGAAGGATGCATAACCATGGGTTACAGGGCTAAACAGATCCGGTGATTACAATGTATCTACAAGTTTACACTTTGAGGAAGTGCGGACCCCCTGGGATTTGCAAACTTAATGCAGAACTTCAAAAAAGGAGGCAGTGCTGCGAGTGAAGGCCACGCATGGCCAAACCAAGCAAAAAAAAATATTGAGGCTTCAGTTCCTATAATGCTTTAAGTCAGCTTGCTGTCACCCTCATGTAAAAGTATTTTCAATCGCCTTTCAGGAGCCACTTAAAAAAACGTTTTATTGTTAGTAAGTTTCTTTATATAATGTTTGCTGATTATGAAAACCTACTACTGATTTTTTGTCATTCCTTGGGAAATTATGGGGTGAGGTTGGTTCATTCCCTTTCATCCAATGTGCTACAAATGTCTAAATTAATCTGGCTGGCAATTCGATGTCTACTTTTTTTCCTCTTCAATTACACTCCATGACAAAGAAAACAATATTGGCGATGGGAAAGAGAGTGAAGGGGGAAAAGAAGCAGATGAGTTATGGAGGGAGTTTGTTCCCCTCCAATGTGCTGCTCTCCTATAGGCCCAGAGAGCAAAAGACACACAATTGATGGACAGAATGGTGAACAAATCAAAACATTCGCACCATTCAAGAGATCTGGGTTAAATCCATCATTCTTTTGCTCACCATGCCACCCTAGTTTGGACCTGGCCATATGCAAATCAGTCTTGACCCTGTGCCTCATGGGAACAGTCCAGCCTGAACGGCCAAGCCAGGTCCTCTCTGGACCGGAAACAAGCATCCTAGGATCGGTTTCGGGGTTTCACCCCTCTTTAGCCAGGATAGCTTGATTCCCACAAGGAACAGGGTCAAGACTGATTTGCATATGGCTGGGTCTAAACTAGGGTGGTGTTGTGAGCAAAAGAATGATGGATTTAACCCAGATCCTTGTGACTGGGGGTTATTGTTTGCATTGTCCAGCATTCCGTCCATCAATTGTTTCTTTTGCATATGTAGCCCTAAGTGGGAAGGGTATGCACAGACCTGGGTCCCGTGCTCACTCCACCACTGGATTCAAGCTAGCCTGGCTGATGACGGTTGATGCCCAGAAACCGGTCCCAGGATGCTTGTTTCCGGTCGAGGGAGGACCTGGCTTGGCAGTTCGGGCTGGATTGTTCCCACAAGGAACAGGGTCAAGACTGCTTTGCATATGGCTGGGGTGGTGTGGTGAGCAAAAGAAAGATGGATTTAACCCAGATCCTTGTGACTGGGGGTGAATGTTTGCATTGTCCAGCATTCCGTCCATCAATTTTTTCTTTTGCATATATCACCCTAAGTGGGAATGGCTTGCCCATACGTGGGTCCTGTGCCTACTACACCACTGGATTCAAGCTAGCCTGGCTCATGATGGGTGATACCCAGAAACCAGTCCCAGGTTGCTTGTTTCTGGTCCAGGGAGGACTGTTTCCACAAGGAACAGGGTCAAGACTGATTTGCATATGTCTGGGTCCAAAGTGGGGTGGTGTGGTGAGCAAAATAATGATGGATTTAACTCAGATCCTTGAAACTGGGGGTGAATGTTTGTATTGTCCAGCATTCCGTCCATCAATTGTTTCTTATGCATATGTCGCCCTAAGTGGGAAGGGTATGCCCAGACATGGGTCCCGTGCTCACTACACCACTGGATTCAAGCTAGCCTGGCTGATGATGGGTGATGCTCAGAAACCGATCCCAGGATGCTTGTTTCCGGTCCAGGGAGAACCTGGCTTGGCAGTTCGGGCTGGACTATTCCCACAAGGAACAGGGTCAAGACTGATTTGCATATGGCTGGGGTGGTGTGGTGAGCAAAAGAAAGATGTATTTAACCCAGATCCTTGAGACTGCGGGTGAATGTTTGCATTGTCCAGCATTCGGTCCATCAATTGTTTCTTTTGAATATGTCGCCCTAAGTGGGAAGGGTATGCCCAGACGTGGGTTCCGTGCTCACTACACCACTAGATTCAAGCTAGCCGGGTTGATGACGGGTGATGCCCAGAAACCGGTCCCAGAATGCTTGTTTCCGGTCCAGGGAGGACCTGGCTTGGCAGCACGGCTGGACTGTTCCCACAAGGAACAGGGTCAAGACTGATTTGCATATGGCTGGGTCCAAACTGGGGTGGGGTTGTGAGCAAAAGAATGATGGATTTAACCCAGATCCTTGTGACTGGGGGTGAATGTTTGCATTGTCCAGCATTTGGTCCATCAATTGTTTCTTTTGCATATGTCCTCCTATAGGCCCAGCTTTAGGATCTGCCTTAGAAGACTAAGCTTATCTTCTAGTTTTGGCTTTACAGGGAAGGAACTTTTTCGCTGGACTTTCAGCTTGATATTACAACTATCGTAGCAGGAACTCTAAACAAAATTAACCTTGTCATCTCTTTAACTTCTTGGTAGTGCAGAATAATAACTCTGTAACTATAGATCAGATGTAACACTCAAGGACAATTGTATGACTTTTGTATGTGCTTTAGCTAACAGCTATAATGAAAAAATCTTGGAAAAGACAATTCATGTTCTTGGAGGTCAACAGTTTCTTGGTGCTTTCGGTGGTACTCGGTGCACACGGGTAATGGGGTAATGCAGAAATGGTGATTCATCATCTCCCATTTCATCTCGTGCTACAAAATAAATGACTACTCTCTCTCTTCTAGTCCCAAGCCAAGCCCAATCAGCCCTCTCTGGATCCCAGCTTTGCAGAGGATTGCGCATCTAGATCTAGTTTCTCAATCTGCATGTCTCTTTTTAACAGTCTTACATCTCCCCTCATATTAAGTCACTGTTCACAATATCTTTGAGCTAAGTAGCTCTGCCCTCTACTGTACAACAGACCTCTGGAAGGGCTTTTGTCTTTCTTAGAGTGTAATCTACCTTTTTCACTGAAGAAATGAAAAGTTGAAGAAGGCCGTGCCTACATTGATTTTCTCAACATTACTTATCTTAGCATTGTTCTTAACTGTCTTTTTGCATAGGATGTTTCCAGGAGCATATACAGATGACCTAATTTTTTCCTCTTGACTGCACGTCCTTTTGAGTTTCCCTGCATGTCCTTTTTGTTTGACATATGTAGCTCAGAATATCCAGTTTTCAAAGTTTGGTTCTTCTAGTTTGCTTATTTCCCAGGGAGTACATGGACTGGTACAGCAGTCTAAATCTTGAGTCCTCTTACCAAACATTTGTGCAATTGCTCGTGGGTGTGTCTTTGTGCTGCAGCTGTTGCAGGTGCCAATTTCTTTTATTCTTGCATGTGGTATGGACTTCTTGGCTCAAACAATTGAATCTTGTCATTCTAGTTCTGATGACGAGCCTGTTTTTTATATTCAGAGGGGAGAAGTAGTAAGCTTTTTAGATACAGATTATGCTTTTGAGGAGTATTTTTTATCAAGTAGGTGAACGATTATGGCATTGATCTGAGTCTCAGTGGATCGTTAATTTCTAATCATCTTCAGTCATCAAAAAGGTTGTAAGTGGCCCAGTAAGCAGAGCTATCTAGGGCAGATCCTTGGACATCAGAGGAAAAAAAAACCCGAACACCCATAGCTGTGGCACAGTAGCCCCCCAAAAAAGGTTAGACAAATCTGTGCTCCAATAACTATGCAAATGAAACACAAATCATGCTTAGAGTTGTAAACTTTGAGTGCCCAGAAATGTCATGTCAAACCTCTGCCTTAAGTGGCTATTTTACGGCAAGATATGGTGACAGATTGGAATCATGAGTGAATAGGAACCCATTAGATTTTGACAGGATTTTGAGTCATGATTCAGTACTTAAGTAGGTTTTATGAAAGTAACTTTATAACAATGAGAACATTTAAAATCGAGGTTAACTTGGAAATCTTGTGTTTTAGGATGCAAAGTGGGTGTTTTTACCAAGAGCAGCAGTTTAAAAAAAAAGATCTTTTATTAGAAGTCATATTGGATTCCAAAAGAATTGCATTATTATGGATCGCTGGGTTATGCTAAAAGATTTACCATTATTTGAGGTCCTTGCTTCATATGGGGAAAATGACTTTCCTATAAGAGCAGTTGTTTGTACCCCTGGTGGAGACTAGACTGGGAGGATCATCACTTGTCTGGTTCTCCTTTTTCATCTCTAGTCTTTATTGATAGCCCCTTTCAGGTGCAAATTTAATGAGGTGAGGCATGGAGTCACCTAGGCTTCCTCTCTATCTCCAAAACTGTTTAATATTTAAATTAGGTCCCTCATCAGCATCATCCTGACTTTTGGACCTGAATATATGTCTTATGCTGATGATACACAGCTTCTCTTCAGACTTGATCATCCAGTAGAGAAACTTCTATCCTTCCTTCTACCTTGCTTGTCAGTAATCCAGTTCTGGATGAGCAGAAATATGCTTAAATAAAAAAAGCAGACAAAAAAGAGCTAGTGATTTGTGGTCCTGCTTACCTATGGAATGTTATTGTGTGGCCTAGTAGGTTGGGGCACTTGGTGTACCTGCTATGGTTGTTAAAACACATAAGCCTATTCCCAAACAGCTTTTTGCAGTGTTTAGCAGTACTGTAATAGTACTACTCACATACTGCAAAATACTATTCACAAACCTACGTGCATAGATCTATGCTTTTAACTTTCCTATCTTTTTCATGCAGAAGTTTTCGCCCAAACTGAGAATCTCGACACATGTATGCATATATTTTATTAGTAAATGTGGGAGGGAGATGGTAGAGTGGGTGTAAAATTGGGACTATTTACAAATAAATGGGGGGGGTTGAGGGTATGGAATAAGGAGGGGTTAAGGAAGAGTTAGGTAGGGGTTAATGGAGGGACACCCACCCACCAAGCTACAGAAGAGTAAGCCCTTTCCTATTCTTGTGCTGTACGTCTACAGATAATGCAATCAGAAATTACCATATTGTAAATGAACTCCAGCTCAGGCCTGCAGTATGCTTAGTGCCATCCATGGCCATTCAAAAATACTGAAACACCCTCCTCTAGAAAATAATGGAAGCAGGCATTTAAAGTAAAACCCTACAGGAAATAATGTTAAAAAATTACTTTGTGTATTACATTCTGTAATTGTTTTAAAATATATATAAATTAGTTTTATGAGAAAAAAAGATAATTATAAATAAATATTAATTTATCAAAGATTATTTAAATAACCTTTTTTCAAGATAAAAGTAAATGTAACTTTAATTTCATTAAGAATAATGAATGTATTTTAAATTTCATCTATACAGAAAGTATAGTAACTTTTAATACATAATAAGTAAACAGTAAATAAGTAAAAGGACTTCACCCCCAGCTCCCCTGGAACTCTGCTGAAGGAGTTTTGACCTGCCTTGAAGTGCTTGCCCAGTCTTGGGGCCTCAGGAGGTCGTTTTGCTGTGTTTGGGAGTTGGAAAGCAGAAGCGTGAACAAGAGTAACTGGTACCCATCGCATCATCCGTTTGAGTGTTGCATCTTCCGGTTACGAGTCGCAAGATCGAGAGTGCGCCGTCGCAGCCCGCAGGGTCCCCGCATCGCCGAGTGCGTCGAGCATCGTCCCGGTGCGTGAAGATTTCTGCCGCTGCGAGAGTCGTCGCAGAACCAGTTTGCGAGCCGCACCACTGCCGGTGCGTGAAAGTATCCAGTCATCGCGTGCGTCGACGCAGAGTCCCGTTCTGTGGCGCATCGAGAGATGCGGCGCCGGAAGTCAACGCTGCGCTGCGCATCGCGCCACATCGAAGAGTGTCGCACCGTACCTGTGCGTGAAGCTTTCCCCCAAGAAAACTATGCAACGAAAGCCAAAGTCATCGCATCCTCCCCCTACAGATCGGAGCCAGCGCATCCACCTCTGGTGCGTGAAGCAGGGCTGCTGCAAAGCCTCCCCAAGATCTCAGGAGTATTGCATCGCCTTTGCCATCTTCATTGTTATAGCTTTTGGGAACCTTAGCGCATCTACAGGTACTGTTGAGCACGAGAGTGTCGCATTTTGTGCAGGACATTGATTTTTACATCCTGGAGTACTTTCTGCAAACTCTTGAACTATCTTTAAAGTAACCTTTTTAATTGTATGTTGGTTTTTCTGTAGTATTTGGTCTTGTGAAGTTTTTTAGTAAAGATACCTTATTTTTCTAAAACTGGTGTGGAGTAAATCTGTGGTGTTTTCACTGTGTTACTGTGAGTGTTGGTACAAATACTTTACATATTGCCTTTGATAGCCTAGACTGCTCAGGCCAAGCTACCTAGAGGGTGAGCAGGGGTTATCTTAACAGTGTATCCCCCTTTCCCTGACTAGAAGCAAGGGTCCCTACTTGGACAGTGGTACCTACCCTGCCAACTAGAGACCCCCAGATCTAACACCATAGAAGCTAACGGGAACCTGCGGTTGTGTTTACACACTGCACCCAGTCCCCGTGGGTTCCCTGTGTCACTACCTTGGGTGGTCCCTTGGGGTCCCAGCAATTCTACAGGCTCTAGGCCTTGTGTCTAGTTCAGTCGTGATTCTTATACCACTTTATTGGTATATTGTTTGGTACGCCCCTAGGGCCCAAACGTGTATTTGTGCAATTACTGTTGATTGCTAACTTGAGGGGTGTGTTTTATCATAAATACATATATTTTAAATATATACCTGGTGTGGTTGTCCTTTCATTTGATCATTCAAGACATTATAGACTGGTAAAACAAGCTGCTTTACATTCCTTCAAGACTTAGCCTGAAGGCTGCTTTCCATAGCTACCACTAGGATAGCTTTCAATAAAGGTTGCCTTTCACCTATTCAGCATAAGGGGTTGTTTGGACTGATACAAGGTGCCCACTATAAGTAGTGGACAGCATATATCTGGCCAACTTCTCACAGGATGGACATGGCAATTTAGACTATAATTAGAATGCCTTTAAGGTTGTGTCGAAGAAGCTTAGGCTGACAGGAGAGAAGAGGGGAGATGCGTCGCTGTTCGTCGGTTTGCAAAGAGGCCTAGCTGTTCCTATCCTGTTCTGTTCCTGATCTAATATTTCGCATTTCCTGACTATCTTTTGGGGAACCTCTATCATCTCCTGGGTCCAGGGGGTGTTTCTTCCCTTCTGATCGATAGGTTTGTATTTACTCTATCTCGTTTTTAGAATCTCAGCATTAATGTACTTGTCTCTGAATCATTTGTCTCTCCACCTATCCACTCCGTCAACAATATATTGATATGTTTTATTTCAGATGAACCTCTTGTCTCTTCATCTATCCTTCCGTTAGGTATTATATTGTTTGGCATCATTATTTTGCTAAATCCTTTTGTCTCTTACTCTATCCACTCCTTCATTGCATATTCTCATTGCATAATGAGTCTGCATTAGATGTAAATTGTCCCCCATCATGATATTGGTGTTTATAATGTGACCTAATGCAGATGAGCATTTACCTTGAATTCTGAGATAAAACTCATTCATTACCCTTACCGAGAGTCTGTGATTAATTTTGACAAATGATTTGTGAGTTAGTATCTTATCATTACTATCAACTATTCAACTAATTGGTCCATCAATCAAATAGAAGAAGAGTTGATATCAGGATTAGTTATTTTATGGATGTCATAGGGGATTTATAAAAGAAATTAGGTGATGAACGAAACAAATTGACACCAGCGCATCAGGGATACTGGGTGAATGTGTATGGGCCATTGTAATGATTTGCTGAGTATCGATTTCTCTTCGATTATTTTTATTGGCGCTGGATCACAGCACAGCCCTCCATCTCACATTCAGCTCTGGACAGGTGTCCCATCTTATGGACTGGCCTGTCCAGCAATCTGGCAATGCCTGAGGGCTTTTCTGACAGGTCAGTGTGTGCGCCCATTTTCTGACTTTTTCGGGGCTGTGTTATGGTGTTGTGAACATCAGGCAATAATAGATTTGGGGCCAGGATAGAGGATACATTTTTGGTAAATTTTCCAGAAACTTTACGTGCATGTTATGCTGGCGTAAATCCCCATCTGCTGTACTGGCTGTAACTAGGATTGTAGGAAGTGCTAGTTAACTATGGGGAATGTGTTCTTTAGTTGCTTTTTAGCTTTAGTGAATCTATTCTTTAGTTAATACCACTAGTAGTCTATCTAGGTGAGGATAAGTCATTTTCATTATGATATAGAGCTGTTAAACTGCGCAAGAAACAATTAATTTACATAAATTTGAATTTGGAGAACTGCTGTTGGCCTTTCCAGTACCATATTTCTCACACCTGACATCCTTTGTGTGGTCTTTCCCCAGACGTTTTTCCTTCATTCATCCTGCTTTTTGTAGTTCCTTTTTGTTGGCTTTTGTAAAGTTCTTGCTTATGCTCTCTCTCTAAAACATGGTGAAATTGACCTACACCTGATTGGCACATTCAATGTAATTGTAAGTCCCTAGTATATGATATGACATGTACCCAGGTCCTGTAAACTAAATGCTAATAGTGGGCCTGAAGAACCCATTGTGCCACCCCCTTAAACAGCACTGTAAACATGTCTCACAACTGCCATTGCAACCTGTAGTGCAGTTTCAAACTCCCAAAATTGACCATTCAAATGAAACCTTTCACCAGGACTAAACCTTTCGTTTTAATACATATGTCACCCCTAAGGTAGGACGTACAGCCCATCGAGTAGGGTGCATCACATTTAAAAATCAGGACATGTTTTCTTAAGTTTTACATGTTCTAGTAGTAGTGAAAAACTCCTACATTCGTGTTTCACTGCTGCAAGGTCTATCTCTCCCAGTGGATAGAATTGGATTAATTTGTTATTAAGTGCTAACTTATGATTGGAAACAGATAATGATGTCAAGTTTGGACTCAAATGATGCAACTTAAAATTCTCTTGAATGGTAAAATCATATTTTAAGTCGCAATTCTGAAGGTGCCACTTTCAGAAAATGTCTAACGTGAAGGGGAGTGATCCTGTTGGGATACCATGGATTAGTTAAGACATTACCAAGGCGGTGTTACTGTATTGTGTCTGCTATTACAAACCTTTGTTACTTGTTTTTAAATGGATTATCATCATGTATCACATACCCTCACAAACGACAAACATACTGGATGCATACTTAATTTGATCAAAACAATAAACAAGAGTGGGGTGTTCTTTCCTGTAAACATATAGTCTGTACACAACTTGTATTCACATTAACATACATATCATAATGACAATTGACTCCACGATCAAACAAATGATATGAATATACAACATGTACATTTACTTATTTGCCAAAATACTTTCATATCAACATAGAAAAGTGTCTGATAAAAATAATATTTTGACAGAGGGGACACTATCTTCCTGATGTGTTGTCATAAGTACAGCAGGTGGCCTTATGTGGTTGGGGCACAGTATTTCACACTTAGTCGGTTGTCTGAGAGGTATGTGTTCTCTTAGCTAGTGTCCTTTGGCTCTTAATTGCTTTGTGGGGGTGTATGTACCCTCAAAACACACTTTGTTATGTCAACTCATTTTAACCTTCTATGTGGGCCGGACATTCACTTGATGAAGGTCTTCCTCGGGGCTTACGAGCTTTCATGGAGGACACTCCATATAAAACAAAAATCAAGAAATATGTGTCACGCTTTGAAAGTGGGTGTAAAACCTCTTTATTGTGTGCGTCTCAGCATTCAGACAGGTAGAAGAAGTTCACATACCGTTTGGTTTGGTATCATATAGGCAAAGGCTCAATGGCTGTCTCCCCTGTGGAGATAGTTACATTCAAGATTCTTGATGGGTGGGTACGGTACTCCCCCTCTAAAAACTGCTTTCTGGAGATAGGAGAAAGGAGGCAGGAACATGTGGGGGGGTTAAGTGTATCTTACGTCGCGGACAAGGTGGCTTCCCTTCTTCTTAAAAACATGCATTTATATGGAGTCCTGACATAGATGCTTACCTTTAAAATATTTTTTGGTTTCAAATTCTAAAACGATATAATGCTGTCACGATCCTGGAACGGTTATGGGGGTCCGGGGGAGATAGGGCGCATACTCCCTCTCTACATGGTTGCGCATGTCAGACAGAGACAGCAGGAACCGGGGTGCCGCCAAGGGGTGGAGAGCAGGGCGCAGACTACAAGTCCCAGAAGGCCATGGGACGTATACCTTTGAGCCGGTTACAGCACCCCCTCCCACGAGTCAACGGCTACAAAGCCCCCTCTTCCTTGGGGCGGGGCTTGACAAACTTCTGCATTTCAAGGAAGCAGCGCTAAGCGGATGGTGTTACCCGCTGGAGGACGAGCGCTTGCCAACACAACAAGACACCTGCGAGCGCAGCCCTGAACGGATTGAGTCTGTACGCTCTGGCCCGCATTCTGAGTTGTACGCAACTCTCAGAGGAGCCGACCCGGAAAACTCCGAGCTCTAGTCTGGGGAACTGAGGCCCTCTCAAGTATTTAGGTGCGTGTGGAAGTAGGCACGGACACGCTACTCCCACAGACGTTGCTGCGACAGTGAGTGTAACTGTCTTGGACGGCTTATCTGATTTTCCCCGCTGTGTAGTTCTACAGCAGACTCCTGGGCTGCGCGGCACACGGAGCAGGAGCTTGGCTGTGTCCAGAACAGCGCTCCACGTTTGTGCTGTGCAGGAAACAGCACCGTTGCATTTTGTCTGTTTATGTTTTGGGAATGAGGATTACACATCTACTGAACCCTGTTTCTCCTAGAAGGTATCCTGTCCCGAGTCCCACATTTCCCTGAGTGAGGGTGCAACTGTAGTAAGTACTGGACCCTGGGGGTAGGGGATGTATACCATGCCTGGTTATTCCACCTCCCCTGTTTGATGCCTGTATGCCTGTTGTTTCACCCCTTCTACAGTGTGCCCATGAGGGAGCTTATCCCAAGAGACGCTGCTCCCTCCCGAGTGAGGACCGGAAACTCCGCTGAAACAACAGCATTATTTGTCTTCCCCACTTCCCCTTCTTCCCCCGGGGTGCCCCCTCTACACTGGGGTGTTTTATAGCACATTGCGTGGGGTTGCACGCAGGAGAGGAAGGGGGCTCTCTATGCGCCATCGTTCCTGCTGGAAGACCTTTGAGGTTAGTGGCTTCTTGGTCCTTCGGCTGCTGACAGTCTGACAAATGCATAGTATTTAATGCTATTGGGGCCGGGGTGATGCCACACATAAACATATGTAAATCATGACTTTCCTACCTTATTTTAGAAACTGAGGCAGTTGCTGGGCATGCTCACGGTTCTCAAATGTGGGCATTCTTCATTAAGCCTTTGCTCACGCCATGTAGATAAAACAAACATATGGGGAGATTATCATCTGATTGCTCCTCTCGTGTTGCCAGAACCTTGCTGGTTCTCATCCACACAGTCATTTAGTTCTTGCTGCATTTGAACCCCTTATGGCCCGAAGTGATACCGTGGTCACTCGCGTTACATAGGAGAAGTACTTCTCCATGTCATGGTGACTGGAGTCCCTGTGTTCGCTAAGCTTTGTGTTTTAGAAATGTTTGAGGTTGCAGTCTTTTACTGGGGTGGTCCTTTACTGGGGCTGTGTAGGAAGCTGGGCTTCCTTGCTGATGTCCCCCCACTTATTACCCCATGTGTACCGCTAAATGCTGGTATTTCGACTCTGACAGTGCACTGAATCCTGCTAACCAGGCTCCAGTGCTAGTGTTCTTGCCACTAAAAACAAAATTTCTAATTGTAACCCAATTGGCAAGGACGTTAGCACCGGTGTAAGTTCCTGGTAAATGGTATCCATGGTATCCAAGATATGGGCTTCAGCCTGTTTTATACCACCCAAAGGAACCCCCACAAAACCACATGCAAACTGCCATTGCAACATGCATGAAAAGTTGCAAACACTTCTGAAAACACAACAGTGCAGACTGCCTATATGCAATGTCAATACACTGCATGTACTATATGTAATTCACCCCTACAGCAGGCCTTCAGATACCTAAGGCAGGGTGCATTATAGCACATGTGAGGACATATCTGCATGAGCAGATATTCTCCTTTAATGTCTAGTCCTATTACACGATATTGCAAGTAAACAGAGAAGCCATCTTGCGGCATGTACTTGGCACTGGTAATAATGAGTTACCCAGCTACTTAATGGATTCACTTGCCTTTATAAATCCATACGGATGCCAGTAGCAAATCCATTCAAACATGCACCCAGCGGGTACCCAGCGGGCACCTTAGAGATGGCCCCTGAAAACCTGAAAGCCTATTAGTGTGCTGGCTGACTGATATCTTCCAGCCTGCTACCACATACAAGCTTCTGACCCCCCTGTAGGTGAGACCTGTGCTCTCAGAGGTCAGAAACAATGGATGCTCTGGCATGAGGTGTTTACACCTTCATAACACAGAAAGAGCCCTCTGGTCTGGAGTCGCAGAAGGGGAGTGTAAGGGGGAGAACAACTATGCTGAAGAAGGAGTCCCTTTAAGAACGGTTTCCTTCACACACCAGAGGTGTAACGCTTTATCATTGGGAATTCCTCGCATCACTAGCCTGGTCGTGATGCAGGCTACAACACCCTTGCTGCAAGAGAGGAGCTCAGTGAGGTTTTCAGGTAGGTGGGGTATTCATTAAACCCAAAGTGAGTGAAGGGTGTGGTGGGAGAGGCGCAGTGCTAACAGATCAGTGGTTAAAACTAGCTACGAGGCTAGCCAGACCCAGTTTATTGTTGCTAATTGGAGCTAGGATTAAAAATAAAAAAATAGCGGATAGTGTGACTGCCATCATAAGAGGCAGTTACAGTAGAAAGTGATCAACATGCCTATTGACCTACACAAGTGTCATGGCTTTCATCAGGATCTCTTGGAAAAGCTACTGCTAAGTGTGAATAAACGGAAAAAAGTGATAAGGAGTGATAAAGGCGTTGGCATGTATATGAATGATACTAGACCAGTGATCCAGCGGTTCAGACCTGTGGTAAATCATAAACAACATGCCGTGAAAACAATGTAGTTGGATGCCGCATAGTTGTTCCACACCAACACATATCAACATGAAATCATATATACAACTTGTACAACAGTATCACATGAAGTGTCATGCAGCAGAGCTAGTGTGGCAGTGAACGTGATCTTAACTAGGTAGTGTGTCACTCACCTGCAAAAGTCAGGTTCTGTGCCACAACTGTCCCTGGCTAGTAGCCTTAGGTACACTCTCCCATCCAACCTAGTAAGTAGAGGTGGTGGCGTTAGAAAGTAGAAAAGTTGTGCCCAGTTTAAAAGACTAGCGTCCAGAAGTCAAAAAACAATGATCGAGGAGACCAAAAAGGGTGCAGGGAAGCACTACCTGGTATGAGTACCCAGGAGGAGATTATCGTAGGAGTTGGCTCTGTGCTGAGCTAGAGAGTGTAAGGAGCTGATTCAGGAGAGGTGCCAGACTACATGTTATGAGAGATTGATGTGTATAGCTCTGTAATCAGTGCTTCAAGAGTAGCGATCATAAGCCTTGAGTAGAGCCCTGGATCAGAACCCTTAGTCTTAAGCCGTAGAATTGTGCGTGACCACAGCAGCTATCCTGTATAAACTGCCTATATTGGTGGTGTAATATCTCCAACAGGATGACAGTGAATCTGCATGCCAAGGTCAGCAGTTTCAAAGATGTGGAAGATGCTACCCCCTGCCTTGAGGCCCATTTGGCACCACGACAGGCAGGGCATTGGCTATGCTAGGAGGCCTAGTGCACTACCAGACCAGTCCCTCCCCTACGATGGGCTGTCTGATGTGCCCCACAAAAGAAGGATTCCACCATCTTGATTTTGGTGGA
Source organism: Triturus cristatus (assembly GCF_964204655.1). Taxonomy (NCBI): domain Eukaryota; kingdom Metazoa; phylum Chordata; class Amphibia; order Caudata; family Salamandridae; genus Triturus; species Triturus cristatus. Next base: position 1,086,613,037 of record NC_140590.1, read on the forward strand.
ATTAGGAAATCTGGGATGGATGTTAATTCCAAACCCCACCGGAAGTGGTCAATAGGGTACCTCTTGACCTCAAGAGTAACTAGCCCATCAGCTACTACCCTTCACTCCCCTTAAAACCCATGGATTAAGTATTTAGGAGGCCCCCTGACACCAGAACCTTAGATACATCTGAATAGAAAAAGAAGAGGACAAAGAAGAGCCAAAGAATTGAGAACTGTGGACTGGTGGTGGACTTTTGTGCCAGACTCTGCCTGCCTACCTGCTTCTTTCCAGGCAATTCCGACATCCTGACTCGTCCTGCATTTGTGCATCTTCCAAAAGCCTAGGACAGCCTCCAGCACTTTGCCAAGCCATCAGCATCTCCCTTGAAGTGGTGGAGCCACTTTCCTGCAGCCTTCAAAAATGTCCAATGAAACATTCTGCTGTTCACTGGGTTCACAGACACAGCAGACGCCTATGAAGAGGTCACGTGCTCCAACAGATTAGGTCCATCTTCGCACCGAGTGAGATGATGCCAGGACCAACTGGAGCTGCCCTGCGTCAATACCTGGAGTAGAGGACCGTTTGCAGCAACCAAAGCTTGTTTGAGTCAAATCCAACATCGAAAATACCAAGAAGCCGACAAGGGATATCAGCATTACAGAGGCCAGAATTGAGAGTAGCCCAGCTGTCCTGTTTTGTCCCTCTTTGCAGGTCTAACTGAGAACATGGGTGACTTTTATGCACAGGCACCAGCCAACTTAAACCTTCTCCACCTGAGCTCCTCTGCCTGGGTCCATGACAATCGACAGAGCTCCTCTGCTCCCAGAACCTCCAAAAACTGAGTCCCCCATTGTGAGCTCCCAAATGTGTTCCCAAGTACCCCTTTGCCCCCTATTTCCAGGTGCCCCCCTCTTTTCCTATGGTGCAGCGTGCAAGGCTACCAATCCAACCAATACCTCAGCACTCGGTCACTCCAGGGCTGGTAAACTTGAAATGCTCATGGTACTTTGGACCTTGGCCCCGTAGAACTTTAAGTCCTAAATGGAACTCCTGAGAAATATTTGCAAATACCTGTATGCAGTATATGTTTCTTAATCCATGTGAAAGCATTACCATGTAAAAAGCCATTTGAGTGAAATTTTTACTTCCCTTAAAAAATTTATACATTGAAAAATACTTATCCAGTTATAGAGTTCTGGTGTTAAAATAAATATAAAAATACCTGTTCATTTTCTTAATTGGAGTTACTTCTTGAGTGTGTGTCTCATTTATTGACTCTGTGTGTGTTCAACAAATGCATTAACACTACCCTCTGATATGCCTAAACTGCTTGCCCACACTACCACAAAAGTGAGCATTTGGGATTATTAATTTAAGCCTCCTAAACCAATAAGGGTCGTTTGGAATTTCTACATAATATACCTCGTTTTGGTATTCTACATAAAAATCAAGCTTCCTTCAGGTGGCATGTTTGCCAACTACCTGTTTTTCATTCGAGGATTGAAACTAAGCCCCTTAGCTGCTGGGCCTTCCTCCACAGTGCAGAGAACTGTTTTGGCTATTTGGGGTAGTTTGCACTTAGAGCTTCATAACTTTCCATTGCACATAAGGTATGCACACTAAATGTGTGTCCTTTTTTTCCAACACTCTGGGGATTCTAAAGGTACCCGGGGTTTGAGGCTTCCCTGGTTGGGACCGAGACAAATGCAAAATAAAGCCAAATATTGATTTTTTGGAGAAAAATAGGAAAAAAGTGCTCCAGATAAAGGTGTCTGTTTTTCCCCTAAAATGGCATCCACAAATGGTTTGCTGTAGTAAAGTCATACACCGACCTCCCCCTGTAGCTGCATTCATGCCTGCCCACACACCTGTATCCCATGCCATTTAAGATGTGCCGTGAGATGCGCAGAGGAGGTCAGAGAGCCGGAAGGCCAATGAGCAGACGGGATGACCGCCCACTGTCCAGTGTCCCATTCCCCATGCCTCCACATATGCGTTTGCACCTTTTTGCCCAGCTGGTTCTTATTCTGATGGGCGTGTTGGAGAGACCGTGAGTGGGCACGATCGTGAGCAGTCTGTTGGGTGAATCCAGGACAGCTTGCTCAATCACTGTTCAATCACAATAATTGGATGGCAGGTGGGAGCTCCTGACACCATTTTTCCCGCTCCTGCCCCGGGCATCCAGTGAGTACAGATTCTTGAGCCGTGAGGAGGAGCCTGTGCCACCAGTGGTACCTTTACAGTCACTGTAGCTAGCCCCCTTGTGGAGGTGAGTAGGACTTGGTGTACAGCAGGGTGGCGAGGCGTCTACTACTTAGTACCTGCTGGGTGACCTCGTGCTGCCTGACAGAGGAGTAGAAATGGTGGGAATTTGGTTACTGGTTGGAGTCAACAGGAAGTGGTCTGCCAAAAGCATATAAGGATTAATAACAGATTTAAGTCCTCTGCTGCCAGAGTGCCCTATTGCAGAGTACTGGTCTCAGAGTGTTGAGTTCGATAATAGGTGAATCACTCCCAGACGTCAAACCTTCTTGACCTAAGCTGGTGTGTGTGGCGGCAGCAGGACCAGGGGCAGAGGTAAGTTTCTGTTTCATTTTTAGTTTTCCTGCTGTTAATTTCTTCTCTGCAAAGGCTGTTCAATTTGCTGATTTTGACCTCTTGCGCTCCTGTGCTCTTTTTCGCGTCTCTGCAGGAGCTGTACACTTTTAAGACTCTCTCAGTTTGTCAGATTGACTCCCTAGACTTTCTGACTACTGACCGCAGGTGCAACGTTTTGCTGAATTGCTGGGGCAGGGCCTCCCATAACCTGGTCTGGTGGCTTGCTTGGCTTGGTTGCCAATGGCAAGCACTTTGATGGATAACAATAGGAAAACATAAAGATGGTGGTAATGTTGCCCACCCTTCTGTTTCAATGAATAGCATACTGGAGCGGGTTGTCGGGATTGTAAGTAATGAGATCGAATTGACTGAACGTAGACTTTCCCTGGACTGCAGAGCATTTTTGGGTCCTTGCCTCAACTCAGATAATGCAAGCGCCTACAACTCTGAAGTGAGGGTCTCCCTGTCCCACTCCCCACTAGTCTAGTCATTAAACCTGAAACAGCACTCTATCCACAGCCATCACTGGGCAGCCCCCCCCATTGCAGCAACAGGCCCCTATTTTAGTGGTCAAGAGAAAAAGACAACCTGGAAAGAATGAGGGCAGCAAGAAGGAACAGCCCCCAGTTACTAAATCCCCAACTAACCAACTGCTCATATGGATCCAACTAATGGCCATGTCGCTCCCCCAAAATGCAGAATGCCGGAATGACAACATACAGCTCCTGGACTCTATGTATTCCCTGTCCCTTTCTGCATTAAACAACAAATTTGGGTAAATACTGGAGGACAAACTAAACTAGTGATGGACTGTCTGGATAATCCTGAAAACACTTTGCTTCCTGCCTTCCATAAATCCTTGCATGAACACATGAAGTGCACAAGGGCCTGCCCCATTACTTGTACCCCACCGAGTCCCACGAAAGTGCGGCCTTATTTATGAAAAGTGTTGCATCGCTGTGGCAAATCAGCAATACAACATTTCTCAATGCACCCTCCTTGCGACACCGTGGATGCGCCGTATTTACAGTATGGTGCATCATAGCACAAGGAGTTACGGCTACGTCAGTATTACTGACGTATCTGTAGGTGTAAAGTGACGCATTGCTCGGGTGTGTCTGAAAACAGACGCAACTCTAGGAATGTGTACTTTCACATGGGCAAGCCCAATGTGAAAGGGCCTGCGCCACCCTAAGCCCTGCCATGAGGCACGGTAAGGTTTTGACCCAATGGCATCCAAAAAGTGGCACACCGAAATCATATAGATTTCAATGTGCCACTTCTACGAGGCTTTGATGCTTGGGAACGCCCACCCAGCATACATTATACCTGAAGCAGGTATAATGTAGCGCAGGTGTTTACAAAGTTACGCATCTGCTTAGATGTGTCACCTTGTCAATATGGTGAAACTTGGCACATTACTTACGCCGCCTTTTTGTGACGCAACTGTGGTGAAATGCGATGTAGGCCTTCATAAATAAGACCCACAGTTCCTCGCTGCCATCTTACTGGTACAACTATCCCTATTCAGCGGATGTATGACGTTACAACGCACACTTTTACAACGCATGCACTTACAACGCATTTTTTACAACGCACAATCCATTACAACGCATGACATTACAACGCAGGACACTACAACGCATTTTTAAAAACTACCTTTACAACGCATTTCCATTACAACGCATACTACCTTTACAACGCATACCATTACAACGCATAATATTAAATTGCATTTAAGGTAAGTATTAGATAGTATAGGGGTAAAAATTACTATTCTAACTCCAGGGGGTGCAACAGTAGGGTAAGTGTTGGATAGTTTAGGGGTAAAAATTACTATTCTAACTCCAGGGGGTGCAACAGTAGGGTAAGTGTTGGATAGTTTAGGGGTAAAAATTACTATTCTAACTCCAGGGGGTGCAACAGTAGGGTAAGTGTTGGATAGTATAGGGGTAAAAATGACTATTCTAACTCCAGGGGGTGCAACAGTAGGGTAAGTGTTGGATAGTTTAGGGGTAAAAATTACTATTCTAACTCCAGGGGGTGCAACAGTAGGGTAAGTGTTGGATAGTTTAGGGGTAAAAATTACTATTCTAACTCCAGGGGGTGCAACAGTAGGGTAAGTGTTGGATAGTATAGGGGTAAAAATGACTATTCTAACTCCAGGGGGTGCAACAGTAGGGTAAGTGTTGGATAGTATAGGGGTAAAAATTACTATTCTAACTCCAGGGGGTGCAACAGTAGGGTAAGTGTTGGATAGTATAGGGGTAAAAATTACTATTCTAACTCCAGGGGGTGCAACAGTAGGGTAAGTGTTGGATAGTATAGGGGTAAAAATTACTATTCTAACTCCAGGGGGTGCAACAGTAGGGTAAGTGTTGGATAGTATAGGGGTAAAAATTACTATTCTAACTCCAGGGGGTGCAACAGTAGGGAAAGTGTTGGATAGTATAGGGGTAAAAATTACTATTCTAACTCCAGGGGGTGCAACAGTAGGGTAAGTGTTGGATAGTATAGGGGTAAAAAATACTATATTATGCATTGTAATGGTATGCGTTGTAATGGTAGTATGCGTTGTAATGGAATGCGTTGTAAAGGTAGTTTTTAAAAATGCGTTGTAGTGTCCTATGTTGTAATGTCATGCGTTGTAATGGATTGTGCGTTGTAAAAAATGCGTTGTAAGTGTAGTGCGTTTTAAAAGTCGCGTTGTAAAGGTTGTTCCCCCTATTCAGCTATCTGAGAAGACCCATAGACCATCCACAGTTGTTTTCCACCTGTACAGTGAAGTAACTCAACCTGGTGCTAGCCCACAGATCAACACAATCCTCATTGCCCCGACCACTATGGTAATCCCCTATCGGCCCCTGGTACATATTCACACGCCCCTTGCCCCAACAATTTGAGCCTTCCCCCTGCAGCCTGTCCCTATGTCCTGATTCTGCCCGGGGTTCCTCTGCTGAAGAATAGATATCATGAATCTTGAGACGAATTACTCTACAAGTCTTCTGATTGGCTCTCCAAGCATAAGCATTTCAATGCCTGGGGATTGAATGAAATTAAAATGGCCAGAAGGGTGGCATGGGTGGGGCAGTCCCAAAAAGATAATGAAGGGGACTGTGTTGTTTTACATTTTTGCAAATGTGCATGCATATGTAATATATTGAGTGCTTTCACTCTTGGGTTTCTCTACAGGCCACCTCTTCTACTTCCAGCACAAAGCCAATACCCTATGGCCGCACCCGGTCATGTTGCCTGTTTTAACAATTCCTCTATCCTGAGTGACTTACAGGCCATGGAATATCTTCTGGCCAGTGAGGTAATGGATGACCAGGTGTCTCCCACCATAGTTCACAATCGATTGTCTCAGACTCCCAATAGTCTTGTAGGTCAGCCAGAGAATCTTTCTACGTAGCCAACCATTGTTGTTCCAGGTGTTCCCGGGAAGGTCCAGGTTATCTTCTTGGAATGTGGTGGGCCTGGGATCTAAAACTAGTACGCCCGGACTGGTGTGAGTTTATTGAACAATATGACTTGTGCTTCTTTCAAGAGACATGGTCCCTTCAACCCCAGGTCCATGTCGGGGATATACTAAGGTCGCCACCACGGCAGTCAACGGTCAGCCCTCTGGGTCGTCATGATTTGAGGTAGGACTACAGTGAGAGGTATGATAAAAGAAATCATGGTTGACTCCCCCAATTTAAGGTGTATATGCCTTAACCCCTTCGCTGCTAGGCGTTCCCCCCCACCCGTGTTAAGCCTCTTTTTGGCTATTTGGGGTAGTTTGTGCTTAGGCCCCTGTAACGTTTTGACCACATAAGGTATCCACACCAAATTTGAGTTGTTTTCTTCCAACATCATGGTGATTCTAAAGGTACCCAGGGTTTGTGGATTTCCGTGGAGGGGACCCTGGAATTAGCCAAAATACAGCCAATTTTGTTTTTTTGGGAACAATAGGAAAAAGTGCTGCAAATGAAAGTGAATGTTTTTGTCCCCTGCAAATGGTATCAATAAAGGGTTTGAGGGACTGCAATCACCATTATCCTGGCTTTCAGGGACTGACAGACTTTTGTCAGAAAACCAACATTTTTTACAGTTTTGGCATGTTACTAGGACATAGCCTATTTTTACTATTTTTTGTGCTTTCAACCTTTTTCCAGTTAATGGTAGAAATGGGAATGAAAGCAATGATGGATCCTGGTAATCTATACATTTTAGAAAAGTAGACAACATTTTAAATTGAGCAAGGGGTCAATTGTGTAGAACCTTCAATGTTTCTTTATAGAAACTAACAGCTGAAAATAGGAAAAGTTGAAAATATGTTGAAAAAAACAGCAATTTATGTCGACGTTTTCACCTGTAACTTCTTCTAATTATGACTGATGTTTGAAAGCAATATACTGTTACATCTGCTGGACCTTTCTGGTTGTGGGGATGTATAAGACTTGAGGGTTCACCAAGAACCCGACAAATCCAGAGCCAATAACTGAGCAGCATCTTGCAATGGTTTTTTATTATGTATTGGGTATATAGCAATTCAAGTGGGAAAATATATACAGTGAAAAATCGGAATGAAAGACACCTATGTGTTTCTGAAATTGGAACAAAATATAGAGTAGCTATTTGCATATTTCCGAAATTGTGAGTACCCATATGAGCATGGGAATTATAGGACATTTTTCAAAGTGACTTCTTTTTTAGACATTGTCAATTCTGTATTACCCTAAGTCTCCCGATAAAAATGGTACCTCACTTGAGTGGGTAGGCCAGGTTTCCGCTCCAGGAAACAGCCCAAAACACAATATGGACACACCATATTTTCTCCGCGAAAACTGATCCTTTTTTGCATAGTGCCTAGCTGTAGATTATGAACCCTAGGTCTGCCGGCACCTAGGAAAACCTAGTAAACCTATACATTTTTTAAAACTAGACACCCAGGGGAATACAGGATGGGGTTACTTGTCTCGGTCTCACCAGGTTCTGTCACCCAGAATCCCTTGCAAACCCAAAAAAAACACATTTTCCTCATGTTTCTGTGGTGGAAAGTTCTGAAAACTGCATGGATCCCCAAAATTCAACCCACTAGTTTCAGTTTCTGTAAAATGACGACAGCACGACATGTGCGCTGATCGTCATTTCAGGGAAACCAGGGGGAGTGCCTCGGTAGCTGGGGAGCTCTTCCCCAGCCCCCGAGGCTTTGGGGGAGAAAAGGAAATAGGGATTTCCTGCGCCATGTGCGAGGACAGCTGGGAGCCATCCTGCAAACACTGATGCGCACAACGGCTCCCGGCAGTCGTGCGCATGGAAGAGGTTAAGGCCCCACAGGGTGAAACCTACCAAATATACAATGTGTGCTGTAGACGGGCTGGAAGCAACCAGGAAACAATGGTCTTGACCAACTGAATGCAAATATTTCACTCCAGTCACCAGACACAAGAATAATTGTGGGGGGTGACCCCAAATGTCAATTTGAGCTTTTGGGCCTCTATACCTCTTACCTTTCAGCAGTAGAGGATGATTTATGGTCGGTCCCAGCCCTTGAAATCCCTACCCTTGGAAAATGATCTTCCAGCCTCAATAAAGATAAATGCGCTTTTCTTAAATCAGGGGTTGAGAGCCTGTAATGGCAGAATCAGTTCAGATCGACTAGGAGCTCATACATCTAGTCGCACAAACTCAATCAGCTTGATTGACTATGTTACAGAAGTCATGCAAGTAGTTCCTTGACAGGATAGTGACGACAATGCTCTAGTCCTCATGCTGAATCTAAAGCTAGTTGAACAGGCTGACCATTGTGGAGAGTTACTGGGCAGGAGATTTAGGATCACTAGCAATAGGCAAAGGGTTAGATGGTGTAGCTTGGAGACCTCGCAAGGGGCTATAAATCAGATTTTCTGTATTCTGGCTGAAGCGATGGAGGGTCTGGTGCCACTTCTTGTGAAAGGTTAGGAAGAGTGGGATGCATTTCTAAGACCCAATCCTTTTCTCCTTCCCCTTTTTGATTTATACCCGTACCCTCCCCTCCCCCACCCTCCCACACATTTTCATATATTACAGGAGTTTCATAGAATCTATAGGATTCTGTGTCATTGCAGGAAAGTTTCTTAGCAATTATATCGAAGTGCATTATTGCGGCATGTATTTAGAATATAATTAATTATTCATGTAAATATAACCCATAAGAGGAAATACTATAAACACTAAATGCCTATCTAAGACAATTAGCCACGGGAGGTCCTCTCTTCTTTCATTCCATTCTTTAACAACCAGTTCACAGTGGTATAGAACTGTAACCTAAACAGGCAATGGCAGCAAGGGTCACCCTATGCCGCACCACTACGTGTGTTGAATGTAATAAATCACCAATTCACTCACTTAACCCCTGACAAATGCCCACTTCTAAAGGCCAGCCGCCATCATTGACTTTTCATTAGTCAACATTTATGCAAAGGTAGAGAAGCAAATAACAAGAGATAATCTAGCAATAAACACAATCAGTGTTGTGATTAATAACATAAATGCGATGCAAGAAGTCTTTGTTCTTTTTTGTCTTGTATTCCTTTTATTCATTCTTTGTCACAAGACATGGACAAATCTGCACAGCCAATGCGTTTCACCCACAATTTGGGCTTCTTCAGGGCTGTAAACATAACAAACAGAACTATCAACATATTTGACAATACACATACACTTGACTAATGCACATATAAAAGCTTTGTTCACAATCCCAAATCCAAATATAACTTTGCTCATGAAAATTATCGAAAGATATTTTACACGTATCGTACAGGACTATCAACATCTTAAAAAATGAAATAAAAAGTAACAGACACACAAGTAAAAGACCTCTGTATTCTTGAATCTACATAATGATTAAACTCAAAATCATATTTAGAGATGTAAATCAATTAAGAAATATGTTACAGTTTATCGGTTAATACATACATTGGTATTACGCTCAGAGAAAAGGAATTCCTAAGTACACATATAAGGATAGTTTCATGTGGGTTTATAAAAAAGCCCCATCTTTAACCAACTTATTTGCAGACGGATTTAATAAGAATACATTCCAAGAGTTTCTCCAACATCATGATAGTTAATTAAGCTTCTTTTGTCATATAATATCAAAATTATCGCCTCCATAATTGGATGCAAAATGGATTATGTCTGTTATTCCAGAAAGCACCATCAGTTGGCATCTAATACATAAATATATGAAAACCAAGTGAGATAAACTGGCATTGATTACACCGAAACCAACGCCATTGATTAGATCCAAAAGATAAACCCAAAGTAATAGTACTGGCTAGTTCTCACAAATGACAGGCATCTGCCTTTAGTGTAATCTTCCACATAGGTCAGGTCAAAATCTAAAAATCGTACATATTCGTTCGTCAAGACACACTGTACTATCCAGAACAAAATTTAGTCACGCATTTATTAAAAAGAAAAATGTTAATGCCATAATGTGCTTCTGTGACCCACCAGCAAAAGAGCTCCCAAAGTGAAAATCACCTAGTTTGGAGATACAAAAGTGCCACACTAATGTAGTGCCTTTTCCCCAAGAAATACCACAACCTTACTGCTCATGCCACATGTGCATGCCTTCAAGCAAAGGACTATAGAACTTTTTCAAATTGACAAAAGATCTCACCCTTGCTAACAATTGTACTTAAGTAGCAGCATACAGTGGCCACAACGTGCAAATATATCCTTCCTTTTGACAAATTTTCACAATAATGTCAAAGTGCATTACAAGCTCTAGTTATCAATCTCAGGCATTTAACTAAAAAAGGGTCTCTTCCCGATTTAATTCACCATTTGGTAATATGTTCAAGTACCATGGTGCTTGATATGTTCAGGTTGGTATGATCATGCTTCCTAAAATTACTTTACAGGTGGAATTCCTATAGCAGTAAAAGGCGCACACAAAGTGCAAATGCATTCTTCCATTTAGCAACAGAATAAAATCTGTAAAACACCGTTTATATAACAATCCTGGTGTAAATGTACCCATCGCTCCTTCCTGCTAATATCTATCTCTCCTTATCAAGCAGCATAACATTCATAAAGTGCAAATATAATTTAAACCTCCAGGTGTTCTACCCAATTGGCAAGACAATGCCGGAATCTCATTCCCTTTTCTCTAACCCTACGTCCCTCTTGGACAGTTTGAAATGTCAGGTATTTCCGTTAACTATGCTGCACTTGGGACATTGTGCACTACAGACATCGTATTTACTTTGTTTGCCAAGAAGGATATGACAGTAGCAGGCAGCGTTTCAGACTATTTGGGTCTAAAGAAATTACAATTATTGCCTATGCTGGTCAAAAAGTCACACTGTTGCATCTTGGAACTCGTAGTGCTCTGGAAGGTCACATGACTGATATTGAGCACTTACACATGAATTTAATGTCACCCATCTGTGAACAAGGCGCAAGCTGAAACGCGTAGGGTTAAGTTTGCAGCAAAATGAAATAAATACCTGTGCAACTTCAAACCTGGCTTGGCACTTCTCTGTTGTAGACATATATATATATATATATATATATATATATATATATATATATATATATATATATATATATATATATATATATATATGTGTTCCGCAAAAAGCCCTCGAGCTCTGAGAGGTCACTCGGCGCTCTCCCCACCTCCGGTGTGTATGCCTTGCTGTCACTCGCATTACTGGCCTTCATAACATTGCTTACATTGTCCGACGCGTTTCAAGGCTGGTACGCCCCTTCATCATGGACTCAGCGCTTTCCCGAGGGTGATTCTGCTCGCAATCTGACTTTCTCTCCTACTTAAGGAAATATTTGATAGCTGACAATATAGGGGAATTGAGCCTACTTAAGGTTATAATATACTCACCTCTCTTGGGACTACATATACCAGCATGCCGCTGGACGTCAAGATTGTGCCCCGCCCACTGAGGGCGGAACTTCATTCAATAAATGGCGAATGGAGTGAGTGGTGAGTTTTCATTTCTCCCTATGCTGAGTCCATGATGAAGGGGCGTACCAGCCTTGAAACGCGTCGGACAATGGAAGCAATGTTATGAAGGCCAGTAATGCGAGTGACAGCAAGGCATACACACCGGAGGTGGGGAGAGCGCCGAGTGACCTCTCAGAGCTCGAGGGCTTTTTGCGGAACACTTATATATATATATATATATATATATATTCACCTATAAAACCATAGGTTTCACACATGTTATAGTTAGCTGGACATTTCACTCGTAAAAAACCAATGAAAATCCCCCGTTATAGTTAGTGCAGGCAACTATAACTTACGCGACCGCAATCCTCTGCTGATGACGTCAGATATTACATCACTGATGACATATGTGTCTTTCTGAAAAATAAATATTTGTAATATATGTATAGCTAAAGATTAATGGAAGAAGACATGGGTGAATAAGTGTCTAAATACAGTGATGTAATATCTGACATCATCAGCAGAGGATTGCGGTCGCATGAGTTATAGTAGCCTGCACTAACTATAACGGGGGACTTTCATTGGTTTTTTTACGAGTGAAATGTCCAGCTAACTATAACATGTGTGAAACCTATGGTTTTTTAAGTGAGAAAAGAAAAAAATATATATATATATATATATATATATATATATATATATATATATATATATATATATTAAAGAAATTTTTTCTCCTCTGGATACGGAAGAAAAACGAAGCCGTGTGTGGTCGGAAATTGCTTTTATTCCTCAGTCAGCCATCCGTCAAACGCGTTTCGAGTGCGCAGCACCCTTGTTCACTGACGCCGAGTAAAGTTTTTACAGCCATTTTAAACTTTGTGCTTACCACGTGACAAAACAACTACAAAGCAAGTGTATTGGAAGACAGACTCGTAGTTTTCAATGTGAATTCCACACTATTACACTTAAATAGAAAATCAACATTACTGAAAACCACATGAATACTTTGTCGTCCGTAATAATAATAAAAAATAATAAATAAATAAACATTTAACAATGCATTGCCCCAGTGGGCTTTAAAGTAGTTGTTACATATATCTATCACGAGGCCGGTCATTAAATCACAATATAATTTCATTGTAAACTAAATCAACAGAGATAATATCTTCTCCAAAATCCATTGCATTAGTCAGTCAATCAAACCAATAAGTCAAATGAATCAAATCGGTTGCACTCTGTCTCTAGTGCCCCAGTGGGCTTATGACCATATCCATATTGGATAATATTTTCTATTGCACGTGGAAAACCTTGTATAGTCGGAGTTTTGGCTAGGAACATTAGTTCAAATTTCATTAACCTAGATGCGTGTACAGATCCTCCTCGACATTCAAACCATCTGGCTGCATCGAATTCAATTTAATAATATATCGTGACTCCAACCTCCTTAACTGTTTTTCCCTGTTGCCTCCCCTGGTATTCTTCTCTACTGCGTCTATCACAAAATATGTGAGACCATCTGGTTGCTTGTTGTGGAATTTCTCAAAATGCCGTGCCGAATGTCGAGGAGGATCTGTACACGCATCTAGGTTAATGAAATTTGAACTAATGTTCCTAGCCAAAACTCCGACTATACAAGGTTTTCCACGTGCAATAGAAAATATTATCCAATATGGATATGGTCATAAGCCCACTGGGGCACTAGAGACAGAGTGCAACCGATTTGATTCATTTGACTTATTGGTTTGATTGACTGACTAATGCAATGGATTTTGGAGAAGATATTATCTCTGTTGATTTAGTTTACAATGAAATTATATTGTGATTTAATGACCGGCCTCGTGATAGATATATGTAACAACTACTTTAAAGCCCACTGGGGCAATATATGCATTGTTAAATGTTTATTTATTTATTATTTTTTATTATTATTACGGACGACAAAGTATTCATGTGGTTTTCAGTAATGTTGATTTTCTATTTAAGTGTAATAGTGTGGAATTCACATTGAAAACTACGAGTCTGTCTTCCAATACACTTGCTTTGTAGTTGTTTTGTCACGTGGTAAGCACAAAGTTTAAAATGGCTGTAAAAACTTTACTCGGCGTCAGTGAACAAGGGTGCTGCGCACTCGAAACGCGTTTGACGGATGGCTGACTGAGGAATAAAAGCAATTTCCGACCACACACGGCTTCGTTTTTCTTCCGTATCCAGAGGAGAAAAAATTTCTTTAATTAACAGAAACCGGCTTCCGTGCGGTTCCTAGCAACGAAGCAACTCTCGATTAGGTGGAGGCACTTCATTGACGGAAGACTCAAAGGCATATATATATATATATATATATATATATAAGCAGATCCGTAAGCTTGCTGCGAACGCCACTCCACACCGTCACAGCATAAACGGACACGGACCAAAGTTGAGTGCTGGGTATTTTATTTTGTGCCTTTCTGCCACCATAACGTTTCGGCTCCTCCGAGCCTTGATCACATGACAACATGAACCAATAAAGAGTTGACTTATAAAGTGACTGTGCAAACATTCGATTCATCATGTGACTGCTTACAGATGGATATAAACAACAGACTTAACTGATATAACTGTGCAAAACAACGCAATTAAAAGTAGTAAACGCACGGTAATTAGAATTATAAATAATTTATAAATAATTTTAAAAACCTATATTGGTGAATACATCGGATAAATAAATTATTTAAAATCAATGTAAATGCAAATAGCAAACAGTTATACCAAGAATAAATGAATAAATATTCTTTCATTTGTGCAAAATATCGCTGTTGTATATGCTTAGCGCAACCACCTGAGTATATAAAGGCATGATAATTTCCACATGCCTATACCCATAAACGTGTATCAGTTATTCCACAGTGATAATGTAAGGATACATTGCTAAAACAACAGGACATCTGGAGGATCATGAGATAAAATATTTCATGAATCTGCAATAATACAAGTCTGATGACCGTGTCCAATCGAGAAAATGCATCTGATGTATGATGAAGAGATATCCCTTCTTGTGTGTAAACTATAAGGGAACATTTTTACAGAAAACATCACAATGGCCTTACATCATCATATTCAAATCTAAGTTGACATTTGCGGGATAAATCCCTAAGGGTAACGCTATAAGCTAGTCTGCTTGAAATGGAACTAATGTTGTATATATACAGTCACATGGATGATTAGTGCAAATGTGCAAAATGTGATGTGCAAATATATAAACCACATCTGTGAATTGTAAAAAAATAAGAATATATGAAAATGTGTTAAAATAGCGATGTTAATCCTGAAGTCACAACTTAGGGGGAATTCTCTAATCAAAATACTGACTAGATTGGGTAAAAGGACATTGCCCTGTACATCTGGTGACTGAAGATAAGTTTAATGTAGAAAAAATGTAAAAACATGTAAAAAATACGTATAAAACACGTAAAAACCATGTAGAGGACATACGTAGATCAGTATTTCTACTCAAATATCTCTGCCTAGTTGATAAAAGTAGGCAGATCTCCATAGAGGTTATTGTTGTATCCAGCAGTTCTCAAAAAGTTTAGAGAAGACTGAGGGATGTTATCTTAAGGAAAAAATACTGTATGGTCAGAGCCCTCACCAAAACATGTAGTGATATTATGAGTAAATACATGAGAATTTAATGCAAAAGGGCACCATATGTTCAATGGGTGCTAGTGTGACTTTATTTTTAAACACAGGTAAGTTCGAATGGCACCCTATATAAGGACCGGCAGCAATATCGGGGGTACATAAAAATGTGTGTGTCAGAAAGAATCATGTTATCCTCACCTAGAAATATGGCTGTTGAAAGATGCATACAAAAATAAATGCATGAATATATGTGCGATTTTGGAGGACCGGGTGATACCTATAGGTCCTGCCAAAAGGTGTGTAAACTTATAGTGAAGGTACAGCTGCCTGCCTAATGTTGGATAGTATTTAAGGTAGGCTAGTGTAGAGATCCTCTGTGATATTTAATCCCCCAGGATGTTTGAATCAAGTTGTAAAATATATCGTGTTTCAAGTTGGCGGAGTCTATGTTCTCTATCTCCTCCGCGTCTGCTTGCCGTCACTGCATCAATAACATAAAATTTTAAGCCCTTGTTGTCACTGTGGTGATACTCCTTGAAATGTCTGGCCACTGGATAAGTATTATCTTCGTTTGTTATAGCCCTGAGGTGTTGTAAAATGCGCTTGTGTACGGCAAGTTTCGTGCTGCCAACATATCTAAGTTGGCAGGGGCATTGTAATACGTATATGGCAAATTCTGTTTTACATGTTAAAACCTTGTCAATGGGATGTTCTCTGTCGCTAAAGCCGTCCTTATATGTTTTCGTATTGGAACCATGGATACAAGATTTGCAGGTTTTACATTTAAAAAATCCGCTATTAGTCTGAAGCCATGTAGTTCTTTCAATTGTTTCGGGACTGGTATTGACCAAACGGTCCTTCATGGAGGGGGCCCTACTGAAGGTTATAGAGGCTTTATGTGGAAGAGTAGGGCCGATGATGGGATCACTGAGAATAATGGGCCAATTCCGATTGATGATTCTGTAAAGGTCTGAGTGTTGTCTGTTGTACCCCGTTATAATCCTAAATGGACTGGCTGTTGGTGGTAGCAAAGTATTTGTTATGTTGGGTACCGTAGAATCAGGGGTTCTATAAGTATCAAGGAGTTTTTGTCTGTCTACTTGCATACTTTTCATTATGGCACCATTGATGACCCGTGCACTGTAACCCCTCTCCAAGAATCGAATTTTACTGGCTTGTTGTGCAAGCTCTAGGTCAGATTGGCTGCTGCATATTCTCCTTAATCTAAGCATCTCACCGTATGGGATACTGTGAATAAGATGATTGGGGTGTGCACTCCCTGCGTGAAGGATGGTATTGCCAGCAGTGTGTTTTCTGTATAGCCTAGTTTGGATTGTGTTGTTGGCTATGAATACCTCAGTGTCCAAAAAAGCTATACTAGATTGACTCAAGTTGGCAGTGAATTTGAGATTAAATTGATATACATTAATCATAGCAATGAAATTCTCTGCCTGTTCTTTGCTACCCCTCCAGACCACGAACAAATCGTCAATATATCTGTACCAGGCTATGACATTGGTGCTGAAAATTGACCTGTGCTGGACCTTGAGGACCAGTTCCTCCCAAGCCCCCATGTGTAAACAGGCGTAGCTTGGAGAGAAACTGGCCCCCATGGCTACACCCTGCAGTTGGCGGTACAGAAGATTGTTGTACATGAATATGTTGTTACATAGACAAAATTCCAGCATCTGCAACAGCATAGAGTTGTGTTCTTGATATTGTTCAGGTCTACGTGTGAGGTAATATTTCACTGCCGCTATGCCATCCGTATGAACAATACTGGTATAGAGTGCAGTCACATCCAGTGCCAACATCCAGTCATCATTCTTCCATGTGATCTGTTGAATTTTAAGCAAAAAGTCACCTGTATCCTGTATATACGATTCAAGATTTTTTACGTGACTCTGTAGAAAATAGTCTATATACTGTGAAGCCTTTTCCAACAGTCCCCCTCTAGCAGAGATGATGGGTCTGCCGGGGGGTTTCTTTTCATCTTTGTGGACTTTCGGTATGAAGTAGATCAGTGGGGTAACTGGATTTTTATTTTTAAGGAATTTCAATTCGTCCTCCGATATCAATTGGTTATTTCTCCATCTGGTCAGTTTGTGGTAGAACTCTTGTTGTGTTGTTTTCAAAGTTGTAACGTTAATACGCTCATAGCATTGTCTGTCATTGAGCTGGTTGTAGGCCTCCTTGTCATAATCAGCTCTCGTTTGTAGGACAATGTTGCCCCCTTTGTCACTTCCTCGTATTATGATGTTTTTCTCTTTGCTGAGTTTGGTCACTAACGCTTCATACTGATAAGTGGTTCTGTTGTAGTGACATTTGTTTTTAATGATGCGCCTCTGGAGATTTTTTAATTGAACAATGACATTCTCATGGAAAATGTCTATTGCATCATGAGGCATCACTGGACTGAAGGTTGATGGCGCTTTGAAAGAGGTTTTAGGTGGTATTTGTTTGATGGGAAGTGTTGATGTAGCTGCTTGACTCGGGGTGTCAGAATAACCTGCTCCTTCAGTTTCCCAGAGTTCCAGAATGTCTTGAGAAAATCCTGGGTTTGAAGCCTCACTTATGTCCGTATCCTTTGAGATGGGGGCTGGCGTCTTTTTGAAGTTGTTAAGAAGGTGGAATTTGCGGAGTTTTAACTTTCTGACCGCTTTGTAGATGTCTATTCTGGTTGAAGCATAGTTCAGGTTGGTTTGAGGAGCAAAGGATAGACCTAATTTAAGTATATCTTGTTCTTTTTGTGTGAGGTTCATTGGGGTCAGGTTGACTATAGACCGATTGGAATCAGAATGCGTTATTGCTTGTTGGTCTGCCATTGGCCCCTGCCCCTCTTTCTGTTGGGATAGGATGCCCCTCTTCCTCGCGTTGTTCCTCTGCCTACGTTTGTAGTTGGTGTGCTTTCGTTGTGATTCTTTTGTGGCCTGGGTCTTAGCGATTGCATCCTCTCGTGGCATAAAAAACCAATTTCTTCAGCTGGGGAGGGTTTCACTAAACCACTTTGCATATCCGCACCTCGAAGTTCAGATTCAGAGTCGTTTTCTCCTGCTGAACTGATATCAGATATAGTTGAGTCTGCTTGATCTTTGTTTCTTGGCGCCTTGGGTTTGGAATATGTCTTGGACGAAGGACCACGCAGAGCATCATATTTTTTAGAAAAAGTGAATATTTGACCAAGTTCGTAATCGTTGCGGTCACGCTGAAACTTGAACTCTTTTCTTTCCCTGATCACAGACTCTTCTTTCTTGAGTCTGGCATTCATCTCATTGGTGAGTTTGATTTTTTCCTCTGCTTCACCCATTGTTTCCAACTCTTCTTGTATCGCAGCAATTTCCTTTAGCAATTTGGCTCTGTCAATATCCGCATATTTTATAAGGATTAACGTGAGGCGTCTAGATGATTCCAGGTTGCTCTCCGCCCATTCTTTCATGAGGTCCGGATTAGGGTTTTCATAGCTTGGGGCCGTTAAGATTCGCAGCCCCCTTGGGATCCTGTTGACGTCAATGTAGGCTTGTAGGGACTTAGATTCCCACCATTTGCTCTGCTCATTTTTTAGCTTTTTTTCTAACATTTTAAACTTCTCTTTAAGTGTACTGTTGTTGGTACTGTCATTTGTATTGAGTCTCCCCCGTATGTTGGTGGCTAATGGTAGGCTGTCTGTAAACATCATAGCTGCTGCAGCCTCCCGCTCTTTCATGTTGTCGGCCGACATTGTTATTGGCACTATACCGTAGATTAACAAGGCGCCTCAAACAGCTTGCTTTAATAACAAACTATATATTCACTTAAAAAAACATAGGTTTCACACATGTTATAGTTAGGTGGATATTTCACTCGTAAAAAACCAATGAAATTCCCCCGTTATAGTTCGTTCAGATAACTATAACTCGCGCGCCCGCAATCCACTGCTCATGACGTCACATATTACATCACTCATGACATGGTCAGTGGCATCACTCATGACATCACTGATGACATCATCCTTGTGATAGAGTGGCGGTCGCGCGAGTTATAGTTATCTGAACTAACTATAACGGGGGAATTTCATTGTTTTTTTACGAGTGAAATATCCACCTAACTATAACATGTGTGAAACCTATGGTTTTTCAAGTGAATTTGCAAGGTTTTTTGAATGCTAATTCCTAAATATAACGTGTGTGAAACCTATGTTTTTTTCAGTGAATTTGTACGGTTTTTTAAATGCTAATTTATTTATGTAATATTTTTTTTTTTATATATTTATTTTACAATAAACTAAGTATTAAACATTTTATTTTATTTTTTTTGGTTTTCTCCGTGCGCGCACGGTGCGCGCACCCCCGTGATTTTTAAAAAAATAATAATAATTTTTTTTCTGCCTTCGGGGTCCTTCAGGGACCCCCTGACAAAGGCTAGGGGGTCAGGAACTCTCTACCCTGCCCCCTTTTCACGTTCGCCACCTTCCTTTTTCACTCTTGCACTGAAAACAAACAAAATGGCGGCCGACACTTCCTGATTTCGACCGATTCGAACGTTGACTAACATGTAACCACCAATCAGAATTACGCTTGCGCACTTTAGGGTGCTCGCACCGTGCGCGCACGGTGCACGCACCCTGCGCGCAGATAGATATTGATATTCTTTTAAATGCTATTTTCTCAGGAAATACTGAACAGATTTACACCAGACCTGCAAAAGGCACTCCCTTGACCTTATGGCTACCTCTCTGCCAAATTTCAAGTAATTCTGTTCAGCCGTTCGGGCTGTAGCTGTGTCTAAAGGTCCTATGGGAAAATGCATAGGGAAAACGCGTTTTGGGACCCCCCTTTTTTTCTCGGCCCCTACTTGACGAATCACCCCGAGACTTTCAGGGTAGGAGCTGAACGGAGCGCCCCATTAGTTTTGAAAATTTCCCAAGGATTCGTCAACCGGCGCAAAAGTTATTCAAAATAGAATTTTCAGATTTCCTATGGAAACACGATCCTAACTATAACTATCTACTGGCGACCGCCAGTAGATAATATATATATATATATATATATATATATATATATATATATCGCCAGTAGATAGTTATAGTTAGGACCGTGTTTCCATAGGAAATCTGAAAATTCTATTTTGAATAACTTTGGCGCCGGTTGTCGAATCCTCGCGAATTTTTCAAAATAGGTGGGGCGCTCCGCTCCGCTCCTACCCTGAAAGTCTCAGGGTGATTAGTCAAGCGGGGGCCGAGCGCTTTGTGGTTGCTTGGTGCGCGAAGCGTACTGAGTGCCCACAGCGCGCGCACGGCGCGCGAAGCGCACGGTGCGCGCACGGTGAAAAACCTGAAATTATTTTTTTATTAATGAATACATAACTTGGCATTTTAAAAAACGTACAAATTCACTTAAAAAACCATAGGTTTCACACACGTTATAGTTAGGAATTAGCATTTAAAAAACCTTGCAAATTCACTTAAAAAACCATAGGTTTCACACATGTTATAGTTAGCTGGACATTTCCCTCGTAAAAAACTAATGAAATTCCCCCGTTATAGTTAGTGCAGGCAACTATGACTCACGCGACCGCAATCCTCTGCTGATGACGTCAGATATTACATCACTGATTACATATGTGTCTTTCTGAAAAATAAATATTTGTAATATATGTATAGCTAAAGATTAATGGAAGAAGACATGGGTAAATAGGTGTCTCAATACAGTGATGTAATATCTGACGTCATTAGCAGAGGATTGCGGTCGCGTGAGTTATAGTTGACTGCACTAACTATAACGGGGGAATTTCATTGTTTTTTTACGAGGGAAATGTCCAGCTAACTATAACATGTGTGAAACCTATGGTTTTTTAAGTGAATATATATATATATATATATATATAAATCCCAAAGTAGTTTGGCTGTTCCCGAGCCTCTCGAACGGCGGGCACACGGCAGGGGTAGCCACCCCCAAATATACCACACAAATCCACTGCGTCTCAGTTTCCCAGTCACAGCACGAAAGATCAAACACTGGAGCCGAGGCCTCAATCAAAAAGTGTGTTTATTTAAACACTAGGTCCGACGCGTTTCGGAGTTTACTTGCACTCCTTTCTACAAATTGTACATACCCAATTTTATTACTGGGTGGGTTACTTCAACCTGTAGTAATAATTTCTTCCTAAAAAATTCACTGATTTCTTTGATTAGTGGCCTTAGTTTTTCGCATGTAGCAAACACATTAATTAAATCTGCTTTATACAATGAGCAGTGTGGACAGTACACACCTTTTCACTCACACTCCCTATCAGACTACCAAGTGGGGTAAGACAAATCAAAACACATTTTAAAATACTGAGCAGGCATTAAGATCATTAAACTATCTGATACAGCTTTATGAAAGGCACAGTCTGTTATACCTAAAATCTACTGCCACTTCATGGAGTTCTTTACCAGATCATCTTTCATGTATCCATTAAGAAGTATTTATAGAATCCCAATGCGAGGCGGGGAATCTTGTAACATTAAATCCATAAATTCGCAAACCTCAAATCTTTCTACACCCTCTCCCTTCCTCTGCAAGTAATCTCTAACTTGAAGGTATTAAAAAAATTCCCTATTGGTAAGACCAAATTTTGTCCTTAATTCATTGTATGCTGTTAAACCACAGGGAGTATAAAAACAGCCTAAGTAAATTTATTCTGCCTTCATCCAGTTATGAAAATATGAGTCATTGAAAATATCCAACAGATTTTTATTCTGCAAAAGTGGGGTATAATAGTTCAGCCTTCCCAGTCCTAGAAGAGGGCATCCAGAAGTCTATACCTTAAAGGCTGTAAGCAAAGTCTTGAATCGTACTCGCTTGTAATAACCGTAATCTAGTTGTTGCCATAAACATGCCCTTGCTTCGGGGGCCAATGACTAGTTCAAAGGTGGGGAGGAAAGTTTGCCGTTTCATTTTCACAATCTTCCCTTAACCGGTATAACTTTAGATTCGGCAGGGACAATCCTCCACGTTCCCTATGTAATGTTAAATATTTAATCACCCTTTTTGGTCTAGAGTATGCCCAGATGAACTGTGCAAATATGCTTTCGAATTTCCTGAACCAAGTCTTTGCTAAAGTAGCGGGGATTGCTCTTAAAAAATGTAATATCCCCGGTAAAAATACAATTTTGATTAGGTTGCTTCTTCCGATCAAAGTTAGATGTAAATTGTCTACCCTATTTAGTGCCTTTTTAGTCTCTTCTGCACATGTCCCCATGTTTTCTTGTACCACTGCATCCAAATCAGCGGTTATCGAAACCCCCAGATATGTTGCTTTTTTAACTATCCTGCTATCAGTAAAAGACACAAATTCATTGATAATTATCTGTGTTTTATCCCTATTCAGGGCATATCCTGACAGTCTAACAAATCTAAATGCTTCAACTTCAATCACCTTAATGGCCTGCTCAGGATGGGGCGTGACCAAGGCTATGTCGTCGGCGTAAGCCAACACCTTATTTCCTGATCATGCCTTATGACCTGGGGGATATCTGCCGCCATTTCCAGTTGTTTCAAGAAAGGATGGACACATAACGCAAATAGTAGCAGTGAACAGAGACATCCTTGTCGCATTGATCTCATTATTTTAAAGGCCTCCATCAATTCCCCATTTATACACATTTTAGCCTCTAGATCTTTATACAGAGCTTTGACTGCACCAATAATTTGTATTCTATCCCTTTTCTATACATTGTAGTCCAAAGAAACTGCCAGGAGACCTATCAAAAGCTTTTTCAGCATCTAACGATATAGCTGCCATAAGGTCTCCTGGAACCTGGCTGGCATCGAACTAAGTGATAATCCTTCTAATGTGTTCTATAGTGCCTCTGCCAGGGATGAAGCCATGGTGCCCCAAGGATACAATCCTGTAGATAGTCTGTAAGAGAGTACATTTGTGACGACATTTTCATCTTTAACATTTTGTCACAATGGGCGATTTACAAAGGCAATATAACATGACGTCCACTAGTCCCTCCTGGTTGTGGAGATATATAGGGTTTGTAGTATCTCCAAGAACCCAAGGTACCCAGAGCCAACAACTGAGCTGCGGTGTACAATGCTTTTTCATTGAGTCTCAAGTATAGACCAATGCATGTAGCGAAACGGAGTGAAAATGGGTATCTAAGAAACGTATGTATTTCTGAAATGGGCACAAGTTATGGAGTTTAGGAGCAGTGGTTATTTTTACATCTCTGAATTTTTAGATATCAGTCTAGCATATGATTCAGAGGGTATTTTCTAAATTTCATCTTCTTTATACACTGGCTTACATTTGAAATGCACAAATGCAGAAAAATCCAATTGGAAATGAAAAATGTTCTACTATTCTGGCTCTCATCAGGTTATATTACCCAGAACCCTTTGCAAACAACAAACTTTGACTAAAAAACACATTGTCCTGACATTTTTGTGCTGTGAAGGTCTGAAATCTGTGGGGAGCCACAAGCATCATTCTACCCAGCACTTCTACAAGTCTTCTGATACAAATGGTACCTCACTTGGGTTGGTAGACCTAGTGCCCGCAAGAGGAGATGGCCCAAAACACAACATAGACACATCGCATTTTTCCACAGAAAACCAACCCATTTTTTTAATGTGGGTATTTCTTGATTTTAGTCCTTGGTTCAGCCAGCACCTAGGGAAACATATACAACCTATACATTTTGGAAAACTAGACACCTAGGAGTATCCAGGGTGGACTAAAATGAATGGCTCTCACTGTGTTTCGTTTTACCTAGAATCAACTGCTATCCTCACACTTTGACTAAGAAAACACAATTTCCTGATATTTCTGTGATGGAAAGTTCTGGAAACTGGGACAACCAGAAACTGCCTTCTACCCAGAATTCCTCCACGTTTTCCAATAAAAATCGTACTTCACTTTTATGGGTAGGCCTAGTGCCTGCGACATGAAACAGCCCAAAATTCAACATGGACATATCGCATTTTCCCACCAAAAATTGACACTTTCTTCCAATGTGGGTAGCTCTAGATCTTGGTCCCTACCTCATCCGGCGCCTAGGGAAACCTAAAAAACATGCATATTTTAAAAGACTAGACACATGGGGAGTCCAGAATAGATAAATTGCATGGCTCGCACCAGGGTTTTTAGCCAGAATCCCCTGCAAATCTCAAACTTTGCCTAAAAAACATATTTTCCTTGCATTCCTGTGAGGAAAAGTCCTGAAATCTGCTGGCAGACACACATTTCCTACCACCCAGTATTCCACCAGGTCTCCCAATAAAAATTCTCCCTTCCTTGTGTGGGTGGGCCAAGTGCCCATGACAGGGAGTGGCTAAAAATGTATTGTGGAGACATCAAGACCATTTGCAAGGGGGGGCACCTGTGTTTTTGGTCCCGTGCTCGGCGGCCATCTAGGGAAACCAACAAAACCCAGAAACTTTTGAAATCTAGACACCAGGAAAGGCTACAGAGGCATGGCTTGCATGGATCCCCCAATATATTCTCACCTGCAAACCTCAAATTTAGCTAAAAAGTCATATTTTCCTCACAATTCTGTGTGGGAAAGTTAAGGGATCACCAGGCCGGAAACATTGCCTGCCACCCAGTGTTCCTCCACATCTCCCCAAAAAAATGCTTCCTCATATGTTTGGCTGGGCCAAGTACCGGCGACAGGGAAGGGCCCAAAACGTATTGTGCAGACATCAAAATTATCTATCAAAGGGGGCACTTGAGTTTTTGGTCCTGGGCTCGGCGGCCATCTAGGAAAACCTGCCAACCCCAGACATTTCTGAAAACTAAATACCCGGGGGAGCCCATGGAGGTGTAGCTTCTGTGGATCCTCCTATGCCTTCTTACCCAAAATCCCGTGCAAACCTCATATTTGCCTAAAAAGTCACATCTACCTCAAATTTCTGAGTGGGAAAGCAGTGGGATCACTGGGTTGGCACACATTTTTTTCTATCATCCAGCATTCCCCCAGGTCTTCCAATAAAAATTATACCTAACTTGTTTGGGCTGGACAAGCACACCAAAGCTACAAGAAGCCAGCATTGAATATTCTGAGCTTTTAGAAAGCTTATGAACCATTGATTATAGAACCTATCTACAGAAGACCCACAACAAAGATGATAAATCAAGTTCATTACTAGCTCGAATGATAAGGTCAACACCCCGCTGACCTATCGGGTGCTCCATCACGTCAGGCAGAATCCATGGAGCCATTAAAGAGCTGTTTTGTAATAAAAACCCTGGCTCTGATGATTTTCCTGTAGAGTTTCTTGACACATATGCCATGCGCCTGGTTCTACAACTGGAGCATCTCTACGAGTCTTCACTGGAAGAAGGCAGGCTACCCCTCACCACTGCACAGGACTAGTTACTTCTTTATTGAAGCATAACAAGTCTCTTTTGATATGCCCTCTTATAGGCCTCTCTCTTGACTCAATTCTGAATGTAAGATTATCTGTAAAGTATTGGCCCACAGGCTGCTTCCATCCTCCCAAGATTCCTCCACACAGATCAAAGTGGCTTTGTCCCCAATCAAAACACCTCATTCAAAACACACCGCTTACAATAGATTATGGATGCCATCAAGGGGTGATTCCAGTGGGCAGGTTGTCTCTCTTTGGACCTAAGACAAGCCTTTGACACATTAACCTGTAATTTTATGATTGATGCCCTCAAGCGCTTCAATATCCATCCTACTTATATCTATATCCGCTGGGTGTAATTATTATATGCCTTTCCCACACTGAGGGTGCGGACAGGTCAACATATCTCCAATTCATATTCAGTACATTGCGGGACCAGACAGGGCTGTCCTCTATTATCGTTCCTTTTTGTATTCACACTAGAACACTTAGCACAATTAATTAGGCAGGATGCCCGGGAATGGGGGATTCCTGTAGGACCCGCCTGATATCATTGTATGCCGATGATATAATACTATATGTGAAAGATCTTCACACAAACCTGGCAGAGATGGCCATACTGTTTACTACATTTCTAATAATATCTGGTTTATGCATTAATATCAACAAATCCTACGCATTCTCGTTTAAAGACATCAATGACAGACCATTTTTAACCTTCAGTGAAATGAGTGTCCAAGTCATCCCACAGAAATTCCTTTTTTGGAATACAAATTGACAGAGATGCAGTGCATTTACTGGAAGGTAATATCCCAAAAACTATAACAGCCCTCAAGTCACAGATTCGTTTCTGGGTACTTTGCCACTCTTGGTGGTGGACCAACTGGCCGTCACCAAGATGGTTATGCTACCACCCCTACTCTACAACTTTGTACATTTACCAGTTATTATCCCTGCTTGGATCTTCACACTACTTAATACCCTATTGTTTGATCTAATATTGGGCAGTGGACGCCGTAGGGTTAGTCTATCCAAATTACAATTACCACCGATAAGGGAAGGATGGGCGCACCATATTTCAAATTGTTTTTGTCTGGCAGGGCAGCAGCAACGGGTATCCTATTGGCTAGCCAGATGAAATCTGACAGAGATCGACTACACAAACAATATGCTTAATTGGGGCAAACTCCATAGTTTGATCCGCCGGGGCCCTTCCTTTCCTACAGGTAGCCCCCTTTTACTGCACATACATATTGGAAGATGGCTTTACTTAAAACACTCTGCAAGCACCTTGTACCCCAAATGTACCTCTACTTAGCCTCTGCACAACATCTGGAATTTTTATGGCAAATAGGCTACATCCCTCGATGCAGGGAGAGGTCACCAGAGTCTGCAGCCTTTTAACAGAGGGTATCCTTCTAAATCATACAGATTTTTTACACACCCAGGGCCTACCAGATCCACTTTTTCAACCCATGCCAGTGTCACATGGTATGTAGACATCACTGGGAGCTGGGAGCCGGGAGCCCACCCCCTCATATGAGTAAGTTCAGGCACTGCATACAATGGGACATGGCAGGCACTTAGTCCGGGGAAGTGGATAACTTGGGGAGAGCAAGATGAAGTCGGCTTGAGCGCTCACGCCGCTCGGCTGCTCACGCCAGACGCGGGAGCGATCGACTAGCTGCCCTGCGCCCTGCAACCCGATGCCGGCGCTGAGAACACAGAGAACGCTGAGGCTGCCACGGGGAAGACGCGAATTTCGGCTCTCATTAAGTGGATGTGGCTCCGACTCCGAGGCAAGAATCAAGGCTACTTTTCACCTCTTTACCCACCCAACAGATCCCCCGCCCCCACCTGGTCAGTGCTGTACCGCGGCCTTGATCTGGGCATTGTTGTTTACCGCTCCTTCAGCCTCATCGAACAGCAATACTTACAGCCCCGACATGAGCGCGCGGGGGGCCAGGAAAGGAGGCAAAATCAAGACACCTGCCATTCTAGAACCCAAAGAGCCTAGGGATGCTGCATCAGCTGATCGGACCGTCAAACCCCGGCAAGAGGTTAGTGGGAACAAAAAACTGCTGGATAAGGCAGGGGGGGATGGGCCGCTTAAAGATTTAAAAGATTCAAAAGATATAAAAGATTCAACACCCATGCACCCCCCCCCTAGCAAAAATCTTTAAGGGAGCCAGAGCTCAATCATCAGGCGTTATTCCCAAAGCTCTTGCGCCTCCAACTGAGAGTGCTCCCACGGCCCCACTAACCACGCTGGTCGCGTCAGCTTTTGTACCCGGCCCGCCGCAAGAGGACT
The DNA here is from genome assembly GCF_964204655.1 of Triturus cristatus. NCBI lineage: Eukaryota > Metazoa > Chordata > Amphibia > Caudata > Salamandridae > Triturus > Triturus cristatus. The sequence goes on from NC_140590.1 coordinate 1,086,640,830, forward strand.
GCTTTGCGATCAACCAGGAGACTGTACCTATAGAAATCGGATCCAGGGAAAAACTTAGCATCAACGCTGGCCTTAGCTCCAACGGCACATCGCTGAGGTGTCTAGATTCTGCTATGACCTCAGACACTTTTCCCTGTGCGCCCCATATTAAAGGGGCAACTACGCATCAACCTATGGAACAAACTTTACTAATTTTGCCCTTCTCAGCGCAAGAACTCGGCAATGGCTCCAATGGCTCCAATGTTGCGATCCCTGGCTCTCCTTTCACCGTGCCAGAAACGCAGTCACTTGGTACTGCTAACTGTATTCAACGCCTAGAGGTTCCCCTCGGCGCACAAGCTCCCTGGACCCCTGAAACAGGGCCTGAGCATTTCTATTCTGTCTCAGATAGCACACCCAGCTCCTCGGGCGAGGGTGGGTCCAACACAAGCGAAAGAGACAGTGAGGCCTCAAATCAGGACACTGGCACAGTTCAGCGACCAAAGAAACCAAGAAGCAAGAACAAGCGGCGCAGCCAGTTGAAATGGGACTACTCAGACTCTCAGATGTCTTATCTTCTGGACGAAGACGATCCCAATACAACACAGCGGGGGTCTACAAAAAATCTGCCTTCTGACCTGGTTGAGCCATCCCTCACTTCTATCCTAGCTTCCATAAAAGAGTTTCAGGAGGAGGTTCGGGCCGACAATCGTGCAGCCAAAAGCGCCGCCAAGAAACTTCAAGGAGGCTTAAGAAAACTGAATAAAACCTGCACCGATATTAGCGACCGCGTCTCCATGATAGAAGCCCGTACCGAGCACTTAGAAACCGAGTCCGTGGCAGCCAAGCAACAGAGCGAATCCAACACTGCCTGTCTGGTAGACCTAATGTCTAAGATGGAGGACCAGGAAAATCGCCAACGCAGGAACAATCTTCGCTTGCTCGGTATTCCGGAGGGGAAGGAAGGAGACGATCCCAGACGCTTCATCGTGAAACTCCTGCAGGACTCTTTCTCTGACCAACAGGGCTGGGATTGGGATCACGAGGTGCAGAGGGCGCACCGCTTCCCCTTCAACCAGAGACGACAACATGATCGGGGTAATACCACCGGAGGACAGCCAAGGGCATTCCTGGTATACTTTGGCAACTTTCTTCTGAGACAGCTAATCTATGATCAGGCTCGCCCTAACTCTAAGAAAGGGGCCAATGGAATAACATTCTTTGCCAAACCTGACTTTTGCCATCAGACAGTAGAGCGGAGATGGCGTTTGAGACAACTGATCTCTCCGTTCCAGCAGCTGGGGGCCGAAGCTTACTTAATGAACCCTGCTAGACTCAAAGTAATCTTTAACGGAGGCGTTAAGGTCTTCCTATCCGAAATAAAGGCTGGCGAACACTTAAATGAGCTGAAATCCAGAAAGAACCCTGGTTGAAAAGTCCACTCTTTCTTTTCTCTTTCTCTGCCTCGATAATCATCTCTCTGTTCTTATTCACGCCCTATAGTCTTTTTCAACCTGCAAACCTCTAAGGGCCATGACTTGATAATGGTCGGATTATGGCTTTTTTGAACTTTAAAACGGATATAGTAGACAACCCTTTGTTTTTCTCGATTGTCTTTTCCGTTTTTTCTCTAAATAAGGGGGCAATTAGCCGATTGAAAGCTTTACTTAGTTATTTTTCAGGCGTGGTAGACGGCTGGGGCTCTTGACTGACTATCATCACTCAGGTCATTCCTGATTGCTCTGAAGATGGGGGGGGGAGGGCTGGGTGGGGGGGTGGGGGGGTCAGCACGGGCACTAGAAATGGCACAAAAGAATTAAAGGTATTCTTAGGCATGCACATATCTTCGTATTTACTTGTTAAGACATTGAACAAGGTAAAACTCTTCTTTTATTCTTTCAATATTTTAGATGGCTAAGATAGACTCACTCAGGTTTGTCTCTGTTAATATTTGTGGACTGAATGATATCTCTAAAAGGCAAAATGTTGCTCAGGGGTTGCGCTCTCTAGGGGGCAACATCATCTGCCTCCAGGAGACCCACATAGAGGGTTCACAGAAGCACCTATTAGACACGCTAGGGTTCAAAGTCGTTGGGGCTACCACACAGGGTGCCAAGACAAAAGGGGTCGGAATCTTGGCGGACAGAAGACTCTCTCTTAATAATCCTCGGGTTAAATCAGATCCATTGGGCCGATGGGTAATAGCTGAGTGCCACCTCTCCTCCAACTTTGCGTTTACCCTCTGCTCATTGTATGGTAGTAATGTAGATGACCCAGGGATTATTAATATGGTCTCAGGGGAACTTGCCCACTGGCCCACTCCCATCATCCTATGCGGCGACCTTAACATACATTTGCCCTCTGATTGGAAAACTGACAGTAAATGGAGATACAAAGGCAGAAAGCCCCGAGTATTTCAAGCACTAGTAAACTTAGCTCAGATCCATGGGCTGAGTGATATCTGGGCCAGCCTAAACCCTACGCAACCTGGCTACACCTTTTTTTCAGCCCCACATAAAACTTTTGTTAGATTAGATTATTTTTTTGTTTCGTCTTCACTGCTGTGTAATTGTACCATAGACACTGCACCTCGTTTTCTGTCAGATCACAACCCTCTTATAGTAAACATTAAGGGATTAGGGAATTGGAAGGAGACACCCAGATGGAGCTTTGAGAGAGCCCTGTTGCAAAACACGGACTACAGGACACATATGCAAGGTTGGATTCAGGAATTCCTGGAAATTAATATCGGAACTGCCTCCACGATGACTGTCTGGGACACATTAAAGGCTGGGATCAGGGGTGAAACCTTGAACTTCTCAGCAAGGAAAAACATGAAGGAGAAGTTGTTAATTAGTGACCTACAGGAAAAACTAAGGAGAGCGGAAACAAATCTGGTCCTAGTGGTTAAGTCTGGACAGGATACCGAAAACGCCCAAAGGGAGGTGGTCCTTGCTAAAGCAAAAGTTGGAGCAGTATTTGCGGAAAAAACGGCAGCTAAGTGGGCAACTTTGCGGGAAAAAAATTACGAATGCAGTGACTGCATTGGGCATCATTTAGCTGTCAAAACTAGGCAACAGTCCACAAGCAATGAAATACATGCACTTAAATTAACCTCAGGGAATGTGACTAATAATCCTGATGCAATTCAGAAGGGATTTCGAGATTTCTACACCGAGCTATACACTGAGGAGAACCGTAGCGTGGCAAGCTCGCTCGAAAGCGAGATAGCTAGCTACTTAAGTGAAATAGACCTTAGACAGCTTAACTCTGATAACAGCGAGCTGTTAGAACTCACTCCAACCTGGGACGAAGTTATGGAGGCTCTAGCTAGTTTACCAGATGGGAAAGCTGCAGGAATGGACGGCATTCCTGTAGAGTTTTATAAGATCTTCGCCCCTCAAATTAAATCAATTTACACCGATGTAGTAACATCTATCTTTAGCGGGGCTTCCCCCCCTCCTTCCTGGTCCAATGCTAGAATTTCCATATTCCCCAAAAAGGATAAGGATCCACTAGAAATGAGTTCCTATAGACCCATCACACTCATCAACTGTGATTCCAAAGTCTTTTCTAAAATACTGGCCTCCAGAATTTCCTCTGTGGTTGAGTCCTTAGTTTCAGAATGGCAACATGGCTTCATCCCTAAAAAAGGTACCACGGAACACGTCAGGCGGGCCATTACCCTGTTTGACGCAGCTCAGGTAGCAGGAGACCCGATGTCACTAACCTTATTAGATGCTGAAAAAGCTTTTGACTGGGTCTCCTGGCGGTTCTTGTGGGCTGTCATGGGTAGGATGGGCTTTGGGCCTAGACTTACGCAGTCGGTACAAGCGCTATATTCTAAACCAACGGCTTGTGTCTCCATTAATGGGAGACTTACCGACCAATTCAACATCTCCAGGGGCACCAGACAGGGCTGTCCTTGCTCCCCTCTGTTGTTTGCTCTTTACCTAGATCCATTCATCAAACAAATTGAAAGGAATCCCGCCATCCTAGCAATTAGCATCCAGGGCATTAACATCAAAATCATGGCTTACGCGGACGACTTGGCTATAACATCCCCTGACCCCGAAAACGCCATACTTGCACTAGAGCTAGAGGCACAAAAATTTGGGAAAATCTCGGGCTATGCTCTGAACAAAAACAAAACCCAGATAATCATAAACAGGGAAATCACCTGGACTGATGCTAGGATAGTGCCAAAAGCTAAATACCTTGGGGTACTTATTTCTGCTAATATCGACAAAATTGTAACCGATAACTTAGCTCCTCTGGCTATAGAAACCAAGAAGGCACTTAAACAAATTGACAATCTACATTTGACACTTGTTGGGAGATGCAATGTTATTAAAATGACATATTTTCCTAAACTTCTTTACTTCTTTCGTACTGTACCCCTGGAATTCAGCAAAGCTAATTTACAAAAATTTCAGCAAATATTCACGCAGTTTATCTGGGCTTACTCACAACCAAGGAGGGCCTTAAGGCAACTATCACTTCCCAGAGAGCGGGGTGGGTGGGCCTTCCCCAATATTATGCTTTATTATTGGGCCGCAGTCATGCAATACAGCTCTGAGCTGGTGAGGGAACCCCCCCTATTATTAACACCTGGCCTATCCTCGCCTTTCCAACTTCTACTGGGGAAAGAACACTGGGGCTGTCTCCTCCGAGAGACTTCGTTTGGATACTACAAACGTGTGAGATTCAAAACGTTAATGAACTCATATATGGTTTTCCGTAATATCCGCAGAATATTTGGACTGGGAAGATTTAACTTTTACTCTCCCATTATGACAAATTGCAATCTTCCCGCTATTTTTGGAAGGTCTTATTTTTTAGATTGGCACAGGGCAGGTATTACGAAACTTGGGGATCTCATTACTAGCGATGGAGTTAAACCATTCACAAATCTGCAATTGAAATATAGTTTGAAAGACCAAGACGTTTTTAAGTACCTATCCATATCTAATTTTCTTTCCGGAAAGGTTGGGGGTAGTGCAGGGTTCACGGAAGTGGAACTTCTTAACAAACTACGCGACAACACTGCCCCTCGGATAGGTCTTTTGTACAAAATACTAATCAGACAAACTCCAGATGACCTACCAAAGATTGCCGATAAATGGTATACTAAACTTGAATCCCCACACAGTACATTCTTCAACTCCTTAGCACTGTCTAAAAATATTCTGCTGTCGGCCAAATTACAGGCACAACATTTTAAAACTGTTTTTTTTCTCTACATTACCCCTAGCAAAATCGCGAAATGGGGAGTTGGCAAAGGGACATTATGTCCCCGGTGTGCTGAGTTTGGGGTCGACTCAATTCATATCTTTGCAATTTGTCCTAAACTCGCCCCAATCCTCCTCAAAATAGAAGAATTTTTAAGGGAAGTCACCTCTCAAACTATTGTGCTAACCCCCACTGTCATCATGCTGGGGGCTCAGTCTGAAACCACCAGGATTAAAACTGGGGGTTTAATATTCATTGCAATGGCAGTCTGGAGGATTTGTGTGGCTTCAGCATGGTTGGATGCTGATCCCCCACCTTTCTCTCAGTGGCTGGCCAGACTAGCGGCCACTTACCATCTAGAAAAAGCAGTATACGCCAGGCAAGGGCGCAAAAATCGGAAGAGGGGTTTGGACGTGTGGGGAAAGTTTACATCTTGGTTAGAGCAGTCGGGTTAATCCGACCAGTGTTCTTTCCCTTGACTGTTTTCTTCTCCTCACACTGTTATACTCTCTTTTCTTTGGTTTATTATTTTTTTTTCTTTTTCTCAGTATCTGCCCTTCTTTCATTATCCCTTCTCTTTTCTTTTGATTCTTACCGTGCTATTCTCTTATGTTTACCCTTTTTTTTTTTTTCTTTTTTTTTGTGCCATTCGTCTCGCTGTTTTACAGACTGGGGGGTGGGGGGAGGGACGGGTGTCCTGAACGTCATACCTCTGTAATATTTTCTGTTATGACAAATAAAAAAAAAAAAAAAAAAAAAAAAGGGAGCTGGGAGCCGGGAGCCCACCCCCCCCCCCATATGAGTAAGTTCAGGCACTGCATACAATGGGACATGGCAGGCACTTAGTCCGTTGGTTATACCACCTGCTAGTCTCTCTGACCCCCTTTGTGGACTAAATGGGAGGAGGACCTAGCCAGTGGTCTTCATGATAAGAAATGGGTCTTCCTTGTAGAATATCCCCCACAAATCTCCCGCGATTCCCAATTCAAATGTAACAAATTCTCCATATTACATTAGGCTTACCTCAGACCGTATAGCTCCACACAATGTACTCACAGTCCCTTCCGCATATCCCCGATGTCACACCCCGGAAGCCAAACTCCTACATATGTTATGGGACTGGCCAGGATTGACCTCTTCTCTGGCACAACTCAGTGCCGCCCTGCCAAAACTCATCCAGCAAAATCATTAGCAGTCGGTGGAACATTGCAGTTTAGGCTTGTTCTCTAGACCCAAGGAAAGTAAAGTGATGATACGTTTTATAGACCTAGCGATAATATCGGTGGAACGGCTTGTAAATGAAACACTGGAATTCCTCTTTGACGTCCATGGTTTCCCAATGTCAGAAAGAAGTGGAGAAATGGGGATTAGTGGAGAATGGTGCACTGCGCCGGAAAGAGTACTGGGGCCTACGGAAGAAACCCATAGCACTGGAATAGGATACATTGTTGGAATCCTTCAAGGCCTTAGATAATGCAGATATGTGGACCAGACTACCTACCCCCTAAGACAAGCTTTTAATTTGCATCATAAGGGTGCCAATGCCCACCCAGTGAACACACCCTGTTAAAATGTCTCTGGCACCGAGCTAGGATCCCTAATACACATTGTAACTTATTCGGCATCTGCCAAACTCCTTGCTCCCATTGGTTACAGTTCTGCAACAATACCATGACTGTACCATGACATGTCTACAGAGTATGACATAATTACTGCCTACAATGACAACGTCCTGTTCAGGTGAGGGTGGGTGGGGGTTAATTTGTTCAGATACGTTCACAGATTACAAAGGTAAATCTCCATGTTAATCTAATATATTCTAGTATGTTATGCATTCTGCTTTAAAGAAAGACCACTACTGTGACCATCATCCTGCGTATTTCATAAACTGTTATAATCTATTGATGTTTACTGCATGATGTTGAATGTGTGTAACTCAAAAATGGAACAAAGTCATAGTAATTAGGTATTGGGGCGAGTGAAGCACCAATGGGGTTGATTCCATAGGTGAAGATAAAGTCATGGCATTTGTATTTGTACTACCTTAACTATCTGCCTTCTACCTATGCAATATCACTTTGAAACCACACCTACTGTAAGCAGTTCTTACCCGTTTGTGTGTCTGTCCTCATTAGAGTCCTGAGCAATCCTGTATAATTGCAAAGTGATCCTATACTAATGCCTCCATCCCGAGCTACTTCAAGCTCAAGAAAAGGTGTCTTTCATGCATCATCAGAGCAATCCTACTCCTTACAGTTTATGGATGCAAGTTCGGGGTGTCCGAGTATGCTCCAGAGGCCTCATTCCTTGAATTGAGTGAGCAAACATGCTGGGTAATACTGCCTATGTTCCCTAAAGAAATAAGCCAAACAAATGTCCTGTGGGACTGATACACTGACACTTCTACTTTTACTTTGACAGTGTGAACTACTAACATATCATACCCAATGTTATTGAAAAATGGTACAAACACAATATCATATATGATGATTGCTTTCACATCTTATACCAAAGAAGTGAAAACAATCATCATACAATATTTGTGTCCTGTACCCCTTTTCAATAACATTGGTTATGATGAAAGTTTCTAATTGAGCTTGCACACTTTCAAAGAAAGTAGACCTTTTGGTGATTAAGTCCCACAGGATATTAGTTTGACATATCACACTTACTCTGGTTCTCATGGGCAATCAGGGTGGTCCTTGTGTGGCATATATAAGCTCTCTAACAAGCATTTCAAAAGCTAGTCAATGATTCAACATTTTGCCACACAGGGTACTCTGTGACAATGCAACATATGTTCTGTCCAACAATATGTGCACTGTGGGGACGCACTTGTCAATTGGCTAACAGCACACCTACCACGTTCTGACAGCAGATAGAGGTGTCGAGCAGGCCATAAAAAAGTCTATTATTTACTGAAGTAGAGGAACTAAAATTCTGCGACTGCTTGACCAGCGCAGTAGTGGTCCTTGGATGGTAGGTATCTATCCACAGCCATCGAAAGGTTTACCTAAAGGCAGTTGCATCTCAGACAATTTCACAGTACTTCACTTTAGTTTGATATAACATAAAATAAGTAGGAAAACACAGGGCCGGCTGAGATGGGCACTGGGAACTGGGGACAGTAAACACAACTTTCATTCCTCTTTCGCTGCTTAGAGCAGACTTTACAACAATGACATGGTTGAGCCTTATTAGGTATTGCAGGAATGTGATCAGCAAAGTTTCCGTCATCCAGAACATATGAAGTGGAGGCTGCTGTTTCTATAGAAGTAAGACTTTCAATAACGGACAATCGAAAATCAAGGAATTGCATGAGTTTTCCTGTGGGTGTCTCATAATAGATAACATATGCATTGTATGTTGCCATCTGGATCAGGTGGTTAAACAGTTTCTTGATCCAAGTGAAAGTTTTACAACTCGCATTTTATGGCTGAAGAACCTAGTTGCTCTTATCCACTCCGCCCATGTACTTGTAATCAAGTTACAGGTCGGCTTGTGAACTTTGGCCATCCGACCCCAAACCACCTCTCATCAGGAATTGTAGTGAGCACATACACATCATGCCTATCCAAGAACTTGACTGCAAGCAGTTTGTTGAAAAGCAACTCAGTGTTCCGAGATTTCTGTAGCTTCCTACAAATAAGCTTCTGTGGGAATCCTTTGCAGCAACAATAAATTGTACCACAGGCCAAATTTTCAGCTTTGTACAGCTCACTTAACAGCTCTACTCCCATTTAGAAACTGTCCACATAAAGGCTATAACCTTTGTGAAGGAGTGGCTAGGCGAGTTACAATAACATCTTGCCCGTGACTCCTACCATAGGAGGGCAACCTGCAGGGTTTAGGGAACTTTTTACTAAAGTACTTTGGATGGACCTGTGTGCACTGCACTGGAGGTGGTGTTCATGTTTGTTTTGGAATATATTTGGTGATTGACACGCCTAACAGGCCGACCCGAGATGCTGGTTGTCACTGGCTTCTGGACCATATTATAATCGGATGCTCATCGGCTGAATCATAAGAAGTGGATAAAGTGTGGTTGTGAGGCCGAACTTGACTTGGAAATCCCTTTTACAACAACTAGGGTTTGCAGAGGTAATTACCTCTTGCACACTATGCTGATGTAAGTAAGAGGACCAAGGCAATTTACAGAATGGTTTAAGACCTGAGTTCTTTTGAAGTGAGCTACATCTCCTTTGACATTATACTGCTGCTAATGTTTAGTTAGGTTGACATTTCACTCATACAAAACCAGAGAAAATCAGCCATTTTAGTTAGCTGAGTTAACTATAACTTGCGCCCCTGTAATGCACTGCTTATAACCTCACATATTGCATCACTCATGACATGGTCAGTGACATCACTGATGCAATCTCAAATGACATCACTCATGACATCAGTGATGACATCATCCAGTGACTGTGAGTGTTTTTAAAAGGTTTGAGTGTTAAATATATACCTATGTGTATTGGTGAATCAGTGGGTGTATGAGTGAATGTTTGAATGGCTGAGTGGGTCTCTGACTGACTGTATAAGTGAGTGAGTAGGTGTCCCAGGAATGTATGGATGAGTGACATGTTGTGTGAATGTATCTATCAGTTGATGTCTAAGTGGTTGTATGAGTGTGTTAGTAGGTGAGTAAATGGCAATATGGGTGATTGGTTGACTATCTCTATGGTTATCTGCTTGTATGTGTGTGGGGGTGAGGAGGTGTGTCTGCCTATATGGATGAGTGAGTGGGTGAGTCAATACTATATGGGGTAGTGAGTACATTTGTGAGAAGCTGTATGGGTGAGTGAGTGTCTGCATGGCTGTGTCAGTCATTGAGTGCTTGTTGCTGTATAGGTCATTAAATGTGTATGTGAAAGGCAGTATAGATGAGGGAATGTGAGAGTGGCTATATGGATGAGGAATTGCTCCTGTCAGCGACTGTATAGGTGAATGAGTATGTGTAATTATTTGTATCAGCAGTTAAGTGTATGTGTATGTAACTGTTTGGCTTAGTAGTTACCTGTATGATTGACAGTGTGGGTGAGTAGGTATTTATTTATTTATTATTTAAAACATTTATAAAGCGTAGCTGTCACCTGGCAGGTATCCTGGCGCTGAGAGATTACTCCTAAGATGAGAAGGGACGAGAGACTGGGGAGGGATTGCGAGGAATTTAGGGGAAGAGCCAAGTTTTAATCCGCTTTCTGAATGGAAGGAGTTGTGAAATTTGGCGGATGTCGACCGGCAGGCTATTCCAGAGTTTAGCAGCGGCCACTCTGAAGGATCTTCCCCCAGTCCTAACCTTGTTGAATCTGGGAACCCTCACAAGGCAGGCTGAGGCGGAACGGAGAGTTCTGGTAGGGGTGTACCAGGAAAACATATTTTGTAGGGATCTAGGGCCAGTTCCGTGTATTGCTTTGAAGACAAGGCAGAGTGCTTTAAAGGCTATTCGCTGCTTCAAAGGGAGCCAGTGTAGCTCGGCTAAGGCTCCTGTGGCAGAGGATCTCCTGGTCCAACCGAGGGCTAGTTTGGCTGCGGCCGACTGGACTCTTTGAAGTCTGTCCAGTAGCACAGCTGGGGACTCGAGCAGAAGTGCATTACAATAGTCAAGGCGACTAAGGATAGTACACCTGACTATTAGTGCTCGAGCCTGTGCGGGGAGTAGTGGCATGATTTTGCGTAGAGAGTGTAGTAGGGCCGAGCAGGTGGAGACTGTTTTGGTTACCTGCGTTTCCATGCTAAGTTTGTAGTTTAACATAACACCTAGATTGCGGACACTAGTGACCGGTTGTGGTTTTTCTGGGGTTTCCGGGGGCCAGAATTCCATGGGGAAAAGGCGAGGAATCCGGCTGCCAGTGCAGAACAGTACCTCGGTCTTGGAGGAATTGAATTGCAGGGAGTTGTTGTGCAACCAGCCGGCTGTGTCTCTTAGGCAGTCGTGGAAAGATTCCATGGAAATTGAGTCTTCCCCCTCCCAGGAGAGGATAAGCTGGGTGTCGTCCGCGTAGTTTATAGTTTTCAGTCTGTGGGATTTAATTAGGGTGATTAGTGGTTTCAGATACACTTTAAAAAGGATCGGGCTAATGGACGAACCCTGGGGCACCCCTTGAGGTACTGGGGAAAAGGTGGATTGAAAAGGGGGGAGGGACACCGCCTGTTTCCTATCTCGCAGATATGAGTGGAACCAGAGCAAGGCTGTGCCGTCGACCCCTGCCTCTCTGAGTCTCTTTAGCAGAGTCACATGGTTGACCGTATCGAATGCGGCAGACAGATCCAATAAAATCAAGGCCACTGCATGGCCTCTGTCTGCACGCATACGAAGTTCTTCCATGGCTGTAAGCACAGCCGTTTCGGTACCATGGGCTGGGCGGAATCCGAATTGGAAGTCGTCCAGAATGCGATTCTGCTCCAGATGTGTCGATAGACAAGAGCTAACCCAGCGTTCCACAACTTTCGCCGGAAAGGGTAGGAGCGATATAGGCCGAAAGTTAGATAGACACTCGGGGTTCAGTGAGGGTTTTTTTAGCAGCGGGGTGATGAGTGCTTGCTTCCATGGGGTAGGGACAAATCCACAACACAGGGATTGATTGCAGATCTTACGGAGGGTGCGGAAGAGTTCAGTTCCACACGTTTTCCACATTTTGGGTGGCAGTGGGTCGAGGGGAGACCCAGAGGTGATTCCGTGTGCCATTCTCTCGAAGTCTGCTGCCGAGATAGAGGGGAGAGTCTGCAGACATTCGCTGGGTAAGAGTCCTGGGCTCAACGGATCAAGGTAATTTGTGGCTGCTCTGGGGGAGTTGGGTTCATCTTGCGAAGGGGAGATGGCAAGATTGTGGATGATGGTCTCAATTTTGTCCTTAAAGAACTGTGCGAGATTATCACAGAGGGTCTGTGAGGGGGGGATGTTTTTTTTGGCACACTCGGGGTGGGTAAGGTTGTCGAGGATCTGGAAGATGCTTTTGGAGCTATTTGCGGCATTGACTATGGTGGAGCAGTAGTAGGTGGATTTGCTCTCAGTAATGGCAGATTTATATTCCAGGAGTTTGTTTTTCCAGATAATTTTGTTAGGGTCGCAATAGCCTTGTCTCCACTTCCTCTCAGCCTGTTTACAGGCTAATTTGAGGGTTTTCAGGGAGTCATTATACCATGGGGCAGATGCTTTGCCTTTAGGTTTGCATCTTTTTAATGGGGCTATGGAGTCCGTAATGGATAGTATCTTTGAGCTGAAGACTCTGTAGTTGTCTTCAACCGAGTTGATAGGAGAGAAGCTATCTTCCGTATTAAAAATGGCGGAGGTAGAACTCAGTTTTTCCACAGCTTTCCAGTCTCTGTACATAAATTCTGGTAGGGCGCTATGATTCGACGTTCTGTTTTTTTTGCTGGTAATGTGGAATTTAATAAGAGCATGATCAGTCCAGCTCATGGGCAGAATGTCATTCAGATGTATTAGTTCAGAACTGGAAAAGATGAGGTCAAGTCGATGCCCTGCGGAGTGGGTAGGTTGTTTAACCAATTGGTGGAGTCCCACGCTTTCGCAAGAGAGCAGGAGGTTTTCGAGACCAGTGTCTAGACTACCGTTTGGCCAGAGATTGAAGTCCCCTAGGATGATTAGTTTGTTGTGAGAAGTTGCCATGTTTGTAAAGTTGGTGAGTAGCGCTTGCTGTTGTTGGGAAGTAAAAGTTCCTGGAGGCCGGTAGCAGATAATTGCCGTAAAAATACCTCCGGAGTGGCAGTTTATGGAGAGGCCGAGGGTCTCAGTCCCTGGGACTGAGTCCATGTCTATGGTGTTAATGTGCCAAGAGGCTCTGTAGATAATGCCTACTCCCCCACCACGGCCTTTGGGTCTGGGAAGGTGCAAAATTTTAAAGTCCTGAGGGCATGCCCATGCTAATTCAATGTCACAATCTGCGTGAGTCCACGTTTCGGTTAAGAAAAGGACATCCAGGTGATGAGATTCGACGAGGAGATGAATTTCGTTAGCATGCTTTGGCAATGATCTGACATTCAGGAGGCCTCCCAGGAGCAGACCCTTATATGGGAAATCATGCAGTGGAAAGGCGGAGTCAGCAAAGATGGGCTGATCTTCATGTGCGAATTCTCGCAGGTTGAGCAGGGTTTCGCGGGTATAGCGTGGGGTTTGTGAGCGGTTTTGAGCAGAGTTGTCTGCGCTAGTCGCGTCCTCGTCGCGGACGAGCGCAGACGAGCTTGCCTTGAGCGCGCCTTCGGCGCGCCATCGTCGCGCCCGCTGCGCTCGTCTGCTGCGCTTCCGGCATGGATTCATACTTTTATAGTGGGTGCTCTTGGCGTCGGAGGGGGGGGCGTGGCCATCAGAGGTGGGCGTGTCTCGTGGCTCCCTCGACCAGGCAATGGCGGCAGAAGCGAGCGTTTGGCCGGAAGACAGCGAATGGATCTGCTGCTCGGCGTGGTTTGAAGTAGGTGCCAGGGGTTGGTGCAGTTATGCGGCGGTTTTAAAAACACAGTAAACAATGTAAAAACAAGATTTTTCTGTGGCGCGGCTCCCGGCTTTTCGCCTCAGGAGTGTCTCAATAGATAGTGCAGCGCTAGTAGTCAGCGCGCTCTATTTGTACCTGTGAGGGGGGGCGTGGCCATCAGAGGTGGGCATGTCTCGTGGCTCCCTCGACCGGGCAATGGCGGCAGAAGCGAGCGTTTGGCCTGAAGACAGCGAATGGATCTGCTGCTCGGCGTGGTTTGAAGTAGGTGCCAGGGGTTGGTGCAGTTATGCGGCGGTTTTAAAAACACAGTACACAATGTAAAAAAGAGATTTTTCTGTGGCGCGGCTCCCGGCTTTTCGCCTCAGGAGTGTCACAATAGATAGTGCAGCGCTAGTATTCAGCGCGCTCTATTTGTACCTGTGAGGGGAGGGGCGTGGCCATCAGAGGTGGGCATGTCTCGTGGCTCCCTCGACCATGCAATGGCGGCAGAAGCGAGCGTTTGGCCGGAAGACAGCAAATGGATCTGCTGCTCGGCGTGGTTTGAAGTAGGTGCTAGGGGTTGGTGCAGTTATGCGGCGGTTTTAAAAACACAGTAAACAATGTAAAAACAAGATTTTTCTGTGGCGCGGCTCCCGGCTTTTCGCCTCAGGAGTGTCTCAATAGATAGTGCAGCGCTAGTAGTCAGCGCGCTCTATTTGTACCTGTGAGGGGGGGCGTGGCCATCAGAGGTGGGCGTGTCTCGTGGCTCCCTCGACCAGGCAATGGCGGCAGAAGCGAGCGTTTGGCCGGAAGACAGCGAATGGATCTGCTGCTCGGCGTGGTTTGAAGTAGGTGCCAGGGGTTGGTGCAGTTATGCGGCGGTTTTAAAAACACAGTAAACAATGTAAAAACAAGATTTTTCTGTGGCGCGGCTCCCGGCTTTTCGCCTCAGGAGTGTCTCAATAGATAGTGCCTTACTCAGTGTGTGAGTGCCTGTATGGTTATATGAGTGATACGTCAATGGTTGTATTGATGACTGAGTGGGTGTATGAGTGGCAGTATGGATGAGCAAGTGGATATGTGTGTAGATCTATGAATTAGTGAGTTGCTGTTTAAGTATTAGTATGGCTCTGTCAATGGGTCTATTAATGGCTTTTTGGAAGTGCCAGTGGATGTTTAGAAGATTCTATAGGGCTGTGAGTAGGTGCATCAGAGATGATGTGGATGATGTCGTTTGAGATGTCATCAGTGATGTTATCAGTGATGTCACTGACCATGTTATGAGTGATGTAATATGTGAGGTCAGAAACAGTGCATTGTGGGGGCGCATGTTATAGTCAACTCATCTAGCTATGACGGCTGCATTTCTCTGGGTTTGTACAAGTGAAAACATCAGCCTAAGTATAACATCCTTGTAACCTTTGTTTTTTAGTGAATATCTATATCTATATCTATATCTCTATATCTATCTATCTATCTATCTATCTATCTATCTATCTATCTATCTATCTATCTATCTATCTATCTATCTATCTATCTATCTATCTATCTATCTATCTATCTATCTATCTATCGATATATATATATATATATATATTCACTTAAAAACCATAGGTTTCACACATGTTATAGTTAGCTGGACATTTCACTCGTAAAAAACCATTGAAATTCCCCCGTTATAGTTAGTTCAGATAACTATAACTCGCGCGACCGCAATCCACTGCTGATGACGTCACATATTACAACACTCATGACATGATCAGTGACCTCACTCATGACATCACTGATGACATCATCCTTGTGATAGAGTGGCGGTCGTGCGAGTTATAGTTATCTGAACTAATTATAACAGGGGAATTTCAATGGTTTTTTACGAGTGAAATGTCCAGCTAACTATAACATGTGTGAAACCTATGATTTTTAAGTGAATTTGCAAGGATTTTTAAATGCTAATTCCTAACTATAACGTGTGTGAAACCTATGGTTTTTTAAGTGAATTTGTAAGGTTTTTTAAATGCTAATTTATGTATGTATTATTATATTTTGTATATATTTATTTTACAATAAACTACTTATGTATATAGTTATAGATTGACTGTATCCTGTAATATGGAATGGCTCAGCTTTATGTTTTGAATTTGGATAAAGTTGAACAGCATACTTAATATCCTCTATAAACTTATAAACAGTTTAAAATGTTTTTTTTTCAGGTTTTTTCATGATGCGGCAACCGTGCGCGCACGGTGCGCGCACCCCGCGATTTTTAAAAGAAAAATAAAATGTTTTTTTCACCCTCCGGGGTCCTTCAGGGACCCCCTGACAAAGGCTAGGGGGTCAGGAACTCTCTACCCTGCCCCATTTTCACGTTCGGAAAAACAGGTTTATGATTATGGATGCCATCAAGGGGTGATTCCAGTGGGCAGGTTGTCTCTCTTTGGACCTAAGACAAGCCTTTGACACATTAACCTGTAATTTTATGATTGATGCCCTCAAGCGCTTCAATATCCATCCTACTTATATCTATATCCGCTGGGTGTAATTATTATATGCCTTTCCCACACTGAGGGTGCAGACAGGTCAACATATCTCCAATTCATATTCAGTACATTGCGGGACCAGACAGGGCTGTCCTCTATCATCGTTCCTTTTTGTATTCACACTAGAACACTTAGCACAATTAATTAGGCAGGATGCCCGGGAATGGGGGATTCCTGTAGGACCCGCCTGATATCATTGTATGCCGATGATATAATACTATATGTGAAAGATCTTCACACAAACCTGGCAGAGATGGCCATACTGTTTACTACATTTCTAATAATATCTGGTTTATGCATTAATATCAACAAATCCTACGCATTCTGGTTTAAAGACATCAATGACAGACCATTTTTAACCTTCAGTGAAATGAGTGTCCAAGTCATCCCACAGAAATTCCTTTTTTGGAATACAAATTGACA
The DNA here is from genome assembly GCF_964204655.1 of Triturus cristatus. Taxonomy (NCBI): domain Eukaryota; kingdom Metazoa; phylum Chordata; class Amphibia; order Caudata; family Salamandridae; genus Triturus; species Triturus cristatus. Next base: position 1,086,657,430 of record NC_140590.1, read on the forward strand.
GAGATGCAGTGCATTTACTGGAAGGTAATCTCCCAAAAACTATAACAGCCCTCAAGTCACAGATTCGTTTCTGGGTACTTTGCCACTCTTGGTGGTGGACCAACTGGCCGTCACCAAGATGGTTATGCTACCACCCCTACTCTACAACTTTGTACATTTACCAGTTATTATCCCTGCTTGGATCTTCACACTACTTAATACCCTATTGTTTGATCTAATATTGGGCAGTGGACGCCGTAGGGTTAGTCTATCCAAATTACAATTACCACCGATAAGGGAAGGATGGGCGCACCAGATTTCAAATTGTTTTTGTCTGGCAGGGCAGCAGCAACGGGTATCCTATTGGCTAGCCAGATGAAATCTGACAGAGATCGACTACACAAACAATATGCTTAATTGGGGCAAACTCCATAGTTTGATCCGCCGGGGCCCTTCCTTTCCTACAGGTAGCCCCCTTTTACTGCACATACATATTGGAAGATGGCTTTACTTAAAACACTCTGCAAGCACCTTGTACCCCAAATGTACCTCTACTTATCCTCTGCACAACATCTGGAATTTTTATGGCAAATAGGCTACATCCCTGGATGCAGGGAGAGGTCACCAGAGTCTGCAGCCTTTTAACAGAGGGTATCCTTCTAAATCATACAGATTTTATACACACCCAGGGCCTACCAGATCCACTTTTTCAACCCATGCCAGTGTCACATGGTATGTAGACATCACTGGGAGCTGGGAGCCGGGAGCACCCCCTCATATGAGTAAGTTCAGGCACTGCATAGAATGGGACATGTCAGGCACTTAGTCCATTGGTTATACCACCTGCTAGTCTCTCTGACCCCCTTTGTGGACTAAATGGGAGGAGGACCTAGCCAGTGGTCTTCATGATAAGAAATGGGTCTTCCTTGTAGAATATCCCCCACAAATCTCCCGCGATTCCCAATTCAAATGTAACAAATTCTCCATATTACATTAGGCTTACCTCAGACCGTATAGCTCCACACAATGTACTCACAGTCCCTTCCGCATATCCCCGATGTCACACCCCGGAAGCCAAACTCCTACATATGTTATGGGACTGGCCAGGATTGACCTCTTCTCTGGCACAACTCAGTGCCGCCCTGCCAAAACTCATCCAGCAAAATCATTAGCAGTCGGTGGAACATTGCAGTTTAGGCTTGTTCCCTAGACCCAAGGAAAGTAAATTGATGATACGTTTTATAGACCTAGCGATAATATCGGTGGAACGGCTTGTAAATGAAACACTGGAATTCCTCTTTGAAGTCCATGGTTTCCCAATGTCAGAAAGAAGTGGAGAAATGGGGATTAGTGGAGAATGGTGCACTGCGCCGGAAAGAGTACTGGGGCCTACGGAAGAAACCCATAGCACTGGAATAGGATACATTGTTGGAATCCTTCAAGGCCTTAGATAATGCAGATATGTGGACCAGACTACCTACCCCCTAAGACAAGCTTTTAATTTGCATCATAAGGGTGCCAATGCCCACCCAGTGAGCACACCCTGTTAAAATGTCTCTGGCACCGAGCTAGGATCCCTAATACACATTGTAACTTATTCGGCATCTGCCAAACTCCTTGCTCCCATTGGTTACAGTTCTGCAACAATACCATGACTGTACCATGACATGTCTACAGAGTATGACATAATTACTGCCTACAATGACGACGTCCAGTTCAGGTGAGGGTGGGTGGGGGTTAATTTGTTCAGATACGTTCACAGATTACAAAGGTAAATCTCCATGTTAATCTAATATATTCTAGTATGTTATGCATTCTGCTTTAAAGAAAGACCACTACTGTGACCATCATCCTGCGTATTTCATAAACTGTTATAATCTATTGATGTTTACTGCATGATGTTGAATGTGTGTAACTCAAAATTGGAACAAAGTCATAGTAATTAGGTATTGGGGCGAGTGAAGCACCAATGGGGTTGACTCCATAGGTGAAGATAAAGTCATGGCATGTGTATTTGTACTACCTTAACTATCTGCCTTCTACCTATGCAATATCCCTTTGAAAGCACACCTACTGTAAGCAGTTCTTACCCGTTCGTGTGTCTGTCCTCATTAGAGTCCTGAACAATCCTGTATAATTGCAAAGTGATCCTATACTAATGCCTCCATCCCGAGCTACTTCAAGCTCAAGAAAAGGTGTCTTTCATGCATCATCAGAGCAATCCTACTCCTTACAGTTTATGGATGCAAGTTCGGGGTGTCCGAGTATGCTCCAGAGGCCTCATTCCTTGAATTGAGTGAGCAAACATGCTGGGTAATACTGCCTATGTTCCCTAAAGAAATAAGCCAAACAAATGTCCTGTGGGACTGATACACTGACACTTCTACTTTTACTTTGACAGTGTGAACTACTAACATATCATACCCAATGTTATTGAAAAATGGTACAAACACAATATCATATATGATGATTGCTTTCACATCTTATACCAAAGAAGTGAAAACAATCATCATACAATATTTGTGTCCTGTACCCCTTTTCAATAACATTGGTTATGATGAAAGTTTCTAATTAAGCTTGCACACTTTCAAAGAAAGTAGACCTTTTGGTGATTAAGTCCCACAGGACATTAGTTTGACATATCACACTTACTCTGGTTCTCATGGGCAATCAGGGTGGTCCTTGTGTAGCATATATAAGCTCTCTAACAAGCATTTCAAAAGCTAGTCAATGATTCAACATTTTGCCACACAGGGTACTCTGTGACAATGCAACATATGTTCTGTCCAACAATATGTGCACTGTGGGGACGCACTTGTCAATTGGCTAACAGCACACCTACCACGTTCTGACAGCAGATAGAGGTGTCGAGCAGGCCATAAAAAAGTCTATTATTTACTGAAGTAGAGGAACTAAAATTCTGCGACTGCTTGACCAGCGCAGTAGTGGTCCTTGGATGGTAGGTATCTATCCACAGCCATCGAAAGGTTTACCTAAAGGCAGTTGCATCTCAGACAATTTCACAGTACTTCACTTTAGTTTGATATAACATAAAATAAGTAGGAAAACACAGGGCCGGCTGAGATGGGCACTGGGAACTGGGGACAGTAAACACAACTCTCATTCCTCTTTCGATGCTTAAAGCAGACTTTACAACAATGACATGGTTGAGCCTTATTAGGTATTGCAGGAATGTGATCAGCAAAGTTTCCGTCATCCAGAACATATGAAGTGGAGGCTGCTGTTTCTATAGAAGTAAGACTTTCAATAACGGACAATCGAAAATCAAGGAATTGCATGAGTTTTCCTGTGGGTGTCTCATAATAGATAACATATGCATTGTATGTTGCCATCTGGATCAGGTGGTTAAACAGTTTCTTGATCCAAGTGAAAGTTTTACAACTCGCATTTTATGGCTGAAGAACCTAGTTGCTCTTATCCACTCCGCCCATGTACTTGTAATCAAGTTACAGGTCGGCTTGTGAACTTTGGCCATCTGACCCCAAACCACCTCTCATCAGGAATTGTAGTGAGCACATACACATCATGCCTATCCAAGAACTTGACTGCAAGCAGTTTGTTGAAAAGCAACTCAGTGTTCCGAGATTTCTGTAGCTTCCTACAAATAAGCTTCTGTGGGAATCCTTTGCAGCAACAATAAATTTTACCACAGGTCAAATTTTCAGCTTTGTGCAGCTCACTTAACAGCTCTACTCCCATTTAGAAACTGTCCACATAAAGGCTATAACCTTTGTGAAGGAGTGGCTAGGCAAGTTACAATAACATCTTGCCCGTGACTCCTACCATAGGAGGGCAACCTGCAGGGTTTAGGGAACTTTTTACTAAAGTACTTTGGATGGACCTGTGTGCACTGCACTGGAGGTGGTGTTCATGTTTGTTTTGGAATATATTTGGTGATTGACACGCCTAACAGGCCGACCCGAGATGCTGGTTGTCACTGGCTTCTGGACCATATTATAATCGGATGCTCATCGGCTGAATCATAAGAAGTGGATAAAGTGTGGTTGTGAGGCCGAACTTGACTTGGAAATCCCTTTTACAACAACTAGGGTTTGCAGAGGTAATTACCTCTTGCACACTATGCTGATGTAAGTAAGAGGACCAAGGCAATTTACAGAATGGTTTAAGACCTGAGTTCTTTTGAAGTGAGCTACATCTCCTTTGACATTATACTGCTGCTAATGTTTAGTTAGGTTGACATTTCACTCATACAAAACCAGAGAAAATCAGCCATTTTAGTTAGCTGAGTTAACTATAACTTGCGCCCCTGTAATGCACTGCTTATAACCTCACATATTGCATCACTCATGACATGGTCAGTGACATCACTGATGCAATCTCAAATGACATCACTCATGACATCAGTGATGACATCATCCAGTGACTGTGAGTGTTTTTAAAAGGTTTGAGTGTTAAATATATACCTATGTGTATTGGTGAATCAGTGGGTGTATGAGTGAATGTTTGAATGGCTGAGTGGGTCTCTGACTGTATAAGTGAGTGAGTAGGTGTCCCAGGAATGTATGGATGAGTGACATGTTGTGTGAATGTATCTATCAGTTGATGTCTAAGTGGTTGTATGAGTGTGTTAGTAGGTGAGTAAATGGCAATATGGGTGATTGGTTGACTATCTCTATGATTATCTGCTTGTATGTGTGTGGGGGTGAGGAGGTGTGTCTGCCTATATGGATGAGTGAGTGGGTAAGTCAATACTATATGGGGTAGTGAGTACATTTGTGAGAAGCTGTATGGGTGAGTGAGTGTCTGCATGGCTGTGTCAGTCATTGAGTGCTTGTTGCTGTATAGGTCATTAAATGTGTATGTGAAAGGCAGTATAGATGAGGGAATGTGAGAGTGGCTATATGGATGAGGAATTGCTCCTGTCAGCGACTGTATAGGTGAATGAGTATGTGTAATTATTTGTATCAGCAGTTAAGTGTATGTGTATGTAACTGTTTGGCTTAGTAGTTACCTGTATGATTGACAGTGTGGGTGAGTAGGTATTTATTTATTTATTATTTAAAACATTTATAAAGCGTAGCTGTCACCTGGCAGGTATCCTGGCGCTGAGAGATTACTCCTAAGATGAGAAGGGACGAGAGACTGGGGAGGGATTGCGAGGAATTTAGGGGAAGAGCCAAGTTTTAATCCGCTTTCTGAATGGAAGGAGTTGTGAAATTTGGCGGATGTCGACCGGCAGGCTATTCCAGAGTTTAGCAGCGGCCACTCTGAAGGATCTTCCCCCAGTCCTAACCTTGTTGAATCTGGGAACCCTCACAAGGCAGGCTGAGGCGGAACGGAGAGTTCTGGTAGGGGTGTACCAGGAAAACATATTTTGTAGGGATCTAGGGCCAGTTCCGTGTATTGCTTTGAAGACAAGGCAGAGTGCTTTAAAGGCTATTCGCTGCTTCAAAGGGAGCCAGTGTAGCTCGGCTAAGGCTCCTGTGGCAGAGGATCTCCTGGTCCAACCGAGGGCTAGTTTGGCTGCGGCCGACTGGACTCTTTGAAGTCTGTCCAGTAGCACAGCTGGGGACTCGAGCAGAAGTGCATTACAATAGTCAAGGCGACTAAGGATAGTACACCTGACTATTAGTGCTCGAGCCTGTGCGGGGAGTAGTGGCATGATTTTGCGTAGAGAGTGTAGTAGGGCCGAGCAGGTGGAGACTGTTTTGGTTACCTGCGTTTCCATGCTAAGTTTGTAGTTTAACATAACACCTAGTTTGCGGACACTAGTGACCGGTTGTGGTTTTTCTGGGGTTTCCGGGGGCCAGAATTCCATGGGGAAAAGGCGAGGAATCCGGCTGCCAGTGCAGAACAGTACCTCGGTCTTGGAGGAATTGAATTGCAGGGAGTTGTTGTGCAACCAGCCGGCTGTGTCTCTTAGGCAGTCGTGGAAAGATTCCATGGAAATTGAGTCTTCCCCCTCCCAGGAGAGGATAAGCTGGGTGTCGTCCGCGTAGTTTATAGTTTTCAGTCTGTGGGATTTAATTAGGGTGATTAGTGGTTTCAGATACACGTTAAAAAGGATCGGGCTAATGGACGAACCCTGGGGCACCCCTTGAGGTACTGGGGAAAAGGTGGATTGAAAAGGGGGGAGGGACACCGCCTGTTTCCTATCTCGCAGATATGAGTGGAACCAGAGCAAGGCTGTGCCGTCGACCCCTGCCTCTCTGAGTCTCTTTAGCAGAGTCACATGGTTGACCGTATCGAATGCGGAAGACAGATCCAATAAAATCAAGGCCACTGCATGGCCTCTGTCTGCACGCATACAAAGTTCTTCCATGGCTGTAAGCACAGCCGTTTCGGTACCATGGGCTGGGCGGAATCCGAATTGGAAGTCGTCCAGAAAACGATTCTGCTCCAGATGTGTCGATAGCGTTCCACAACTTTCGCCGGAAAGGGTAGGAGCGATATAGGCCGAAAGTTAGATAGACACTCGGGGTTCAGTGAGGGGTTTTTTAGCAGCGGGGTGATGAGTGCTTGCTTCCATGGGGTAGGGACGAATCCACAACACAGGGATTGATTGCAGATCTTACGGAGGGTGCGGAAGAGTTCAGTTCCACACGTTTTCCACATTTTGGGTGGCAGTGGGTCGAGGGGAGACCCAGAGGTGATTCCGTGTGCCATTCTCTCGAAGTCTGCTGCCGAGATAGAGGGGAGAGTCTGCAGACATTCCCTGGGTAAGAGTCCTGGGCTCAATGGATCAAGGTAATTTGTGGCTGCTCTGGGGGAGTTGGGTTCATCTTGCGAAGGGGAGATGGCAAGATTGTGGATGATGGTCTCAATTTTGTCCTTAAAGAACTGTGCGAGATTATCACAGAGGGTCTGTGAGGGGGGGATGTTTTTCTTGGCACACTCGGGGTGGGTAAGGTTGTCGAGGATCTGGAAGATGCTTTTGGAGCTATTTGCGGCATTGACTATGGTGGAGCAGTAGTAGGTGGATTTGCTCTCAGTAATGGCAGATTTATATTCCAGGAGTTTGTTTTTCCAGATAATTTTGTTAGGGTCGCAATAGCCTTGTCTCCACTTCCTCTCAGCCTGTTTACAGGCTAATTTGAGGGTTTTCAGGGAGTCATTATACCATGGGGCAGATGCTTTGCCTTTAGGTTTGCATCTTTTTAATGGGGCTATGGAGTCCGTAGTGGATAGTATCTTTGAGCTGAAGACTCTGTAGTTGTCTTCAACCGAGTTGATAGGAGAGAAGCTATCTTCCGTAATAAAAACGGCGGAGGTAGAACTCAGTTTTTCCACAGCTTTCCAGTCTCTGTACATAAATTCTGGTAGGGCGCTATGATTCGACGTTCTGTTTTTTTTGCTGGTAATGTGGAATTTAATAAGAGCATGATCAGTCCAGCTCATGGGCAGAATGTCATTCAGATGTATTAGTTCAGAACTGGAAAAGATGAGGTCAAGTCGATGCCCTGCGGAGTGGGTAGGTTGTTTAACCAATTGGTGGAGTCCCACGCTTTCGCAAGAGAGCAGGAGGTTTTCGAGACCAGTGTCTAGACTACCGTTTGGCCAGAGATTGAAGTCCCCTAGGATGATTAGTTTGTTGTGACAAGTTGCCATGTTTGTAAAGTTGGTGAGTAGCGCTTGCTGTTGTTGGGAAGTAAAAGTTCCTGGAGGCCGGTAGCAGATAATTGCCGTAAAAATACCTCCGGAGTGGCAGTTTATGGAGAGGCCGAGGGTCTTAGTCCCTGGGACTGAGTCCATGTCTATGGTGTTAATGTGCCAAGAGGCTCTGTAGATAATGCCTACTCCCCCACCACGGCCTTTGGGTCTGGGAAGGTGCAAAATTTTAAAGTCCTGAGGGCATGCCCATGCTAATTCAATGTCACAATCTGCGTGAGTCCACGTTTTGGTTAAGAAAAGGACATCCAGGTGATGAGATTCGACGAGGAGATGAATTTCGTTAGCATGCTTTGGCAATGATCTGACATTCAGGAGGCCTCCCAGGAGCAGACCCTTATATGCGAAATCATGCAGTGGAAAGGCGGAGTCAGCAAAGATGGGCTGACCTTCATGTGCGAATTCTCGCAGGTTGAGCAGGGTTTCGCGGGTATAGCGTGGGGTTTGTGAGCGGTTTTGAGCAGAGTTGTCTGCGCTAGTCGCGTCCTCGTCGCGGACGAGCGCAGACGAGCTTGCCTTAAGCGCGCCTTCGGCGCGCCATCGTCGCGCCCGCTGAGCTCGTCCGCTGCGCTTCCGGCATGGATTCATACTTTTATAGTGGGTGCTCTTGGCGTCGGAGGGGGGGGCGTGGCCATCAGAGGTGGGCATGTCTCGTGGCTCCCTCGACCAGGCAATGGCGGCAGAAGCGAGCGTTTGGCCGGAAGACAGCGAATGGATCTGCTGCTCGGCGTGGTTTGAAGTAGGTGCCAGGGGTTGGTGCAGTTATGCGGCGGCTTTAAAAACACAGTAAACAATGTAAAAACAAGATGTTTCTGTGGCGCGGCTCCCGGCTTTTCGCCTCCGGAGTGTCTCAATAGATAGTGCAGCGCTAGTAGTCCCCGAGCTCTATTTGTACCTGTGAGGGGGGGCGTGGCCATCAGAGGTGGGCGTGTCTCGTGGCTCCCTCGACCAGGCAATGGCGGCAGAAGCGAGCGTTTCGCCGGAAGACAGCGAATGGATCTGCTGCTCGGCGTGGTTTGAAGTAGGTGCCAGGGGTTGGTGCAGTTATGCGGCGGTTTTAAAAACACAGTAAACAATGTAAAAACAAGATTTTTCTGTGGCGCGGCTCCCGGCTTTTCGCCTCAGGAGTGTCACAATAGATAGTGCAGCGCTAGTAGTCAGCGCGCTCTATTTGTACCTGTGAGGGGGGGGGCGTGGCCATCAGAGGTGGGCGTGTCTCGTGGCTCCCTCGACCAGGCAATGGCGGCAGAAGCGAGCGTTTGGCCGGAAGACAGCGAATGGATCTGCTGCTCGGCGTGGTTTGAAGTAGGTGCCAGGGGTTGGTGCAGTTATGCGGCGGTTTTAAAAACACAGTAAACAATGTAAAAACAAGATTTTTCTGTGGCGCGGCTCCCGGATTTTCGCCTCAGGAGTGTCTCAATAGATAGTGCCTTACTCAGTGTGTGAGTGCCTGTATGGTTATATGAGTGATATGTCAATGGTTGTATTGATGACTGAGTGGGTGTATGAGTGGCAGTATGGATGAGCAAGTGGATATGTGTGTAGATCTATGAATTAGTGAGTTGCTGTTTAAGTATTAGTATGGCTCTGTCAATGGGTCTATTAATGGCTTTTTGGAAGTGCCAGTGGATGTTTAGAAGATTCTATAGGGCTGTGAGTAGGTGCATCAGAGATGATGTGGATGATGTCGTTTGAGATGTCATCAGTGATGTTATCAGTGATGTCACTGACCATGTTATGAGTGATGTAATATGTGAGGTCAGAAACAGTGCATTGTGGGGGCGCATTGAGGTTCCGTGTGGGACGGAACGACACTTTTGAGTGGTGACGAATATGGATGAGTTTGATGTCTACGAACCGCAAATGACGAGTATAGTGGGTGTACGCAGTTTCGCTATGCAACCACGTATGGTTCGTCTTATTTTTGGGTTTGTTCGTCCGAACCCTCGGGTTCCATTTTAGATACAGCATCCATTTTGTCTCTTGCCCTCAAGTAGCCAGCGAACGGACTTTGTCCGCTTCGTGACCCTGGGACTCCCAAGCTTAAACGAGGGACACGTGTTCCTTTGAGGGTGACTTTTTACGATGAGGGAAATGACACGGCGAAGGCAGATGACCCCGCTCGAGCTCATCTTACCGTGCCGGTCTATTGTTTCAGCCATGCATACATTGGACACGAGGTCTTTGATCCCGTCATCAAGTTTCCTTTATTACTCCTAACACTCTTCTCTAATCTTTTGTGCATCCTTGTCTTTTCTTTGCATCTGTTTTCGTCCCTTCTCCTAATGTGTTTACGGTCAGGATGGAATGTGTTTTATTGCAGAGAAGATATGTTTTTACAGTTGGGAACCGACAATACTGTTGTAATTATGTTCCGGCCTCCTGAAACATGAACACGACTCTTTTGAAGTTTATTGTGGGAACTGAGTTGTAACCTTTGTTCGCCATACTGTGCAATGGCAAAAACGTGTATAAAAGGAGCGATCCACTTTTGCAATTCGAAGCAGTCTCCGAGAACCTACACGTTGTGTACTTCTTGTGACCTCTGTATCCCTGCAGTAAATAAACGCTGATCTCTGACGTCGCTGGAAGTGTCCCGTGTCTCTGTGTTTTGTACGCCAGAACAGGTAACCCACGAAGGTTTCAGGTGTTGTTCCCTGGCACCGCTGGGTCTTAGAATAACCCAGTCCTTCAGTTGGCGCCCAACGTGGGGCGACATCAACGGTACCGGTCCAAAGCCCGACGATCATGAGGAACTTCGTGTGAAATCTCCGAGGGAAGGTGCACCCCGCTTCATCGATCCAGTTGTCGAAATAAGTGGCCCGACGTCTTTTCCCGCGAAGATCCCCGCCTCCTGACGGCTGCGACGGACTGATGCCCTGACTGTCGACCTGTTTTGGCACCGGGCGTAGTCCTTTGTACGGCGAGACGATAGACGGGCCTTCCTGGTGATGCCATTGTTCTCTCAGTTAAGTATTTGTGGGTCGCTCCCAGTGTTCCTTTGTTGTTTGCATGGTTCCATAGCATTTGTGGTTCTTAGTTGTTGGGTTTTATTTGACGATTGCAATTGCCAAAAACCGAGGGTCTTGCATTTTTGTGCGAGGACATCATAATTCGATAGCCCTTGAAGTTTGTAAACTCGGTTAGTGTGCACGATGCCTGGCCGTAGTACTTTGTTTGGGTTTCTTAAATGTTGCAGAACGGATTCCCGGCTGGAGGATTCGTGTCCGATACCTCCGGTTGGAACTCCAATTTACGAGCTCTATAGTCGCCATGGCGTGGGTCCTATCGTATATAACGAATATTGGGTCCGCTACACTAAAAATGACGGCGTCCTTAGTTGGCCAGCTCATGGTAGTTTCGAAACTGCCGTCTTAGATAATTTGGAAGCTAAACTGTTTAAGAAGAAGGCTAGGCCGGCCATGTTCGGTTCCTTCCGGTTATGGCGGAAAGAGGCCAAGCAGAAAGAAATCAAACAGAGTAAGAAAAATAAAAGAGAAGGTGTTATTACGGTGATGCGAAATGCAGAACAGTATCAGCGAGACAAAGATGAGAAAGAGCAGGAAATTAGTGCTCGACTTCATCATATGGCGGTGGATAAATGTTATCCGGTGTTACCGTCTAATGCCGATAAGACGGGAGAAGAAGTGATAGAGGATTCGCTACTATCTTATCTGTTGAAATCACCACCTCCCTATGCTCCCGATACTGTGGGTCCTGTGATTCTACCTCTTCCTCAACCTGCTGTTTTGGAGGCTGCTGGTCAGCTCGCGGTTCCTCCCGCTCTCCCGAATCCTCTTGTGCCGCAGATCGTTCATCCTCCCTTACCGGCTTTTCTTCCTACTGCGCCTTTCCAAGTCCCTCCTCAGTCTGTCGTTCCCGCTACTCCTGGTGCCGCGTCTACTTCTACTGCCTCCACTCCTACTGTCACTGCGCCTGCACCTTCTTCCTCTTCTCCTTCTGTTCGTAGCCGTCTCCTGACTGCTGTTGCTACTCTTTATTCTCCGCTTTTTGGGCCAATACTCGGCTCGACTCTTTCAGATGTTGCCCAGAGGCGCAGCCAGCTTCCTGACGGTAGGGAACGTGAATCGTTGGTAAAAATGGCACGTAAATGAATTCGTAATCCTGTTAAATACACTTCGCGTGTAGTGTTTGAAACGTTTTCTCAGTTTAATGCGCCCACGCAACGATTCGTGTTTGAGGAAATGTGTAAATCGTTGAAGGAGGAGTGGGATCATGATGTGGTCGATAATGTACCGTCTGAGGTTTCTGAGCTCCAGCATCAATTCACAACTGGAGTAATTGTAGGTGATAAGGTTCGAGATGCTCTAGAACGTTTGTTATCCTTCCGATGTACAGTGCAACCTCGAGCATTGTTTAAGGAAGAGACTGCAGAGTGGATGGCAAAACCTGGTCAATATCCTATGCGGGAAGTTCCCCCAGTGTGGATGCCAGGTGATCCTAATGCTAACCCCGCTGTCCCAGGCCGTTTTCAAAGAGTGTGGATACACCTCCCTTGGAAACTATCGGAAGTCTTACAGGTGAAGCAAACTTTGCCTGATCCCCGTAAAAATCCTGCAGGTTATTATAAGGAGCTGTCCCAATTGGTGGATGCTACTGTTATGAACCTTGCTGATATTGACATGTTGTTTGGCAATGTAGTGCCTCAGCCGATTTGGGCGAAAATTCGTCACGAGAATCACGCGGCCGAGTTAGGCGGTGACTGGGCTGCCCTTACGGCGGCAGACGCTCAGCAAGTTGGTGGGGCTAAACCTGAACAGCTTATTGTAGAGCTCCCCCAGAGGATAATTACCCTTATGAAAACGCTTATGCCAGCGATGCGCGTCAATTGGGACAAGTTGTCCGCGTGCAAGCAAAAGAGGGATGAAAGCGTTTCCGATTTCTTTACGAGATTCGAGGAAGCATTTGTTGATCATAGTGGTCAGGACATGAGTTCGGAGGGTGGTCAGCGGCTGTTCGTTGATAAGTTTGTATCGAACTTGTTGCCCGAACTTAGCAACAAGTTGAAAAATTCTGAGAGTTCGTGGGCTGTTTCTACCACTGCTCAAATATTGGCTACGGCCCAATATTACGAAAATAGAGAAAAGGAGGAAAGTGAACGTGCAGATAAGAAAACGAAGGATCTTAAAACTAAGGTCTTATTGCAGCAAGCGTATCCTCCGCGCTCAAATTTCAGTGACTTGCAACAGCTAAATCGATCACAATCACAGTTCTCCAGATCGCAGACGCGAAATGACTCTCCCGCACCTCGTTCTGTGTTGGGATATAATCAATGTGCGTATTGTCGAGGGGAGGGCCATTTGAAGTTTAATTGTCCGGTTCTCCGTGATAGGAACAATGGTGTGTCAGCTCGAGGAGGTCGTAGTGGTCCTCAACAAGCTTCACGTGGTAGAGGTCGTGGAGTTACTCAGAATCAGGCCGAGCGTTTTTCCACTTCCTCAGACTCGCAGAATTGTTTCGATCGACGCGACCCCTCGTCTGGTAGATCTGCACAGTATCATGTGGATGACTATCACGTCGAGCGTGATGTTGATACGGACGGTATCTACTAGGACAGCCATAGACAAAGGAAGGGAGAAGTATCAGTTCCGGTTGATCAGAGAGGGCCTTATGTCGCAGTTGCCACATTGGGCGTCGTTGAGCCTTTTCTGTTGGACACTGGTGCAGCAAAAAGTTCCATTATGCATTCGAAACTCCCTGGCGCGCCTTTGTCTGGCTTAACGAATGTTTCCCTTGGATTCTCTGGCGCCCCCGTTAGCAATCCAGTTTCTAGCCCCTTGCCCCTTACGATTGGGTCTCATGAGTTAGAAGCTCCTTTGATTTTGACTACTGGTTGTGGTGAGAATCTTTTGGGCTTGGATTTGTTGAAGAGGTTACATGCGACTTTGTACTGCTCTCCTACAGGTGTGGAGCTTACATTGGGTGAGAGTGTGATTTCCCCTATGTATCTATCGATCGATAAGCTCCCACCGGAATTGAGTTCTCTTCCGGTTTCTTTGTGGGCGACAGGTCCCAATGATGTGGGCCTGCTGGATATACCACCTTATGTTGTTCAATTGAAAGTTGATGCGCGCTTACCACGCATACCACAGTATCGTATCTCCCTTGATGGTGAACGGGCACTATTATCGATCATTTATGATCTGATCGATAAAGATGTTATCGAGGAGACACGAGGTAACGTGTGTAATAGTCCCGTTTTGCCTATTCTGAAATGAACTGAACCCTCCAAGCCTCCCGTGTACCGTCTAGTTATTGACTTATGGGAAGTAAATAAAATTGTTGTCCCGCAGTTTCCTGTGGTACCAGACATTACAGCTTTACTGACTCTGATTCCAGCCTCTGCATCATGGTTCTCGGTAATCGATCTGAAGAATGCGTTCTTTAGCATTCCGATTGCTGATGAAAGTCGTGATTTGTTCGGGTTTTCATTAGGAGGTCGCAGTTTCCGGTTCAAACGCGCACCTCAAGGCTACTGTGAGAGCCCATCGATCTACAGCCAAGCTCTTAAGAGTCAACTGGATGCATTTGTGCTGCCGACTGGTGCGGCTTTGATTCAGTACGTCGACGATCTGTTGGTAGCTGCAGACACTGAACAAGTTTGCAAGACTGCTACTGTGTCTCTGTTACAGCATCTCTGTGACTTACACCACAAAGTGTCACCTTCTAATTTACAATATTGTTGTCAAGAAGTTACCTACTTAGGTCACTTATCGTCAAAGGCGGGAAGAAGGTTGACCCCTGAAAGAATCGCAGCAATTGCTCGAATGACTGTGCCGATGACTCAGAGAGATGTGCGTGCCTTTTTAGGTATCACGTCATATTGTAGACAGTGGATTCCAAATTTTTCACTGTTAGCGAAGCCATTGATAGCTCTCACGTGCAAGGACGTTTCTACTCCTTTGCCATGGACGGAGGAATGTCAGAAAAGTTTTTCTGAACTACGTGATGTGTTGTGTTCGGCTCCTGTGTTAGGTACTCCTGATTACAGTAAGCCATTTACACTATACGTTCACGAGAGAGAAGGTTGTGCGTTGAGTGTTTTAACGCAACAATTTGGTGGCAAGCAGCGCCCGTGTGCATATTTTTCCTCGACCTTAGACCCGGTAGCTAGAGCGTTGCCAAGTTGCTTGAGGGCGACAGCGGCAGCAGCGGCGTCTATTCGACAGTCCGCAGGTCTTGTTATGGATAATATGCTAATGGTGATGGTTCCGCATGCAGTTGACACTCTCTTGAATCGGACAAAAACTCAACATCTGACGAGGGCAAGGTTGTCTGGGTACGAGCTGACCCTTTTGGCAAGTCATATACAGATCAAACGTTGTAATGTACTGAATCCGGCGACATTGTTGCCGATTCATATGGAATCAGATGATGTGCCGCCACATGATTGTTATTTACGAACTGAGGAAGAAACAAAGGGTCGTGTGGACCTGAAAAACACTCCCTTGACAGATCCCGATGGTACTTTGTATGTGGATGGTTCTTGCTTTAAATTACCGAATGGCGATGTGACGACTGCGTATGCTGTAGTGACGTTGAGCACGGTTGTGGAAACTGCGAGATTGAATCAGAATTCAGCACAAGCGGCAGAGTTGATTGCATTGACAAGAGCGTGTGTTTTGTCTAAAGGAAAGCGAGTGAATGTGTTTACCGACAGTCAGTATGCATTCAGTGTTGCGCATAACTTTGGAAGACTGTGGAGAGAAAGAGGATTTATGACATCGCATGGTACGAAGATTCAACACGGGCAGCTTGTGAATGACATTTTGGATGCACTTACATTGCCTAAACAAGTGGCGATCGTTAAATGTAGTGCACATCGGAAAGTGACGGATGATGTTGGTCGTGGTAATGCGTTTGCGGGTGAGATTGCTAAGGAAACGGCTAAGGATCTTGCAACCCGAATGTATGTTACGAGTTCAGTGAGGTGGCCGACGGAGACTGCTATGTGTGAAAATACTGTTGAGAGTGTGAAAGCAATCCAGAACGAAGCTACTAAAGCTGAAAAGGCCAAGTGGAAAGAAAGTACGGGAAAATTGGATATGCATGGATGTTGGGTTGACCTGACGGAATGTCAGAGGTGGATGTTACCAGATGCGTACGTATTAGCTGTCGTGACGATGGCTCATGGGTTGTCACATATTAGTGCGAAAGGAATATGTAAGTTCTTGTCCCCTGTATGGAAGAATGAGGGTATTGCTAAGTGTGCCGAGAGAGTGGTTAAGAATTGTATGGTGTGTTTGATGCACAATCCTGGCAAAGGCACCCCCACTCCACCTGGTCATTTTGCTCCTCCTGTTTGTCCCTTTGAGGTTATCCAACTGGACTTTATCCATATGGAGAGATGCAATAACCTGAAGTATGTTTTGGTTGTGGTTTGTGCGTTCTCCAGATGGATTGAGGCCTATCCTCTTAAGGATAATACTGCCCTGTCCACAGCGAAGATCCTGCTGAAGGAATACTTTCCTCGGTATGGAATGCCACGGATCGTGTGGTCGGATAATGGAAGCGAGTTTGTGGGAAGTGTAATGCAGAGTGTGTGTAAGGGCCTTGGAATTCGTCAAAAATTCCATAGTGCTAATCATCCTCAGGCAGCGGGTTTGGTTGAAGGGTACAATGGTACCCTGAAACTAAAACTCGCAAAGATTCAAGCTACGACTGGTCTATCATGGCCTGATGCCTTGCCTCTGGCTCTCTTATCAACCAGAGCGACTGTACACTCTCGAGTAGGGCTTAGCCCATATGAGATTGTGTTCGGCCGCCCTGCGAACATTTGGGGAGTCCCGAGACCTAAGGCTTTTGATAGTCTTGAGTATCCAATGCTAATTGATTACCTTCATGATTTGACCACTAAACTACGGTTAATCCATCAACAGGTCTTTGAAGCTCTACCGGCGCAGACAGAGGGTCCTGGACATCAGCTCCGGCCAGGCGACTGGGTCGTTACCCGAAATTTCGGTCGGAAACGTAACTTGGAGCCAAGATTCGTAGGACCCTTTCAAGTCTTGTTGACAAAGAGGACTGTGGTTCGACTGGAGAGCCGGAAGAACTGGGTACACGCCAGCCACACGAAAAAGGTACCGATCCCCTTACCAACAGACGGTTGGGTGAGAACTGGGATTTCGGCAACGGAAACTGAGACTCCTTTACACTTTGTGCCGTTTAGTGACGCTCAACCTGTAGGGGATGATTTGTCACTGCCAAACCCCCATGTGGAGTCATCGGTAGCAGAGAACCCAAGGTCTGACTCGTCGTTCACTTCATCAAACACTGTTGCGCCAGCTGAACAATTGTTTGTAGAGCAAACTCGACCTGGAAGAAGTCGATACTTTCTTCGTTCAAGGGCTAATAAAAATTAGTTGTATATTTGCTTTTTGATGCTATGAACATTATGGACAGTTATATCCTTTCTTTTTGAGTTCTTATGTGCTTTTCACTGCTAAGAGATTTGTAATAAAACTGAACGTTTTGAGGAAACCCTACCATCCGGGTTACCGTAGGGCCGTGCGGGTACTCCTTTCTGTTTAGCAGGTTTCTGACGCTAGGTCGGTTACTTTTGTCAATTCCTGGGAACTCCTGGGGATTGATAATCGCTACTCAGAACGAAGTGCGTCAAGTACGTCATGGACGGTTTGTAGAGGATGGCATTCTCTAAGCTGTTGGAAGTAGAAAGGATGTCGGCGCAGAGATTAGAGTTATGGAGGGTTGTACGAACAAAATGTTTTCTGTTTCAGGTGTTCCTACTGTTTCTGACCGTATCTATGCTATTGGTGGGTGGAGTGTATTTTGGAGTACAGTTGTTATTACCTTCTGTTTCACCTACCCTTTCTCCTAAACTAAGTTCCCTCACCACTGTTTCCCCACATTCTTTTCATCCTTTGCCTCAACATGAACAGGTTAGACGTGCGGAATTTATGAATAATTCCTTCGTTCAACTTCTACATCAGCATCAGTTGGTGATGAATACTACCAATTGTTGGGTGTGTGGGTTAATGCCACATACCATGGATAGGGGTATTCCGTACTTGGTCCTTCCTTACAGCTCCCAGGGTTCAGCTCGAGCATTCCAAACTATGTTCCGTAGTGCACTAGATTCCTACCCCAGTCGAGAGCCACGTTCTGTCAATTTTGGTCCTGGGCCGTATCACAAGCCTTTGGCGATAGCAATAGCGGATTTAGATAGAGATGTTTTTGATGCATCGCTTATCCCAAATGAAGAGGTGCAGGCTTATAAGGATCTGAGCGAGGCTGAGTATAGTACGTCAGTGGGTGATAGACAGCTTAAGAGCTCGTCCCCAATATGGATTGTACCACACCTCGGTAATTTCTGCTTGAAAGGTTTGGGTCGAAATCCGAGAGCACAACTTGGGAACAGTGCTTGCACTGACACGTATGTTCTACCGATGCTCTCTTCCCCTGTTTTTCTGACCGCTAAGGGCACTTATTTTGTATGTTATGAACGCGCATATACATGGTTACCCCGTGATTTTTCGGGTACCTGTTATATTGCGAACCTTTTACCACCGACTTTCATAGTTGCCTCAGACTATCACAAAACTAGAGTCGTGAGAGGCGTTATTAGCAAAGAGGATACTGCCGGTCAAGAAGCAGGAGACTTTTTTAATGGTTTCTTGCCGTTTTGGGGACCTATGGTTAATAGTAGGAACCTACGACAGTTGACACGTGTAGTTGAGTCGACTGCTAATATTACTGCAAGTGCCCTTGGTAATTTAACAGCTGAACTTCAGGCGGATAGACTCATGACGTTGCAGAACCGTATGGTTCTAGATGTTGTTCTTGCAGATAGAGGTGGTGTGTGTAAAGTTATCCATTCGAGTTGTTGCATTTTCATTCCTGACAATGCTCCAACTGTCTACCAAGCCATCTCGAAGTTGCACAAGATTTCCGAGTCCATACACGTGGACGAAGGTAATTGGACGCTTCTAGGATGGTTTTGGGGCCTGATGTCAACTTGGGGTTGGAAGATTCTGATGATCGTAGGGGTTGTTGTAACGTTTCTGTTCACGTGTTGTCTTTGTGTACAGTGTGGTCCTGCCTTATGTGGCCTATGTGCTACAACGTGTATAAGACGGCCATCTGTTACCAAGGAGACCTTGATGAATAGAATGATGTTCCAGCAGCAGCTGAACGATCTGATGAATATTAAAATAGATTCCGATCTTGACTAGTGCTTGCCTACATGAGGGCAAAAGGAGCGTCTGAGGTTCCGTGTGGGACAGAACGACACTTTTGAGTGGTGACGAATATGGATGAGTTTGATGTCTACGAACCGCAAATGACGAGTATAGTGGGTGTACGCAGTTTCGCTATGCAACCACGTATGGGTCGTCTTATTTTTGGGTTTGTTCGTCCGAACCCTCGGGTTCCATTTTAGATACAGCATCCATTTTGTCTCTTGCCCTCAAGTAGCCAGCGAACGGACTTTGTCCGCTTCGTGACCCTGGGACTCCCAAGCTTATACGAGGGACACGTGTTCCTTTGAGGGTGACTTTTTACGATGAGGGAAATGACACGGCGAAGGCAGATGACCCCGCTCGAGCTCATCTTACCGTGCCGGTCTATTGTTTCAGCCATGCATACATTGGACACGAGGTCTTTGATCCCGTCATCAAGTTTCCTTTATTACTCCTAACACTCTTCTCTAATCTGTTGTGCATCCTTGTCTTTTCTTTGCATCTGTTTTCGTCCCTTCTCCTAATGTGTTTACGGTCAGGATGGAATGTGTTTTATTGCAGAGAAGATATGTTTTTACAGTTGGGAACCGACAATACTGTTGTAATTATGTTCCGGCCTCCTGAAACATGAACACGACTCTTTTGAAGTTTATTGTGGGAACTGAGTTGTAACCTTTGTTCGCCATACTGTGCAATGGCAAAAACGTGTATAAAAGGAGCGGTCCACTTTTGCAATTCGAAGCAGTCTCCGAGAACCTACACGTTGTGTACTTCTTGTGACCTCTGTATCCCTGCAGTAAATAAACGCTGATCTCTGACGTCGCTGGAAGTGTCCCGTGTCTCTGTGTTTTGTACGCCAGAACAGGTAACCCACGAAGGTTTCAGGTGTTGTTCCCTGGCACCGCTGGGTCTTAGAATAACCCACTCCTTCAGCATGTTATAGTCAACTCATCTAGCTATGACGGCTGCATTTCTCTGGGTTTGTACAAGTGAAAACATCATCCTAAGTATAACATCCCTGTAACCTTTGTTTTTTAGTGAATATCTATATCTATATCTATATCTCTATATCTATCTATCTATCTATCTATCTATCTATCTATCTATCTATCTATCTATCTATCTATCTATCTATCTATCTATCTATCTATCTATCTATCTATCTATCTATCTATCTATCTATCTATCTATCTATCTATCTATCTATCTATCTATCTATCTATCTATCTATCTATCTATCTATCTATCTATCTATCTATCTATCTATCTATCTATCTATCTATCTATCGATATATATATATATATATATATATATATATATTCACTTAAAAACCATAGGTTTCACACATGTTATAGTTAGCTGGACATTTCACTCGTAAAAAACCATTGAAATTCCCCCGTTATAGTTAGTTCAGATAACTATAACTCTCGCGACCGCAATCCACTGCTGATGACGTCACATATTACAACACTCATGACATGATCAGTGACATCACTGATGACATCACTGATGACATCATCCTTGTGATAGAGTGGCGGTCGTGCGAGTTATAGTTATCTGAACTAATTATAACAGGGGAATTTCAATGGTTTTTTACGAGTGAAATGTCCAGCTAACTATAACATGTGTGAAACCTATGATTTTTAAGTGAATTTGCAAGGATTTTTAAAAGCTAATTCCTAACTATAACGTGTGTGAAACCTATGGTTTTTTAAGTGAATTTGTAAGGTTTTTTAAATGCTAATTTATGTATGTATTATTATATTTTGTATATATTTATTTTACAATAAACTACCTATGTATATACTTATAGATTGACTGTATCCTGTAATATGGAATGGCTCAGCTTTATGTTTTGAATTTGGATAAAGTTGAACAGCATACTTAATATCCTCTATAAACTTATAAACAGTTTAAAATGTTTTTTTTTTCAGGTTTTTTCATGATGCGGCAACCGTGCGCGCACGGTGCGCGCACCCCGCGATTTAAAAAAAAAAAAATGTTTTTTTCACCCTCCGGGGTCCTTCAGGGATCCCCTGACAAAGGCTAGGGGGTCAGGAACTCTCTACCCTGCCCCATTTTCACGTTCGGAAAAACAGGTTTATGATTATGGATGCCATCAAGGGGTGATTCCAGTGGGCAGGTTGTCTCTCTTTGGACCTAAGACAAGCCTTTGACACATTAACCTGTAATTTTATGATTGATGCCCTCAAGCGCTTCAATATCCATCCTACTTATATCTATATCCGCTGGGTGTAATTATTATATGCCTTTCCCACACTGAGGGTGCGGACAGGTCAACATATCTCCAATTCATATTCAGTACATTGCGGGACCAGACAGGGCTGTCCTCTATCATCGTTCCTTTTTGTATTCACACTAGAACACTTAGCACAATTAATTAGGCAGGATGCCCGGGAATGGGGGATTCCTGTAGGACCCGCCTGATATCATTGTATGCCGATGATATAATACTATATGTGAAAGATCTTCACACAAACCGGGCAGAGATGGCCATACTGTTTACTACATTTCTAATAATATCTGGTTTATGCATTAATATCAACAAATCCTACGCATTCTCGTTTAAAGACATCAATGACAGACCATTTTTAACCTTCAGTGAAATGAGTGTCCAAGTCATCCCACAGAAATTCCTTTTTTGGAATACAAATTGACAGAGATGCAGTGCATTTACTGGAAGGTAATATCCCAAAAACTATAACAGCCCTCAAGTCACAGATTCGTTTCTGGGTACTTTGCCACTCTTGGTAGTGGACCAACTGGCCGTCACCAAGATGGTTATGCTACCACCCCTACTCTACAACTTTGTACATTTACCAGTTATTATCCCTGCTTGGATCTTCACACTACTTAATACCCTATTGTTTGATCTAATATTGGGCAGTGGACGCCGTAGGGTTAGTCTATCCAAATTACAATTACCACCGATAAGGGAAGGATGGGCGCACCAGATTTCAAATTGTTTTTGTCTGGCAGGGCAGCAGCAACGGGTATCCTATTGGCTAGCCAGATGAAATCTGACAGAGATCGACTACACAAACAATATGCTTAATTGGGGCAAACTCCATAGTTTGATCCGCCGGGGCCCTTCCTTTCCTACAGGTAGCCCCCTTTTACTGCACATACATATTGGAAGATGGCTTTACTTAAAACACTCTGCAAGCAGCTTGTACCCCAAATGTACCTCTACTTAGCCTCTGCACAACATCTGGAATTTCTATGGCAAATAGGCTACATCCCTGGATGCAGGGAGAGGTCACCGGAGTCTGCAGCCTTTTAACAGAGGGTATCCTTCTAAATCATACAGATTTTATACACACCCAGGGCCTACCAGATCCACTTTTTCAACCCATGCCAGTGTCACATGGTATGTAGACATCACTGGGAGCTGGGAGCCGGGAGCCCACCCCCCCATATGAGTAAGTTCAGGCACTGCATACAATGGGATATGGCAGGTACTTAGTCCGTTGGTTATACCACCTGCTAGTCTCTCTGACCCCCTTTGTGGACTAAATGGGAGGAGGACCTAGCCAGTGGTCTTCATGATAAGAAATGGGTCTTCCTTGTAGAATATCCCCCACAAATCTCCCGCGATTCCCAATTCGAATGTAACAAATTCTCCATATTACATTAGGCTTACCTCAGACCGTATAGCTCCACACAATGTACTCACAGTCCCTTCCGCATATCCCCGATGTCACACCCCGGAAGCCAAACTCCTACATATGTTATGGGACTGGCCAGGATTGACCTCTTCTCTGGCACAACTTAGTGCCGCCCTGCCAAAACTCATCCAGCAAAATCATTAGCAGTCGGTGGAACATTGCAGTTTAGGCTTGTTCCCTAGACCCAAGGAAAGTAAAGTGATGATACGTTTTATAGACCTAGCGATAATATCGGTGGAACGGCTTGTAAATGAAACACTGGAATTCCTCTTTGACGTCCATGGTTTCCCAATGTCAGAAAGAACTGGAGAAATGGGGATTAGTGGAGAATGGTGCACTGCGCCGGAAAGAGTACTGGGGCCTACGGAAGAAACCCATAGCACTGGAATAGGATACATTGTTGGAATCCTTCAAGGCCTTAGATAATGCAGATATGTGGACCAGACTACCTACCCCCTAAGACAAGCTTTTAATTTGCATCATAAGGGTGCCAATGCCCACCCAGTGAGCACACCCTGTTAAAATGTCTCTGGCACCGAGCTAGGATCCCTAATACACATTGTAACTTATTCGGCATCTGCCAAACTCCTTGCACCCATTGGTTACAGTTCTGCAACAATACCATGACTGTACCATGACATGTCTACAGAGTATGACATAATTACTGCCTACAATGACAACGTCCAGTTCAGGTGAGGGTGGGTGGGGGTTAATTTGTTCAGATACGTTCACAGATTACAAAGGTAAATCTCCATGTTAATCTAATATATTCTAGTATGTTATGCATTCTGCTTTAAAGAAAGACCACTACTGTGACCATCATCCTGCGTATTTCATAAACTGTTATAATCTATTGATGTTTACTGCATGATGTTGAATGTGTGTAACTCAAAATTGGAACAAAGTCATAGTAATTAGGTATTGGGGCGAGTGAAGCACCAATGGGGTTGACTCCATAGGTGAAGATAAAGTCATGGCATGTGTATTTGTACTACCTTAACTATCTGCCTTCTACCTATGCAATATCCCTTTGAAAGCACACCTACTGTAAGCAGTTCTTACCCGTTCGTGTGTCTGTCCTCATTAGAGTCCTGAGCAATCCTGTATAATTGCAAAGTGATCCTATACTAATGCCTCCATCCCGAGCTACTCCAAGCTCAAGAAAAGGTGTCTTTCATGCATCATCAGAGCAATCCTACTCCTTACAGTTTATGGATGCAAGTTCGGGGTGTCCGAGTATGCTCCAGAGGCCTCATTCCTTGAATTGAGTGAGCAAACATGCTGGGTAATACTGCCTATGTTCCCTAAAGAAATAAGCCAAACAAATGTCCTGTGGGACTGATACACTGACACTTCTACTTTTACTTTGACAGTGTGAACTACTAACATATCATACCCAATGTTATTGAAAAATGGTACAAACACAATATCATATATGATAATTGCTTTCACATCTTATACCAAAGAAGTGAAAACAATCATCATACAATATTTGTGTCCTGTACCCCTTTTCAATAACATTGGTTATGATGAAAGTTTCTAATTGAGCTTGCACACTTTCAAAGAAAGTAGACCTTTTGGTGATTAAGTCCCACAGGACATTAGTTTGACATATCACACTTACTCTGGTTCTCATGGGCAATCAGGGTGGTCCTTGTGTAGCATATATAAGCTCTCTAACAAGCATTTCAAAAGCTAGTCAATGATTCAACATTTTGCCACACAGGGTACTCTGTGACAATGCAACATATGTTCTGTCCAACAATATGTGCACTGTGGGGACGCACTTGTCAATTGGCTAACAGCACACCTACCACGTTCTGACAGCAGATAGAGGTGTCGAGCAGGCCATAAAAAAGTCTATTATTTACTGAAGTAGAGGAACTAAAATTCTGCGACTGCTTGACCAGCGCAGTAGTGGTCCTTGGATGGTAGGTATCTATCCACAGCCATCGAAAGGTTTACCTAAAGGCAGTTGCATCTCAGACAATTTCACAGTACTTCACTTTAGTTTGATATAACATAAAATAAGAAGGAAAACACAGGGCCGGCTGAGATGGGCACTGGGAACTGGGGACAGTAAACACAACTCTCATTCCTCTTTCGCTGCTTAGAGCAGACTTTACAACAATGACATGGTTGAGCCTTATTGGGCATTGCAGGAATGTGATCAGCAAAGTTTCCGTCATCCAGAACATATGAAGTGGAGGCTGCTGTTTCTATAGAAGTAAGACTTTCAATAACGGACAATCGAAAATCATGGAATTGCATGAGTTTTCCTGTGGGTGTCTCATAATAGATAACATATGCATTGTATGTTGCCATCTGGATCAGGTGGTTAAACAGTTTCTTGATCCAAGTGAAAGTTTTACAACTCGCATTTTATGGCTGAAGAACCTAGTTGCTCTTATCCACTCCGCCCATGTACTTGTAATCAAGTTACAGGTTGGCTTGTGAACTTTGGCCATCTGACCCCAATCCACCTCTCATCAGGAATTGTAGTGAGCACATACACATCATGCCTATCCAAGAACTTGACTGCAAGCAGTTTGTTGAAAAGCAACTCAGTGTTCCGAGATTTCTGTAGCTTCCAACAAATAAGCTTCTGTGGGAATCCTTTGCAGCAACAATAAATTGTACCACAGGCCAAATTTTCAGCTTTGTACAGCTCACTTAACAGCTCTACTCCCATTTAGAAACTGTCCACATAAAGGCTATAACCTTTGTGAAGGAGTGGCTAGGCAAGTTACAATAACATCTTGCCCGTGACTCCTACCATAGGAGGGCAACCTGCAGGGTTTAGGGAACTTTTTACTAAAGTACTTTGGATGGACCTGTGTGCACTGCACTGGAGGTGGTGTTCATGTTTGTTTTGGAATATATTTGGTGATTGACACGCCTAACAGGCCGACCCGAGATGCTGGTTGTCACTGGCTTCTGGACCATATTATAATCGGATGCTCATCGGCTGAATCATAAGAAGTGGATAAAGTGTGGTTGTGAGGCCGAACTTGACTTGGAAATCCCTTTTACAACAACTAGGGTTTGCAGAGGTAATTACCTCTTGCACACTATTCTGATGTAAGTAAGAGGACCAAGGCAATTTACAGAATGGTTTAAGACCTGAGTTCTTTTGAAGTGAGCTACATCTCCTTTGACATTATACTGCTGCTAATCTTTAGTTAGGTTGACATTTCACTCATACAAAACCAGAGAAAATCAGCCATTTTAGTTAGCTGAGTTAACTATAACTTGCGCCCCTGTAATGCACTGCTTATAACCTCACATATTGCATCACTCATGACATGGTCAGTGACATCACTGATGCAATCTCAAATGACATCACTCATGACATCAGTGATGACATCATCCAGTGACTGTGAGTGTTTTTAAAAGGTTTGAGTGTTAAATATATACATATGTGTATTGGTGAATCAGTGGGTGTAGGAGTGAATGTTTGAATGGCTGAGTGGGTCTCTGACTGACTGTATAAGTGAGTGAGTAGGTGTCCCAGGAATGTATGGATGAGTGACATGTTGTGTGAATGTATCTATCAGTTGATGTCTAAGTGGTTGTATGAGTGTGTTAGTAGGTGAGTAAATGGCAATATGGGTGATTGGTTGACTATCTCTATGGTTATCTGCTTGTATGTGTGTGGGGGTGAGGAGGTGTGTCTACCTATATGGATGAGTGAGTGGGTGAGTCAATACTATATGGGGTAGTGAGTACATTTGTGAGAAGCTGTATGGGTGAGTGAGTGTCTGCATGGCTGTGTCAGTCATTGAGTGCTTGTTGCTGTATAGGTCATTAAATGTGTATGTGAAAGGCAGTATAGATGAGGGAATGTGAGAGTGGCTATATGGATGAGGACATGCTCCTGTCAGCGACTGTATAGGTGAATGAGTATGTGTAATTATTTGTATCAGCAGTTAAGTGTATGTGTATGTAACTGTTTGGCTTAGTAGTTACCTGTATGATTGACAGTGTGGGTGAGTAGGTATTTATTTATTTATTATTTAAAACATTTATAAAGCGCAGCTGTCACCTGGCAGGTATCCTGGCACTGAGAGATTACTCCTAAGATGAGAAGGGACGAGAGACTGGGGAGGGATTGCGAGGAATTTAGGGGAAGAGCCAAGTTTTAATCCGCTTTCTGAATGGAAGGAGTTGTGAAATTTGGCGGATGTCGACCGGCAGGCTATTCCAGAGTTTAGCAGCGGCCACTCTGAAGGATCTTCCCCCCAGTCCTAACCTTGTTGAATCTGGGAACCCTCACAAGGCAGGCTGAGGCGGAACGGAGAGTTCTGGTAGGGGTGTACCAGGAAAACATATTTAGTAGGGATCTGGGGCCAGTTCTGTGTATTGCTTTGAAGACAAGGCAGAGTGCTTTAAAGGCTATTCGCTGCTTCAAAGGGAGCCAGTGTAGCTCGGCTAAGGCTCCTGTGGCAGAGGATCTCCTGGTCCAACCGAGGGCTAGTTTGGCTGCGGCCGACTGGACTCTTTGAAGTCTGTCCAGTAGCACAGCTGGGGACTCGAGCAGAAGTGCATTACAATAGTCAAGGCGACTAAGGATAGTACACCTGACTATTAGTGCTCGAGCCTGTGCGGGGAGTAGTGGCATGATTTTGCGTAGAGAGCGTAGTAGGGCCGAGCAGGTGGAGACTGTTTTGGTTACCTGCGTTTCCATGCTAAGTTTGTAGTTTAACATAACACCTAGATTGCGGACACTAGTGACCGGTTGTGGTTTTTCTGGGGTTTCCGGGGGCCAGAATTCCGTGGGGAAAAGGCGAGGAATCCGGCTGCCAGTGCAGAACAGTACCTCGGTCTTGGAGGAATTGAATTGCAGGGAGTTGTTGTGCAACCAGCCGGCTGTGTCTCTTAGGCAGTCGTGGAAAGATTCCATGGAAATTGAGTCTTCCCCCTCCCAGGAGAGGATAAGCTGGGTGTCGTCCGCGTAGTTTATAGTTTTCAGTCTGTGGGATTTAATTAGGGTGATTAGTGGTTTCAGATACACGTTAAAAAGGATCGGGCTAATGGACGAACCCTGGGGCACCCCGTGAGGTACTGGGGAAAAGGTGGATTGAAAAGGGGGGAGGGACACCGCCTGTTTCCTATCTCGCAGATATGAGTGGAACCAGAGCAAGGCTGTGCCGTCGACCCCTGCCTCTCTGAGTCTCTTTAGCAGAGTCACATGGTTGACCGTATCGAATGCGGCAGACAGATCCAATAAAATCAAGGCCACTGCAAGGCCTCTGTCTGCACGCATACGAAGTACTTCCATGGCTGTAAGCACAGCCGTTTCGGTACCATGGGCTGGGCGGAATCCGAATTGGAAGTCGTCCAGAATGCGATTCTGCTCCAGATGTGTCGATAGACAAGAGCTAACCCAGCGTTCCACAACTTTCGCCGGAAAGGGTAGGAGCGATATAGGCCGAAAGTTAGATAGACACTCGGGGTTCAGTGAGGGTTTTTTTAGCAGCGGGGTGATGAGTGCTTGCTTCCATGGGGTAGGGACAAATCCACAACACAGGGATTGATTGCAGATCTTACGGAGGGTGCGGAAGAGTTCAGTTCCACACGTTTTCCACATTTTGGGTGGCAGTGGGTCGAGGGGAGACCCAGAGGTGATTCCGTGTGCCATTCTCTCGAAGTCTGCTGCCGAGATAGAGGGGAGAGTCTGCAGACATTCCCTGGGTAAGAGTCCTGGGCTCAACGGATCAAGGTAATTCGTGGCTGCTCTGGGGGAGTTGGGTTCATCTTGCGAAGGGGAGATGGCAAGATTGTGGATGATGGTCTCAATTTTGTCCTTAAAGAACTGTGCGAGATTATCACAGAGGGTCTGTGAGGGGGGGATGGTTTTTTTGGCACACTCGGGGTGGCTAAGGTTGTCGAGGATCTGGAAGATGCTTTTGGAGCTATTTGCGGCATTGACTATGGTGGAGCAGTAGTAGGTGGATTTGCTCTCAGTAATGGCAGATTTATATACCAGGAGTTTGTTTTTCCAGATAATTTTGTTAGGGTCGCAATAGCCTTGTCTCCACTTCCTCTCAGCCTGTTTACAGGCTAATTTGAGGGTTTTCAGGGAGTCATTATACCATGGGGCAGATGCTTTGCCTTTAGGTTTGCATCTTTTTAATGGGGCTATGGAGTCCGTAGTGGATAATATCTTTGAGCTGAAGACTCTGTAAATGTCTTCAACCGAGTTGATAGGAGAGAAGCTATCTTCCGTATTAAAAACGGCGGAGGTAGAACTCAGTTTTTCCACAGCTTTCCAGTCTCTGTACATAAATTCTGGTAGGGCGCTATGATTCGACGTTCTGTTTTTTTTGCTGGTAATGTGGAATTTAATAAGAGCATGATCAGTCCAGCTCATGGGCAGAATGTCATTCAGATGTATTAGTTCAGAACTGGAAAAGATGAGGTCAAGTCGATGCCCTGCGGGTAGGTTGTTTAACCAATTGGCGGAGTCCCACGCTTTCGCAAGAGAGCAGGAGGTTTTCGAGACCAGTGTCTAGACTACCGTTTGGCCAGAGATTGAAGTCCCCTAGGATGATTAGTTTGTTGTGAGAAGTTGCCATGTTTGTAAAGTTGGTGAGTAGCGCTTGCTGTTGTTGGGAAGTAAAAGTTCCTGGAGGCCGGTAGCAGATAATTGCCGTAAAAATACCTCCGGAGTGGCAGTTTATGGAGAGGCCGAGGGTCTCAGTCCCTGGGACTGAGTCCATGTCCATGGTGTTAATGTGCCAAGAGGCTCTGTAGATAATGCCTACTCCCCCACCACGGCCTTTGGGTCTGGGAAGGTGCAAAATTTTAAAGTCCTGAGGGCATGCCCATGCTAATTCAATGTCACAATCTGCGTGAGTCCACGTTTCGGTTAAGAAAAGGACATCCAGGTGATGAGATTCGACGAGGAGATGAATTTCGTTAGCATGCTTTGGCAATGATCTGACATTCAGGAGGCCTCCCAGGAGCAGACCCTTATATGCGAAATCATGCAGTGGAAAGGCGGAGTCAGCAAAGATGGGCTGACCTTCATGTGCGAATTCTCGCAGGTTGAGCAGGGTTTCGCGGGTATAGCGTGGGGTTTGTGAGCGGTTTTGAGCAGAGTTGTCTGCGCTAGTCGCGTCCTCGTCGCGGACGAGCGCAGACGAGCTTGCCTTAAGCGCGCCTTCGGCGCGCCATCGTCGCGCCCGCTGCGCTCGTCCGCTGCGCTTCCGGCATGGATTCATACTTTTATAGTGGGTGCTCTTGGCGTCGGAGGGGGGGGGCGTGGCCATCAGAGGTGGGCGTGTCTCGTGGCTCCCTCGACCAGGCAATGGCGGCAGAAGCGAGTGTTTGGCCGGAAGACAGCGAATGGATCTGCTGCTCGGCGTGGTTTGAAGTAGGTGCCAGGGGTTGGTGCAGTTATGCGGCGGTTTAAAAACACAGTAAACAATGTAAAAACAAGATTTTTCTGTGGCGCGGCTCCCGGCTTTTCGCCTCAGGAGTGTCTCAATAGATAGTGCAGCGCTAGTAGTCAGCGCGCTCTATTTGTACCTGTGAGGGGGGGCGTGGCCATCAGAGGTGGGCGTGTCTCGTGGCTCCCTCGACCAGGCAATGGCGGCAGAAGCGAGCGTTTGGCCGGAAGACAGCGAATGGATCTGCTGCTCGGCGTGGTTTGAAGTAGGTGCCAGGGGTTGGTGCAGTTATGCGGCGGTTTTAAAAACACAGTAAACAATGTAAAATCAAGATTTTTCTGTGGCGCGGCTCCCGGCTTTTCGCCTCAGGAGTGTCACAATAGATAGTGCAGCGCTAGTAGTCAGCGCGCTCTATTTGTACCTGTGAGGGGGGCGTGGCCATCAGAGGTGGGCGTGTCTCGTGGCTCCCTCGACCAGGCAATGGCGGCAGAAGCGAGCGTTTGGCCGGAAGACAGCGAATGGATCTGCTGCTCGGCGTGGTTTGAAGTAGGTGCCAGGGGTTGGTGCAGTTATGCGGCGGTTTTAAAAACACAGTAAACAATGTAAAAACAAGATTTTTCTGTGGCGCGGCTCCCGGCTTTTTGCCTCAGGAGTGTCTCAATAGATAGTGCAGCGCTAGTAGTCAGCGCGCTCTATTTGTACCTGTGAGGGGGGGCGTGGCCATCATAGGTGGGCGTGTCTCGTGGCTCCCTCGACCAGGCAATGGCGGCAGAAGCGAGCGTTTGGCCGGAAGACAGCGAATGGATCTGCTGCTCGGCGTGGTTTGAAGTAGGTGCCAGGGGTTGGTGCAGTTAAAAACAAGATTTTTCTGTGGCGTGGCTCCCGGCTTTTCGCCTCAGGAGTGTCTCAATAGATAGTGCCTTACTCAGTGTGTGAGTGCCTGTATGGTTATATGAGTGATATGTCAATGGTTGTATTGATGACTGAGTGGGTGTATGAGTGGCAGTATGGATGAGCAAGTGGATATGTGTGTAGATCTATGAATTAGTGAGTTGCTGTTTAAGTATTAGTATGGCTCTGTCAATGGGTCTATTAATGGCTTTTTGGAAGTGCCAGTGGATGTTTAGAAGATTCTATAGGGCTGTGAGTAGGTGCATCAGAGATGATGTGGATGATGTCGTTTGAGATGTCATCAGTGATGTTATCAGTGATGTCACTGACCATGTTATGAGTGATGTAATATGTGAGGTCAGAAACAGTGCATTGTGGAGGCGCATGTTATAGTCAACTCATCTAGCTTTGACGGCTGCATTTCTCTGGGTTTGTACAAGTGAAAACGTCAGCCTAAGTATAACATCACTGTAACCTTTGTTTTTTAGTGAATATCTATATCTATATCTATATCTCTATATCTATCTATCTATCTATCTATCTATCTATCTATCTATCTATCTATCTATCTATCTATCTATCTATCTATCTATCTATCTATCTATCTATCTATCTATCTATCTATCTATCTATCTATCTATCTATCTATCTATCTATCTATCTATCTATCTATATATTCACTTAAAAACCATAGGTTTCACACATGTTATAGTTAGCTGGACATTTCACTCGTAAAAAACCATTGAAATTCCCCCGTTATAGTTAGTTCAGATAACTATAACTCGCGCGACCGCAATCCACTGCTGATGACGTCACATATTACAACACTCATGACATGATCAGTGACATCACTCATGACATCACTGATGACATCATCCTTGTGATAGAGTGGCGGTCGTGCGAGTTATAGTTATCTGAACTAATTATAACAGGGGAATTTCAATGGTTTTTTATGAGTGAAATGTCCAGCTAACTATAACATGTGTGAAACCTATGATTTTTAAGTGAATTTGCAAGGATTTTTAAATGCTAATTCCTAACTATAACGTGTGTGAAACCTATGGTTTATTAAGTGAATTTGTAAGGTTTTTTAAATGCTAATTTATGTATGTATTATTATATTTTTTATATATTTATTTTACAATAAACTACCTATGTATATAGTTATAGATTGACTGTATCCTGTAATATGGAATGGCTCAGCTTTATGTTTTGAATTTGGATAAAGTTGAACAGCATAATTAATATCCTCTATAAACTTATAAACAGTTTAAAATGGTTTTTTTTTCAGGTTTTTTCATGATGCGGCAACCGTGCGCGCACGGTGCGCGCACCCCGCGATTTTTAAAAAAAAAATGAAATGTTTTTTTCACCCTCCGGGGTCCTTCAGGGACCCCCTGACAAAGGCTAGGGGGTCAGGAACTCTCTACCCTGCCCCATTTTCACGTTCGGAAAAACAGGTGAGAACAGTTCCTCTTGATGGCCAAGTTAGTAGGGATCGTTATTGGCCAGCTGTTAAATCTGATCTGGGAGGGAAATTTAAATTTCAGATCTTGTTGCCCTCACACACCTGTTAGGGTGTCATGCTTCATCATTGGGCGCTCTTCGTTGGACCGGCGCTGCAATGTCCAACGGGCCTGGTGGCATCTTTAGCGGAGATCTTCTGATCTGAGAACGCCGTTATGTGAAGACCATGTGTGAAATTGTGGAGGGCAGTGACTCCTAAATTATGTGGGGACTCGAAAGAGCTAAAATAGACCCTGGCTCCTAAATGATTTTAATTAGGTTATGTAGGTCTGGGACTAGATAAAACCAGGGATGCTACTCATGTGATTCTAGGTATCAGGGTAGCCTATAGTTGACACGTTCTCCACCTTTCTTTTTCACTGTCACACACAAAATGACGGCCGACACTTCCTGATTTCGACCGATTCGAATGTTGACTGAAATGTAACCACCAATCAGAATTACGCTCGCGCACGTTAAGGTGCTCGCACGGTGTGCGCACGGTGCGCGCATAGTGCGCGCTTATAGATATTTATGTACTTTTAACTGCAATTTTCTC
Organism: Triturus cristatus; assembly: GCF_964204655.1. Lineage (NCBI taxonomy): Eukaryota > Metazoa > Chordata > Amphibia > Caudata > Salamandridae > Triturus > Triturus cristatus. Next base: position 1,086,690,318 of record NC_140590.1, read on the forward strand.
AGGAACTACTGAACAGATTGACACCATATATCCAAAAGGCACATGCCTGACCTGAGGACTACCTCTTTGCCAAATTTTAATTAATTCTGTTCAGCCGTTCGGGCTGTACCTTCGACTAAAGGTCCTATGGGAAAATGCATGGGGAAAACGCATTTTGGGACCCCCTTTTTTCTCAGCCCCCGCTTGACAAATCACCCTGAGACTTTCAGGGTAGGAGCTGAGCAGAGCACCCCATTAGTTTTGAAAATTTTGTGAGGATTCGTCAACCGGCGCCAAAGTTATTCAAAATAGAATTTTCAGATTTCCTATGGAAACTCGGTCCTAACTATAACTATCTACTGGCGACCGCCAGTAGATAATATATATATATATATATATAAATATATATATATATATATATATATATATATATATATTCACTGAAAAAAACATAGATTTCAGGCACGTTATAGTTAGAAATTAGCATTTAAAAAACCTTGGAAATTCACTGAAAAAACCATAGGTTTCAGGGACGTTATAGTTACTTGGACATTTGACTCATATAAAACCAGAGAAATTCGCCTGTTATAGTTAGTTGAGCTAACTATAACTCATGCTCCCACAATGAACTGGTGATGATGTCACATATTTCATCACTCATGACATTGTCAGGGACATCACTCATGACTTCACTGATGACAGCTCCAATGACATCACTGATGACATCTCTGTTGACATCATCCAGTGAATGTGTGTTTCTGTACAGTTTAAATATTTTTCATATATATCTATGCCAAGGTCTATTGAACAATGAGTGGATGTAGAAGTGCCTGAATGGATTATTTAGTAGATGCATGACTGACTATATAAGTCACTGATTGAACGTATGTTAGGGAATGCAAGGGTTAGTGACGAAACTGTGTGAATGTCCATATTAGTCTCTCAGTTGGTGTGTAAGCAGGTGCATGGGTTGGTGAGTAGCTACATCAGTGTCTATATGGGTTATTGATTGATTGTATGAGTATCTGTATCGGTGTCTGAGTGTCTATGTGGGTGGGTGGGGGGTGTCTGACTCTGTGCATACATGTCTGGATGGCCGATTTACTAGTTGTATAGATTCAAAAGTGCATCTCGGAAGGGCTGTATGAGTAGCTGACTGTGTGTACAGGTGTGTTGATTTGTGAATTGATGTCTCAATTGTATATATGTGAGTAACTATATATGTTTTTAGACAGTATATGCGAGTGTTGGGGTGTATAATTGACTATACGTGAGAGACAGTGATTGCAAGAGTGTCTACATACATGAATGTGTACTTGTATTAGTGATTGTATAAGATACCTATGTTTTTTTTTATTTCAAAGGTTATTTAAATACTAATTTCTAATTATAATGTTCATAAAACCTATGTTTTTCTCAGTAATTTTGAAAACAAAGTTATATTTTGTAACTTTAATATCCTAAAAATTGTTTTTGTATTTTTTTTTTATTTGATTGTTTCATTTCTTCTTGTTTTTTAAATATTAAAAAACTACATACAGTATGAAAGGGAGCCCAGCCCAGAGCCACATCTGAAGACCAACACATGTCATAGATTTACTGATCAAGCAGCTCCGACACCGAAGAACGCCACAACATCCACCACCACCCCCAGGACCCACCCCTCTACCACTGAGGCAGCGCAAAACAAGTCAGCGAACTTTCCGAAAATGGCATGGCCCCTCAGCTATACAATAGCTGAATATTGGGACAGGTGTGAACAAACTATATGTGAAGGAAGCAATTCACCAATGAATAACAATGCACACAATGCAAAGTGTAGCGGTGATGTGCTGGACACATCTCAGTATGCAGAACACACACCTCTCCATGTGCACAAATACTACTGGTACTTGTAATATTGTGGACAGTGGACCCAACCATGTTACGTCAAACACAAGGGACGATCTCAGTCATGTAGCTGTATCGTCCCCCCTGTAAGCATAAGCGTAACCGGAGTTGGCTGGTCCGACATACGCCACTTCAGCGTAGGAGTGTGAATAAATAGGCCGGGGCTCTGGGCGTGGTTCACTTGTGGACTGTGAAGACCAACGACGGTGCCAGAGCATCGGGCCTCACCCTGCCACGAGGCTGCCGCCATGACCGCGGGTCTCCTTGACACAGGCCCCCTGCGAACCCAGCGGCACAGCACCGCAGACTTATGTCAGTACAGACTACTGCCTTCGATCTACACTGAGGACAGCAGGCATCACAATTCAGATGAAGTAGCAATTGCAGATGACGCAGTCCAGCATGCAAGATACATTGCTCCCAGTGCGGCCCTCTTGAACCACGCATCATGGCAGGGTGCGCACACGCTGAGCGCCAAAGGTACCACTAACTCAGTGCACCATAAGTCTTCCCCACATGGCCTTATTGAGGCAGAATTCAATAGACAAAAGACATTGATCTGAGTGCGGCCCTACCGGACCACGCATCATCGCAGGGTATGTACACGCTGAGCGCCAAAGGTACTACTAACTCAGTGCACCATAAGTCATCGCAAGGAAAGAGTGAACAGTTTTATGTCAGCAGTGAGGCATACTATCACTCAAAAATCACTCAAAAATACTTATAATATAAAAAGAACAGAAGAATCGAAGTACATTAATGATTACAATCCAGTAATTTTGAAGATGCGGAATGCAAATATGGACATACAATATGTTGCAGATAACTCAATTACTGTTCCTCGCATACTATCCAAATAGAAGTTCATACCTGGAAAACATATGTCTATATGAAATACTGCAACATTATAGTTTTAGAAAAAATGTTACAGAGAAAATAAATGAAGGGAAATATGCTGTAATTGGATCTGATAAATGTTTCTTAAAGAATGCCAAAGGAACTTTGATTAATCACAGGAAATTAAGTTGTGATATTGAATTCAATAGACAAAAGACATTGATCTGAGTGCAGCCCTCCCGGACCACGCATCATCGCAGGGTATGTACACGCTGAGCGCCAAAGGTACTACTAACTCAGTGCACCATAAGTCATCGCAAGGAAAGAGTGAACAGTTTTATGTCAGCAGTGAGGCATACTATCACTCAAAAATCACCCAAAAATACTTATAATATAAAAAGAACAGAAGAATCGAAGTACATTAATGATTACAATCCAGTAATTTTGAAGATGCGGAATGCAAATATGGACATACAATATGTTACAGATTACTCAATTACTGTTCCTCGCGTACTATCCAAATAGAAGTTCATACCTGGAAAACATATGTCTATATGAAATACTGCAACATTATAGTTTTAGAAAAAATGTTACAGAGAAAATAAATGAAGGGAAATATGCTGTAATTGGATCTGATAAATGTTTCTTAAAGAATGCCAAAGGAACTTTGATTAATCACATGAAATTAAGTTTTGATACTCCAGATAAGAGAGAGTTTTTCTATTTAGCTCTTCTGCAACTCTTCAAACCTTGGAGGACTGAAATGGAATTACTTGGAGATTTTGACTGCTATGAAGATTCTTTCAAAGCATGTAAAGACATTGCTACCAGTGAGGACCACCCGGACCACGCATCATCGCAGGGTGCGCACACACTGAGTGCTTCTGGTGCCACTAATTCACTGCACCACACGTCATCGCCACATGGACTTATTGAGGCAGAATTCAAAGCAAGCCGCAACACATGGTGCCACTAACCCTGTTCAACACAAGCCGAATGATCCCACATGTGGAACTGTGTCCTGAGTCCTGAATGGCAGTGACCCCAAGTCCGTGGCAGTGACCACAGCACCAGACTCCCTTTGATCAGCTAGGCATATTTCCATATGCAAGGCTGGCAACACGTGGTGCCACTAACCCTGTACAACACAAGGCGCGACACGTGGTGCCACTAACCCTGTTCAACACAAGCCGATCCCACATGTGGAACTGTGTCCTGAGTCCTGAATGGCAGTGACCCAAAGTCTGTGGCAGGACCACAGCAACATACTCCCTTTGATCAGTTAGGCATATTTCCATATGCAAGGCCGGCGACACGTGATGCCACTAACCCTGTTCAACACAACCCAATCCCACATGTGGAACTGTGTCCTGAGTCCTGAATGGCAGTGACCGCAAGTCCGTGGCAGTGACCACAGCATCAGACTCCCTTTGATCAGCTAGGCATATTTCCATATGCAAGGCTGGCAACACGTGGTGCCACTAACCCTGTACAACACAAGGCGTGACACGTGGTGCCACTAACCCTGTTCAACACAAGCCGATCCCACATGTGGAACTGTGTCCTGAGTTCTGAATGGCAGTGACCCAAAGTCTGTGGCAGGACCACAGCAACATACTCCCTTTGATCAGTTAGGCATATTTCCATATGCAAGGCCGGCGACACGTGATGCCACTAACCCTGTTCAACACAACCCAATCCCACATGTGGAACTGTGTCCTGAGTCCTGAATGGCAGTGAACCCAACTTCATGGCAGCGACCACAGCACCAGACTCCCTTTGATTAGTGACGCGTATTTGCATATAGAAGGCCGGCGACACGTGGTGCCACTGAACCTAAACTACGAAGGCCAGTGGGGCCACCGACCTATGCATGTGGCTGTGGGCCCTTGCTCACCGCTACCACTGGCCTACACTGCAGTCAGCAGGGCTCAAAATTCAGATACAGTCGCGATTGCAGATGACACAGTAGGCAAGAGACATAGCTCCCACTGCGGCCCATCCTCACCAAGAAGCATCACAGTCTCATACACTTCGACAGTGTATTCTATACATATTTCATCTTTTCATGATACGCCTACACTATGGTCAGAAGGGCTCACAATTAAAATTAAATCTTGATTCATTAATTACAGAGTCCACTAGGCAAGTAACTATCACATGCCTAAAACCTACATAATATCCTTTTAGTATCCCTGCTTCAAGAACTTTTTTTATATCAGTTATAGCTTTAGTACAATCAACAAATTCATCTTCAATTGCAAACAAACACTCAATAACAGTCTACACTGCGGGCAACAGAGCTCGCAATTCGAATTTTTGACACATGGTGCCACTAACCCTGTTCAACACAAGATGTGACACGTGGTGCCACTAACCCTGTTCAACACAAGTCGATCCCACATGTGGACTGTGTCCTGAGTCCTGAATAGCAGTGACCCCAAGTCCGTGGCAGGACCACAGCAGCATACTCCCTTTGATCAGTTAGGCATATTTCCATATGCAAGGCCGGCGACACGTGATGCCACTAACCCTGTTCAACACAACCCAATCCCACATGTGGACCTGTGTCCTGAGTCCTGAATGGCAGTGAACCCAACTTCGTGGCAGCGACCACAGCACCAGACTCCCTTTGATCAGTCAGGCATATTTCCATATGCAAGGCCGGAGACACGTGGTGTCACTAACCCTGTACAACACAAGGCGTGACACGTGGTGCCACTAACCCTGTTCAGTACAAGCCGATCCCACATTTGGAACTGTGTCTTTAGTCCTGAATGACAGTAACCCCAACTTCGTGGCAGCGACCACAGCACCAGACTCCCTTCAGTTTCTATTTGTTGTTGTTTTGTTTAAATAAAATGTTTAATATGTAAATCTATACATATCTAAGATTCTTGTTTGTCCAACCGCACAGGGACAATTTTGGGCCCAAGAAGGTTTTTGGGAGTATGTTGGCAATGTGGGAAAAGGGTGCGTTACCTGCTGATGTGGGGAGAGGCAGCGTGAAAGGGGTATCTCTTATAGAAAGAACTCCGGTATGTTTTCAGAAATGCCTTGGACAGATGCCAGCTGACGGACTGAATCACAAAATGGCTTTTCAATGCTTATGTAGTGTGACTTATGAACAGTTCGCACCCAGGCTCACAGAGGGACAACTGCGACCCGTCCGGTTGACTCACAGACGCAGTACTACGAGCCGTCCACTCCCAAAGGAACAGCAGCATAGTAGCTCGCAGAGGTACAGGTACAGCAGCGTACAAGCTTGCAAAGGTAGAGATCTGTGAGCCGACGGACTGGTTTCTAACGCTATAGCTGCGAAGTGGTGATGTTGGGAAGAGGGAGCATGAAAGGGTTATCTCGCATAGACAGAGTTCCGGTATATTAAATTGCCTCCGAGATCTTTCTTTTATATTTTCACTCGATGCAAGAAAGTGCGCTTCCTGGACCATGACCTTTCTCCCTACCAAATTTGGCGTAATTCCGTTCAGCAGTTTGACCTGTAGCCTTGTCTAAAGTTTCCTAAGGAAAATACATTGAGAAAACACGTATTCACACCCCCACATAGCTACCTGATGCAGGTGTGCTCGCTGTTGGTGTGCAGGTCAGTGATCTAGTTGTTAACATGTCATGGCCACTCCCTGAGGGCAGGTTTGCACACACACCACACCCATCCGGCACATGCGTCACAGGCCATGTGACCACGCAAATATAATGCATTGACAATGTCACATCCTTTATTGCCGGTGGTGACTGGATAGCGGACGCTCCACAGGTCACAATCATAAAGATTCCATAAAAAGTTGAGCAGAGGGTTAGTCACACCCTGAGCTGTATGGCCATCAGGGGCCTACTACCACGTGGCACGGACTTGACTTACACAGGGTTAGTGCCACCCAAAGCTGATGTGGCCGTCAGGGGCCTGCCACCACGTGGCGCGGACTCGAGTTGCACAGGCTTAGTCTCACCCTAATTTGTATGGCCGTCAGCTGCCTACCACCACGTGGTGCTGACTTGCGTTGCACAGGGTTAGCTCCACCAAAAGCTGATGTGGTCTCCGCCATTGATGACTCAGGACTCAGCAACATGTGTGAGATCTGCCGGGCACCAAGTTTTTGGTTGTTACTTAAGTGCTGTGTGACTCTTTCTTGTTCTTATTACTGTTATGTGGTGGTGTCCACCAGGGTGTTAAATTTTGGGGCAGTTATCGCGGGAATACTGGTGATGTCTGCAGTTTGCACCAGCTCCTGAATAGTGTGTTAGATTTGTCTCAACTGTAGTTGCATTAAAGTGCTGATAATGAGATGCAGAGTAGGCATTCCCATGCAAAAACACACAAGTTGCACCTTTGCGATTTATTCTAAATACTAAAATCCTGTATTGAATTGCATTGTGGTAGTGGGTGCATTTACAGTGTACACACAAAATCAATAATGAAATCTCATTGTATTTTTATAGATTGGGAATAGTGGGTCAGGTGCTGGATCTTGACGGGATACACTGCGCAGTTTGTTTATTTTTCTGTACACGAAAAAACCACATCACAACTTTCCCAACGAAAGGCAAAACTGCGATGCGAAACAAATTCCGTCAATAAGCCGCGTCAGCACTAAAGATTTTACACCTGCTTTCTGCTGGTGTTAAGCAGGATGACTACCTGCAGCATGAAAGGAAACACAGCCAAGAGCCACACCTGAACACTCACAGGTGCCATAGAGTCAATGAGCATGATACACGGAAACCCATGAGGGCCATAACACTCATCGGAAAAAAAACAGGACCGCCAACGCCCCCCGAACCCACATCTGAGCAAGTATGTCCATGTGGTCATTGTGTTAGCATGATAGGCACGGGCCCTGCAACATCACAGTGCGCTGTCTTCAGCAGACATTTTCATGTCACCTCAGCATTGCCAGTGAGCCTGTAGATGTAGCTACGCATGCATCCTCCTGCATGCACAAGCGGCAAAGGGAAAGGAGTGTCTCACACATGTCCGTGTGCAAGAAGTTTGTTAAGTGTGTCTCTGTGTTCTGGTGTGGCCACCACAAGGGCCGCAGCAGTCGATGTTGTAAAGTGGCATGCATCACCTCCAAACGGCTGTGTCACGGTGTGATTGGAATGCCGCAGGACATATGCGAATAGGCATTACAAAGATGTGCCATAGGAGTGCACGGGATACAACAGCGCAGCGCACAAAAGTGTGGGGGCTTGTGGGAGGGAGGAGAAGCTGTTTGGCAACGTAACACACAGTGAACCCGCCCATGTGCCACGTGCTGGGCATCTCATCCATGATGACCAGGATCACAGACATCCCACAACACCCACAACCGGCCTTTGTACACATCCTGTATGAATGCACCTGGAGAAGTTACTGTAAGGATGAATGGTTCTTTGAGCTATCTTGCGCTAACACATCTGCTGCTCTGAGAAGGAACTTGCAAGTGGCCAGCTCCCCCTGACAGATACGATAATATTTGCATCCGTCTCCCACACTACCCACTGCCCGATTTGAGAACAATGAGTGGACATCCCACACTCAAAAGTCCTTCGTCGTAGTTAGCGTGCTTGAAATGGCCTTCACACGTACTCCCACCACAACCCTGCCCTGCACCACAAAGACCCGGCTCATTGCACCAAGCTGTGCTATTTCATCCACAAGACTGGCACACGGCAAGCCAGTGCATCTACAAGCAGAGCCACTGACGCATAGCAGGGCATCCCGAACACATGGTCGACTCCATTCACGTCCACCTATACCATGCACGTTTGCTGCATGTCCTGGGTGCACTTCCTTTGGCAGTGCTGCGGATCACTTACCAACACCATATGCAAGTTACCGTGTTCCAAACAAATGATCCTCCTACTACGTATAAAATATTGCTGACACTACTTGGACAGGTGTGGCACAGTGCCCGGAGCACATGACTTCACAGCATAGGACACACTCTTTGGGCTCACTCTTTCATCCCCGAGTCCAGCAGCAGCTCAATTTAGCAGCATGACACTCTAGGCAATACCTCACTTAATTTCTGTACCCCACACTTTCATACCGGTAGGGGTCAGTAGTTCAGCGGCTTTATATCCGAGTCCGGCGGCAGCTCAGCTTATGCCCCCAGCACCATCTGACCCGTACGAGTGAGTAGTTTGCACTTTACAAATACCGAATTGATTTGATGTGCGAATTTACCTTCACACTCCCTGTATAACACCCCCTGAGCACCTTACACAAGTTACAATGTTCGAAACAAAAGTTCCTCTGAGTAGGTATAACTACATGCTGACTCTGCTTGCACAGATGTGGCACAGCGGCCAGAGCACATGACTTCACAACATAGGACACACAGTTTGGACTCAAGCTTTCATCCCCTAGTCCGACAGTAACTCAGTTTAGCAGCATGAGAATCTGGACAATACCTCACATATTTTCCGTACCCCAGCACTTTCAGAGCAGTAGGGGTCAGTAGTTTGTCCTAGTAGGTATAAACACATGCTGGCACTACTTCCACAGGTGTGGTGCAACGGAGAGGACACATGACTTCACAGCATAAGACACACAGTTTGGGCTCATGCTTTAATCCCCAAGTCCCGCAGCAGCTCACCTTAGCAGCATCAGACTCTAAGCAATACCTCACTTAATTTCTGTAGCCCAGCACTTTCAGACCGGTAGGGATGAGTAGTTCGCTTCGCACCCCTGTATAGCACACCCTAAACACCCCATAGAGGTTACAGTGCTCTTACCCTCCTCTTTCCTACTTTTTTCGCCCTTTTTTCCCCTTACTCGCTTCAACAGAATCACAAAATGGCTGCCAACACTTCCTAGTTGCAACCGCTTGCACCGCTCGGAGCCAATAAGCAGCAAGCTTTTGCTTGTAACGCCTCAGCCAATCAGATGGAAGAATTCCCAAATATCGATATATGTAAATTTCAATATTTCTCCAAAACTACTGAATGGATTTACACCAAATAAACAAAAGCATGCTTTCTAGACCAAGACCCTTCTCCCTGCCAAATTTGGGGTAATTCCTTTCACTCGTTCGACCTGTAGACTTGCCAAAAGTTTCCTATGGAAATTGCATGGAGAAAACATGTTTTGGGACCACCTTTTTTCTCGGCCCCCTTGACAAATCACCCCAAACATTCAACATAGGAGCTTATATGAACAAAGAAATAGTTTGAAATATTTTGTGAAGATTCATCAAACGACGCCAAAGTTATAAGCAAAACAAAAAATGTTCTTCCTATGGAAACTTGGTCCTAACTAGAACTACCTACTGCCGACCACCAGTAGGTAATATATATATATATATTATATATATATATGCATAGATACATCATATATATATATATATATATATATAAATATATAAATATATATATATATTGCTGAGTACATATATATATATGTGTCAAAGTAGGTCCTGTGTTTCAGAAAGTTTGGGGGATCCTTGCAGTGGAGACCGAGAAACAGGGATGCAAAAAAAGGTTAATTCCCATAGGAACAGATTGTCGAACCTACAGCCCGAACCACTGGACGGAGTTACAACAAATTTGGCAGAAAGGTAGATGTCCTTATGCAGATTGTGCTTTTTGTTATTTGGTCCAATTCCATTTGGTAGTTTTTGATAAATGTAAGCAGAAAATTATAGATATATCTCTGGCCGTGGATAATTCGCACCGTTTTTGCGGTTAATCTTGACTACACACGCTAATGGGAATGCTGTGATTGGCAGGATGCAACCTGAACAGAAAGTTGTGGCCGCCATCTTATTTGTCGGAAACAGTTCCCAGGGCTCACATTTTCTGTGAAAGCCAACATATGTGTAAGTGTTAGTGACACAAGATATGAGGCCAAAAATAATTGTTCTAATTGCGCGAGATATTTGTGAAAACGACGTGACCTTCAGCATGGCCCTTCCATGTACCATCATGGGGACATCGCGACTACACACATCATTGCGAATATTGGGGAAAATGTGAAAAAATATATATATATATTTGTACTCACTTGCTGGTCACTGTCACACACACATGTATGCACTCACAAACTTACTCAGACACTTCTGCACCCATTCACATACCCAATCACACTCTTATACATTCAGTCACATACCCACTCAGATATTCATGCACCCACTTACAGACTCACTCAGTGAGTGATGCAGCCATATACAGACCCCCTCAGAGACTCATGCACCTGCTTAGAGACTCATTTACCTACGGACAGTTGTACTCAGAGACCCACACACCCACTGACAGAACCACTTAGACATTCACCCTGCCAGTGATAGACTCTTGAAGCCACTCACTCACCTACTCAGACACCCACTTAATCACTTATGTATCCACCCACAGATCCAGTCAGACTTTTATATACTTACAAATGTACTCATGCAGCTACTCACAGATTGAGTGAGAGACCTATGCAACCAATCACTGACCCATTGCAACACTGATGCACGCACTCATAGATGAACTGAGGCAGTCATGCAGTTGGCTATAGAAGCATTGATGGACTGATGCAATGTCTTACAGATTCACTCAGATACTTCTACAAAACAAGAGACTAACTGATATAGCAATGCATGCAATAATAAATTACACTGAAAAAGTTATGCACTGTGCAATAGAGTATTTAAGGGGGTTATACATGCTATTATAGAGTCATTTATAAAACAATGTGTTTAGTCTGTTGGGTAAAATCCATTTCACAGGTATACGTTTTGAATGTGGTGGTAGCTATTGAATGTCTGCATTTGTTTTGTCATTTTGCGACGCATTAGCCACAATCGCATTTACTGATCGTGACGTACGGTGTCACAGCGAAAACAGAAAATCGGTTTAAGTGATTGCTTTTATCCTAACTCCTAATAAAAATGTGACTTTAAACATTGCAGTACTAAATCCCTAGTGTCTAAAATACTGTAATATGTGTGCACATATAGGTTTTACACCTCTTGAAAAAGAGACAATCGTAGCGGTTACTGTAGTCAAAGTGACTCTTTGCGTCATCGTGAAAACAGGAAGTAGGGTTCAAACACATTTTTTTTAAATTGCGAAGTCGTTGAAAATATAAAAAATGTAAACAAATTAATTTAATTTAAGAAAGCTTATTAATCCACTGAAGAAAATGAAACTTATAAAAACACAACTCATAGAGATATTTTAGTTAGAAAATACACTTTAAGAACCCTAAAAATGTAATTAAAAAATCATAGATACAATGACTTTATAGCTGGGAAATAGATTTGAAAAACTTTAGAAATTCACTGAAAAAAAGAAAGGTTACAAGGATGTTATACTTAGAAAATGGAATTAAAAAAATACATGGAATTTCACAGTAAAATCAAAGGTTACAGAGATGTTATAGTTAGAAATGGAATTTGAAGAAGCATTCGAAATTCACTGAATAAAAAAGTTTACACAGATGTTGTAGTTAGGTTGATATTTCACTCATACTAAGCCAGAGAAATTTAGCAGTTTCAGTTAGCTGAGCTAAGTATAACCTGTGCCCCCACAATGCACTACTTATGTACTTGCATATTACATCAGTCATTACAAGGTCAGTGACATCACTGATGACATCTCAAATTACATCACTAATGACATCACTGATGATATCATCCACAGAATCTCTGCTGCACCCACTCACAACCCATTAAAACCTTTTATACAGCCACTACAACTTTCACACTACCATTCTCAAAATCATTGACAAACCCATGCCAGTACTTATCCCCTTTGCTGCTAGGACTCCCATCATGCTAAGCCTATTCTTGACCATTTGGGGCAGTTCATGCTTAGGCCCCTGTAGCTTTTTACCACATAAGGTATCCACGTCAAATTTGCGTCCTTTTCTTCCAACATCATGCTAATTTTAAAGGTACCCATGGTTTGTTGATTCATCTGGAGGGATCCCAGAAATTAGACAAAATACAACAAAAAGTTTAGTTTTTTTTTTAAATGGGAAAAAAGTGCTGCAGAGGAAAGCATGTGACTTTTTCCCTGCAAATTGTGTCAACAAAGGGTTTGTGGTGCTGAAATCACCATCTTAGCAGCTTTCAGGAACTGATAGACTTTTGACATAAAACCAAAGTTATTGACACAGTTTTGGCATTTTACTGGGACATAGCCTATTTTTGCTTTTTTTTGTGCTTTCAACCTCCTTCCAGTTAATGTTAAAAATGGGTATAAAAGCAATAACAGATCCTGAAAAGCTATACATTTCAGAAACGTAGAAAACATTTTGATTTTAGCAAGGGGTCATTTGTGTAGATCCTCCAAGGTTTTCTTATAGAAACTAATAGTTAACAATAGAAATAATTGAAAATGAGTTGAAAAAAACAGCTATTTGTGCAAATGTTTTCAAATGCAACTACTTCTAAGTATGACACATTTTTGGGAAAGCTATATACTGTTACATCTGCTGGACCCTTTTGGTTGTGTGGATATATAGGACTTGTAGGTTAACCAAGACATCGAGGAACCTGGAGGCATTAACTGAGCAGCATCGTGCAATGGTTTTTTATATTGTACGGGGTATAGCAATTCATTTGGGAAAATAAAAATAGTTAAAAATTGGTATGTAAGACACCTATGTATTTATGAAATGGGAACAAAATATAGAGTTTATAAACAGTAGCAATTTGTACTTCTCTGAAATTGTGGATACCCATACTAGCACGTCAATTATACAGCATTTTTCAAAGTGACTTCTTTTTTACACATTGTCTTAAATTTGGAAGGCAGAAAGGCATTGAAAGTTGATAGGTAATAATGGTTGCTCTACAATTCGGTGTTCCCCAAAGTCTCCCAATAAAAATGGTACCTCACTTGTGTGGGTAGGTCTAGTGACCATGAAAGGAAACGGCCCAAAACGCAACGTGGACATTCAACATTTTTACAGTAAAAACTGATCCTTTTTTTTGCAAAATGCCTAGCTGTAGATTTTGAACCCTAGCTCCGCCGGCACCTAGGGAAACCTAGCAAACCCATACATTTTTGAAAATTAAACACCCAGGGGAAACCAGAATGGGATGACTTGTCTGGCTCTCAACAGGTTCTGTTAACCAAAATCCCTTGCAAACCTCAAACTTTGTAAAAAAAAACATTTTCCTCACATTTCTGTGATGGAAAGATCTGGAGTCTGCATGGATACACAAACTTCCACTCACTCCACATTACCCAACATCTTCCAATAAAAATGGTACCTCACTTGTGTGGGTAGGCCTAGTGCCCGCAACAGGAAATGGCATAAAACGCAACGTGGACACATCATATTTTTGCAGTGAAATCTGACCCTTTTTTGCAAAGTGTTTCACTGTAGATTTTGAACCCTAGCTCTGCCGGCACCTTGGAAAACCTAGCAAACCTATATATTTTTGCAAAGTAGACACACAGGGGAATCCAGGTTGGGGTGACTTGTCTGGCTCTCACCAGGTTCTGTTACCCAGAATCCCTTGCAAACGTCAAACTTTGAAAAAATAACTCATTTTCCACACATTTCTGTGATGGAAAGTTCAGTAATCTGCCTGGATCCACAAAATTCCTCCCACCCTGCATTCCCCAAAGTCTTCCAAGAAAAAAGGTACCTCACTTGTGAGGGTAGGCCTAATGCCCGTGACAGGAAACGGTGCAAAATGAAACACTGACACACCACATTTTTACAGCAAAAACTGACCCTTTTTTTTCATAGTGCCTAGCTGTAGATTTTGAATTCTGGCTCTACTGGCACCTAGGGAAACATAGCAAACCTATATATTTTTGCAAAGTAGACACAGAGGGGAATCAAGGATGTGTTGACTTGTCTGGCTCTCGCGATGTTCTGTTACCCAGAAACTCTTGCAAACCTCAAACTTTGTAAAAAAAAACACATTTTCCTCACATTTCCGTGATGAAAAGATCTGGAATATGCATGGATACACAAAATTCCACTCACCCCGCATTACCCAAAGTCTTCCAATACAAATGGTACCTCACTTGTTAGGATAGGTCTAGTGTCCGCAACAGGAAATGGCACAAAACGCAACGTGTACACAGCACATTTTTGCAGTGAAATCTGACCCTTTTTTGCAAAGTGCCTAGCTGTAGGTTTTCAACCCTAGCTCTGCCTGCACCTAGGAAAACCTAGCAAACCTATATATTTTTGAAGTGTAGACACAGAGGGGAATCCAGGACGGGGTGACTTGTCTGGCTATCACCAGGTTCTGTTACCCAGAATCCCTTGCAAACCTCAAACTTTGTAAAAAAAAACTAATTTTCAAAACAATTCTGTGATGAAAAGTTCTGGAATCAGTGTGGATCCACAACATTCCTCCCACCCTGCATTTCCCAAAGTCTCCCGAGATAAAAGGTACTTCACTTCTCTGGGTAGGCCTGGTGCCCGTGACAGGAAACAGTGCAAAACGAAACACAGACACACCACATTTTTACAGTGAAAACTAACCCTTTTTTTGCAAAGTGCCTAGCTGTAGATTTTGAATTATAGCTCAACCGGCACCTAGGGAGACATAGCAAACCTTTACATTTTTGCAAAGTAGACATAGAGAGACGTTTAGAATTGGGTGACTTGTATGGCTCTCACGATGTTCTGTTACCCAGAATCACTTGCAAATAAAAACACATTTTCTTCATATTTTTGTGATGGAAAGTTCTGGATCTGCCTGGATCCACATAATTCCTCCCACCCTACATTCTCCAAAGTCTTCCGAGAAAAAAGGTACCTAACTTGTGTGCGGAGGTCTAGTGCCAGTGACAGGAAACGGCGCAAAACGCAACATGGACACACCACATTTTTACAAGGAAAACTGACCCTTTTTTTGCAAAGTGCCTAGCTGTAGATTTTGAATTTTAGCCCTACCGGCACCTAGGGAAACCTAGCAAACTTATATATTTTTTAAAACTAGACACCCAGGGAAATCCAGGATGGGGGGACTTGTCTTGCTCTCACCAGGCTTGGTTATCCAGAATACCTTGAAAACCTCAAACTTTGCAAAAAAGCATATTTTCCTCACATTTCTATGATGGAAAGTTCTGGAATCTGCGTGGATCCACAAAATTCCACACACATCGCAGTCCCAGAGATCTTCAGATAAAAAATGGTACCTCACTTGTGTGGGTAGGCCTTTTGCCCGTAACAGGAAACGGCGCAAAATGCAACGTGGACATACCACATTTTTACAGTGAAACTGACACTTTTTTTGCTCAGTGCCAAGCTGTAGATTGTGAACCCTAGCTCTGACGGCACCTAGGGAAACATTGCAAACCTATACATTTTTGCAAAGTAGACACAAACACATTTTCTTCATATTTTTGTGATGGAAAGTTCTGGATCTGCCTGGATCCACATAATTCCTCCCACCCTACATTCTCCAAAGTCTTCCGAGAAAAAAGGTACCTAACTTGTGTGGGGAGGTCTAGTGCCAGTGACAGGAAACGGCGCAAAACGCAACATGGACACACCACATTTTTACAAGGAAAACTGACCCTTTTTTTGCAAAGTGCCTAGCTGTAGATTTTGAATTTTAGCTCTACCGGCACCTAGGGAAACCTAGCAAACTTATATATTTTTTAAAACTAGACACCCACGGAAATCCAGGATGGGGGGACTTGTCTTGCTCTCACCAGGCTTGGTTATCCAGAATACCTTGAAAACCTCAAACTTTGCAAAAAAAGCATATTTTCCTCACATTTCTATGATGGAAAGTTCTGGAATCTGCGTGGATCCACAAAATTCCACACACATCGCAGTCCCCGAGATCTTCAGATAAAAAATGGTACCTCACTTGTGTGGGTAGGCCTATTGCCCGTAACAGGAAACGGCGCAAAATGCAACGTGGACATACCACATTTTTATAGTGAAACTGACACTTTTTTTGCACAGTGCCAAGCTGTAGATTGTGAACCCTAGCTCTGACGGCACCTAGGGAAACATAGCAAACCTATACATTTTTGCAAAGTAGACACACACAGAAATTCAGAATAGGGTGACTTGTATGGCTCTCACGATGTTCTATTAACCAGAATCCCTTGCAAACCGCAAACCTTGAAAAAAACCACATTTTCCTCACATTTCTGTGATGGAAAGTTCTGGAATCTGTGTGGAGCCACAACATTCCTCCAACCCTGCATTCACCAATGTTTCCCTAGAAAAAAGGTACCTCACTTGTGTTGATGGGCCTAGTGCCCGTGACAGGAAACGGAAAAAAAACACAACATGGACACACTTCATTTTTACAGTGAAAACTGACCCTTTTATTGCATAGTGCCTAGCTGTAGATTTTGAACCCTATCTCTGCCAGCACCTAGGGAAACCTAGAAAACCTATACATTTTTGAAAACTAGACACACAGGGGAATTCCAAGATGGGGCGACTTGTGTATCTCTAACCTGGGTCTCTTACCCAGAATCTCTTGCAAATCTAAAACGTTGTCAAAAAACACATTTTCCTCATATTTCTATGATGGAAAGTTCTGTAATCTGCCTGGATCAACAAAATTCCTCCCACCCTGCATTCCCCAAAGTCTTCCAAGAAAAAAGGTACCTCACTTGTGAGGGTAGGCCTAGTGCCGGCGACAGGAAACGGAGCAAATTGCAACATGGATATACCACATTTTTACAGGGAAAACTGACCCTTTTTTTGCAAAGTGCCTATCAGTAGATTTTGAATCCTAGCTCTGCTGGCACCTAGGGAAAGCTAATGCAACTATAAAAAGGGACCGGGGTCTACCAAAAGCACAATAAGTGATGTGTCTGCAAACTGAAGGCCTTGTGTTATCCCTGGCAATCCGAGCTGAGCATGATTGCCATCAAATTATTTCGAGTGATAGAGCTAAATTGTCAAGCCCTGTAAGTCATTGTTATCACGTGGTAATCTGCCACATCCTTGAGGATGACCGTTAGAACGTAAGGGTCTCCTCCGTGGCGAGCTCAAGTGCTCTCCGTGGATGCCAT